>NC_064638.1:823191933-823820678 GCF_023864345.2 Schistocerca serialis cubense
TGAGTGGCGCTTACTTACACTGGAATTCGAAAATAATGAATTCCATACTTTAAATTTGGTCTTCAATGTAAGCCTACTATTGCAATATGACACAATATAATTTAACCAGCTGAGTATCAACGATTGCTCAGCAATGTATTTATCACAGTTCTAGTAGTCGATGTCCTTGTCCCTCTTTCTGTCTATTTCCTCTACCATAATCTCTGTCCATATCCTTCTCCTCTCCTCTCTGACTATCTTCATCACCCCCACCCACTGTCTGTCCTTCTGCTGCTACCCAATCTGTCAATCTGTTCCTGATCATGCTCTCTGTTCACTTGAGCTATCTTTTCTTTCCCTCTCCATATCCTCAGTCCTCTCCGAGTCCACCCATTCCTGCCCCTAGCGCTACAGTCTGGAGCCGAGCGACCGCTACGGTCGCAGGTTCGAATCCTGCATCGGGCATGGATGTGTGTGATGCCCTTAGGTTAGTTAGGTTTAATTAGTTCTAAGTTCTAGGCGACTGATGACCTCAGAAGTTAAGTCGCATAGTGCTCAGAGCCATTTGAACCATTTGAACCTGCCCCTGTATCTTTTCCTCACTCTCTTAATCTCCTCCTCTCCTCTCTCCATTCATCTCCTCCTCCCTCTCTCTCTCACTCACTCTCTCTCTCTCTCTCCATCTCGTCACCCCTTTCTCTGTCCGTTTCCTTCTCCTCCACCCTCTCTCAGTACCCCTCTTCCTCTCCTTTCTCTCTATCCACTTCTTCCTTCCCAATCTCTATGTCCATATCCTGCTCTTACCTTTCTCTGTCCATTTCTCCCTCCCCCACTCTCTCCATTTCCTCCTCCCCCATACCTGTGTCCACATTCTCCTTCCCCCTCTCTGTCTGTCCATCTCTTCCTCCCCCTCCCCTCTACACACTGTTACCCCCATTCCAACAGGAGGTTTGCTGGTTCTCACCTCCATAGTACTTCTTTCCTGTTGATAACTTATATGTGTACCAAACTTGGTTAAAATCGGTCCTGGCATTTAGAAGCAGTTTTCTTTTACTTGCAGATTTGCCCATATATGTACAATTCACATTTATTTCAAATATGTTTAATATATTTCACACATATCTGCACACATATTTCACTTGTATCCCTAGTTAATTTCACCCTGCAATTTTGTTTTGAGGCATCTCAATGTTTATGACGTTGTATTTCCTGAAAGATGTGTTTTACAGTGATATAACTTTTGAGGTACATTCAGCGGCATAAGCGAATACTGTCTGCAATTTGCATTGCGTATAGAACTAGCAGTAAAGAAGTAATAAATTTGAATGTCATGCATGATGCGATTCTTTTTCAAGCATCTCAGCGTTTACGGCATCACATCTCCTGAACTATGTGTCATACAATGACATAATTTTGTAGGCATATGTGGACACTGTATGCGAAATGTGTTGCGAGTAGACTAAGTAGTAAAGAAATAATAATTTTCAATCTCATGCTTTCTGTGACAGTTTTCCATGGATCTCAATGTTTATGATGCCATATCTTCTGAACTATGAGTCATACAACAATATAATTTTGCAGGTGCATTCCGAGGTATATGCAGATACCGTGGCCGTGCGGTTCTAGGCGCTACAGTCTGGAACCGAGTGACCGCTACGGTCGCAGGTTTGAATCCTGCCTCGGGTATAGATGTGTGTGATGTACTTAGGTTAGTTAGGTTTAATTAGTTCTAAGTTCTAGGTGACTGATGACCTCAGAAGTTAAGTCACATAGTGCTCAGAGCCATTTGAACCATTTTTTGCAGATACCGTCTACAAAATGTGTCACGAATTCACTTAGTAGTAAAGAAGTAATTAATCAAAACATCAAGCTTGATGTGGCCGTTTCCTGCATGAACAGTGAAGATGTAATAAGAGATAAACTGTTTTTTCTTTTCATCATTTAGTGGGGGTTGAGAGCGATAAAAAGTTCTGTTAAGTTTTTAAATTAGTGAGTTGCAACAAACATTGATGTACGTGCTCTCATTCTCAAATACTGAGTGAATAAAATCAGGGTTTTCACCTCTCGTGGGCTACGCTTCTTCTCACTTTCACCCCTTTGGAGGTAGGTGGTTCTTACCAACACAGTCATTCTTTCAAAATGGTAAATGAAATGTGTAAGAAGTTTGATTGAAATCAATTCAGTAGTTTAGAAGAGATGAGGAACAATGAATACGTACTTACATGCAGACATCTATTTTTGTAACATGTATGGATTCTTCTAAAGTTGTAGAGCTTTGTCTTTAAATGGGTCTTGAAACAAGTGAATTTATCGATACTGTATGCTTGAAAGTATTTTTTGAATTACTGTATTACCTATGACAGATGAGTTCCAAAAGTTGACTTTATATTGCAAGACAAACAAAAAGTTCCTGTCAGATTAAAACCGTGTGTAGGACTAGACATCGAAAGTGGGACCTCTGCGATTAGTAGACAAGTTATATACCGAATGATGTCAATATTTTCTCTTCTCGGATATCCTTATCTCCACATATAGCCCTCTTGTTCGCTCACCTTCAGTTACCTTCTCGATTTGGTATCTGTGCATTTCTACTATATGTTCTACAAGTTAAGTAACAAGATTTCTTTCTTTTACCTTGTTTGTTAAAAAATAATAATTCCCCTTACTGATGAAACTGACTAAATAATTTCTCTTGATGTACCAATTTCTTTTTTACCGTTTCATATTATTATTTATTGAAATTAAAGTTTATTCTAGTTGAAAATTAAAAGATGTAAAACGTTTTACATTTTCTGGCAGCCAAAGACAGTAATAAAATAATAAAATTCTTTTTGATGCCCATATATTTTTCAAACATAGAAGTCAGAAGTGATTTTTCCTTCTTTTGGTAACCTGAAATGTCTCTATTTGTTTTAATAATAAAATTTATACTTCTTCATAAATGCAAAGAATTTCTGATATTGTGTCTAAATCCTATCATTGGTCATCTATAGAATCTGAAATTCTCGCTTCTTTTTTTAAAAAAAGAAAAGTTTCTCTTTTGTAGCAGTTCTTTCTTATTGTACCGCAATTTTATTCAAGAGAGCAAGCTGCATACCGGTATTTGAAGTACAAATTTTGCAAGTTTGGTAGGTCGCCTTTTCTGGATCTAAATTACGTTTCTTTGGTTGAGATATTTATATTTGTCGTTTGTGAAAATGTAACATGGCTAGAATTAGGACTAACATTAATAGCCCAGCCAACGAAGATTAGAAAAATCGAATAGGGAAAAAATTCGTATAGCTGCAAATTTTTGTACAGTGGTAGCAGAGAGTGCCCTGAACAGCATACTAAAAATCCAGACTGGTGGGGTATGAGCATGGGGCTGAGGACGTTGAAAGGTCACTTTTTCATGTTTTCTCAATAATTCGAAAACCGCGGTTGTAGCGAAATGTTTCCAAGCTGAAAATTGAAAAGAATAGATAGGTAAGTAAATAAAACTAAACTCCGTCCAAACAGGCCTCGGAAGGCCGAAAGGTACCAACCGACCGTAGTGTCACCCTCAACCGATAGACGTCATTGGTTGCACAAATGGATGGGCATGTGGCAGGACGCCGCGCGCCAGGCCGTTGTCGGTTTTCATAACCGGACCCGATACGTATCAGTCAAGTGGTTCCTCTTCACTTATTGGCCTCACGGTGGCTGAGTGCTTCCTCCTTACCAACAGACCCGGATGGTCGCCCATACAGGTGCTAGCCAAGCTCGACAGCGCTTAACTTCGAGGTTCTGAAGGGAACTGGTGTTACTAACGCGGAAAGATCGTTGGTAAAGATAAAATTAAACCACATTAAATTTCATACAAAATAGGTCCTATTCATTTTTTGTCTTGTACTAATGGATTCAGCGTTTCAGGAACTGGAAACGTCACAGATTATTAAAAATAGTGTTTTAATGGTATTAATTAATGTTTAATGTTAACCACACATTGTGAACCACACTAAGTGTAGTGAACAGTGGTTGTTGTTGTGGTCTTGAATTCAAAATTGTTCAAATGGCTCTGAGCACTATGGCACTTAACTTCTGAAGTCATCAGTCACCAGTCACTTAAACCTAACTAACCTAAGGACATCACACACATCCATGCCCGAGGAAGGATTCGAACCTGCGACCGTAGCGGTCGCGCTGTTCTAGACTGTAGCGCGTAGAACCGCTCGGCCACGGTTTCAGTCAAGAGACCGGTTTGATGTAGATCTCCATGCTACTCTATCCTGTGCAAGCCTCATCATTTCCGAGTAACTGCTGCAACCTACATCCTTCTGAATCTGCTTGTGTATTCTTGGTCTCCCTCTACGATTTTTACCCTCCACGGTTCCTTCCAGTACTAAATTGGTGATCCGTTAATGCCTCAGAACGTGTCCTCCCAACCGATCCCTTCTTCTAGTCAAGTTGTGCCACAAATTCCTCTACTCCCCAATTCTATCCAATACCTCTCCGTTAGTTACGTGATCTACCCATCTAATCTTCAGCGTTCTTCTGTAGCACCACATTTCGAAAGCTTCTATTCTCGTCCTGTCTAAACTATTTGTAGTCCATGTTTCACTTTCATACATGGCTACACTCCATACAAACACTTTCAGAAAGGACTTTCTGACACTGAAATCTATACTCGTTGTTAACAAATTTCTCTTCTTCAGAAACGCTTTCCTTACCTTGCCAGTCTACGTTTTATATCCTCTCTTCTTCGACTGTCATCAGTCATTTTGCTTCCCAAATAGCAAAACTCGACTGCTACTTTCAGTGTCTCATCTCCTAATTCCCTCAGCATCGCCTGACTTAATTCGACTTCATTCCTTTATCCTCGTTTTGCTTTTGTTGATGTTCATCTTATAACCTCCTTTCCGGACACTGTCCCTTCCGTGCAGCTGCTCTTCCAGGTGCTTTGCTGTCTCTGACATATTTACAATGTCGTCGGAAAACCGCAAAGTTTTTATTTCTTTTCCATGGTTTTGTTTTCCTACCCAAATTTTTCTTTTGTTTCCTATACTGCTTGCTGCTTATACAGATTTAATAACATCGGGGATAGGTTGCAACTCTGTCTCACTTCCTTCTCAATCTGTGCTTCCCTTTCCTGCCCCTTGACTTTTATAACTGCCATCTGCTTTCTGTACAAATTGTAAATAGCCTTTCGCTCCCAGTGTTTTACCCCTGCCATCTTCAAAATTTGAGAGATAGTAATCCATTCAACATTGTCAAAAGCTTTCTTTAAGTCTACAAACGTCCGCCGCTCGTGGTCTAGCGGTAGCGTTCTCGCTTTCCGAGCACGGGGTCCTGGGTTCGATTCCCGGCGGGGTCAGGGATTTCCATCTTCACCGAGATGACTGGGTGTTGTTGTGTCATCTTCATCATCATCATTCATCCCCATTACGGACGGAGGAAGGCAACGGCAAACTACCTCCTTTAGGACTTTGCCTAGTACGGCGGTGCGGATCTCCCGCATAGTTCCCCTACGCTCTGTCAAGAAGCATGAGACTTCATTTCCAAGTCTATAAATGCTAGAAAGGTATGTCCACCTTTTCTTAACCAATGTTCTAAAATAAGTCTTAGGGGCAGTGTTGCCTCCCTTGTTCCAATATTTCTACGGAATCCAAACTTATCTTCCCCGAGGTCGGCTTGTACCAGTTTTCTACTCGTCTGTAAAGAATTCGTGTTAGTATTTTGCAACAGTGACGTATTACACTGAATTTTCACACATGTCAACAGCCGGCCTCTGGTGGCCGAGCGGTTCTAGTCGCTTCAGTCTGGAACCGCGCGACCGCTACGGTCGCAGGTTCGAATACTGCCTCGGGCATGGATATGTGTGATGTCCTTAGGTTAGTTAGGTTTAAGTAGTTCTAAGTTCTAGGGGACTGATGACCTGAGATGTTAAGTCTCATAGTGCTCAGAGCCATTTTGAACCTGTCAACACTCGCTTCCTTTGGGATTGGAGTTATTATATTCTCCTTGAAATCTGAGGGTATTTCTACTGCCTCATACATCTTGCTCACCATATGGATGAGTTTTGTCATAGCTGGCTCTCCCAAGGCTATCAGTTGTTCTAATGGAATGTTGTCTACTCTCGGGGCCTTGTTTCGTCTTAGGTCTTTGAGTGCTGTGTGAAATTCTTCACGCAGTATCATATCTCCCATTTCATTTTGATGTACGTCCTTTTCCATGAATAGTATTAAGGGATAAATTATGTTCTGGTGGGCTGACGGGGTGGGGGAAGCGGGTGGCAGATGGACGTGTGAGGGAAGATAGGCCGCCGGTCTGTGGTCATACGGACAACGCCTTTGTAGGTCTGCAAACTGAAGAGCGACCAGGCAAGATTCCACCCTCTTTTCGAGCAACTGCAGCATATTTCGGAAGGTAACATCGATCCTTACGCAGGTCGCCTTATGAATCCCTGGCGACGGAGTGTGTAGACTTGCATGGGAGGTTTTATTTATGTTTATTTTCCTCATAGTGTATTAACACAGCATGGAAAACAGGTATGAGTTACTTATAATACTAACGCAAGAAACGCGTATTGACATATTCTACATAAATCTCTGCAAACTGCTTTACACTTCAAGAGAGGAAGTCGGATCTTAGTCAACCTGCACGGTAGTTGTAGCGTTCTTCTTCTTTATTAACTCCATTTCCAAGGGTGTATAGATAATGGAAAGGAAAATTACTGACAATACATAGAAATTGGATTTTTTCAAGAAGCTGAAAATATAATTGAGAACCTAGCATGACTGGAAAAAAAAGAAAAAAACAGAAGAAGAATATGGTCTGGGGTTAGCGTTATGGACAAGTTGTCATTTCATCCTACGTCCAAGCTTCCATACTGTTCACTGCTTAATCTTTGAGTAAAAGTCAGCAATGACGGCAGAAGGCTTCTGGTGTGAGAAGTTATCTTTGTTCTCCAACGGACTTGTCAAAGAGAACGGAGGAGCGGACAGAGGTTCAGGGAAGATATAATCATCATCAATGACATCCGGTGTGAGGATTCCGAAGGCAATTGAAACCATTGTATTAAAGGCAAGTAATGTGTATCTGCCGGAAGGACATGGGTCCTTTAATAGAAAAAGTGTAATGGTTATATCGCCGTTGACAGTTTATTCCGGATCAGACCCTCATTGGGTTCCGTGGGAGGAGATTTGCAATCTGTCGGTGACATGAGACAAAAAAACTAAATAAACAACCAAAGGGTAACATTCCACGTGTCGGATCTTGGAATGTGAGATGTCTGAGGTAGAAAATCCAGACAATCTGAAAAGGAAAGTGTGAAGATTCAGTCTAGATGTAGTGGAGATCAGTGATGTGAAATGGAGTGACGATAATGATTTCTGGTTAGACGGTTATGCGTAATATCAACAGCAGTAGAGAATGATGTAACGGAGGTAGGGTTCGCCATGAATAGCAAGGTACGGCAGGAAGCGAGATAATGTGAAAGGTTCAGTGACAGAATCACTCAAATCAGAATGAACAGTAATGAACACCAATAATAATAGTTCTATCATTCATTCCGACATCGGAAGCAGAACATGAAGAGAAACAGAGAAAGTATACGACGATACTAAACGTGAAATTCAGTATGTAAATGGGGATGAAAATCTAATTAATAATAATGGGTGACTGGAACGCTGAAGCAGGGAAAAGAATACAAAACAGAGTTACGAGGGAATATGGGCTCGGTAGTAGGAATGAGAGAAGAGAAATTCTGAGATCTGCAATAAATTTTAGCTAGTAATAGAGAATACATTATTCAAAAATCACAAGGGGCTTGGAAAAGAGCTGGATACACGGAGTCGTTCCAACTGGATTAAATCATGGTAAGAGAGAGATTGCAAATAGAATACTGGATTGTGCGGCGTAACCAGGAGCACCCAGAGAATTGTCCAGAGAACATTTTGTTCACTTGTAGGCAGTATTAACAATAAGCTCACACGTTTTACAGTTGACGCAATTATCTGTAGTGTTATACCATCTGAATAAATCTGTACAACTAAGCAGTTAGATCCTAACTAGATTTCAGTGGTACAAGGATCACAGTTTTGTTTTGATGAAGACTAGAGACAAGAGAATCTTCTAGAGAAATCAATGTGGATATAAATTGTATACTGACGTACTGAGGAACGAAGATGTGCATTTGACAGTTTCTAAGGTTTTAGATACTGGGATTTTTAAGTACAACAATAAGTAAATCAATTTAAGAATAATGGGTGTCTCAAAATTGGAGAATAACAGAAGTTGGATAGGCAAATGAAGGTATAAGGAAGGTAAGAACTGTTGGATGACTGAAGAAAAAAATCAATTGATCGACGAAAGAAGGAAGACCAGTAGTATTCAGGAAAACATAGGAATACAAGTTAAATTAAGTAAAGACGAAGGTTAGGGAAGCCAAGACGAAAATAATGACTGCCGGAAAAATGCGGAAAAATTGAGAACGAAGTGTAGAAAAGTCAACTCAGTGTTTGATGAAATTAAAAGCGAAGGCCTCAACATCGAGAAGGTATGAGGAATTTTACTGTTAAACGCAGAGTAGAGATAAGATAGATGGAAAGAGTACACTGAAGGCCTCTAGAAGGGACAGGAGCTGCGGTATATCGTTGTGCAAAAGGAAATGACAGTTAATATGGAGACAAGAGAGGAATCCAGTATTAGTCAAGATCTGAACACGTTTGAACAGAATTTCAAAAATCACTTTGGGAAATCGCAACAAATCAACTTTTCAATTTGACTTTTAGATTTGATGAGGCTGCAAGAGTGTCATTAGACATTCGGAAAAATATCATCCGCTCTGTCTCGAAGATTACAGCGCAGATAGGCACACTCTAAGAAAAAAAAAAAAGGCTGTCACACCACCGAATGGGTAGGAAATCGGTAGATGTGATGTACCGTCATACCCAAAAGTATCCGAACGACCTGAATTGTGTTTCGCTTGATTTGCATGCAGCTCGAATAACTTAGCTGTCTTGCAAGCCTTCTAATCTCTTTGCAGTACAGTCGTCTGATTACACGAAATGGATACCACAAGAGATCACTAGAGAACACTGTACTTTCAGACAATCAGTCCAGATGTAAATCACAACCTCAATGTTGCAAATAATATGCAACAAGTCATTACGGATCAGACAGTCCTTGACGCATGCAAACTCAACTTTATTACAGTAAGTGGCATTTCGAAAAAAACTAAAACTCTCATTAGAATTCGAGTTAACTAACTCCATCACCTAAGTCATTCAATCAATCTGTAGGCATAATTAAATATTTTTACGAACAAAATTTTTGAGATATTATCTGGACTCGTCAACTTCTATGACAATTCGAAACAATTTTTACTCTTTAAAAGACTTTCTCCAAACCTATCAAACTTCGTTTCTCTTAAGAGTGGTTCGTCATAAACAAGATGTTAAAGAAACAAATTAGAAAGAAGATGGTGAACTAACAAATTGGGAGGAATGCGATTAATAGCGGCAAGCGCTCCATGGAAACCTCAAAATTAACATCGTATCACCAGTAATTTCTCTGTACTCATAACTGAGCAATTATTTGTCTACATATCTGAACTTTAAACGACATGTTGACCTTTTCGTTCTGGTTCTGGATTCAAACCAAACACCAGTATCCATTGCAATCAAGCAAGCTTTAGCGCTTGCCCGAGACACGACCACAACAACGTTCGTCACTGGTGACTAGGCATTAAGAATCGTGAAATATCGACGTTTTCACGATTATCAGTTATCAGCTGTGAAGTTAAAAATTTTTCTGCTCAGCCTGGAATCCTGTCAAGACCCTTTCCTGCATGTTAACTAACCACGATAACCGTTTAGTATAATTTTAAGTAACAAAGTTTGCATGTGTTCAAAAAGAAGTGCTATAATGTTGCAAGCTGGCAGCGTTTTGGTACCTTACAAAGATACCATCCCACTCCACTCTTATGCATGCGATTATATAGTAGAAATTTGGAAATTTGTGGTAAGTTCCAATGGGATCAAACTGCTCAGGTCATCGGTCCCTAGGCTTACACACTACTTAACCTAACTTAAACT
The DNA here is from genome assembly GCF_023864345.2 of Schistocerca serialis cubense. Lineage (NCBI taxonomy): Eukaryota > Metazoa > Arthropoda > Insecta > Orthoptera > Acrididae > Schistocerca > Schistocerca serialis. The sequence continues at coordinate 823,201,968 of NC_064638.1, forward strand.
AACTTACGCTAAGGACAACACACACATCCATGCCCGAAGGAGGAGTCGAACCTCCGACGGGGAGAGCCGCGCGAACTGTGGCAAGGCGCCGTAGACCGCACGGCTACCCTGCGTGGCGATTATGTAGTGATTAGATATCTGTTGATGAGCCTGGAACCGTTTGTTAAAGGTAAAGAATATGACTAACATCGTCAGGTACACCTGCTTGTAGTTCACTTATTTGTTGGCTGATCGGCTTTTATACACACTGAAATCCCCCGTGAGCACACAGAAATGTCGCAACACGACGTGGCATGGTCTCGACTAATGTCTGAAGTAGTTCTGGAGGGAACTAACACCTGAATCCTGCAGGGCTGTCCTTAATCCGTAAGAGCACGTTGGAGGCATCCTAGATATGCTCAATAATGTCCATGTCTGGGGTCTCGTGGCCAGCGGAAGTATTTAAGCTCAGAAGAGTGATCCTGGGGCCACTCTGTAGCAATTATGTGCGTATGGGGATCGCATTGTCATGCTGGAATAGTCCAAGTCCATCGGAATGCACAATGGAAATGAATGGATGCAGGTGATCAGACAGAATGCTTACCTACATGTCACCTATCCGAGTCGTATTTAGACGTACCTGGGGGTCCCATATCACTCCAATTGTACACGCCCCCACCATTACTAAGCCTGCACCAGCTTGAACAGTCCCCTGCTGAAATGCAGGGTCCATGGATTCATGAGACTGTTTCCATATCCGTACACATGTATCCATAATTTAAAACGAGACTCGTGCGGCCAGGCAACATGTTTCCAGTCAGCAGTCTAGTTCCGGTTTTGACGGGCCCAGGCGAGGCGTAAATTTGTGCCGTGCAGTCATCAAGGGTACACTAGTGGGCCTCCGGCTCTGAAAGCCGATATCGATGACGTTTCGTTGATTGGTTCGCACGCTGACACTTGTTGATGGCGCAACACTGAAATTTGCAGCAATTCGCGGAAGGGTTGCATTTCTGTCTCGTTGAACGATTCTCTTCAGTCGTCCTTGGTGGTCCCGTTGTTGCAGGATCTTTTTCCTGCCGCAGCGATGTCGGAGATTTTATGTTTTAGCAGGTTTTTTGATATTCACGGTACACTCGTGAAATGGTCGTACCGTACGGGAAAATCCCCACTTCATCTCTGTGTCGGATATTATGCGTCCCATTGCTCGTGCGCCGACTATAACACCACGTTCAAACTCACTTCTTGTTTTATATACGCGTATCTTTGTATTTGAATACGCATGCCTGTACCAGTTTCTTTGGGGCTTCAGTGCAGAGTGGCTACATAGGCTTAGTGGAGCCTTGCACCCTAGCTCTCATTCCACGGCCGGCCCAGCAGGATGTCTCAGGGCGGCAGTAGCTGGTTTTTGCGGGGACACCGAAACGCGGAACAACCGCCGAGTTTTACGTGGTGCTCAGGCGTTGTATGAATGGCGAGAGCTGTTCCACAATGACAGCTGCAACCCGACCGCGCCGTGTAGTCACGGACGCAAATTGTTTCAAACAATACTGTGGCGAATTGGAAGCGTCCAGGCGACAGGCTGGCACCTCGAGCCGTTAGCTGTTTTTTTGGCACGTACACCAGACTTGTTACCGCGAAGGACTGGCACATTTGCTTAAAGCGTTGGTAGGAGGGATGCCTTCTGGAAAAGTCGACGAAGACTTCAGTGTGGTTGGCTAGAGCCATTTATCATGAGAACACATGGAGTATGCACTGTGGTTCCTAAGCTATGATTCGCTTGCCTTTACCTAGGGAGAAGTACGGAGAGGCGAGCTGGTGAGCCGTATGCTATAGATAAGAGATTCCTGTTTCAAATCTGGGTAAAGCAGGAGATCTTGACTCCTCTCGAAACAGCAGGAACCTTTTCATGTCTTTTCCCCCAAACGCACAGATGGATTAAGCCTCATTCCGACGCAGAACTTCTGTGTTAGAGATCAATCAGGGCACTGTATTTCGCTGTAAGTTTAAAGACGATACTTTACTCCGCCTTGTGTTTGGAGTCTTCGTCTTGCGTGTGGCCTACAGTTCTTGGGGAGCACAAAGCTATTATTCACTTGCGCTTAAGACGTTTCTGAATTCCGCCTTGTACTGGGAGGTCACGTCTTACGTTTGTTGCGGGCAGTAAAGTGACAAAATTCAGCTTTGCCTTAGCAGTTACAGAAAACAGTGTGCTGTCTAAGATCTTAGCTTTCAGCTCTCACCACATTTGCGTGTCTGCAGCTTTGCCGCCAGCCGCAGTTAGATCGAGTATCAGCATTGCATTCATCCAACACTCTATTGCTAATATAGCCAACGGCACCGGCTTCTTAGGGCAGATAGAGACTAAACTGCTGGGATCACGCACAAAAGTTACGCCACTGAGGCTACACCCCAGTAAGTCGATTCCAGTTGTTTCTTCTTTAGTTCTGCAGACGAAGAGTCATATCGTGTAGTGTTTCTCAGATCGTGTTATTCAGTACAAGCAGAAGCAGGCAGAAGTTTCCCAATATTAGTTAAGTCCATTTATTTCAGAATTGTTTGAGTCCTCAAGACATGCATTGTTCCTTATTTATGTCGGTAAATTTCTGGTAATTTATTTAATATAAACCATATAATGAACACTAGCACTTGTCCTTCCAGTAACATTATAGGTTACCCTTCATCTTTCTTTTACTGATATGATTGTTGTTTTAATTTGTGCTCTAACATTAGCGACAGGGGGTATTTATGAGTGATAGGGCCAGATTTGAAGATCGTAAAGTTAAGTTTCTAGTCTAAGGAAGCTCACTGGCGACAGAGTTCCGATTTCTCGCGACTTCTGTCTCTGCTATGGCCCAACCTAATCCGACTATGCCCCAGTTGGTTTGGTAGCGAAGGGATATGCTGTGTATAATGCGGATGCTGAGTTATGGTACAACCCGACGTTCTTCACTTGGCATTACTAGACAAAAAGGAGATCTGTTGGTCTATGTTGAAAGCACATGACGGAAGTGGGAATCGAACACCTACCTCGCAAATAATTAATAAGATCAACCCACGAGACGACAAAAGCCAACATTTGCTGCATTCATGATTGTGTCGTAACATGTGATGCGCTTATCTTACAAATTAGACACGGTGAAAAAAAAATGTTGTTATCTATAAACTGGTTAATTATCAGGACGGAAATTATGCTAGTCTGATGTCAGCGGGATGTAAAGGCGCTTTTGGCAATCACAACCTCGATTCGAAGCCATTTTTAAATTTACACTATTTCAAGAAATTTCTAAGATCGAGAAATGCTATTGCAGATTATGGAGTTCCAAATACTTCGATTATTAGCGTCATTAAACTTGTTGAGTTCCTCATTCTGCTGTTCCTACAAGCGCGCTTGAAGGAAGCATTTAATGCTTGTTGATCATCCTTAGAAACAGTTGCCCCAAAACAGGCAAATATTTAGTCCGCCGCAAATGGTTGCTGGATATTGTGGCAAGTGGAAAACAACAAGTAGTTATTTAACTCCTTCCATGTTGGACATCTATAATGATTACACTGAAACTAAATCAACTGATGAAGACGTTACTTCATAACAGAAATTGCGTTGCACTTCTTCATTTACTTTCGCTTAGCAACGACGCTTGTAAAATGATAAAACTGGCGGTAAACACCACTTTCAAAGCCAGACAATGTTAATCTTTTCTGTTGTCATGGTAACTCTCGCCATATGACTTGGTCGATGTCACCTATTTCAAGTTGTACAGGGAAGAAAATATTGCAGAGGATTAACTCGTTGCCGTTGCACTAAACTCATTTTACGTGGCCCAAGCTCACATTTTCGAGGGATTACTCTAACTTAAGTATCCACTTGAACAATGTAGAAAAATATTACAACGTTGCAAAACTGACATTCGTCTGAGAGATGTTACACATAGTCGCCAACCAGAAATTCTAACTCTGTGGAACACCAGTTTCTGTAAACTGATGTAGCTAAGACTGTTTACCTCTGCTTTTTGCTACCGGAAAATACGCACTTGACTTATCGGGCTCTGTAAGTATACAGCAACAGTAATTTCGTATGCAAGAAATGCATGCGAATTCAGAATTTGTTTGTGCCGTAGCTTCAGTTTGCGAGGTGCCGGTGCTAGCAGTGTATTTAACAATAAATTCTTCTCGAATCTTCATATATAAATGATGCTCTAAGCCCTCCCTTTTCTAACTCCTACTTTTGCTGTTGCACATGGATTAAGAAGAAACGCGAACTGACTGTAATAGACCCTGCAAGTGGAGTAGAAAAGAGTTTGGCACCTGCAATAATTTAATTTGATAGACATTAATTAAATAAAGGAAAGTTTCAGTAACGCAGTGAGAAATGAAAGGGTTGCTCTACCGATTAACAGAATGAAAGTTCTGTCCAAAATAACAATTTTATTTATTATGACTAAACTCAAAATCATAAACAAAACACATGAAACATTTACAATACATCAAACTGGATACTCAAATAAATGCTGTGAAGGTGAAGTTGTTCATAAACTAGGTTGTGACATTTATGACAAAGTGGTATGTGGAGCCAATTCCTTGCAACTCAAATCTTAACAGAAACACCCAGCCAATTCAACATTAATTGCTGCTATGGTAGTGATAACAAAGACAATGATCACCCAAGACAGAACAAAGTTAGAAAAGACGAACAGGCACGCTCTGCTGAGCTCTGATTATCACAGTGCAAATTCCCTAGTCTGCCGGTGCTGCGGACATACATTACCAAGCTGTCTTCTTAACTGCAAGGACACGATCTGGCATATTGGAAGCGATGGCTGGTTGCTTCAACGTCCTGTCGTGGTGATGATAATGTCGTGAGTATAGCCCGAAACAAGTTGTCCTGGTCTGGTTGTTCCAGACTAAAGACTTCCTATCAATACAAATGCGCCTCTGAGGGAGACGAAGAACGGTCGCCACAGAATCACTGACGGTACAGTGATTGATTATAACAAGCGAAGTCACACAGTAACTCCGATACAGTCAACTTTAGCCAAAACTGCCCATGACAGACAACATAGGCCGCTTGTACGCAGAACGCTCAATTGTCAACTGTACTCGGAAAAATACGTTGAAGTCGAAACTTCAGCAACTTTGTTAAACAGTTACAATCAAATAAAAGTATATTAGACAGCAAATGGAGGACAGGCTGTCCAGAGCAGCGAGAGCTCAGTCTTGTAACCTACTCCGACCGAAAGGCGAGAGCCAACTCCCACCAGAGCACCTGTACAAACCGAACACAGAACATTCCCACCCCCACGACAGTGGCCGTGGTTAAACGTTCCAATCAGCAACTCGAAAACCGGCGGAAAATTCCACTCTATTGCCGAAGCACTACCATTCCACCAATGGAGATTCTCGGCGCCAATTTCTGCGCCGATTTTGCTACGTCACGGAGCTATGTCCTGATCAAGCCAATCACAGTTACAATTTGCAGAAAACGCGGGAATTTGCCCGCCAAGACTGCCTGGGGACACAAGTCATTCCCACGTCTCGCTGGTAGCCCGCCAGAAAGTGTTTTCGCAAAGTTTCTGCGAAGTAACTGAATCTCTAGCCCAGCCGCTCCTTCAGGCCCTTGCGGGCGTGTCTCCGCCGCTATTATGACAATGTCGGCTTCTGGAAAGCATTCACTCGACTCCCTCACACCTGTCGGCTTAACCCTTTCAAGATCAGCAGAGCTCGCCTGTCACCGGACCACCCGGGTGACGAGAGACGCTGCGCGGGATGTCCGTGTGTGAAGGAATAGCAACTTTTCACCGCATGCAATTAGAGAGGAAAATCGAATTACTCAGAGTGAGATAGAAATATGAGAGGGGGCTTCTGCCACCTCTCAAGTTCTGTATATTCCTCACCTAAACTGGTTCTGTATGATTTCAGGCCGCAGGTACTGCACCATACTGACATCAACAGTGTGCTCGTACTACCAACTTCATTGTTCATTCCACTTAATTACGTAATCACAGAAATTAAATTGTTATGTCCTCCTACCATGAGAGGTTTCAATTCGTCCCTCCTTTCCTTCTGGGAGATCATTTTTGTCTTCAGTAAGATTTTCGCCCTGTAACTAGTGAAATGCGGCAAATGCGGCCTCAATTGCTTCGCAAACCACTATTTGTGCTGTTTCTTGAAACTTTTTCGTAGTTGAAGAAATTTAGTACAATCTTAAAACATCTTAAGCAGGAACGTCCACAAATTTACCGAATAAGAAATGCTTATTTTTCCATGTAGGAAAAGGTTTAAAAACAAAGTGTGCACAGTCTGGGCCAGGCCGATCTTTTCATCCGATGGTACCGCATTATAGTTTGCATAAGAGGTATCTCAGGCTGTGTTCCTGTAGCTGTGCAAATCATTAGTCAAAACCGACTTTAACATCTAAGGCTAAGGCACTTATAGCGTCCCCAGTGCCATATTACGAAAAGACTTAAAAACAATATTTATAAAGAAGACATTCATAATTTGTAAGAGATTTTTTTTCATGTAGCCGTAAAACAATAATTTCTCTGTCGAGAAATGCAAAGAAATGCAATGCAAAGAAATATAACAAAGTGATCTAAAGAGACGACAAGATACGCTCTCTTGTTAATTTTTTAGTCGTCTTGACTTCCTCTTTTGTCTGGAATGTGTATAGAGGGACATCTTGCGAGTGCTGGCAAATGTAAGCATATTTGTATGAGTTAAGCATATAATATACTGATTTAATATTATTGTGCACTTTTAATTTGTAAGAGGTGATCCCGATTTCATGTCCGCCTTCCTTGAATTAACCTGCATTCAAGTAATTTACAGTTCAACAATCGCAGCGTCCGATGCAGCCAACGACGCCATTACGTGGCGATATTAACTTATGAAAAATTAGCGGAAGCGGAAAACTCGCCCGCTGTTAACATAATATTAATTTTTCTCCACAGCCATCCGACGTTGCAGAAAATATTTAACTTTAAGATTCTTATTTTCGGTACCATAGCCGAGACCCAGAGCCAGGACTCTGACTACAATACAATGGTTAACGGAGGTAAGAAAAATATTCTCGCGCGTGTGTGGGCCGCAATTGTAATTAATAACTAAAGATCTTATGCTTTAAGGTGAACTGACTAGCCGAGGAAATTAATATGAAAAGTTTATTACACTGTACAACTTATATGCTCATGTTTTAAGATTCAGCTAATCTAACATTCATTAACGTAACAAATAATTTGAAATTAATATTGTTAAAAAGGAGAACTTCAGGAAAGTATTTAATCGTAAAATCAAAATTAAATGAAATATCATTTTTATTAAGGCCCACCACGTAAGTCGGCAACAATCAAAAAATAATAATAATCATAATAATATATATATTAAATTACGACGGCCGACGGACGCGAGACACTGCTAAAAATACAAAACGGTTAAAAACTGAAGGCTGAGTTCATCCTCAGACTGAAGTGTATTCATAATAGGGAAACCAGAGGAGACCGTTTGTCCCCCCCTTCCTTCAATGACCATTGGAAGCCAACATACAAATGTTTAGAATACTAAGAGTACTTTGAACTTTAGTGTTAAGGTTGTGCTCCTAAACTAACAATTCTTTGTTTACAACGAATTAAAGTTTGTTGAACCGGCAGAATTCGAACCCAACAACAAGAATAACTGATTCACAGTATTTTGGTGGAAGGGAATCATGGGCTGTGGAAATGCTCGGGAATGATATTGAAAATTAGATGGGCTGTAAAGATAGCAAATGAAACGTTCTTTCCACAGACTCTGAGAGGAGAGGGCAGACAGGGCTCTGCACTCCAGGCAGTGGCCAGCAACCAGCACGTAACTCGTTTCCCGCGCATGCTCTTGGTTGACTTCAGACATCGTTCATAAAAGCGTGACCTGTTGGTAACTCTTCACTGGTGTTACCACTTTTGGTCAGAAATAAAGGCCGGCTTTGGTACGTAAGCCATCTAAAAAATGCCCGGTATGGGCGGTAATACCGAAGGTCAAATAAAATTTTAAACTATCAAATGCTAGTCAATAAATTACATGCCGCTAACACCCAGACTAGCTACCACTCCTGTACACTAATTGTAAAGCTGAGGAGCTCTTACGCGTGATTTGGTTCTGGGAGAGGAAATTAGCGAAAGACCCAAAAATGTCGGTCGTCACCTCTTTGTGATATGACGTCAAATAACCCGGAGCTCTAGTTATTTTTATTAAGACTGAGTAACAGTCATTTTTTGAAGAATTTGATGATCAGTATAAGTTTATGATCAGTCGTAGATGATGTGTAAGAAAATTTCGGATTTCTTATAGAAAATTCCGCATTGGCTGTTGTTGTTGTTATTGTGGTCTTCAGTCCTGAGACTGGTTTGATGCAGCTCTCCATGCTACTCTATCCTGTGCAAGCTTCTTCATCTCCCAGTACCTACTGCAACCTACATCCTTCTGAATCTGCTTAGTGTATTGATCTCTTGGTCTCCCTCTACGATTTTTACCCTCCACGCTGCCCTCCAATGCTAAATTTGTGAACCCTTGATGCCTCAAAACATGTCCTACCAACCGATCCCTTCTTCTAGTCAAGTTGTGCCACAAACGTCTCTTCTCCCCAATCCTATTCAATACCTCCTCATTAGTTACGTGATCTACCCACCTTATCTTCAGAATTCTTCTGTAGCACCACATTTCGAAAGCTTCTATTCTCTTCTTGTCCAAACTGGTTATCGTCCATGTTTCACTTCCATACATGGCTACACTCCATACAAATACTTTCAGAAACGACTTCCTGACACTTAAATCTATACTCGATGTTAAAAAATTTCTCTTCTTCAGAAACGCTTTGCTTGCCATTGCCATTCTACATTTTATATCCTCTCTACTTCGACCATCATCAGTTATTTTACTCCCTAAATAGCAAAACTCCTTTACTACTTTAAGTGTCTCATTTCCTAATCTAATCCCCTCAGCATCACCCGATTTAATTTGACTACATTCCATTATCCTCGTTTTGCTTTTGTTGATGTTCATCTTATATCCTCCTTTCAAGATACTGTCCATTCCGTTCAACTGCTCTTCCAAGTCCTTTGCTGTCTCTGACAGAATTACAATGTCATCAGCGAACCTCAAAGTTTTTACTTCTTCTCCATGAATTTTAATACCTACTCCGAATTTTTCTTTTGTTTCCTTTACTGCTTGCTCAATATACAGATTGAATAACATCGGGGAGAGACTACAACCCTGTCTCACTCCTTTCCCAACCACTGCTTCCCTTTCATGCCCCTCGACTCCTATAGCTGCCATTTGGTTTCTATACAAATTGTAAATTGGCTGTATGAATGATTTTTATAAAATCTGCGACCGGTTTCGCACCACTTGTCGGCACATCCTCGGGCAATATACACTATTTATAACATAGTAACGTTGAACATTACCCTGTAGCCACTCCCCGCCATTCACGTCCAATATACCGTCTTCTGGTGAAAGCGGTAGTTAAAATTTAAAAACCTTTTTAAAAAAATTTTTAATCGATGGGAGCGGCAATGACCGTGCAAGTTGAGAGGAGCCGCGCAGCAGCGGACACGGCCTGACTGACTGACAGTCAGTTTAAATTTTAACGTGAATGGTGGGGAGTGAATGGTGGGGAGTGGCTACAGGGCAATTTTCAACGTTACCATGTTATAAATAGCGTATATTGCCTGAGGATGCAACGATAATTGGTGCGAAACCAGTCGCAGACTTAATAAAAATCATTCATACAGCCAGTGCGGAATTTTCTTTGAAAAAAATGTCGAAGTTTGGCTGTGGTTGCCCGCCCTACAAAACAACATGTTTCTTGTAGAAGACTGAGAAGTTTTTTCAGAGGGTACACATTTTGTGTGTAAAGCAGTGCAGTGATAACCATGTACTTACAGAGTCGTAGCTGTGATGAACCGCATAATTTTGAGCGAGCATTCTAAATTAAACTTCGTATGTATTAACGGATAAGGAGATTCTCAACAACGGGTCTTAGATCAAATCTTGAACTGGTTATTAGACAGAATGTGTGTGTTGTTAGTGTAAAAAGAGTAGTACAAACTGTACTTGTTGCGTTCTTTCATTTCTGGAACTGGTTCAAATGGCTCTGAGCACTATTGGACTTAACATCTGGGGTTATCAGTCCCCTAGAACTTAGAACTACTTAAACCTAACTAAGGACATCACACACATCCATGGCCCGAGGCTGGATTCAAACCTGCGACCGGAGCGGTCGCGCGGTTCCAGACTGAAGCGCCTAGAACCGCTCGGCCACACCGGCCGGCTCATTTCTGGAACTATGTCCTAGGGAGGACAAATTTTTGCATTCAGAGTGAAATTACAAAACAGATGCTTTCAGCAAGGATTTTTCTTCATTTAATAGTAACAGCCACATCTGATGAATTTAACTTACTTCATCATAATAATAAAGTTAAAAAACTCTGTACACCTTGTATAAAAAAAGGAGAGAAATAGAGAGAGAGAGAGTCGCAGAGAAGGAAAGAAGAAGTTATGCAAGTTGGTCAAAAGTTTATATCGACGGAAAACACAAAAATTGTAAACTTTGGCGGCCAATGGATGTGTGTGTGTGCAGCGCAAATTCACCGTGCAGCTGGAAAGGATAGCAAACAGGGGACATATCGATACGGGGCATATAATCTTTGCAATTTTCATTCCATGTACTCAGCTGGGCAGTAGTTATGTCTCGCAGACAGGTGCATGAACAATATATGCATATGTCAGCTTGTGAGATCGAATGTATAATTGGGCTCAAAGAAGCCAGTTGGACTAATCGTTGAATGGCTCGACATTTGAATAGGAGCGATGTCACTATTCGACGACGTTGACAGGAATGGGTGAACGAACTATGGCGCAACAAAGCATCAAGAAGGAAGCACTCGACCTAGAGAGACGACAGGATCTGAAGAGTGAACAACCGTCAGGGAGGCACTCAGAGTCCAGAGTTCATCATTATCTTCGATCCGACCTGCAACTGATGCTTCAGTGTCCACAAGGACCATTAATGGGCGACTTACAGAACGAGGACTGATCTCACGGCGCCTCCTGCGGCAACTACGATTGACTTCTTTACACCAACAAGTGTGTTTGCAGTGATGTTCGGCACATAAGGGCCTCGTATCTCATTGATTGGAGTATAACTGTCCTTAGTGATGATTTCTCCGCTTCGAAATGCCCGACGAGCAGCGGAAACGTGTCTGAAGACGCGCCAGACAGCGATAGGTTACCAATTTGACTGTCGCCCAACTCACGGCCCGTCAACCAGGAGTGGCGGTCCGGGGGGGGGGGGGGCATTAATTATCATTGCAGGAGCCCTTTGCTGGTCATTCGTGGCACCCTTTCAGCACACCAGTACAACGCGTTCTGTTGCCCTCCATGGGAACCCATCACGAGTTTACATTTCAGCAAGATAATGCCCGCTTTACATGGAAAGAGGTTCTTCTGTCTGTCCTCATGGTTGCGAAACCATAGCTTGACCAGAAAGGTTACCTGACCTGATCTTAACTGAGAAAGTTTGGGGTGTTATGGGCACGGCCCTCCAACCAGATCGTTTTTTTTTTTTGCGATCTAACTCGTAAATCAGACAGAATATGTCACGGTAGCCCTCAGGAGAACACTATACAACTCTGTCAATCAATTTCGAACCTACTTGCATAATGGCCAAAAGTGGACAACGTTTTAGTGACATGCTGAATTTGTGGAGCTCTTTCTCGTGAATAAATCACCCATTTTTTCTGTAACTCTGATCAGTTGTTTGTCTGTACATTTACATCACATCTACCGATTTCCAGCCCAATTAGATAATTCCTTCGTGGTACGTTTTTTTCTTTTCCTTCTTTTGCTTTATCGTGTATTTTCACAGTGACAGAATCCACTAAAAGCTGTTTCCTTGGAGAATTTGTTTCATCTTTCTATATTCTTTTACCTGAAAAGTGTGAGTTTACCTTCCAAATTTTATAGTTATATGCTGCAGACAATATTGTATTTCAAATATATTCTGATATATATGAGGACCAAACATTTGGACACCAACGTACTACATCAAGAATCACTATCTTAGCGTTAGTCACAGAGGAGCCCTGGCCTGCTTTTAGTAGCTTACAGATCACGCTCGAGAGATCCACTGTCATCCAGCATACATTATACTTCTCGCATCTATTATTAATTCGACATGTTCTGCTTATTTGGCGTCACCCAGTAGCAATTTGGAGCGGCAGAAGAGCTAGTAGTTTGCTAGTTTGCAGAGGCCAGGTGGCGCTGTAGTTTGGACGCAGAATTATTGGCTGGCAGCAGTCGGAGGCTGGTGGGCGGCACCTGGCGTGCGTGGCGACCACAGCCCAGCTGCCGCCGCCACCTGCCCTGCCCCCGCAACACGGCGCCGCGCCGGACATGACAGCTGCCCACCGCACGGCCCGCGCTCGCTGTTGCCAACTTCGTCGTCAAAGCTACCAGCCCGCCGTCCGCTACCCTGCTCTGTTCCTTAATCACCTTGACAAATTAAATTTCCCACTTCTTGTTGATTTGGTCTTCAGTCCGAAGACTCTCCATGCTCCACTATCCTGTGCAACACTCTTCATCTCTTGATAACAGCTGCAACCCACATCCCTCTGAATCTGCTTACTGCATTTATCTCTTGTCCTCCCTTTACGATTTTTACCTCTTCCCCCCTTTTCCCTACAGTACTAAACTGGTGATCCCTCGATGTCTCAGAATGTGTCCTATCAAGCGATCCCGTCTTCTAATCTCGTTGCCCGACTAATTCCTTTACTCCCCGATTCTTTTCAGTACCTTCTCAATAGTTGCGTGATCTGCCTACCTAACCCCCAGCATTCTCCCGTAGCAACATTTCATTTCAAGAGTTTCTACTCTCTTCCTGTCTAAACTGTTTATCGACCGTGTTTCACTACCACACATGGCTATAATCCAGACAAATACACTACTGGCCATTAAAATTGCTACACCACGAAGATGACGTGCTACAGACGCGAAATTTAACAGACAGGAAGAAGATGCTGTGATATACAAATGATTAGCTTTTCAGAGCATTCACACAAGGGTGGCGCCGGTGGCGACACCTACGACGTGCTGACATGAGGAAAGTTTCCAACCGATTTCTCGTACACAAACAGCAGTTGACCGGCGTTGCCTGGCGAAACGTTGTTGTAATGCCTCGTGTAAGGAGGAGAAATGCGTACCATCACGTTTCCGACTTAGATAAAGGTCGGATTGTAGCCTATCGCGATTGTGGTTTATCGTATCGCGACATTTCTGCTCGCGTTGGTCGAGATCCAATGACTGTTAGCAGAATATGGAATCGGTGATTTCAGGAGGGTAATGCGGAACGCCGTGCTGGTTCCCAACAGCCTCGTATCACTGGCAGTCGAGATGACACGCATCTTATCCGCATGGCTGTAGCGGATCGTGCAGCTACGTCTCGATCCCTGAGTCAACAGATGGGGACGTTTGCAAGACAACAACCATCTGCACGAACAGTTCGACGACGTTTGCAGCAGCATAGACTATCAGCTGGGAGACCATGGATGCGGTTACCAAAAATGGCTCAAATGGCTCTGAGCACTATGGGACTTAACATCTGTGGTCATCAGTCCCTTAGATCTTAGAACTACTTAAACCTAACTAACCTAAGGACATCACACACATCCATGCCCGAGGCAGGATTCGAACCTGCGACCGTAGCAGTCGCGCGGTTCCCGACTGAGCGCCTAGAACCGCGAGACCACCGCGGCCGGCGATGCGGTTACCCTTGACGCTGCATCACAGACGGGAGCGCCTGCGATGGTGTACTCAACGACCACTCTGGGTGCACGAATGGCAAAACTAAATTTTTCGGATGCATCCAGGAACTGTTTACAGCATCATGATGGTCGCTTGCGTGTTTGGCGACATCGCGGTGAACGCACCTTGGAAGCGTGTATTCGTCATCGCCATATTGGCGTATCACCCGGCATGATGGTATCGGGGTGCCATTGGTAACACGTCTCGGTCACCTCTTGTTCGCAATGACGGCACTTTGAACAGTGGACGTTACATTTCAGATGTGTTACGACCTGTAACTCTGCCCTTCATTCGATCCCTACATTTCAGCAGGATAATGCACGACCGCATGTTGCAGGTCCTGTGCAGGCCATTCTGGATACAGAAAATGTTCGACTGCTGCGAAAATGTTCGACTGCTGCCCTGGCCAGCACATTCTCCAGATCTCTCACCAATTGAAAACGTCTCGTCAATGGTGGTCGAGCAACTGCCTCGTGACAATACGCCAGTCACTACTCTTGATGAACTATGGTATCGTGTTGAAACTGCATGGGCAACTGTTCCTGTACGCGCCATCTTAGCTCTGTGTGACTCAATGCCCAGGCGTATCAAGGCCGTTATTACGGCCAGAGGTTGTTGTTCTGGGTACTGATTTCTCAGGATCTATTCACCCAAATTGCGTGAAAATGTAATCACATGTCAGTTCTAGTATAATATATATGTACAATGAATACCCGTTTATCATCTGCATTTCTTCTTTGTGTAGCAATTTAATTGGCCAGTGGTGTACATTCAGAAAAGACCTCCTAACAGTTACATCTATATTTGATGTGAACAAATTTTTCTTCTTCAAAAAAACTTTTCTTGCCATTGCCAGTCTACATCTTATGTCCTCTCTACATCAGCTTTCATATGTTATTTCGCTGTCAAGATTACAAGCCCAATCAATTACTTTGAGTTTTTCATTTTCTAAACTAATTCCTTCAGCATCTCCTCATTTAATTGTTCTACCTTCCATTACCCTTGTTTTGCTTTTGTTGATGTCCATCTTACATCCACCTTTCAAGGCACTGTAGATTCCATTCAACTGCTCTTCCAAGTCCTTTGTTGTCTCTGACAGAGTTACAATATCATCGGCAAACCTCGAAGTTTTTATTTCTTCTCTTTGAACTTCAATTCCTACTTCAGTTCTTTCTTTGGTTTCCTTTACTGCTTACAAAATGTACAGGCTGAATAACATTGCACGGCAACCCCCTTTCTTGTTTGTGTTGCTGGCGTGTGCTGCTTGCCAGCTTGGTTGTTTGGTACTCATACAACAGTATGACACAGTATTCTTATCTCCCCTACTGGATGCTATGGCTAGACGTGCGCGATATGTTTCGCGTCATTTTTAATTATTGATAAAACGCTAATTCACGCAACAGATAACAAGAGACACACACAAAACCAACGAACTCAGCAACGGGAGCAGTAACCGCTATCAGTGTTCAGGCCTACGCCCATATTCCTACTGGGTTGTGAAACAGGTGGGAATGCTAGTTGATGTGGCATTATTTACTAAGGCCGGTGTTACACTATCAAATATCTTTGTCAAAGTTGATATGTCAAATATTTATGTCAAAGAAGTTTGATGGTGTAATAGGGAACTTTGTCAAAGTTCGTCTGTCGTCAAATAAATTTGATCAAATCTAGGGCCTCGCTGTAGATTTGATCATAAAAGTCGCTTGTCTTCTGTTCGCTGCAATGTGACATGTTACCACATGGAGCGCTAGCATCGTTGCAGCGTTCTGTCATCTGTAGTGTGTTTATAAACATGGCCGGTAAATACAACTACATATTTAATAGAGATGTATGAAGCTGATGAGGCGCCTTAAAACGTGAGGCACCCTGAATACAAAAATAGATTAAGAAGATTGGAGAACTATAAAAATATTGCTGAGGTCATTAGCCGTGTGATACGTTTTCGGATACAAAATGTAATTGACTTGTTTATAAATAAAAGTAGTTCATAAAATAAAAGTGGTTCTTAATACATATAAAGTGTATTGAACATTTATTTACCTTCAGACATTGGTCTTTAGTGCTTTATAAATTGCTGCACACGTTTCAGGTATTATTTTTGTTGATGTATACTGTGGTATTCGAATGCTGTACTGTAAGCTAGAATAACTCTCTCTTATAGCAAGGAACTGGAGTGTTAGAGTGAACCTTTCTTCTGCAGATGTAGCGATTAAGTGAGTATTGTGCTTTGTGAAATGAGGATACACGTCACTGAGCACGTACTCAAATGTACGCTCATCCATTGTTAAGTCCTCCACTACAAGCTCACGTAACAGGTTTTGTTCAATGCTTTTATCGCCTCGTCGTAAAACCCACGGCTTCACCCAGGTACGTTTCCTTTTTTTCCCCGGTTCTCTTCCACATGTGCACACAGTGCAGTTGTGGTAAATGCGTCTGCTGCGGTTAATAACAAGTTGTTGTTGTCAGCCGTCTTAAACGTTGACCAAAAATATGATGACAGTGTAATACCCCTTTTTAGCGCCACGTCAAAGACCTCTGTCAAACAAATTTGATCAAATCTTTGACAAAGAAGCCGGCCGCGGTGGTCTCGCGGTTCTAGGCGAGCAGTCCGGAACCGCGCGACTGCTACGGTCGCAGGTTCGAATCCTGCCTCGGGCATGGATGTGTGTGATGTCCTTAGGTTAGTTAGGTTTAACTAGTTCTAAGTTCTAGGGGACTGATGACCTAAGATGTTAAGTCCCATAGTGCTCAGAGCCATTTGAACCATTTTGACAAAGAAATTTGATAGTGTAATACCGACCTAAGATAAGGTGGTTCTTACTCTTACAATAGTGGATTTGAGCTTTGGGAGACAAAAGGTAACTGCTTGAAGATTCCAACTCTGTTTTTTCTTCTTTATTTTTTTGAGATGTTATAATTGAACATAATCTGGACTCACTGGTCCATACTATTATCGGTGCTGACAAGTATTGAAATAGCTAGTTGGTATCGTATTATCAGCCAGTCAATGGTCGTACTGTAGGGAGGCTGAAGGGAACAACGCTTCCATGCGCCGCCACGAAGCACAACGTGAAGTGCCGCTACTACGTAAATTAATGCACAAGAGCGACTTCACAAGGGTGGGAAGCTACCCGAAGACATGCTTGAGCACATAATTTTCAACTGCGCTCATGAGACGAGCCAAAGAGTGGAAGTTTGTTTGAGAACTATATCTACTTTGGTATACTGAATTCCACATCTTACGACCTTCCAGACGGGGCGTCTCCAGCCTGTGTACTCTCTTTAGCACCTCAGGCTACCAGTCCTCTCCGTCATGCTACCGATCAGCCACCCCCGTCGTTGTTCGAACTGGCACGTTCACATTGGCTGAAGGCCAACCGCCGCCCTCTATACTCCTCACAACCGATCTTTCCGAAGTGCCTCAAGCAGTCCCTACGTTTAGCTTCCATAGTTTCTCTTCTGAGCAGCCTACCCCATCTACTGACTTTTTTTTAAATAGCCTTTCACCTTTCTAAGGACAACACATTCACACAACATGCTCTCATACATACTGGAAAGGTACAGAGAGGACGGGAAAGTGTGACACAGTGAAAAAGTAATCGAAATAAAAGGCTTCGTTGCCTCCTACATGTGCATTAGCTGTGTTATTCATGAAGTGTACTCACAGTACCGCGAGTTATTCATGAAGCGTACTCACACTACCGCTTCAACATGGAGGATGGGCAAAACCCTGACTCACTCCCTTCTCAACCACTGCTTCCCTTACATGCCTCTCGACTCTTACAACTACGTCTGATTAGTGTGTACGCTGTCTTTTACTCCAAGCACCTTCAGAATTTCAAACAGAGTATTTCATTCAATATTTTCAAAAGCTTCCTCTAACGCTACAAATGCTACTAATGTATATTTGGCTCTACTTAACATATCTTCTAAGGTAAGTGAAAGGGACAGTACTGTCATGTGTGTTCTTACATTTCTGCGGACTCCAAACTAACCTGTCTCGAGGATGGATTCCACCACTTTTTCCATTCTTCTGTAAAGAATTCGTTTTGTATTTTGCGACCATGAAACTGATAATTCGGTAATATTGACACCTCTCATTACTTTCTTTGTTCGGAATTGGAATTACTACATCCTTCTTGAAGTCTGAGGGTACTTCGTCTGTCTCATATTTCTTGCACACCAGATCGAAGAGTTTTGTCATGGCTGACTCTCCAATGTCAACAGGCCTTTGTTTCGACTTAGGTGTTTCAGAGCTCTGTCAAATTCTTATCGCCGTATCATATCTCCCATCTCATCTTCATCTACGTCCTCTCCCAGTTCTATAATATTGCCTTTAACTTCATCTATCTTGTATAGACCCTCTATACACCGAACACTTGATATACAAGGCCTCTCCTTTCTCCAAGGGTCTTTTTAATTTTCTTGTATGAGGTATCCATCTTTACCCTAGTGATATACGCTACTAAATCCTTACATTTGCTCTTTACCTAATGCTACTTAGCCATTTTGTACCTCCAGTCAACCTCAATTTTTTAGACGTTCGTGTTTTGTTTCACCTGCTTCATTTGCTGCTGCACTTTCATATTTTCTCTTTTCATCAACCAAATTCAGTAACCTGCCACGTGAAGATACGTTACTGCCTATGAGGTGATTCGAAGATACGGTACAGACTGTGAGGTAGATCGAAAACTTGGCTGATAAGTTTCATTCGAAAACCAAAACTGTTACTTCGAATCCCTGTCCTAAAGACAATCTCAATACGATAGGCCATTCAACATGTGCAATTTATTCTTGAATGAAGGACTCTCTCTAAAATTTGATTACCATCTGAAACAATCGCTTTTATGATGCAGGTAAGGTCAGACTCGATGGCTCTGCGGTTCTCCGGCACGACAGTTCGGTGCGTTCGGTCAGTGGGCTGACAACCCTCTGTTCAAAAAAGAAAAAAAAAGAATGAAGTTTTAACCCAAGGAATTTGAGAGGTGTCATGCAATATCCCCACTGAACTGATGACTAAAAATGTCGAAAAAACAGATATACAGAATTAAAATAAATAAATAAATAAACGGAAAAATTTAGTACACTCTTTCACCATTTTAGACATTTCCAGTTCACTCAAGATTTATTGTTGCAACAGTACATGTGGATAAGTGAAATGATCACATTTACAGTTCAATAGCACAAGCGGTTCTGAGGTACCAGATATCTGCCCACGCTGGTACACCCATATTAGTTCGTGTTGTAGCCTCCACAGGCGACAATGCAGGCGCTGACTTTGATCGTATAGACGGTGAATATTGTCCTGAGATAGGTTATCCCACGCCAGCTAGGCCTGTTCACGAGGTTGTGTAAGAGTTGTTGGTTGACGAGTCGCAAAAGTCACTTCTCGTCCCTTCATACCCCCCGCGTGTTACATTGGAGGCAGGTCCGGAGATGGTGATGCCCAGGGAAGTTGCTGCACGTCTTGCAGAGCACTCTAAGTTTCACAGGAAGTGTGTGGGCGATCACTATCCTGCAGGAACAACACGTCGCCTTCCTGTTGTAAGAACAGTAAAAGAGTAGGTCTATTAACAATCTGCATGTACCGAGAGCTGGTTAGTGTCCCCTCCAGAAACACCAAAAGTAAACTAGAGTTGTGACTGGAGTGGAGCCGATGTGTGTTGGATGCACTCTACGAGATAGAGCTCACCAGGTCTACGTCGTTTGGGTAGACAACCATCACTTACGTGCAGGCAGGATCTGCTTTGTTTGCTGAAGACCCAGCACGTCATTACATCTTACCTCTGACGGCACCTGTCATGTGGTGCACGTTGATGCTGTGGCTTGAGAGGAATATCTTGTTTGCAACGGTTCGTGTTAACACTTCTGGATTCAAAAGCCCTCATATCTGTGCTGTGGTAGCTGTATGATCTGCCGCTGCTGTCCTGCCATTATAATACCACGATTCTGGCAGGCATCTGCGTTGCATGGACGTCCAAGTCGATCGGAGTGAGAATGTTCATATGTTCATGTGACCACTGATATCAGCATCGTTGCATAACTGACGCACCAAATGCACGTTGTGTGAAAGGACCATCCCGCCATTCGAAAGGCCACAATTTGAGCCCTTTCAAACTCAGTCATTTGCCTGTAGGAAGCACGAGTGCATTTCTGTGGTATGGTTGCCTGCTTGCTTCACACGTTTTCACCACACTGGGCCTTCTGACTGGGAACATTCCCTCTTAAAGGTTAGACAGAGAAGGCGATCTAGTAGCAATGCCACTACGCTATCTGTTGGCGGACGACTTTTAAACCATTATCAGAACATCTACTATCCCACAGATGGCATATGTCGTCATCGGAACAAAATCGATCTCCTTTTCCAGGTGAACAACGGTCTTTCTTTTTTTTTATCTGTCACTTGTAACTTCTTTCACCTCTGGCACTGTTTGTTCACGTAAAAAATGACGAGTTGTACTATGGTGAAATTGTAGGTGCTCCCGTAACTGGTTCGGTAAATCACTACGAAGGTCGGAAGAAGGCAGTTGAATACCACCTCCAACAGGACCATGCCTAGTACAGCACTGTGATGTTCAAAACAGTCTTCGAATTGTTACTGCGTTTTGAAGTTATTGTACATGTTGAACATCATACAGCAGACTGTCGGTACAAAAATGATTGTGAGAAAAACAATATCTAAAATTTCTTCCAGATGCGTCCCCCTAAATTCCTAATTTCCTTAAGAGCTCATCCGAGTTCTATCTGAACCTAGGAAGCCTTCAGTCTACCGACAAAGTGAGTAATCAGTGCTTATATATGGCATTTCGATCGAACTCGCAAACAGCAACGTGTTACGTTCGCTGGGAAAAAGTAACTTTCGTAGCAATATTTTCTTCCTCTGACTCTCTATAGCAGGGAAAATGTGTGTTGAAGAACGCAGCCAAGGATTTATAGCACCCGAAATACTGAACTTCTCTCTGTACTACTTGTGTAAAATATACCTAATCAATTAAATTTGCACGCAGAAACAAAATAAATATTGTACTTCAGCATTTTTTAAAACAGACATCATCAATAAAATGTATACCCTCGTGATAGCTACATTAAAAAATCATTTCCCGCAGAAAGCGCTGGGTAAAATCAACACATAGTCTGAAGTCACTCATCCATTTCAGGAAGTACTATATGTGTCCTTTATGCATACGTGACATTCGCTACACTACTGCCTGATCTTTATCTACATGCAACACAGGCAACAATATGCTCTTTACCTCCCCAGGTAAAACATATTATTCGTTCTGACGAATACACAGGTCGGTATGTAACGTATTATGAGGCATTGTCCAAAAAGGAACGTCTCATTGACACTGGAAGCACTA
Source organism: Schistocerca serialis cubense (assembly GCF_023864345.2). Lineage (NCBI taxonomy): Eukaryota > Metazoa > Arthropoda > Insecta > Orthoptera > Acrididae > Schistocerca > Schistocerca serialis. The sequence goes on from NC_064638.1 coordinate 823,223,135, forward strand.
CAAAAAACAGTGTGTACAAAAAACAGTGTGTATACGATCCTACAGAATTTCATTGCCTAGGCGTATACTGGAAAGGCTCACAAAATACAACATGAGGGTCTATTTTAAGTTTCGTCACCCATGCAAAACTGAAATAAACACTTTCTGCTGACGGGACTCGTTCGTCCCATTATTTACAATATTCATAAAAGTTCCCACTGGCGTCATTAAAAACACTCTGACACTTAGATGAGGCCAGAAACTTTTGCCACCACTTCGACCACTGTTAAGTCTTCCCGGTAGCAAAATGTGCGCACATGAGAGGAAACCAGCCTTGTTAGCTAATGATGGTCAGATTCAGGTGAGATTTCCTTATTCCTTTATCCATCAGGTTCCGTGGGACCATTCGAGCGAAAGCAAGTTGATCGTGAAATGAGTCTGTAAATATTTTGCAGAAGGCCGTTTCGAAAATTTATAACCAAAAAATTAACAAAACACGAAAAAAACTGCGAGAGTGTGTGCGAATAAATAACACGCAACAGAGATAAGCTGTCAACTACCATTAGGAACTCGTGTACAGATTACAAGGAAACTTTTCAACTTGAATTTGAATACATCACTTTTATCTCTTAATCTGCTTAGTTCTGTTAGAAGCCTCTTGAAAATGAAACCTGCTGAACAGTACACACCATTCTGTAAGACGCTAGTGTACGTCTACTGTTCACTGATTAGAATTCCGACACACCTGATCAATGGCCGACTAGAAGTCCACCAACTGACAAAGCAGCTGAGTCTGATCGCCCTTTTCTGGGCTAAAATATTCTTGTTGAGTGACATAATTGCACCAGTAAATGACGCTGTGCAAGATAACAGAGGGAAAGTAAGCAAAGTACTGTATATGACTTCATACACAATGGTAAGGAGAGGTGGGCTTCAGAGTAATGTGGCTACAGTTGTCGTAGGGAAGCTGGACATTAGAGCAGAAATGATTAGCAAAGAAGTTAACTCAGTAAACAAAAGATTTACTTAACTTGTATTTCTCCAATCGTGCAAAGACACGTTACAAATAATGCAGCAAAAAATAGAGTAAAGCTCTCAATGTCAACAAGGAAGAGGCCCTCTGAACTAAAGCATGAACGATTGTGTCAGAGCCCTGACTAAGCGGCATCTGCACAGCCTCTTGTATCGAAGAGGCTCTGAGCTCCAGTGGTCTATGTAGCTACTGCCGGACGTCCTATGTCGCCGTATCAGAGAGCGCTCGTAGTCAAGAGCTTCAGGTGCATGGCTCAGCGGGTGCGCGCCATTGGGTCCGCCGGATCCCATACGATTCCTATCGGTGTCTGACGGAGACCTGCAAACCTGCTGCCAACTTTGACGCTCGTTTAGTGGTAACAACGCACGATACCACACAAAGGAAACAAGCATTCAGGTTTCAGTGTCAGTGACAGTGGATATCAATCTCACAATGTAAAGACCAGCATTCAGTTTCTGCACAAGATCTTGAATGTGATACTTCCATTAGAGTTTTCCATACACTCTTAGTCCGAAGTACTTAAAATGGTCAACTGTCTCACCACCTGGGGAGGATGAAATTTCGTTCTTAGGAGTGTTCTGTGACACGTACTGTATGTATTGTGTTTTGTTGCAGTAAAGCCTTAATCTGTTCCCTAAATGCTTGTTAGTAAACCTAAGATGCCTCGTGTCTAGCAGAGAAGCGCTCGTTACCGTCTGTGATGTCAACAAGAGACCCAAGCGAGAATGGACAGAATATCTACACATATGAACACAGTCACATCTTTAGTAATCAAAGAAATATTTTTGAGTTCTTGCTGAAAGATACTATCGAGAAAAACGGCTGCCACCAGACAACGCGCAGTGAACAACAACGTTTTGGTGGCAGAGGTCAGCGTCTACTATCATTTATAGTAACAGCGGGTTTACAGAAGGTAACGTCATAACGGGGCAGAAAGATTAGCACGGGCACACAAGCATAGCGACTCTATTATTGAAACTCTCAAAATGGCGCTTTGGACTGCAAAGCTGCAGTACAAGTTGCAATATGCCGATGGCGACATTCGAGTACGTGAAAAAAACAATAGGCGTTGCATTGTTCTTTCCTACAGGACAGTGTTCAGGCAGATGGTAAACGCATTCAGCGTGAGGAAGGTTTAGCTGCAGTGAAATGGACGTCTCTCACTCACGAAAGATACAGGACCCGACCGTCAACACGGACATCCGGTTGTCGACCAACATCGCGACGTCATCCGTAGAGAATTAGTTCGTCAGTGACTGTTACCAACCAGTTTCAAGAAGGCATGATGTTAGGCAGTGTTTCTCGGACTTTCTGGAAGGAAAGACTGATTTCTGCTGCACGACTATACTTCACAACATGTCTGCATGCTTTAGGGCTGGTTTCTGCCAAACCGTAGGTGTTAATCCTCCATCATGGCAGGAACGGGAATTCTATCTTTCCCCAAAGCTGATGGATCCTTTGAAGGGGAATTGGCTGCCTATCCATTATCGATCCAGTGACCAACCTCATTAGAGCCATCCCAAAACATTACTTCTCTATTGTTTTGAAAGGCCTTCACGGCGAAACAAATCGAGCAGGATTCGAGGCAGGATTCGAACCTGCGACTGTAGCGGTCGCGTGGTTCCAGACTGAAGCACCTAGAACCGCTCAGCCACACCGGCCGGCGAATGAGGAAACGTTTTCGTAGAACCCTGTGTATGTTTTTACCCGTTCTTAGGGGAAACCTTCTGAAATTAGACTGTAGACGCTTGACACTTCATTAAGGTATCAGAAGCAAAGACAGATCTAAATCTTTACGACATGTTTGCCAACATTGTACAACTCGAGCCATATCACCGATGCTCAGCGTTGATTCCAGCACAGACGGGTTGTATACACTTCAAATTTCCTATCAGCGAAGAAAGAGGGAGGGGATTGATACGGATTAGTGCCTAATGCTTTCTTCAGGCTGAAATAATTACAGATTGAGCGCTACCTATTTGAATGATGTAGGCTAGTAGAAAAAAAATATCGTGTAGACGATGATAAGGATAATACAATACCCAGCCCCGAGAGGAGAAAGTCTCCGCCCACGCCGGTAATCGAACCCGGGCGCGCTGGATGGCAGTCAGACTCGCTGAAAACTCTTTTATATATTTATTTTTATTTTGTAGGAATGGACCGGCAGGGGCTCGGGTGGGAGAGTGAGTAGGGGTCGAATTTCAAGGTCAGGCCGCAGTGCTCACTCACCGCCACCGAGCCTGTGGGGCATGGGAAATGGGGAGACATGGAAATCAACAGAAGTGGAAGGCTTTTTTAAAAAAATTATTTTCGTTTTTTTTGTTTCGGTTTTAATTTTTACTACTTTTATGAAATTATTTGGATCAGACGTCACATACGTAGAAGAAAACCAGAAGACATGGATTAAAAAAAAAGAGCATTTACGGCGCGTTCTCCCACCCGCAGAGGTCGGGGGTAGAATCGGTCACAGGCGGCTGAATCTCAGACACCACCGGAGGGAGGGTGGTGTGTGTTCGAGCGCAGCATGGGCTGTTTGTAAATAGGCCCAGAGGTCGAGGCGGGAATTTGCTCCTTCACGGAATAGGTAACTCATGTAATGGCATGAGGCTCGATTGCGGGAAAATATGTGTCCTTGAGATATAGAAACATTCGCGGTTCGATAGCATCCGGTGGCACTCGGATGTAGCACGCAGGCATTTGTTGCACGAATCATCAGACACCGTACAAATAGGTGAAGGTCAGACGGTGATCATGTGTCGAGCTGTCTGCAAAGGAGACAAAGAGGGGAATCCGACATATCGATGCTGCACAATCGCTGTTTTGTGACAAATTTCATGTTGACAATATGATATGACGACTCAGCTAAGAGAGCGGAAAGTGCAGTTGAGGAAACCATTCATCTGACATTCAGAAAAACAACGTGAACTCATAATTACAATAGCCAGTCGATTTTAAGAATCTAGAGAAACCTTCTCCTTTTACTCGTTTTGCTGCTAGCGGTTTAGTATACCTCTCCTTATTTTGCGACCGCCGTCTGCGAGGTCCTGTGTAATTCACATTTAATACCCGAACTCCTTCGGGAATTCTTCGTTTTGGAGAATAACGTAGAAGCGGTGAGAACCCGGAAAGGCAGCGGAAAGTTGGTGCAGGTTTTCACTGCGAGAAGACAAATCTTGTGGGTACACTTCACAGGCAGACTACCATCCCGTTTAGCTGATTACGCCCTTAGAAGCCATGGTTGCAGGCTTCGCTAATTTGAAACACAGGAACGGCCTGCAGCATGGAAAACCTCTGGCCGCTTCGCTACACGAGATGCACTGCAGCATTCCCAGTGATCTCTGTCTATAGCGTATGCTGAGCCAAAGCTGTGTAAGCGCGCCGCCAAAGTTCTTCACACTTCATATATCGCCCAACTACAATAAGGTGGAAAGCAGAAGAAAATACACTCCGATTCTGCGGCTATATGAACGTGTTACATTGCATATTACTGCCAATCAAAACAAATTCGGGTGGGGGCGGCGGTTGTTGATGATTTTGCTGTATCGTTTCAAAAATCTTCTGTGGTCCGAACATTGACAGCATGATCAGAAAGTTGATCCCATTTCGTTTTACTTATATTTTTACCGTGAAATCCATTTCCATGCGAAAGAACACCATGAGATGCAACGTAAATTAATAACCCTTAAGCATTAGTAATATTTTTGCTCCGAAATGTCACTACCGACAAATGTTAGAGGAGAAGGGCACAGATGTAAAAATGGACCGCCTTCCCCAAAGGCGTATGGGAGGTGTCGCACGCTTGTGGCCATGCTGATAGAAGGTATACCAGTGAGCTGTTTGAGACTTTCTTTGAAGTTGTGTGGATGCAACGTCGGTTATTATGCGAATTGTTGTTTGTTACAGGCTGCAAACCTTTGGCAGGTATGTGAAAACGTTTTCCCTTTCTGTCCTTTTGGTTAATTTAAAGTAATTTTAGGATGATTTAAGCTACTTCAGGTTACGTGTGATAGGGGCCATCTTGCTTAGGTGGGGGTAGGTGTAAATGTTAGCCTTTATTTTATCACCACAGTATTCCACGGGGACTTAACATACAATTTCTCTGGTCTACTACATACCTGCTATCCCCAAAACACGACACGGTGAGGCAAAAACTGCAAGGACTAGCCTCATTACTGGACGCTATACGGGGATCAGTTGACCGAACCGTCTGACTGAAGTGTTATCAAGAAGAGGCCGTTGAATTTTCTGGGGCTCGAGGCTGGCTAGTTTGCAAGGGTGGGAAGACCAAAGACACTGGGGAAAAAAAAATTCTGCCCCGAAACGATCGGATTCTTCATCAGATTCCTGCGACCCTTTGCATGTGGACAGCTACAATGATCTGGATGTCAACACTGGAGATACACCAGACTTGAGTCATGCAACCTGCACTTTTGGCTATTAAAAATTCTTTCAAGACACTTGTGGAGAAGTGTGGGCTAAATTTGTCATGTGCTTAATGTAGGCGCACTTTGACTGTGTCGCAGCCACTTAGTTGGTGATTCAAAAAAATGTTCAAATGTGTGTGAAATCTTATGGGGCTTAACTGCTAAGGTCATCAATCCCTAAGCTTACACACTACTTAACCTAAATTATCCTAAGGACAAACACACACATACCCATGCCCGAGAGAGGACTCAAACCTCCGCCGGGACCAGACGCACAGTCCACGACTGCAGCGCCATAGTTGGTGATTACTGTAAATAATTTTTGATTCGATGTTCATTTAAAATGCTTAAAAAACAAGCTGGGCTTTCTAAACTAGTGTACACTCTTGTTTTTCCAGCTTTACTAAAACATTTTAACAGAATTTTGTGATATTTTCGGGTAGGGCTCATATTTTTTAGCACTATTTTACAAACTTTATGTAAATCTTAGTTTTTCAGCAGAAGTAATTGATACTAAACGTTGTTTTGCCTCCTACCGTTTAATAAATTAGTTATAGCAGTTAGTGAATTTTTCTGATGAAAATACTTCAGTAAAAAAGTGCCCATTTTTACACGTTTCCCACGAATTAGGAACGAATCGTGCACTTATTAAATATAAACCGATGTTAAAGTGTAGAATGCCACCCAACATTATCAATCTAAAATAAAATACACTTTTAAATACGTGACATCAGAAGCGATAAGTTGACTGTTAATGTTTATGTTGCCAGTCACTATCATAGTGACTTACTGCAAATGCGACAATTTATTTTCTTCAACAGAGTATTAAATATCGAGTTGTCAGGAAATTTATCTGCAGCTAAGAGAGCTATACGTGACCTATTTTGACAACACAGATACATGAACATTGTGACAAATTTGGGGAATGTTCCTGCAAAAACTTGTTTGGTTCCTGTGGGACATGCACAGTAAAGATACAAAAAACATCAACTATTTCTAGAGCACAAAATTTTCTGTTACCATTTTAGGAACAAAACCAAGAAACAAATTTTAAATTTGTTGGGTTACGAGAAGGAGTGAATTATCTCGGTTACGTATGCCACTTCTACAGAAATATTGCATTCTCGTCCGCCCCGGTAGCTGAGTGGTCAGCGTGGCGGATTGCCGTCCTACGGGCCCCGGTTCAATTGCGGCTGTACCGGGGATTTTCCCCGCTCAGGGACTGGTTGTTGTGTTGTCTTCATCCTCATTTCATCCCCATCCGGTGCGCAGGTCGCCCAATGTGGCGTCGAATGTAATTAGACCTGCCCCAATGTGGCCGGACCTGCCTCGTATGGAGCCTCCCGACCAATAGCGCCAAACGCTCATTTCCATTTCCATTGCATTCTGGTAGTAATTCCCTATTTCAGTCACTTCTATAGTCCGTGGCATTACTACCTGAAGCAGGTACATACCATTTATCACGTAGATCGCAGGTTTTGGCGCAACCAAATGCGGACGATGCAAAACGCAAGAATCAGCAGGCACGCGGAGGCCAGACGCCGAGACCAAAGCTCCGCATTAGCCCAAACGTAACGCGGTGCGTTGAACAGAATCACCTCCTCTATGCCACCCAGCATGGGTTCCAAAAACATTCGTCATATGAAATCCTACTCGCTCTTTTCCTCCATAACAAAGTATTGGATCAAGACAGTCAAGTAAATGCAATGTTTTTTTATTTACAAATGGCAAACTGGGTATCAAGCGAAATTTGTAACTAGATTAAGAACTTTTGGTCGGGAAAACGCAGCAAATTATCTTTGATGGAGAGTCATCGACAGATTAGAAGTAACTTCGAGTGTGCCCCAGGGAAGTGTGTTGCTGTTCATATCGTATATTAATGACCTTGCGGATAATATTAATATTAAACTCAGATCTTTTGCTGATTATGAAGTTATCTATAATGAAGTACTGTCTGCAAGAAACTGTATAAACATTCAGACAGATCTTGATTATATCTCAAAGCGGTGAAAAGATGGACAACTAGCAGTTCACAAACAAAAAATTAAAAAAAAACAAAAAACGTAGTATCCTGTACCTATAATATCAACGAGTCAAAGTTTGAACCGTTAATTCAAACAGATATGTGGGTGCAACACTTCGTAGCGATATGAAATAGAATAAGCACACTGGTTCAGTCGTGGATACGGCAGGTGGTAGACTTCAGTTTATTGGTAGAATACTAGAGGAAATGCAAAAAAATGTGTGTGAAATATTATGGGACTTAACTGCTGTCATCAGTCTCTAAGCTTACACACTGCTTAACCTAAACTATCCTAAGGACAAACACACACACCCATGCCCGAGGACGGACCTGAACCTCCGCCGGGACCAGCCACACAGCCCATGACTGCAGCGCCCTACACCGCGCGGCTAATCCCGCGCGGCAGAGAAAATGCAGTCAGACTACAAAGGAGATTGCTCACAAATTGCTCCTGTTACCGATCCTAAAATATTGCGCACGCGTGTGGGACCCATACCAAATAGAACAGGGGATACTGAACGTATATAGAGAAGAGCCGCACGAATGGTCACATGTTTGTTTGGTCCATGGGAGAGTGTCACAGAGGTGCTGAAGAAACTAAGTTACATGTCTTCGCGATAGAGATAAACTATATAGATGCAAACTACACAGAGAAAGCCTTCTTACAAAGTTCGAAGTTTTACTTCGATGGTATACAGGCTACTAAGATTGCCACAACACTGAAATGGCGGGAACCACCGAAGCAGAGCATGGAAGAAAATAAGTCTACACCAGCGCCATGGATATAGAAATCGCCCTTTGTTTTTAGATCGTATGAAAATAATTTTACTGTGTATTTTAATATTGACCTTGACGTATACAGATTTTAATTAAGTATTTTTAGAGATAAAAGTAAATTACAAAAATCTACTTAATACAGTATGCGCATATGTAATGTAACAAATGTACCAGACGCCACGAGTTGGTAATAGCTTTATAATTAATATAAATGACGTGCATTCTGAAAGTCAATTTTATGTGACGCAGCATGTGAAGGTTTTTGTGTATGGACGGGTTGCTTCTGCAACCGAAATTGCAGGTACGTTCTGGTACATTTGATGTTGATTGGATAGGATGAAAAAGGTTTGCATTTGTGAAATAGTAAATTAGTATCATTATCGTTACAGATCTGAAGATGGTTCTAGAGGAACCGAAACCGGTCATGTGAATAAACATTTTTTGCAATCAAGGCGGATTATAAATAACATTGAAAGTGATGCCCAATGGATTCAAGGGTACTTCACATAAGGAGAACTGTGAAAATATTCGATTGTTATTCAAGACAGAACGACACTAGTGATATATTTTCACAAGAGAAGAAAATTTATAGCAGTTGACCGACGTGGAAGCGAACACCGGAAGTCGAAAGCAGAGCGCTACCAAATACAACTTTTTCTAACGTAGGTAGCGTATATTGTTATGTTACATAATTGCTTAAATGTTCACATAATTGGTAATTACCTTGGACAAAATTACGCAACACTATGTACATGATAATTAGATAATAATACTTAACGCCACACGCTGCCTCTACAGCCTTCCAGACTTGCGAAAGCGTTGGCGGTGTAGGATTATGCACACGAATTGACTTCTCGATTATGTCCCATAAATTTTCGATGGGATTCATGTCGGGTAATCTGGGTGGGCAAATCATTCACTCCAACTGTCCTGAACGTTCTTCAAACCAGTGATGAACAACTGTGGGGTGGTGACAAGTTGCATCGTCATCCATAAAAACACTATCGTTGTTTGGGAACATGAAGTCCATGATTGTTTGCAAAACGTCTCCCTGTAGCCGAACATAATCACATCCAGTCAATGATTGGTTCAGGTGAACCAGAGGATAGCCCACACCACTATGAAGCCACCAACAGCTTGCACAGTGACTTGTTGACCACTTGGGTCCATGGCTTCGTGAGGTCTGCGCAAGACACGAACTCTTACCAACTGAAATCGGGACTCATCTAACCAGGTCGCGGTTTTACAGTAGTCTAGGGTGCAAACGATATGGTCACGAGCCAAGGAAAGGCCCTGCAGGCGATGTCGTTATGTTGGCAAAGACACTCGAATCGATTGTCTGCCACGATAGTCCATTAACACCAAATTTCGCAGCACTGTCCTAAGGGATGCGATTGTCATATGTCCTTCTTTGATTTCTGTAGTTGTTTCATGCAATGCTGCCTTTTCTGTTAGCGCTGGCAACTCTATGCAAACGCTGCTGCTCTCGGTTGTTAAGTGAAGGCCGTCCGCCACTGCGTTTTCCGTGCGAGACGTAATGCCTGAAATGTGGTATTTTCGGCGTACTCTTAACACTGTGAACTCGGAATTTTGAATTTCCTAACGATTTACGAAACGGTATGTCCCACGCGAGTAGCTCCACATACCTTTCCACGTTCAGAGTCTACATCTACATCTACATCTACATTGATACTCCGCAAGCCACCCAACGGTGTGTGGCGGAGGGCACTTTACGTGCCACTGTCATTACCTCCCTTTCCTGTTCCAGTCGCGTATGGTTCGCGGGAAGAACGACTGTCTGAAAGCCTCCGTGCGCGCTCCAATCTCTCTAATTCTACATTCGTGATCTCCTCGGGAGGTGTAAGTAGGGGGAAGCAATATATTCGATACCTCATCCAGAAACGCACCCTCTCGAAACCTGGCGAGCAAGTTACACCGCGATGCAGAGCGCCTCTCTTGCAGAGTCTGCCACTTGAGTTTATTAAACATCTCCGTAACGCTATCACGGTTACCAAATAACCCGGTAACGAAACGCGCCGCTCTTCTTTGGATCTTCTCTATCTTTTCCGTCAACCCGACCTGGTACGGATCCCACACTGATGAGCAATACTCAAGTATAGGTCGAACGAGTGTTTTGTAAGCCACCTCCTTTGTTGATGGACTACATTTTCTAAGCACTCTCCCAATGAATCTCAACCTGGTACCCGCCTTACCAACAATTAATTTTATATGATCATTCCACTTCAAATCATTCCGCACGCATACTCCCAGATATTTTACAGACGTAACTGCTACCAGTGTTTGTTCCGCTATCATATAATCATACAATAAAGGATCCTTCTTTCTATGTATTCGCAATACATTACATTTGTCTATGTTAAGGGTCAGTTGCCACTCCCTGCACCAAGTGCCTATCCGCTGCAGATCTTCCTGCATTTCGCTACAATTTTCTAATGCTGCAACTTCTCTGTATACTACAGCATCATCCGCGAAAAGCCGCATGGAACTTCCGACACTATCTACTAGGTCATTTATATATATTGTGAAAAGCAATGGTCCCATAACACTCCCCTGTGGCACGCCAGAGGTTACTTTAACGTCTGTAGACGTCTCTCCATTGATAACAACATGCTGTGTTCTGTTTGCTAAAAACTCTTCAATCCAGCCACACAGCTGGTCTGATATTCCGTAGGCTCTTACTTTGTTTATCAGGCGACAGTGCGGAACTGTATCGAACGCCTTCCGGAAGTCAAGAAAAATAGCATCTACCTGGGAGCCTGTATCTAATATTTTCTGGGTCTCATGAACAAATAAGGCGAGTTGGGTCTCACACGATCGCTGTTTCCGGAATCCATGTTGATTCCTACATAGTAGATTCTGGGTTTCCAGAAATGACATGATACGCGAGTCTGTTAATTCACGTCGTGTGGCCAAAATGAGGTCGCAAACCATTTCGTACGTACAAATGACAATTCCGCAAATGCTCTGCCCTTTTATATATTGTGCATGTGATACCACCACCATCTGTATATGTGTACAGCGCTATCCAACGGCTTTTGTAATCTCACTGTACAACAGAACTATGTCCACACTGAAGTACATCAGTTATTTTGTTTCACACCTCCAATTGCTTCAAAAAACATCACCATCTTACATTCGACTTTCAACAAATTCCTTCAGAAAGGCGACTCCTTCGAAGTGAGCGCCTCTAGTATAGTTTAGCTTGAGCTGAGATTTGGGTACCTCAGTAGGTGATCACCCGTTTGGACATTCCCATAGTCACATAGTGGTTCCCCACCGAAGTAGCCCTATAAGAAAAGGTTATACTCGCAATCTGAGAACCTACACTCAGCCTGTGAGTCTTCCAGGTTATGAAGGATTTATTACTTCTACCCGAAAGTTCTTCCTTCAGCTCCAGGATAGGATTTGGCGTTGCTTCCTTCCATAGCTGAAGTCTCCTCTCTTCTATGGTGCCGTTGATTGATTCTGACGTCCAAAGAAAGCTCTTTCTTGAGCGAAGCCGCCTGGGATGTTGTTGGTGCCCGTGCAGACGGTAACGTTTATCTGTGATCTGTTACTTCCTCTCCACCGCATGCGGGAAGAGGTTGCAGCCCCCTCCCTGGTGGAGCTATCCCTATATCCCTATGAGAGAGAAGATTTTCTCTGTCCGCGTGGTCATCGAGCATTCTGATATGATACGGGATGACTCATTTACGACCACATCAGTGTGTTTCACGTGGGGCGAATTCTTCCACACAATAGTGAGCTGCCGACAAATTGAGTGCAATGGCTGGGTCAGCACCCCAGTTTATGTTGGTCAGTTTACGATTGATATTATGCCTAGCACTGACATTTTGATTAGTATACAAACACTGCTGTTTAAATAACTGAGTTCTGTCATTTTTGTTTTTACTGCCTGCCATCTGGATGCTTTGGCTAGTCGTTGGTGTATACGTATATCGAACAGCAGTGGAGCTTATAGACTGCCCAGAGGGAGACCATATCTTTGGTTTCTCCAATGTACTATTTTTTCCCTGCGTGATATAATTGAAGCACCTATTCTGTAGGACACATTGCACAAATGTTTAAAATCTACCATCCTTAGTTACCTGGGATCTATGGCGACATTCAGGTTATAAGCAATTGTGTCTTTTTCATTTAATCCTTACATGCGTACTTCACGTGCAGATTACTGTTTTTTTTTCTCATTTTTACTGCTACAGAGCACATGGAGATCGGAATCCGTCTCTGTGTTAGTCATCTGTAAGTTCAAGTGACTTACAACAGCCTCTCTCACTTGTGACTGTTATTACATATACTTGTGAGAGTCTTCCTTTTTTTTTTTTTTTTTTAATTCTGTGATCTGTTGCTCAAAAGGGATGTTACATACTTCGATTCCATGTTTGATCAGAGACACTGTGGCTAATCTGATTTTAAATTATGCTGGGTTTCTAACACATTTAGATTGCGAATTCATTATCTTACACTTGCCTATTTCCTGGAATTACTACTTCCGTCACGAGAATTTTGCCTCACCTTTGAAACTCGAAGGTTGATTTTATGGCAAAAAGTGTTTCTTACACTTACGTTTCATTTGATCGACATTCCTGCTTGTGTCAAGGGAGTCAGTAAAGTATCATTTTTTTAAAAATATGTTTGTTTCCACAGCTTACAATTTTATCTCAAACAAAGTTCTCGCTTCTAGATGATTAATGCTGATGCACACCGACCTCAGTTTAAAACGTCTGGAGAGGGTTGTAATACCATGAATACCTTTCCATTTAGAGGTATTGTACCTCTTAACAAGTGACGTGACATTACCCACCATTTCACTACAACAAATCGACCCCATGCGCAAAACGTTTTTTATATATTTGTAATACGCAGATGCCCCGATACAACATATTTTCATAGAACGCAAACCAAATACTCAGTTTCTGTTCAGGCAGCTCCTCGAAGCTGCAACCAGTACTACTCAAGCAGTCGATATCAAAGGCTGCTGCGGCTGCTGCTGACGATGGTTAACTAAACCGTCCTAAATGACTATTCTTAATGTCCTGTTTGCGAGTCGCAAAATATCAAATTCACTTAGTCTTTTCTTAATTTCATGTTTTCCCGTTACCTAATTCAGTGTTTCAGACTCTTGATGTTCACTATACAGTTTATTGCTATAGTACTTGCCGTAATAATGTTTCGCAGCAACACTGTAGTAATGTGTTAACGTTTTGTCCACCTACAGCCGAATTTAGGGTTACCAGTATAACCTCTGATTCAGCACCACATGAGCAAGTGAGTATAGTTTCAGATTATCCGGATAACAAACCGTTATCGAATTGCACTGTATTCCAGCCTTGTCGCCTAACATTTTCCTAGCGTGCCTTCTTTCCTTGCATTTGCCATCTTAGATACTCTGTCTCCCTATACATTCTTTCACCACAACCTATACACTAAGATAATTATGGATTCTTTTCTCGCCTTTATTATCGCAAAAGTATCTGTTCTAATGCTTTATACATTTTCTCGTCATTTGATACTTAATTTGTTCGGATATTAACTCCTCGGGCACTAATGAAACACTGCCCTATTCAAAGCGATTCTAACTCTCATTATGTAGTCTCCTAGTGATGTTGTTATTATCATTCCTCATTTCGGCTGCAACTTACTTCCTCTGTCCATTGTGCTCTGCTAGACACTATTACATCCTCACGATGGGTTGTATTCCCGGGAACTTTTCAGTGCACCGTTGACTGGAAAGATTGAGCGACGCTCTGCCGCTTCAACGAACAGAAACTCCGGCAGTCTGACTGTTGCGTGCTCTGCAGCCCAGATCAGTAACGATGCGGTTTGCGTCACGTACGCGACGGATTTCGTGCCAGTGTCCGCGACAACGTAATTTTGCGACGCTTGCTGTGGGGATAATTTATCCTCCACGAGCATGTGTAAGGTGTCAGGCAAATCCAACACCTTCCATGAAAACCCTGACATGATAAGCAAATCAAGTAGTATGTCACATAGCTCCGAATAAATCGTGACATTAAATTAACCAAAGTAATACGAGTAACGAGTGAGCAAATGGAATACCACAGACTAGCACAAGAATGCCTAAATGCGTGTCATACCTTCCCACCATGAGACAGACGCAGTTCCGAGGGGAGAAACGAGAACAGATGCCGAGAGCAGAACCGTGTTAAGCTGGAAGGCCCTACGATAAGGGACGGACACCCACGTCTCCAGCTAACCGCCAGGACCACACCCCAGCTGCAAGTTTTAGCGTGAGACTTTTTCGCGTCTCTGTTACGTCAGGACCACCCCCCAGCCCATGTTAAAAGATAGAGCCCTCCAGAAGAACAGTATAGATCTTACGATAACGCTAAAAGGACCACACCAGCTGCAAGGTTTAGCGTGAGACTTTTTCGCGTCTCTGTTACGTTGCAAACTTTAAAAACATTGCCCCACCACGAAAATTATAACGTTTCTCATTGGATAGACAGAATTTTTGTAGGCGGAGCTTAAGGTTAACATTGAGACCCTGATTGGTCAGATGAAAACACAGCCAGATAGTTTTTTTTTAAACCAACTTCGGTAAATTGTAGTAAGGAGAAGTTACGAAAGAGGTGCTTCCGAGACGGCGAGGTGAGCGGAGCTGCGCCGGCCGCCGCCCCCTGATGAACACCGACAAGGTAATGAACGCACGCGATGCCGCATTTTTGAGCTCATAAGGCTTCACTCAGAACTCCAGAAGTCTCATCTGTTACACCACCTTTTTGCGTAATACTAGTGTCGATCGTCAATTAAAGCTCATGCCACTTGAAGTAAAAATCTGAAACGCGATGTTTTTTCTGTTATATAGTTATTGAAAAGCCACATCAGCCACTGTAATTTACGACAAGTTAGATAAGTAATTAAAGATAATTGAGGGTCACTGTAGACCATTTTGATAGTTTTCTCTTTTGTGAAACTTAATGTAAACCTAGATTATAGATGTGATGTGGCATACGCCATCCTTCGATCCATTGTAGAACTTGGAAACCCATTTAGGGAATATTCGTTCACATTTTTGTTGAACGCAGTTGGTTTTTACCATCCTGTATTAAAACATTTCCTTTTATCAATAGTGCAATTTATAAACAATGTTTTGTGAGTAGAATAAAATTTCCAATGCTAAACGTAACTGATTTTTCGACGTTATATTACCAGCTAACTAAAAATAGGAAAGCCTTGAACCCCTTCCGCTAAATTTAGTTAGTATTAAGATTCTTTTACAGGGAGTACAGTGGAGCTGAAGCTGAAATCATTAAGTATTTGGTTATATCATCTCTAGTCTCACTGAACTCTTCTGAACTCTACATGTCATGTGTGGTCTGGCGTCTCCTTACCAGCAACAGGTCCCAGGTTCAAACTAGTCAATTCCCTAAAAAACACGCTCAGAGCGTCGTTGCGCGGAAGTGGCAGGGAGACACGATATAGAACAAACAGACACCACGCAAAATGTTAGACAAGTGACGTCAGTGGAGAACGGTCGTTGAGGGATGTGCCGTGAAGGGGGAGGGGAAGAGTCATAACAGTTTCATTGGAAAAGAGACTTCCTGAAAGCTAAATCGTTGTCGTTCCTACCGTGAGAAAAAAGCCGGATAAAGGAGCAAAACATTGGAAATTTGTGGTAAGCTTCTATGGGACCAAACTGTTGAGGTCATCGGTCCCTAGACTTATACACTACTTAATCTAACTTAAAGTACCTTACGCTAAGGACAACACACACACCCATGCCTGAGGGAGGACTCGAGCCTCCGACGAGGGAGCCACGCGAACCGTGAAAAGGCGTCTAAGACCACGCGGTTACAGCGCGCGGCAATAACAGAGCAGAACATGATTTGGCCTGCTCATTGGCCAGGGCAATGAAAATTTGGTTTTGTAGCCACTGTGAACTATTATCTCCAGGTACATAGATGAAAATTCTTCTTGTCCTCCAATTTGCTTAAACAGTATTCATTTTACCGAAAAATAAAGGCACCGTGAAAATATTAGCGTCATGGGTTATCTTCTGCACAACTGCTGACGAAAATTCCATGAACACAAAAAAGCCGCTATCTTCCAACCAATACTTGAACTGATTGGGAATGCAACAATTGACTTATCCATCTCTGGTTTGAGAACTACCAGTTTCCACCTAATATTCGTAATGTTCCTACCCCTAAAATTCAACGCCTGAATGATACATAGATGTGTACAGTCCACTCATGATAGCAAAGTACTTCCCACGGACCCCACTAGCAGACTTTCCATGTACCAGAGCCCACCGCTCCTGAAAAGAGATATCCACGTATATTTGCAGTATGTATTTAAAAGATCTTCACTGTTTATTACCTAGCCAAAATGTCTATATATTGCAAGCTGATTCTTTGCTGGGAAGGTCTTTTGTCCTGTCATAGCGAATTTTCATATCCACGAGTTTGCTATTGAAAAAAAAATACAGTGCTTAATACTCTCTATCTTTGTCTGAGTGCCCCTCCAAATGAATCAGCGAGTCGGTTGGTTTGGTCCTGGTCAAGACTGCCTGGAGATCAGTTGGCTTAGAAAACGCAAGCAGGCAGGATCGTGGAGGCACCTCTCGCCTCAGCAGCACCCCCTGCAAAGCAGTTACCTCATCATCTACCCAGGCCAGCCATTAGCTGATCGCAGGTACTCACATCTATGGGACTTGCAGATAGCTATCAAGCTTTTAGGGGGAAATGGGGGGGAGGGGGGGAGGGAAGTGGCCACTCTCACCCGCACAGCAAGGAATGCAGCTCAGCCCGTCCATCTGCTGGTGCAGACGCAGTGCTCTCCTTCTCCTTCCAATGCTGCAGAGTGCATCATAACATTTCACACACAGCCCTTGTACTATGTTCACGCAAGGGAAAAAATTGTCACACCAAAAAATAATTAATGTAGAGTAATGACATATCTGGAATACATTTGTCTAGGTAACACATTTAAGCGATTGAGATTGGAAGATCACCGGTTCGTGTACGTGTGAGATAAGCCATTGCAAATGTGAAATTTATTTATTTATTTGTTTATTGGCAAATTATAGATCTCTTACCCGCTGTTTAAAACAGGTCGTACATGTTACTGTTTTTGTTTTACCTTTTACAGTTTTCTTTTCTTGTGAAATGCTGATACGTTAATAACAGGTGTAACCGGAATGCAAACGTGCAGGCATTGTGTGTCCGATATTAGTTTCTGGGATGGAGTTCTGTGCCTGTTGCACTTCATCGGTCAATACAGAAATGTTTAATTCTGTTTGTGGATGTCGCTGAAATTATCCGAGGATGTCCTATACGTGCTCGATTGGAGGCAGATCTGGTGATCGAGCAGGCTAAGGCAACATGTCGACACACTGTAGTGCATGTTGAGTTACGACAGCCTGTTGCAAAACACGCCCTGGAATGCTGCTCATGAATGGCAGAAAATACATCGAATCATCAGACTGAAGGTACAAATTTGCAGTCAGGGTGTGTGGGATAACCATGGAGTGCCCCTGCTGCCATTCGAAATCGCACCACAGACCACGTGTAGGTCCATTGGGTCTGGCACAGAGACAGATTGGGTGCAGGCCTTCAACTCCTTCTAAAACAAGCACATACGTCACTGTTACCAAGGCAGAACAAGTTTTCATCAGATAACACAGGACCTCCACCCTGCCAATGGTCTGTCTCTTGATACCACTCAATCGCGAATGGCGATGGTTTGGTGTCAATGAAATGCACGATACACGGCGTCTGGCTCGGAGCTGTCCTTGAAGTAACCGATTTGCAACAGTTCAAATGGTTCAAATGACTCTGAGCACTATGGGACTTAACTTCTAAGGTCATCAGTCCTCTATAACTTAGAACTACTTAAACCTAACTAACGTAAGGACATCACACACATCCATGCCCGAGGCAGGATGCGAACCTGCGACCGTAGCGGTCGCGCGGTTCCAGGCTGTAGCGCCTAGAACCGCTCGGCCACCCCAGCCGGCTGCAACAGTTTGTTATGTCATTGTGATGCTAAATGCTGCTCAAATTGCTACTGCAGATGCAATACGATGCGCCAGATCCTTACGCCGAACACAGTGGCCTTCCCCCTAGGCCACGTGGCCGTCCAGAGCCCAGTCTTCTTACGACCGTACACATTCTCGTCATCACCGCTGCCGGCAATCATGTACAGTTTTTACATTCGGGCCAAGTCTTCCTGCAGTTTCACAGCTTCTCGTAGCCATATTACGCGTCTTCGTCCAAATTCAGTGAGGAGTTGATATTGTCGTCTTTGTCGCCTTTGAAGCATTCTTGTCCAACATCAACTTACCACGACCAGTCTCAAACGTAACTAACTCTCACTACCGTTACAGAATGTATTTAAAGCAAGTGCTACTTTTATGTGAATGGTGCGAAATTTGAATGGAACTCATCTTTCAGATGTAGAAACACACCTGTCAACTTGCATTTATGCCGCAGAACTGATTCTTGGTGTTGTGATTTTTTTTTTTCGTCTATGTATATACGTAAACACTTAAGCAGGACACCAACATCATTATATAGCATTTACAACATAGATGAAGAAATATACTTTTCCCTGTACGTGGCCTTTTACGTACACATAATAACTAGCTGAGAGTTACACCCAAGGGTTCTTTGTATGTACATGTATGAGAGAACCACTCCCAACTACTCTTTACATATTATACGGTAAATATCACATAATAAAATAACTAGCTTCGAACAAAGAAGATAATTACGTAATAGAAAAGGAAGGTTGCTTTTGGATAGCGGATGGACTCTCTAAGCTTCCTATAACCCCGCTCCCAGATGTTACCAATCATGCATTGCGTTAAGGGAGCACACTCTGAATTAGTTTACCACTTAATGTCACTTTACCGGTGCCACAAGCCAATGTAGATACGTGTTGTCACAGCCTACTACCATACTTCTCAGGTCTCTTTTATCACTGACTCATCTTTCCGAACAGTTCCAAGCAACGTCCATTCCCTTGTACACTACCGTTGTACATACTTGCTAACATGCAACAAGCAGAAATAAAATTTCATCGCTCCACCTTTAGCTCTTTTTTCTTTTTTTGTCGAATCCTCTTCCTGGACACAGTGAATATAAGCGGTAGACTGCACAAATGGTTATGCATGACGTGAAATAGCACACGGAATAACAACATTTCATCGTTGACACAAGTACTAATATCCACCTGATTAGAGCTAGGTGCATACTGCTTCGTCATCCTCTTGCAATAGTTCTCTCCCTTTCCTACCCGTTTCCTTTATCTTAGGCCTGATTGGCTTAACACAACAATTTAGATTTTTGCGACTCCCTTCAATTCTTATTGAGGTTTAGATGTCCTTTTAATGGTTCCTTCATGCATTGTCAGTTCCCAAAAGAATACGCTACATGCAAAAGTCTAGAACATAAACTACAGGTGTAAGTAGGCTGTTTAGGTTTTTATGTTGGTAACGCCACGTAGCGCTCTGTATGAAAATCACTGACTGTGGTGTGTGCAGTCTGTTGCAATATTTGCTATTGTAGTGTTGGGCAGATGGATGTGAACAGCGCGTAGCGTTGCGCAGTTGGAGGTGAGCCGCCAGGAGTGGTGGATGTGGGGAGAGAGATGGCAGAATTTTGAGAGCGGACGATCTGGACGTGTGTCCGTCAGAAAGAGTAAATTTGTAGTACTGGGTATCATGAACACTATTAAGGTAAATACATTATTTGTTCTCCATCAAAATCTTTCATTTGCTAACTATGCCTATCAGTAGTTAGTACCTTCAGTAGTTTGAATCTTTTATTTAGCTGGCAGTAGTGGCGCTCGCTGTACTGCAGTAGTTCGAGTAACGAAGATTTTTGTGAGGTAAGAGATTCATGAAAGGTATAGGTTATTGTTAGTCAAGGCCATTCTTTTGTAGGGATTATTGAAAGTCAGATTGCGTTGCACTAAAAAATATTGTGTGCCAGTTTAGTGATGATCAGAATAAGTAAAGAGAAAACTGTTTGAGTACGTTGAGTTTTGCTAAGCTGTTTGAAAATCAAATAACGTAAGGGGTTTACCAGCACAGTAATTTTTCTAAGGGGATGTTTCACAGGGCACTAATCCTCCTCAGCTCGATGAATTATCTCTACTTTGGCAGACTAGTAACATCAGCAATCTTACCTCTGGAGTCCATGTGCACTTACTTATCTCTGCGTTTCATGTGCAGGTACCCAAAAAACTTTGCGCTTTGCTACTTTTCGGAGCTGGCTGTGTGTCTGTGTGTCACATAGGACGCCTGGTCAGGGTCAGCCAGCAGTCTCTGGCGCAGCAGTTGAACAAGTTCGGCGGTCTTATTTTAGCATCCCGGGTAAATCGACGAGACGTGCCAGTTTAGAACTGCATAGGTACAGAATTTATTTTCCAGCAGGATGGCGCGACAGCACATTTTCATCGTGAAGTTGCTCCATATCTCCGTAGGAGTGTGCCAGCTTGAATTAGACGTGGTAGAACAACATCCTGGCCACCATGATCACCTGATTTACCCCCGACAGACCTCTGTGTACGAGGTTACATTAAATACAAAGAGTTTGTTCCTCCGCTTCCTGGAAACTTCTACACGCTGCAACAGCGGATAATGCAAGCAGTTGCCACCGTACGTCATGACCTGCTTTATAGGATTTGGTAGGAAGGTGATTACGAATATGAAATTTGTCGTGTTACATAAGGTAGCCACATTGACCATTCGTAAATAAAACTTGAAGATATACTGGACTCAGTGCCGTATCAAGATTTCCTGTAAGTTATTTCCTTTTTTCAAAATTAAAGGTTACTTTTGTATAACTAATTTATGAGCACCCTGTATATTGGTTAACTACGGTCGAAGCAGAAAGGATATACGCTCGTAAATTACAGTCTGACTACAGCAAGAAATTAATTCATAAAAATATGAACTTGGCTAACATCAAATGTAAGTTAAATTCTTATGACGTGTTTACAGGAGATATTTTCTGGAGTGTAGCCCTTCACTATAGTGAGGCACGAAGACGAGTAGCAGGTTTTGTAATGTGGTGCATCAGATAATAACGGAGATTAGACAGATTACGGTGAACATTAATTTACGGCACAGTTTAGCTAAAAGTAAGGTCAGTTGATAGGACACATCCTGAGGTATCAAGCTATCGTCAGTTTAGTAATGGAAGGAGGTGAGGAAGGTATGATGTCTGAAGGGAGACCAAGTCTTGACTACAGCAAGCAAGTTGAAATGGGTGCAGATTGAAATAGGCCTTCACAGGATGGACTGGGGTGTAGGGCTGCATCAAAGCAGTCTTCAGACTGAAGACCACGACACACTCTGATTGCTGCCAATCCTGGTGAAATATATCCTAAGACAGTACCGCGAAAAGCTCAAATAATAATATACTACCTTAGCGCACGCTGCTTCGCTTGCGTAGTCTGTATGGTCTGCACAGATGTTTTTGTTTTTCTTTAGTCAAAATTTTACATTGTTTACAAAGTGCAACACCTTCTAAACTTTTCACGTTAACCAAGGTCGTAGAAGCATTGTCTTTTCCGAATGTACTTCTGACCAAAAAGCGATTTTGGTAGCTGGACTCCAAGGTTTTTGTGAACCACGCTTTTTGCGTTCCTGTGGTGATATTTCCGTAGGAACTTTCGTCCTCTAACACAAATTTCTTTACATCTAACCGAAAAGTGAAATACCAGTTTTCGTAGATTTAGTTTTCAAAATTTTTTAAAATGAAATATTTTCTTAAAAGTTTTCAACCCCTGCTTTCAAATGCTTTAACAATGAAATATTTTCATAAAACATTTCACTCCCTATTTCACTCCGTTAAGGGAATTTCCAAAAACCGTGGCTGCATATATTGTTATGTCTAACGAAGAAGCTAAATACAAACATTCATAGATTTAGCTTAAAAAATTGTTGCATAATGAAATATTTCCACAAACTCTCTGATCCCCTTTTTCATCTACACAGGGGTCCAATTTCCAAAACCAGTGAAACGAGTATTCTTTATTTCTAATTGAGAAGCCAAATGCAAATTTTCATAGATTTAGCTTTGAAAATGTGTTCATACCGAAATACTTCATAAAACATTTCATCTCCTGTTTTACCCCCTTGGGGGTTGAATTTTGTGGCGTTCACTGTGTTATTCAGTGGTTTGGTATTTAATTTGTAAATGAAAATGATAACCTTATTTCATTACAGTGAGAAATTACTAAATACTTTTTTTCTCCCGGCTAAAGATTTGGCGAAGTTGCTAAATAAATCGAAGTTAACGTGTTTAAGTGTTGTAAGTTGTGTAAGCGTCACTAAATCACAGATCATACAACAGATTCTATACAACTATGGATTATGATGGAAACAGTTATCTTCAGCAAAATGATCATTAAAACCACCGAATATCAGCCGCGCACAACACTGACGTATGTTACCTGAAACAATGTTCTTCGCAACTCGTGAGTAATTAATTTCGGCTCCATACATCAGCTAGAAAAGTTTGTTATATGGATCGTGCTATGAGCACTGCTTTTAAAGAACCAATTTGATTCGAATTATTTTCATTAAAATGAGTTCGGGATCACCGGTGCGCATTTATTTTTACACATTTTATTGCCTTCGGCATTTTTGTCTGCAGAGCTGCGTAATTTGAATTTTCCGCTGAGATAATTGTTAAGATAGTGGCAGACAATTGATAGAGACTTTCTATTGTTAGAGCAAATTTCCTTTCAACAGGATAAGTATTTGAAATGCTTATTAAACTTTACTTTCATATTGTCCACTATTTAAACTAATTTTCATCAACCAAACCTTTGATACTTTCATAAGAAACACAGATAAAAACGCGATACAAATCGCTATCATCAATGGCTGCGCTCCTTGCAGCGAAAAGAAATAATTAACACAGATAATGCTTATTGAGAGAGGAATTAAAGTTACAAATAATTATTCACTCACATTTATAATAATAATGAACTCTATTCTCAAGTAACAAAATTAACAGACCTCAGTTTGATATGCGTTTGCGTCCGCAACCTACAAAAGCCAACCAACAAAAGGTAAAACGAAAGCGTGACAAACGCACATCATAAAAGGAATTTACAATTATCATTGTCTTTGTATGATACATATCGATATGTCCAATTACTTCATAAAATATTATATAAATAATTAATATTTACCATCGTTTTATTTCACTGTTTTTTTCATATGTCGGATAGATAATGTTTATAACTGTTGGACGCATAATTTCCTCACTGTAACTAAAATTTATCTCGCGGATGTTACAATTTCCAAAAACACACACACACACACACACACACACACACACACACACACACACATACATACATACATAAAAAGGAGTTCACAATTTTTTTGAAAATTCATATAAATTAATTCGTAGTACGTGCAGAAGTGGCTGTGCTGTTAATTTGTAGGGAAATGCATGAAGTTTTGTCTCGTGTAATTCGCTAGTGCCGAATCGCACCGTAAGGAGCGCTAGTGACAATTGCGTTAAAAATGGCTGTCTTCACCGTACCTGAGGGTGCTAGCTGTGTGTTTTGGTTTGAAGAATCGAGGTCGGTGACAACGGTTCAGCGTAATTACCGTATAAAAAGATCCTCCTAGAAGGCCTACAATAATTTATGTCATGAATATTTGTAGAAACGGGGTGGTCGGTAAGTCATGGGAAGTCATCAGGTCATGAGAGAACCATCAACAATTTTTGATACCACAGATCGATGAGGATGACTAAGAACGAAATGTTTACTTCATTCAGGATGGTTCACCACCCAACTGCATGGTGCTCCCACGTTTCCCAGACCTGACACAGCTCAATTTTTTTATGGGGCTTCATCAAGGATATCATGTTTGCTCCTCCTGTGCTGGTTTCTCTAGCTGAACTAAGAGCAGGAAATTATGCCGCCACGGAGCAAGTTACACCTGCAATGCTGCAGCGAGTTTGGGAAGAAATTGACTTCTGATGGGATGTGTGTGGGATAACCAGCGGAAGCCACTTACGACATCTTTAGTTGAAGGTAAAAAAAACTTGATGTGTTTCCCTACAAAATGACACTAAATCCAGCTCTACCTTCTTTCAATAAATTTATATTAATTTTTAAAGTTGTAAAGTCCTTTTTGAAACACCATTGCTGTAACCTAGAAGAAAAATACCAGTTTTCGTAGGAGTAGCTTAGAAAATACTTAAGAGGTTCTTTAACAATGATTTATTTTCAAAAGAACTTCCACCCACTATTTAATTCTCTTAGGGCTGGAATTTCGAAAAATTCATTCGTAAACGATGCATATAGTACCCACACCAAAAAAAATGGCTCTGAGCACTATGGGACTCAACTACTGAGGTCATTAGTCCCCTAGAACTTAGAACTAGTTAAACCTAACTAACCTAAGGACATCACAAACATCCATGCCCGAGGCAGGATTCGAACCTGCGACCGTAGCGGTCTTGCGGTTCTAGACTGCAGCGCCTTTAACCGCACGGCCACTTCGGCCGGCTACCCACACCCTCTGCAAATTTCAAGTTTCCATCCTTAGCGTTTTGTGCTGGGCGATGATGAGTCAGTGAGTGAGCCAGTCAGTCGGGAAATTGCGTTTTATATATACGTATAAATTGTGGGTCCGTGTGGATACTTCACTAAAATTACCATTACGGAAGACCTATGCTATCTCTTCTACCGTAAAGCAACTCCTCTACCAGACACTGTGAGGACCAGTTACCGGCTACACCTTTTATTGCTAATTCTTTTGACTGCTTCACTAGGATAATTTGGATAGGGACTGACCATACCATACACTTCATTTCCAGCTACCTTACCAATCCGGAGAAGATTAAGTAATTGCTACATTGTAACTGTTTTAGTTAGATGTGAAGTTAAAGAATTCTTCTAAAATAGTACGTAGCAAGTACGGTCAAAGAATTCATAGTTGTTGGGCGTTGGGTACGCCAAGTGCCTTGCACGGAGATTCGGTATGCGCAATAGAATGCAAGCGTACGTAGAGCGGGTAGCGGCCGAAACGCCTGGGGCAATGGCGGGACTCGCCATTCATAAGGAACGACTCTGGAGTTTAACATTTCACGGCACTTCCCGTTTTAATGAGGAGAGCTTCTTTCTCATCGCCGGAAACCCCGCCCGGCCGCCTACTGGTATTCGCCGCGAAATATTCATCCGCCGCGCCGCCGCAGCCGCTTTATATTCGGCTCTGAGGCTCTGTGCTGACTCAAATGCTCCTGCGAGTAACTGCTTTTCATTTCAAAAGATAAACATCCGTGGCTCATAATTTACTTAACAACGGGACAGTCGTTGCCTTTGGCCATAAAAACCATAAGCTACAGAAATTTTCAAGTTTTCTCGTTTGCGGCAGGGAGGACAGGCAATCGAGACAGAGACACAACCTGTATTGCGAGCAGATGTGAATTGTCCTCAAGAGACACGTTACTATCATTTTTCATCTTCTGCGTCAACAGCTTTTCTTGAATGTTTAAAGTACATTCAGAATACAATGATACTGTAAGCTTCTTTAAGCTTCTCTCAGTTGTGAACTGAGCAATTTGAGTTTGTGACCGAAGAAAAGCGAGTGTACCAGCAGTGTTTGTCACTTTACAATCTGTTTGAGTTGTATATCTACAACGATAACCTGCAAGCCAATTTGAAGTGCATCTATGATACTATTTCACACTATATCACTTGTCAGTGCTGCTTCCTCATTCCCATTAAGTGGGATGAACGATTGCTTAAATGCATCTGCGCGCACCTTTTCTTCGCGCTCACTAGAGCAGCAATGCGAAGGGGCCTGTAGAATATGCCTGGATCTGGAGTCCTCTCTTAATGCAGGTTCTCGAAATCCTGAAAGTGGGATTGTGTGGACCTGTTAATGTCTATCTTCAAGCTTCTGCCACGTTAGGTTGTGTAGTATCTCTCTAATGCTCTCCCATACATCTGTCTCCATTGTTATTGTCCTGTTTTGCACACTTCCATAAACCCCCGATAATCCTATATGGTATGAGTCCCACACCCTTGAGCAATATTTCAGATGGGTAACGCGACTGTTCTGTAATCAATCACTTTTCTAGACCAATTGCATTATTGTAGTATCCTACCAATGTATCGAAGTTTGCTCTACATACGACTGTAACTATGTAATCATTCCAAATCGTTACATGCAGGTATGTGTACGAGTTGCGACTTGGTGATATCGTAATGTAGGGGCCTGGGTTCAGACCCGTACTATTGTCGGCGTGACGGATTGTGGAGTGTGCTGGTGCACGCCGGTCAGCGTGCTGGCCGCAAATGACACAAAGTTAGCGGAATAACAATTTATTCGTTTAAGTTTATTGTCATGTATTCTCCTCTGTATCGGCGCCCAGGCCTGCGGCTGTGCAGTATGCGGCCTCAGAAGTTCCCGACGCTATCAGAACATCGCAACAGAATCTTTTCTTCTTTGTACCATCCAGTTTGGATGATGCCCATTATTGCGCCCCATGGACTATCACTAAGTTCTTTTATTCCCTCTGCCGGTTGCTGGTCAATACTTCTTCCAAGCCGGCCGCGGTGGTCTAGCGGTTCTAGGCGCTCAGTCCGGAACCGCGCGACCGCTACGGTCGCAGGTTCCAATCCTGCCTCGGGCATGGATGTCTGTGATGTCCTTAGGTTAGTTAGGTTTAAGTAGTTCTAAGTTCTAGGCGACTGATGACCTCAGAAGTTAAGTCCCACAGTGCTTAGAGCCATTTGAACCATTTGAACTTCTTCCAATAATAGTTGTAAATGCCTGGGAACATGGTATGGTTTTCTATAGACTGGAGTATTGTTACCTATAGGTATGTGGTGAGTAACAGGCATCACTGGAAATGGATCGTTTGTATTAAGCAGATCTAAAAATCGTAGCAACAAATCTTCCATTACTTATTGATCACTTCCTTTTAAGTGATTCACTTTCTTACGTAGTACTGATACACCTACGGTTTGCTTGTAGGCGTGGTCTTCAGTTGACCTATCAATATCTTCCTCATTTAGAACATCTGAAACAGCAATCATCAAGACCTGTGGCAGACTGCTCTTATCCATGCCAAAATTATCTAGGCTAACAGGAACCACAAACTCTCCGTTTATATTACTTGGCTACAAAACAATGCATTTTATTTAACTCTTCATTGCTTTTCTCGCTTCCCACGCCCGGGTTCCCGGGTTCGATTCCCGGCGGGGTCAGGGATTTTCTCTGCCTCGTGATGGCTGGGTGTTGTGTGTTGTCCTTAGGTTAGTTAGGTTTAAGTAGTTCTAGGTTCTAGGGGACTGATGACCATAGATGTTAAGTCCCATAGTGCTCAGAGGCATTTTTTTCTTCATTGCTTTGTAATGGTCCTACCACACACAATGCGTCTTGGAGTACGTCAGTTTCCGTAGGAAACCAAACCAGTGTCACTGTGCATGGCGGTACGTTGTGATGAGAACCAATCTTTAGCATATGTGTTTGCAGTTCAGTTGGTACAGCTGCATGACTGGTTCACATTGTGACATTGCCTCGCTTGCAGTTGTTATTCGCAGCAGAAAGAAAATTACACTGAGCTCAGTTATATGCCATGAAAGATCAGTTTTGGCATGATGTTTATCCAGAAAGTCAGGTCCGAGATTCGCAGAATAACCTTGTCCAACATTTGGCAACACTTCCATGTATTCTAGAAAATTCTTAACTCCAATGCTAAAGTCGAACAGTGTTGTCTCCAATGACTTCGCGTCATTGTCATCTACTCCACGTAACCTGTACTGTAGAGGTTCAGACTAACGATGACACACAAGCACCTGTGTCTTTTAGGGAATTGTATTCCTTAGTCTGTATTACATCTAACAAGCAGCATTCTGTCTCTGAAAATGCAGTGTTCCATTCTGCTGGGAATGACTTCCGACAACTGATATATTCCCGTTTCTGTTTAACAGACGCGTTTCCTCGTGATGTTTTCCTCGTTTCTTATTATTTGAGTTTCACGCCTTATGACCGACTTGATCACACTTATAACAATGTGGTTGGCGATACTGATTCTGCAGATGGCCCTTGTGTCAACATCTATAGCATTTAACTTCAGAGGCTAAGATCCGACGGTCATTATGCCCTGTCGTGACAGTTATCTATTTCCTCCACCTGTGTGGTTATTCTAACACTTTCGGCCAGACCAAATGGATTCTCCTTCCGGATTCCGCCTGACATATCGGCAGAGATGCCTCACGAGAAAACATCGAGAGCCCTATTTTCAGCCTCACCCAAGGTAACTACATCAGCTTCTGCTGTCTGTGACAGCTCGTATGTTCATGCATTAATCTTCCGGATTCAATCCGAAAACCATTCCACAGACTGATTCGTTTTCTGCACTAAATTACTCACTTTCTCTCTAAAAAGTGTTGCGCTGTTTTCTTTCTGGTAGCACTGATGCAAACAATGAACTAGCTCCTGGAACGTTCCCGTTTTGTTAAATACCTCATGATACATTACATATGCTTCAGCTTTGCCGACTAACCCTAAGTTAGCCATATGCAAACATGTTTCATTTGTCCCACTGCACAATTCAGTGGTTGCTCATACATCTCTGATAAAGACAGTGACATTCTCCGTTGTTTTTCTGGAGGAAGACGTTGTTAAATTAGCCGCTGATGGATCGAGAGGAGGAGAGGGTGCAGTATACACGATGTTAGCTTGTCATGCCGCTGACTGCAACTACAGTAATACGGCTTGTAACGTTTCAATTCGCTTATGTAGGCCGTCATTTTGCTCATACGTTTTCACTAGCTCTGTTAAAAGTGTGACTGTTTCACCCATAGTAGCATCATGCCTTTCTACAATTTTGCAGATTGTAGTACGGCTGTTACAAAAGAAAGAGATGGGGAAAACTACACTTATACTACACACAACAATACAACAGATCGATTCCTACGCCGGAACGTAATCCAAAGTGTCTCTTAACAGTCCTGCAACAAATGTTCAACCCTTCTACAGATGTCACACGTAACTGGTACTGACTTACGCCTAGTGCACGGCAATTCATGGCTCTAAAAATTACAAAATTCGCACCTCAGAGACGTTAAATATATTTTCCTGGTATTACTCCTAAACTCTAAGTCTGCAAGTCCCTGAGGTTTCACAAAAGACACTACAAGAGTGTAAATAATGTCCCTTTGCTTTGACATGGCCACACACAAGAACATAATCAGAAGGGTCAACAGAAAAATGCTCACTCACCGAATTGCAGTTCATTTGGATGAACGTCCAGGCGGTGACGACGATGCCGCTGCAGATGTGGTTTTTGATCTAAATTCAGAAAGGGTAGATTACAGTTGACTGATGAGACGGGAAAAAAAATCGGCGTAACCCGTGGTACTGGTTCCGTCCTTAATAAGGTGAAGGGTGACCGTGAAAGAAAAATTAACAATTTGAGTGTTAGTTCTGACATTGTGGGGAAAATAACACTTCAGAATATCCTCGAACTTCGTAGAAAAATGTAGTTGCTGGCAGACTCTAACACCGGTCTTACGATATGCATTTCAAGCTGCTAAAATGGCAACTGATCAGTGGCATCAACGTATTAGGACGTCCGACTTTATTATTCATGCACCCCAGCGTTAACTGCTGAAAAATACTTATAAGAAAGAGTTGACATAAGAAAATGGTTAAAATAATAAATAAGAGCTATTTGCATCTCATCAAGTTTCTAATCAGCATAAAACGTACAACAAAGAATGAAACCACATTCTGTCTCGCTTGCTGTCAGGAGTGCCAAGAGAGGAGAGACAGTAGTAGATGCTGCCGCTCCCGCATTTTTTCTTAAGCAAAACACAAAAAGATACGTCAGAATAATTTTGAAATACGTATACATTAGAACACGTTGCCGCTGGATTTGGGAAGCTGTCAATCCTTCTCTCACCGTTTCATTATTCACTGAAGCGCCAAAGAAACTGGTATAGGCATGCATATTCAAATACGTTACAGAGATACGTAAACAGCAGAACACGGCGTTGCGGTCGGCAGCGTCTATATAAGACAAGTGTCTGGCGCAGTTCTTACATCGGTTCCTGCTGCTACAGTGGCAGGTTTTCAAGATTTAAGTGAGTTTGAACTTGGTGTCATAGTCGGCGCACGAGCGATGCGACACAGCCTCTCCGAGGTAGCGAAGAAGTGGAGATTTTCCCGTACGACCATTTCACGAGTGTACCGTGAATATCAAGAGTCCGGTCAAACATCAAATCTCCGATATCGCTGCAGCCGGAAAAAGATTCTGAAGAGCACACAAGTGCAGCCCTTCCTCAAACTGCTGTAGATTATAATGCTGGGCCATCAACAAGTGTCAGCGTGCGAACCATTCAACGAATCATCATCGATATGGCCTTCCGGATCCGAGGGCCCACTCGTGTATCCTTGATGACTGCACGACACAAAGCTTTACTCCTCGCCTGGGCCCATCGACTCCGACATTGGACTGTTGATGGCTGGAAACACGTTGCCAGGTCGGACGAGTCTCGTTTCAAATTGAATCGAGTGGATGGACGTGTACTCGTGGGAAGACAACCTCATGAATCCATAGATCCTGCATGTGATCAGGGGTCTGATCAAGCTGGTAAAGGCTCTGTAATGGTGTGGGACGCATGCAGTTAGAGTGATATGGAATGCCTGATACGTATAGGTACGACTTTGACAAATGACACGCACGTAAGGGTCCTATCTGATCGCCTGCATCCATTCATGTCTATTGTGCGTTCCGACGGATTTGGGCAATTACATCAGGACAATGGGACACGCTACACGCCCAGAATTGCTACAGAGTGGTTCAATAAACACTCTTCTGAACTTAAACACTTCCGCTGGCCACCAAACTCCCCAGAGATGAACATCATTGGGCATATCTGGGATGCCTTACAGCGTGCTGTTCAGAAGAGATCTCCACCTCCTCGTAACTCCTACGGATTTATGGACAGCCCTGCAGGGTTCATGGTGTCAGTTCCCTCCAGCACAACTTCAGACATTAGTCAAGTCTATTCCATGTCATGTTGCGGCACTTCTGCGTGCTCGCGGGTGCCCTACAAAATATTACGCAGGTGTACCTGTTTCTTCGGCTTTTCATTGTAGGTTCGCTACGGCGGTCATAGCCAACGTAAACACGTCTGATGCTACATTTGTAGGGGCCTCTGTTAAGACTTCTGTTGTTGTCTGGATGATGGAGTGTGGAGTGCGGCGCGCTAATGACCCAACATTAGTGGAAGAAGAATGTATTCTTTAATGTTTACAATCATGCGTTTTCCTCTGTGTGGGCGACCAGGGCGGCGGCAGTCCAACACGCGGCCTCAGAAGTCGCTGATGCTGTCTCAGCAGTCTGTGGCAGACATCGCCCTTGGCTTCCTGCTCAGGTAATCACGGTTGTAGTAGCAAACAAATATCACAGCTACACCAAATGTAGCGGGGACAGGAAGAAGGCACCATATTATGACTCGTCTGAACTTTCTAAGTGATTTATTGTTTCCAACTACAGTGCCGCACTTCCCTCGGTCTGCGTCACCGGGTCTCGCAATGCTGAGGACCCCTCTTTGCTGACTGCAAAACGGCCCAGCGCGGAATGGCTGCCTCAGCGATCCGTGCAACACCCTGTAGTGTGTCGGCCTTGTACGGCCGTGGAGTTGTGGCGACGTCAGGATGCACCGGCAGCCGACTCAGCGGCCTCCACCCCGCTTGCCTCAGCGTCCCTCGCCGGGAAGTGGCAAGGCGGCCCAGCAGCACGCTTTCTCGCTGGCGTGGCTAAGATCGTGGCGACAACAAGCGCCCGTGATTCGGCAGCTGAATCTGTGGCCGTCGCCCTGGGTGTCTCCGGTGCGTGTTTGGAGCCAAGACGACTGCCCACGGTAGCGAGCCATGGAGTGGCCTGCCGCTGGCTGGCTACGGACCCTGCGTCGGCCTCAGAGGGTGAACCAGCGACCTGCCATGGACTGGAATGCTGGCGCCCCATCTGCTGATGTGTGTAGACGGTGGTGTGACACGCACCGCTGTCCAGGAGAGCTGCCACACCTGAATGCTTTGTTAGTGAATCGGCACCTATTTATACGCGGCTGTGTACGCCTGTTTTCCTAAACGTGCCACTCTGCGTCACTTACTCATAACATTTAGGTTGGCCAGTGGGCCCCTTCTGCCTGTGACTTGTGCCATGCAAACCGCTGTGTGTATTTTTTCCGTCGTTTCTACACCCCTCTGGCCTCTATTTTACTTCGCAACTGCTGGTGAGCGTAACTCACTGTAAACAGTGCAAAAGCAGACAATGTCTTATGGGATAACAGTAATCAGTGATTTTATAATGTTACTTAAAATCCGTCTTGATTGCAATTTTTTTTTTTTTTTATTCATATGACCGGGTCCGGTTCATTCAGAACCATCTTCAGATCTGATATTTCAGTTACAGGAGTAACCCGTCCAAAATTGCAATCAAGACGGATTTTAAGTAACATCACTGTAAACAGGCCTGCGCCTGGCTGTAACTTGCACGCTCAGAAATTTTGCACCAAAACTGACTTTTTCTATCCCAAACGGTAGTGCCGCTACACAGTGTTCGCAGGACTCATGGGCGAACAGTGTAGTCGGTATGACAGGCATGACCTCCCAGGATGGAGACTGCGTATTACCAGAGCACGTCGAAGTGGGTGTCTTGGGAAACCTTTCAGCAAGTGTACGCGGTGCAGAGATGGACCACAGCATAGCCCATACACCAAGGAATGCAGGGGATGCCAATGATTCCTTATATGTAACAGTCAGGGGCAGCATCGGTTAAGGCACCCTTCAAATACTGAGACGTCAGAGGGTCAAG
This sequence comes from Schistocerca serialis cubense, assembly GCF_023864345.2. Lineage (NCBI taxonomy): Eukaryota > Metazoa > Arthropoda > Insecta > Orthoptera > Acrididae > Schistocerca > Schistocerca serialis. The sequence goes on from NC_064638.1 coordinate 823,256,234, forward strand.
CACTGCTAACTCGGCTCACTAAGCCATAGTCAAAAGTCTCCAAGTCTTTTCATCAGCAGATGTGCTGCCCGCAGCTGATAGCGACCGAGCATGGTAGACCTGACAGAAATCGGTCTCAGGAACAGAAGACATGTTGGCGATCGGTAGCAGCATATCACAGTTTCAGCTCGTAGCTGGTGTAATGCGACATAAAGGTTGACAGAGATGCACAGAAGCCTGAGTACTTATTACTACTAGTTTGAGGTGTTGACGTTATGTGAGGCTGGTGATGGCCTAATGTGGCCTACTTTTTCAGGCTCATAGCGGCCTTCACCACCACTCTGTTTCATACTAACGGCTTTCTGGGCTTCAACTTTCTGGGCTTCAACTTTCTGGGCTTCAACTTTCTGGGCTTCAACTTTCTGGGCTTCAGCTTTCTGGGCTTCAACTTTCTGGGCTTCAACTTGTTGCTTTCCCGGCATTTTAGCAGGCTGACAGGTGTTCTTGTGAAATTTCTACTCTCTGTTACGAAATAAAACAGTTCTGCTACAATAAAGTGTTGTGTTTTGCTCGCTGAGATTATTTTTAAGAGTTTAGGACTCAAGCTTCTTGCTCGTACGAGATGAGATAATCGCTTTCGGGTTTGTCTGCTACCGCAATGATGTTTTCTGCTTGTTTGTAGTTTTGATTGTGCAGTAGGGCTTTGTCCACGCTTAGCCTGGCTTGGTTGGTGCTCGATAGGCAGGACTCTGAGGAAATTTTGCATTTGACCATGATTCATTTCCGGTTCAAAATGGTTCAAATGGCTCTGAGCACTATGGGACTTAACATCTGTGGTCATCAGTCCCCTAGAATTTAGAACTACTTAAACCTAACTAACCTAAGGACATCACACACATCCATGCCCGAAGCAGGATTCGAACATGCGACCGTAGCGGTCACACGTTTTCAGACTGAAGCGCCTAGAACCGCACGGCCACACCGGCCGGCTTTCATTTCCGGTATGTAGCGTTTTCCAGAGTACACAATTTTACATTTCTGTACCTTTAAACCAAGATAAATCCTTACGAGTACATGTATCGAAGAAACACCGAAAATTACAGCGTAACATCTGAAAAAACCGAGAGGACTACCGAAAGTTCGGGTTAGGCTGCACACACGGCCGTGTACAGGCTGTGCCGATATCCGACGTCTAAATTTCAGGAGCGGATTTCTCTCAAAGAAAGAAGGAACAAAACTCTATGACAGCATAGGACGTGAAATTCATTAAGTTGTGCCAACCTTTTGTTGTACGTTGTATATGCTCTCATACCCAGCCCACGTGAACTTTTAGTCCTTGCAGAAAGAAACTTTTTTTCTTAAAATCTTACTCGAAAGAAAACGTTAGCAGATATGGTTTGGTGCGGCACATTCATCATCTTGAGTTAGCTCTGCATACATAGAGAATGATCATTGCAGTCAAATTTTGAAATGTAAAATAAAAGGATAAGGTAGTCATCAGAGAATAGGGTTATATCGGTACAATATACTGTTTGTGCCCACGTCAAATGCTGTGAACGCGATGGAGAGGCTTTTTTAAGCAGTGTCATTACGGTGGATGAGGCATGGGCCAAAACGTATGAGCCACAGCAGGAACGCCAATCAAACAAATGAAATCATTACGAGTCATTACGAAAGTTCGTCACAGCCCCATAAATGTGAAAAGTGTGGTAATTCTAGAGTACCACTTGATGGTGTAATGGTAGAACGTACCGTTCCTCAAACGTTCATTTTTGGAACGCAAACTGCGACAAAATTTGAGAAAAAGCAGCGACAGTTTTTGCAAAACCCACACCTATTTTGCAGGAGAATGCTGTGGAACATACAGCACAAGTGTTGACTGATTTGTTCTGTAGATGAAGCTGCAAAGTGATGTGTCGTTCACAACACTCTCGGAACATAAGCCCTTGTAACTTTGACGTGATTCCTGAGATAAAGGTAGCACTTCGTGGCTTTCGATTCAGAACTTTTGTGGAACAAAAGACTGCGCCATTCTAAACGCCAACAAAACAGACGCAGCTGAATATATCTGACTGCTTTCATGTCGTTGACAACGGGATAACACAGTATTGCTGACTACTATTATATATCAGTTGATAACAAACAGATACAGCTAGTAATGTACCAACCACAGCAATTCGACTGACGAGAAAAAGAAACAATAACTGACCAATTAGATGGACACACACATCAACAAAAAACTTAGCAAACTCTACAGGACAGATCGTCTTATTTAGACATTTCACTGCAGACCTTAGTGAGAGACGGTTCGTCGTTTAAATACAGTTAAGGTGTCGGTGCATTTTACGATACATGTACAGTCATGCTCAAAAGTATACCAACGACATGATTTTCATTTCGCCTGATTCGCATTCAACCCACATAACGCAGCCTGTCTAGCAGGTCCTCTAATCGCTCCTTCGTACAGTCGTTCGACTATTGAAAATGGTTCCAACAAGTTACCACTCGAAAACACTGCTCTGTATTGCAATAACTCAAGATGTAAAGTAATACCACGATACTAAGAAGATAAGGGAACACCTTATCACAGATAAGACTGTCCTTATGGCTTGTAAGCGCACATTTATTGCAACAAAATATATACATAAAATGTTACCACTCTCATTATTACGTCAGATAGAAAACGCAAGTAGTAAGTTCGTCGTATTCATGATTTCCTCTTCGAAGTAACATACCGCACTTGTTATTTAACAGAAAATGACATTAAAAATTTAAGTTATGCACGAGCAGCTAGTTAAGAATATTATGAACTTCAATGACATGACGAACCGTTTCGTTCTGCATATGGACTCAAACCCAGGTCATGAAGCCTAAGATTTCGTGACTCACGGAAAATAACAGTCGTTCCTGACTAGGCGTAAAGAGAGTGATATACTTCGATTTTAGACAGTATCAGTTAGCATATATCAACTTTAAATTACATAACGTAAACATTTTTAACGGACGAGAAATCCTACCCAGCATCTATTGCCCCTGTTAACGAACTACGAGAGATGTTAAATATTGCTTCTTCACAAGTAACTTACTTGAAATGCCGCGAGGTAAAACTTTGTGTTGGACAGGGATTCGAGCCCAGAACCTAATCGGATTGTTATCGAAGCACAATCAACTGTGACGTATCGGATTTTCTCGGCAGTAGCTAGATGTTTTAACTGAAACGATGAGACGAAACATTACTTTTTTCCTTCCCAGAACTCCAACCCGGAACCTATCGCTGATATATTCTAGAGAAAACGAACGTTAAATATGTGTTTGTTACTCCAGCAGCGACATGTGAGCATTTTTTAACTAGAAATAATATGACGAAGAGTTCAGTGCTGACTGGGAATAGGTGGTGGTGGTTGTTGGGATGTTTAAGGGGGACTAAACAGCGAAGGTCATCAGTCCCCCAGACTGGGAATAGAACTCCACACATTTCGTTGTTGACTACGTACAAAGAAACGTCAGCTACCGAATTTTTCTCCACCAGCATTTCGGAATAGCTTCCTTCAACTTACAGTGATCTCTCAAATAGTTCTGTGTCTCACTGGGAGTCAAAAACATCAGATACCGTTAGTGTTGACAACGAATGAAAATGCATTAAAAATCAAAATTATTATCCACCAGCTGATAGGTGTTCTCATCTGGAGCTTGATAATACATCATGAAAACTTTAGTGCCAGGCCAGGATTCGAACCCATTCACGCGCAATATGTCGAGATGTTGAGGAATCTGCAGTTTTTAACAAACAACAAATTGTAGTAGTGCTGTATTGTCACGAAGGGATCAAATTCCGCGTTAAGGGCGGTCTGAGTTGCATTCCCAGTTCAGAACCAATTTTCATCGACATGCAGAAGCTCAAATAAAATATGGAATAAGTGTCCTGTGACCCTACATACCGTTTGTTTCGTCACTAGAATGAAATAACTAGTATAAGAAAGGTTACTTCTGATAGAGTTCTCTCATTTCACCACTTGCGACTTTATTGTGGTTCAACCTAACTTCTACTTGGTAGAGAAGGAATATCATGTTTAATGTGAATTTCAGACCACAATCCCTTTATACCTCCTTCACTTGGCGTAGCCAGAAAAGAATAGAATCTGTCTCTCCCTATCAAAAGTCACCAGTAGAAGTTGGAATCGAACCCACACCATAAGCATTGGGACCTATCATCAATCCAACAGACCACCAAACCCGCCTCTCTGAGACTCATTTTCTATCGTAACACCATGGCAGCACACTCGATGAGAATTCTGACACACAGGTTCCCTGTAGTGGTTTGCAGCATGTTCAGTACATTCATTTACTTGGTTGACCGAAACACCATGAACAAGCTGCCTCGGCTACCCAGTGCATACATTCGACTCTATTTTGTAATCACCGAAAGAAAATCGCGTAACTGCCAGCTACATACACTGCCAACAGTGTAGGATGCAGAAATTTAAATAGGAAGTGTTCCTTTCCATTTGAGCTACTCTATTGCGATATCTGTTTGTTGAAAACGACGTGCAGTGCAAAAGAAAAGCTGTAACTGTCTGTCTGTCAGAAGTCTAGATCCGGCCATATGCATTCTCACACAGTACTTTGGAATGCGGAAGCTCTGGAGGAACTGTGGTTGACTTCTGGATTTGCTCTGTAGTCATGACAGCTAGTAGCATAACGGTAAGTGTAGCGCACCATAGATACGACGTCGTGAGTTCTATTACATTCGCTGCCAAATCTTTTGAAACGAAATTCTTCTGTCTGCTGAAATTATCAATTTAATGGAACTTTGAACATAGCTCCCTTCACTTCTCAACCCAAAATAGTCGTATGTGGAAAAAGGCCAACGTTCTGCGACAATTTGTTCTTTTAATAGATGGCCAGGCAGCAGATGCTCCTAGAAGCTTTTATATTATGTGTGGGGAGAGCGCATCATGTCAAAATAGTCAGAAAAGTATTTTCTATATTAGCTGTCGTCCGGTAGTGGCATTTTATTCTTTTTGAAACCTTGTTTGACAGCTGTAACTAAGAACAAGTTTTCTACATGCATGTAATCTACAAACTGGTTGTGCATTGTCAGACTGTTATAGATAACATCAGAGAATTCGCATAGATCGTTGATGAATAATTTCTCTCTCATGTTAAGTATTGTTTTAACAACACTAAAAGAAACCTTATGAATATTGTTCACTATATTTTAAGAAATGAAATAAAACTACCCATGATAACCTTACGACAAAAGTCGGTTTTAATAAAGCTGAGTATCTGTACACCAGAGTGTCTCTATCGGCATGAATTAGTAAAATACTACTCACTTAGATTTCGATTGGGTCTGTGTTTAATTGGTATAATGTGTCATACTCAACAGGTATGCAAGTGTGGCATTTCATAAATAATGTTGTGTATTCCTAGAAACCCAAACTTTGCTTGTCAGCAGCGGAATGAGGCATTACCTGTTGTGCAGCATTGTAAGATTTTCACCATTGCGCTATGAGCTGAAAGTATCTTCTTGCGATTTCCTTATCGATGTTTGATCTGACTGCTCGTAGCTCTTTCACAGGAGGGATAAAAACGTTGCAGTCTGCGAGACTGGAACCGAGAACCAAAACAGACGCTATTTCACAGGTTACCACATCCCCAGAGAGCTAGCGATGATGTATGTCTTGCACCTTCCTCTTACAAAGCCAATAGTGACTAGAACTCTGAACTGCTATTTAAAGGACGAGATTAGTTGCTGTTTCCACGTGTAACGACTTTCGTGGGCTGAAAATCGTAAATTTTCAATCTTTTGTTACACCTCAAGAGATAATAACTCAGATTATTCAATGAAAATGACAGGAAAATTCAACTGAACTTTGAGGCTTAATTCCATGCGCACCAGGAAGTAACTCGTCGATCACAGAGTTGCCAGACATACCTTGCCTTGTAGCCAAATCTCAGTTACAGTCCCAGCAGGAAGAAGACTAACTGATATGATCCTACAGCGGGCTGGGAAGTGACGATAGCAGGCGTATCAAAGACGCGGCTGCTACGGCTTGGAATACGTAATGCGGCTGATTCGCATTTAGGGACTGGAGCGTAGTTACTAATATTACTCAGAACTGACTGCAAACTAAGAATCATAAGTCAATAACTCTCATAGTTGTTTTTATACTTTATTAGTAACTGTACTCAAAACTAAGAATCTCTTTCACGGACGTTTTCGTGCCTCGCCGATAGTCGAGCACACCAAAAAATAAAAAATAAAAAATGTGTGTGTGTGTGGGGGGGGGGGGGGGGGGGTGGGGGGGGGGGTGAGAGAGAAGAGAGAGAGATAGATAAATATAAACAAGAATGCCAGAGAGGATAAAAAGTTGTTGTAAAAAAAATTAAATGCCTTAATGTAAAGAAATCATTCATTAAAATGACTCGTTCCACATCATTACGAAATGTCATATTCATGATCTGTGGAACAAGTATTAATCTAATCTAATCAAATCATATTGCTGACTAGCTGTGAAGAGTCATGAATTACCGCAATTTTCGCCAATATCAGTAACCAAATCTATACTTGAAAATAAAGGACGAAAGTTTTTGTAATAAACCGGGACTCCTATCAAGGCCCTTTCATCCCTGTTAACTAACCACGAAAGATGTCTGATATACTTCCATTCGGAAGTAACGAAGTGTGTACGCATTTAAAGATGAAGCGAATGATGTGAAGTTCTGTGACGGAGATATGAACCCAACACGTTATGGGATTGTTAATTAAGTAAAATCAAATGCTACGTATCAGTTTTACTTACCAGCTGCTACGTATCTGAGTCTAAAATAAGTATACAAATTTTTGTTCCTGAGCGAAAATTGAACCCCACCCCTATCGTTCTTCTTTATCGTCCACGCATATAGCTTAAGTATCAATTGCTTACTCACCAACAGTAAGAAGAGTGCATGTCCGACCAGAAATTGCAGTCTTGGAAAATGGAACGAAATGATTGAACTATACTGTTCCGAGATACTCAGATCCTCGAAAGAGGAGATACGAATTCGAATCACAGTCAAGCACCAAATTTTTCAACGTCTCTAGTTCAATCAAGTACAAATAAAATAAGAGCCCTGTTCCTTTAAATGGCTATCGGTTCATCTAATGAAATAAAATTTTCTAATTTAAGTAAATTTACTGGCGACAGTGTTTCTGTTTACCATGACCTCCACCTATGTCATTTTCCAAAGTAAACCGGCTCTGTCCAGTTGGGAATGAAGGAACGTGATGTTTAATGCGGATTCTGGATTATAACGTCTTGCTCTTGAGGTTACCAGAGGTAAAGTAAATCTGTTTGTGCCTCTTAAAAGTGAATTCCTGAACCCATGCATTGCACTTGTGATATTTCGTTCCACCAGACTATTATGGCCACCTTTTCCAGCCCCAGGAGTGTGCTGTAACGGATGATGAGCATAGCTTACAGAATTAGTCACGGTGGAAAACATGCGAGTCTATTGAATGGTTAAGTATAAGCAAGCTTCTGACGTGATTATGCTATTCCCACGTCAGCAGGATGTAAAGACTCTTCTAGGCATCATAGCCTCGATGTGAAGCCTTTTTGAAATTTTCACTAATTCAAGAAATTTCTTAGCTCGAGAAAATCCACTGTGAAGTATGAAGTTACCGGATAATTCGATTATTACCGTCATTATTACTATCATTTTCTTCATACCGCTGCTGGAACACATGTGCTTGTCTATCATTTAAGGCCTTTTGGTCATTATAGAAGTAGTTGCTCAAGAAGAGGTTCTTTCATTGCCTACGAAATCCCTTTAATGTTAATATCAAACATCAGCAATTACTCGTAGATTACATTAAAACTAAAGTAATTGATGAAGACGTTACTCGATAACAAAAACACGCTGCCTTTCTTCATTTACTTGCGCCTAGAAATGGCTGTCGAATACTGCCAAACCAAAAGCCAAGGGATCTTACTGCCTTCCGATAAATATCTCGGTCACAGAACTTCATATCATTCGCTTCATCTTTAAATGCGTACACACTTTGTTAATTCTGAATGGAAGTGTATCAGACATCTTTCGTTGTTGGTTAACATAGATGAAAGGGCCTTGATAGGAGTCCCGGTTTATTGCAAAAACTGTCGTCCTTTATTTTCAAAATTAGATTTGGTTACTGATATTGGCGAAAATTTCAGTAATTCATGACTCTTCACAGCTAGTCAGCAATATGATATGATTAGATTAGATTAATACTTGTTCCATAGATCATTAATATGACATTTCGTAATGATATGGAACGAGTCATTTTAATGAAAGATTTCTTTACATAACGCCATTCATTTTTTTACAACTTTTTACCCTCGCTCTCATTCTTGTTTATTTTTATCTATCTCTCTCTCTCTCTCTCCATCTATCACCTCCCCCCCCCCCCCCACACACACACACTTCTTATTTTTTATTTTTTGGTGTGCTCGACTATCGGCGAGGCACGAAAACGTCCGTGAAAGAGATTCTTAGTTTTGATTACAGTTACGAAAGAAATATAAAAACAACTATGAGAGTTATTGATTTGTGATTTTTAGTTTGTAGTCAGTTCTGAGTAATATTAGTGACTACGCTCCAGTCCCTAAGTCTAGCTACAGAAATGCGAATCAGCCGCATTACGTATTCCAAGCCGTAGCAGCCGCGTCTTTGATACGCCTGCTATCGTCACTTCCCAGCCCGCTGTAGGATCATATCAGTTAGTCTTCTTCCTGCTGGGACTGTAACTGAGATTTGATTACAAGGCAAGGTATGTCTGGCAACTCTGTGATCGACAAGTTACTTCCTGGTGTGCATGGAATTAAGCCTCAAAGTTCACTTGAATTTTCCTGTCATTTTCATTGAATAATCAGAGTTATTATCGCTTGAGGTGTAACAAAAGATTGAAAATTTACGATTTTCAGCCCACTAAAGTCGTTGCATGTGGAAACCGGAACTAATCTCGTCCTTTAAATAGCAGTTCAGAGTTCTAGTCACTATTGGCTTTGTAAGAGGAAGGTGCAAGACATACATCATCGCTAGCTCTCTGGGGATGTGGTAACCTGTGAAATAGCGTCTGTTTTGGTTCTCGGTTCCAGTCTCGCAGACTGCAACGTTTTTATCCCTCCTGTGAAAGAGCTACGAACAGTCAGATCAAACATCGATAAGGAAATCGCAAGAAGATACTTTCAGCTCATAGCGCAATGGTGAAAATCTTACAATGCTGCACAACAGGTAATGCCTCATTCCGCTGCTGACAAGCAAAGTTTGGGTTTCTAGGAATACACAACATTATTTATGAAATGCCACACTTGCATACCTGTTGAGTATGATACATTATACCAATTAAACACAGACCCAATCGAAATCTAAGTGAGTAGTATTTTACTAATTCATGCCGATAGAGACACTCTGGTGTACAGATAATCAGCTTTATTAAAACCGACTTTGTCGTAAGGTTATCATGGGTAGTTTTATTTCATTTCTTAAAATATAGTGAACAATATTCGTAAGGTTTCTTTCAGTGTTGTTAAAACAATACTTAACATGAGAGAGAAATTATTCATCAACGATCTATGCGAATTCTCTGATGTTATCTATAACAGTCTGACAATGCACAACTGGCAGAAGTAAAGCTGCGAGTACCGGGCGTGAGTCGTGCTTCGGTAGCTCAGTTGGTAGAGCACTTACCCGCGAAAGGCAAAGGTCCCGAGTTCGAGTCTCGGTCGGGCATACAGCTTTAATCTGCCAGGAAGTTTCATATCAGCGCACACTCCGCTGCAGAGTGAAAATCTCATTCTGGAATGCACAACCAGTTTATAGATTACATGCATGTAGAAAACTTGTTCTTAGTTACAGCTGTCAAACAAGGTTTCAAAAAGAATAAAATGCAACTACCAGACGACAGCTAATGTAGAAAATACTTTTCTGACTATTTTGACATGATGCGCTCTCCCCACACATAATATAAAAGCTTCTAGGAGCATCTGCTGCCTGGCCATCTATTAAAAGAACAAATTGTCGCAGAACGTTGGCCTTTTTCCACATACGACTATTTTGGGTTGAGAAGTGAAGGGAGCTATGTTCAAAGTTCCATTAAATTGATAATTTCAGCAGACAGAAGAATTTCGTTTTAAAAGATTTGGCAGCGAATGTAATAGAACTCACGACGTCGTATCTATGGTGCGCTACACTTACCGTTATGCTACTAGCTGTCATGACTACAGAGCAAATCCAGAAGTCAACCACAGTTCCTCCAGAGTTTCCGCATTCCAAAGTACTGTGTGAGAATGCATATGGCCGGATCTAGACTTCTGACAGACAGACAGTTACAGCTTTTCTTTTGCACTGCACGTCGTTTTCAACAAACAGATATCGCAATAGAGTAGCTCAAATGGAAAGGAACACTTCCTATTTAAATTTCTGCATCCTACACTGTTGGCAGTGTATGTAGCTGGCAGTTACGCGATTTTCTTTCGGTGATTACAAAATAGAGTCGAATGTATGCACTGGGTAGCCGAGGCAGCTTGTTCATGGTGTTTCGGTCAACCAAGTAAATGAATGTACTGAACATGCTGCAAACCACTACAGGGAACCTGTGTGTCAGAATTCTCATCGAGTGTGCTGCCATGGTGTTACGATAGAAAATGAGTCTCAGAGAGGCGGGTTTGGTGGTCTGTTGGATTGATGATAGGTCCCAATGCTTATGGTGTGGGTTCGATTCCAACTTCTACTGGTGACTTTTGATAGGGAGAGACAGATTCTATTCTTTTCTGGCTACGCCAAGTGAAGGAGGTATAAGGGGATTGTGGTCTGAAATTCACATTAAACATGATATTCCTTCTCTACCAAGTAGAAGTTAGGTTGAACCACAATAAAGTCGCAAGTGGTGAAATGAGAGAACTCTATCAGAAGTAACCTTTCTTATACTAGTTATTTCATTCTAGTGACGAAACAAACGGTATGTAGGGTCACAGGACACTTATTCCATATTTTATTTGAGCTTCTGCATGTCGATGAAAATTGGTTCTGAACTGGGAATGCAACTCAGACCGCCCTTAACGCGGAATTTGATCCCTTCGTGACAATACAGCACTACTACAATTTGTTGTTTGTTAAAAACTGCAGATTCCTCAACATCTCGACATATTGCGCGTGAATGGGTTCGAATCCTGGCCTGGCACTAAAGTTTTCATGATGTATTATCAAGCTCCAGATGAGAACACCTATCAGCTGGTGGATAATAATTTTGATTTTTAATGCATTTTCATTCGTTGTCAACACTAACGGTATCTGATGTTTTTGACTCCCAGTGAGACACAGAACTATTTGAGAGATCACTGTAAGTTGAAGGAAGCTATTCCGAAATGCTGGTGGAGAAAAATTCGGTAGCTGACGTTTCTTTGTACGTAGTCAACAACGAAATGTGTGGAGTTCTATTCCCAGTCTGGGGGACTGATGACCTTCGCTGTTTAGTCCCCCTTAAACATCCCAACAACCACCACCACCTATTCCCAGTCAGCACTGAACTCTTCGTCATATTATTTCTAGTTAAAAAATGCTCACATGTCGCTGCTGGAGTAACAAACACATATTTAACGTTCGTTTTCTCTAGAATATATCAGCGATAGGTTCCGGGTTGGAGTTCTGGGAAGGAAAAAAGTAATGTTTCGTCTCATCGTTTCAGTTAAAACATCTAGCTACTGCCGAGAAAATCCGATACGTCACAGTTGATTGTGCTTCGATAACAATCCGATTAGGTTCTGGGCTCGAATCCCTGTCCAACACAAAGTTTTACCTCGCGGCATTTCAAGTAAGTTACTTGTGAAGAAGCAATATTTAACATCTCTCGTAGTTCGTTAACAGGGACAATAGATGCTGGGTAGGGTTTCTCGTCCGTTAAAAATGTTTACGTTATGTAATTTAAAGTTGATATATGCTAACTGATACTGTCTAATATCGAGGTATATCACTCACTGTATGCCTATTCAGGAACGAAATCTTAGTCTGCATGACCTGGGTTTGAATCCGTATGCATAAAGAGATGGTTCGTCGTGTCATTTGAAGTTCATAATATTCTTAACTAGCTGCTCGTGAATAACTTAAATTTTTAATGTCATTTTCTGTTAAATAACAAGTTCGGTGTGTTACTTTGAAGAGGAAATCATGAATACGACGAACTTACTGCTTGCGTTATCTATCTGACGAAATAATGAGAGAGGTAACATTTTATGTATATAATTTATTGCAATAAATGTGCGGTTACATGCCTTAAGGACAGTCTTATCTGTGATAAGGTGTTCCCTTATCTTCTTAGTATCGTGGTATTACTTTACATCTTGAGTTATTGCAATACAGAGCAGTGTTTTCGAGTGGTAACTTGTTGGAACCATTTGCAATAGTCAAACGACTGTACCAAGGAGCGATTAGAGGACCTGCTAGACAGCTATGTTATGCGGGTAGCATGCGAATCAGGCGAAATGAAATTCACGTCGTTCGGATACTTCTGAGCACGACTGTACATAAGGTAACCGTCGAAATCAATCATGGGAAATGAAGACGGCCAATCAGAAGCGTTCGTTTCATTTGCACTGATTTAACCTGTCGGATTAGGTTCACGCCAAACCAGAAACTTGAAAATCTTCAATGAATCAATTATTATAAGCAAGATCATAACTAAGACTGCTATTCATTTCTTTCGCAGTAATGTAACCAATGCTATTATGTTCCTGTATATCCACGTGCTCGAAAATCGTCTCATGTTGCAGTTTCTCATTTATTTCACGCTGTAAAAAAAAAGAAAAAAAAAAAAAAAAACGCGTTCATCCCGAGCTTTGAGCAAATGGACATCCATCAAGTATGAGTGGCGTTCGCTTTACTTGCAGTGATTTACGCTGTGCTGTTAGGTTCCTGCCTAACCACAACGTCAAAGATCGGCACATATTGTTGGAAGTCAGTGAACCATTTGTGGCAAACAAGACTGCAAACAGCATTGATGATCGTTTCACCCTTTGTTGTTTAAAGCTGTACTATTATGTACCTGCCCAACCTCGACCTTGAAAATCGTCATATATTCTTAGAAAACGGCGAAATATTTTTGATAAACAAGAGTGCAAGTATCACAGCTGTTCGTTCCACTCGCAGTAAGGTAAGCTGTGCTATTAGTTTTTCTGCATAACCACATCCTCGAAACTCGTCACATATTCTTAGAAAACAGCGACACATTTTTGTCAGGCAAGTTTGCAGAGTATTTATACTTGTGCTATTAGGTTGCCTATTCGTAAATCGTAAAGTAGTAGTAATAAAAATCAAATTATTTTTCACAAGCTGCAGTAAAACTGGAAGCTGTGGTATCTGGTTCGTGCTGAACTCCATGCTGCAAACTATAGAAAAAACGTGATTCTTGTATAGATGAAGGAAGAAAACAATGACACAAAACTGGACTGAGCAATACATCTTCATTACATATTCATGTCTGTTTGTCACAGCTTGTAATCAAATTAGTAACCTATTTTGCTAATGTAAAAGAAGGAACAAAGAAGAAAGGACGAGAGTTGCACATGGGATTATAAACCCTTTTCATAGCTTCAGTGACTGCCACAAACATAACAGTCACTTCGCTCCTATCACTCCTCCAAATGTACTCGAACACATAACAGTCAAATGTGTTCTTTCACCTATTAGAAGAACAAAGTGCGGAAAGATCTTTTGGCGGCAGACCAAGTGCCCTCAGTGCTATTTGTGTGTGTATTTGTCTCTGGATCTTTGAAGTGGATGTTCTGATTCACCGACGGGTGAAAGCATCCTTCATTTGCCAAGGTAGTTGCATGAAGAAAAACAGTCGGAAATTACAGTGCTATGTGGCAACACAGACTTTCTCGGAATCCTGGGAAGTAGAGGTTTAGTTCACCTTGTTACTACTTCAAAGAAGCACTATTTTCACCCCACCGAAGACCCACTTTCTGACAACACGCTTTACGCTACAAAATTTCCTTTTCCCAATTATGGATTCGTCAACCTCGATGACTTTCACTTTATCGCCAAGAAGGTCTCCAAGTCGAACACAATCTAAAATACACACCTTTCTACAAAAACTCCTCCAGTCCACCAAAGTGTGTTTGATCAAATGTAATTCTGAAACTATGAATGTATTGGAACACTTTTTTGTGCACATTAATGTCAGCTTCAAAATATAGTCGACTGCCGGAAAACCAAATGCGTTCACGTATACTAAGACGAGAGATATGTGAACCTTCTTTCAGAAAGCACCATTGAATACCATGTGAACGATCCTTTATGCTAACGAGGAGCACTTCAGAAGAACACTTTCTTGCATATTCTTCGCTCACCCTGCAGCCCCTATTGGAAATACTATTGTACATCACCCCGCAAATTAAACTGACTCAATAAGAGTTCCAAAAAAACAAAAATGGCTCTGAGCCCTATGCGACTTATTTTCTGAGGTCATCAGTCGCCTAGAACTTAGAACTAATTAAATCTAACTAACCTAAGGACAACACACACATCCATGCCCGAGGCAGGATGCGAACCTGCGACCGTAGCGTTCGCTCGGTTCCAGACTGTAGCGCCTAGAACCGCACGGCCGGCAATAAGAGTTACCATCAGTCAGTCACAAAAATTCTTAAAATAGAGCCACAAATAAAAGACTCAGTGACATAAACGTAAATAACTAGCGAACATTATAATAACCAAACCTAATAACGACCAAATTCGCCGACGTAACCGGGTGGTGGTGCTGAGCCTCGTGCACATGAGCCAATGCCTGTGATTCTCTTTGAAGTATGTCGCTCCGTGGACTCAAGCAATAAAGCCCTCCTCTGGTGTACCGTGCACCATACTTTCCATACTACCCCACAGAAAACAATCGAGAGGTGTCAGATCTGGCGACCGTGCTGTCCGTGGAACTGATCTACCTCCAGCAATTCATCGATTGCGATATGCGACGTTGAGGTTATTCGGCACATCTACATCAAAGTGTGCTGAACCTCCCCCGTGTTGAAACCACATGACCGAACATTTAATGGCATTATCTCCAATAGGGTAGGCAGAACATGTCTAATAATTGTGAGGTAGATTGGTCCTGTTAGTCTGTTTGGCAGTAGACACGGCCCAATGATATGGTCACCAGTTATCCCGGACCAGATGTTAAAACCAACCGTGTGTTGGTGGTTTTGAGTCACATGCGCACGCAGATTCTCGTCCGCCTAAAATGCATGTAGTGCAACTTCAATATCCGCCTCTAGTAAACGAGCATTTATCAGTGACTAGCACCAAGCTCGATAACTGTTGTTTGTTGTTGTGGTCTTCAGTCCTGAGACTGGTTTGATGCAGCTCTCCATGCTACTCTATCCTGTGCAAGCTTCTTCATCTCCCAGTACCTACTGCAACCTACATCCTTCTGAATCTGCTTAGTGTATTCATCTCTTGGTCTCCCTCTACGATTTTTACCCTCCACACTGCCCTCCAATACTAAATTGGTGATCCCTTGATGCCTCAGAACATGTCCTACCAACCGATCCCTTCTACTGGTCAAGTTGTGCCACAAGCTTCTCTTCTCCCCAATCCTATTCAATACTTCCTCATTAGTTATGTGATCTACCCATCTAATCTTCAGCATTCTTCTGTAGCACCACATTTCGAAAGCTTCTACTCTCTTCTTGTCCAAACTATTTACCGTCCATGTTTCACTTCCATACATGGCTACACTCCACACAAATACTTTCAGAAATGACTTCCTGACACTTAAATCTATACACGATGTTAACAAATTTCTCTTCCTCAGAAACGCTTTCCTTACCATTGCCAGTCTACATTTTATATCCTCTCTACTTCGACCATCATCAGTTATTTTGCTCCGCAAATAGCAAAACTCCTTTACTATTTTAAGTGTCTCATTTCCTAATCTAATATTCTCAACATCACCCGACTTAATTCGACTACATTCCATTATCCTCGTTTTGCTTTTGTTGATGTTCATCCTATATCCTCCCTTCAAGACACTGTCCATTCCGTTCAGCTGCTCTTCCAAGTCCTTTGCTGTCTCTGACAGAATTACAATGTCATCGGCGAACCTCAAAGTTTTTATTTCTTCTCCATGGATTTTAATACCTACTCCGAATTTTTCTTTTGTTTCCTTTACTGCTTGCTCAATATACAGATTGAATAACACCGGGGAGAGGCTATAACCCTGTCTTACTCCCTTCCCAACCACTGCTTCCCTTTCATGTCCCTCGACTCTTATAACTGCCATCTGGTTTCTGTACAAATTGTAAATAGCCTTTCGCTCCCTGTATTTTACCCCTGCCACCTTTAGAATTTGAAAGAGAGTATTCCAGTCAACATTGTCAAAAGCTTTCTCTAAGTCTACAAATGCTAGAAACGTAGGTTTGCCTTTCCTTAATCTTTCTTCTAAGATAAGTCGTAAGGTCAGTATTGCCTCACGTATTCCAGTATTTCTACGGAATCCAAACTGATCTTCCCCGAGGTCGGCTTCTACTAGTTTTTCCATTCGTCTGTAAAGAATTCGTGTTAGTATTTTGCAGCTGTGGCTTATTAAACTGATTGTTCGGTAATTTTCACATCTGTCAACACCTGCTTTCTTTGGGATTGGTATTATTATATTCTTCTTGAAGTCTGAGGATATTTCGCCTGTTTCATACATCTTGCTCATCAGATGGTAGAGTTTTGTCAGGACTGGCTCTCCCAAGACTGTCAGTAGTTCTAATGGAATGTTGTCTACTCCCGTGGCCTTGTTTCGACTCAGGTCTTTCAGTGCTCTGTCAAACTCTTCACGCAGTATCGTATCTCCCATTTCATCTTCATCTACATCCTCTTTCATTTCCATAAATTTGTCCTCAAGTACATCGCCCTTGTATAGACGCTCTATATACTCCTTCCACCTTTCTGCTTTCCCTTCTTTGCTTAGAACTGGCTCGATAACTGTGGATGGAGTAATGCGTTGTTGTGAATGCCACTGTACAAACTGTATCCGTCGTGGACGGAGATAGACATGATCCAGCGAAAAGCAGCGCGATTCGTCATGGGGACATTTAGTCAGCGCGAGAGCGTTACGGAGATGCTGAACAAGCTCCAGTGGCGGACACTTCAAGAAAGGCGTTACGCAATACGGAGAGGTTTATTATCGAAATTACGAGAGAGCACATTCCGGGAAGAGATGGGCAACATATTACTACCGCCCACATATATCTCGCGTAATGATCACAACGAAAAGATCCGAGAAATTAGAGCAAATACGGAGACTTACAAGCAGTCGTTCTTTCCACGCACAATTCGTGAATGGAACAGGGAAGGGGGGATCAGATAGTGGTACAATAAGTACCCTCCGCCACACACCGTAAGGTGGCTCGCGGAGTATAGATGTAGATGTAGATGTAGACAGTCCGCAGTGTCGTCGCTCTCACAGCTACCCCTCCTCGATCCGCCAGTGGCACTGCCACCACGCCGCCAGCGGCCCCAGCTTGCCCCGGCGCTGCACGGACCTGCTCGCTGCTGAGCCCCCAGCAGTCCAGATGTCCGTCCGCAAATCCTCACCACGTCCAGTACGCAGACAGCATTAAAATAACTGCTCATTCAAAACCACAAGATACACCCGGATCCCAAAAAACAATTCCACCAACAACTCACAATACTGAAACCAGCCACTGTGAATCAACACGGACGAATTATAAGTCGGTACAAACATAGAGAAACCTGAAACGGTCGGAAGACCAAATGCACGTCGACCGCTGTGACGACCGACCGAACGACCAAGCAACGGTCGTCCCCACTCAAGTCAAGCACGGGAAAAATCCCAGTATAAATCGCCAACTGACAACTTATTGCCGTGAGGGCACTTCGACGGGCGGAAACACACACACACACAAGTGAAAGTTGCACTACTCGCATATCACGGTCCATTCAACTAAAACTCGCTGAATCCGGTCCTTGACGTGGTCGTGCATTCTCGCAACCACATCCTTCATTCGGACAGTGCACGTGTGTCGGGCGATTACTGGCGGTCCAGTCCTCACTGCTGCTCTGTCCCAGCTCAACTAGCTCGACACACGACGATCCGGAAAATACTAGAGGCCGCTCCAAAGATGGTACCACAGTACGCGCTATCGATAAGCGCTGCTGCTGCCACTCGCGGACAGACAGGGCGAGCAAACGTAGTGGCGCCAGTGAACACACTAAGAAAACGAGACGCCACTATCGCTATTACAAGACGCCTAGGTATGAACCGCATCAACACGAGCAGCACACGGTTCAAGCACAGTAATCAGGCACCGCCCAATCACCCGGAATGTTCAGTGAACTTCGTGATCAGGAGAAGTGACGGCTCCTGCGTCGTCAGACCCAATGTACCACCTCAGGGTCTAGTCTCTAAGAGTAACTGCAGCCCGACCTACCGCTGGTAATGACAGTCGATCAAGGGAGCAGCAGCATTAAAAACCGACTGAACCAGCTCATCATCATCGAACAGCTGCAGTAGTTACGTGACGGACAGCGCCATGCCGATGACGCATCCCTGCCCATCGACTGAGCAACCGCATGCAACTGAGCTCTTCGACAGGCAACTCTGCACTTCGTTACCGCCACCAGAGTACGAGGCATAGGCACAGCCAGCTCTGCCTTCGCCGAGGTGTCAAAGGCTGCGTTCTGCGCTGTGGGACACTAGAGCGTAATGCAGCCGGATGTGCACCCAGCTACTGGGACCGGTGAATACAAGCTCCTGGCAACACAGCAAAAGCAGCAGCAGCGGGGCGTGTGGCCAGCAGCCAGAGGCTTTCGTACTAACGATGTGATAACAGAGTGTTCACGTCGCTCACCAGCGTCATTTGCTGTTTCCAAGTCACATAACCGTAAACAAACAGCAATAAAGAAGTTACTGTAAACCCTACCGCCACCTCTTCTGCTGCACTTCCATCGTTCTTCTGCAGAGAATTGCCATCCACGTCCAACCATATCCTGTCACCCCGTTATAATAGACTAATTTGCTATGTTAAAAATATGGTTCGGATTGTTGTCATTCTGAGTGATTACAACAATCAAATAGCATTTTCAGTGAATACTGTCACAAAATACTTTATTTTTATGTAATTAAACCTTAAAAATAATTAAAAATGGCTCTGAGCACTATGGAACTTAACATCTGAGCTCATCAATCCCCTAGAACTTAGAACTACTTAAACCTAACTAACCTAAGGGCATCACACACATCCATGCCCGAGGCAAGATTCGAACCGGCGACCGTAGCGGTCGCGCGGTTCCAGACTGTAGTGTCTAGAACCGCCCGGCCACCCCGGCCGGCTAAAATTATTAAATATCAAGGTTTGCTAACGTGATCGAAAACGCTCTGTTGTTGGTTGAAGCTCTGGTGTGACATCATAAACTAGGAGTAAGACGAAGCTATGTGTGTGTTGTAGGAATGCTAGGCGAAGTTCTACGTTTTTTCGTACCTTTTCTGCAAACTGTTTAGATATTTAGTGATGGAAAACGCATTTACAACTTTTAAGTAACAATGTAAAGGTATTTTGTGAAGGTCGATAGTGGAACCCTTCCGAATGTTGATGCGTTTATCCTCCACTTACTTAGAGCAATGATATGTGCAAGGACGGACATTCTCTTTCCTGCTCCCTGCAATACCATTGTTGTTGTTGTTGTGGTCTTCAGTCCTGAGACTGGTTTGATGCAGCTCTCCATGCTACTATATCCTGTACAAGCTTCTTCATCTCCCAGTACCTACTGCAACCTACATTCATCTGAATCTGTTTAGCGTATTCACCTCTTGGTCTCCCACTACGATTTTTACCATCCGTGCTGCACTCCAATACTAAATTGGTGATCCCTTGATGCCTCAGAATATGCCCTACCAACCGATCCCTTCTTCTAGTCAAGTTGTGCCACAAATTTCTCTTCTCCCCAATTCTATTCAATACCTCCTCATTAGTTATGTGACCTACCCATCTAATCTTCAGCATTCTTCTGTAGCACCACATTTCGAAAGCTTCTATTCTCTTCTTGTCCAAACTATTTATCGTCCATGCATCACTTCCGTACATGGCTACACTCCATACAAACACTTTCAGAAACGACTTCCTGACACTTAAATCTATACTCGATGTTAACAAATTTCTCTTCTTCAGAAACGCTTTCCTTGCCATTGCCAGTCTACATTTTATATCCTCTCTACTTCGACCATCATCAGACATTTTGCTCCCCAAATAGCAAAACTCCTTTACTACTTTAAGTGTCTCAATTCCTAATCTAATACCCTCAGCATCACGCGATTTAATTCGACTACATTCCATTATCCTCGTTTCGCTTTTGTTGATGTTCATATAATATCCTCCTATCAAGCCACTGTCTATTCCGTTCAGCTGCCCTTCCAGGTCCTTTGCTGTCTCTAAAAGAATTACAATGTCATCGGCGAACCTCAAAGTTTTTATTTATTCTCCATGGATTTTAATTGCTACTCCGAATTTTTCTTTTGTTTCCTTTACTGCTTGCTCAATGAACAGATTGAATAACATCGGGGACAGGCTACAACGCTGTTTCACTCCCTTCCCAACCACTGCTTCCCTTCCGTGCCGCTCGAATCTTATAACTGCTATCTGGTTTCTGTACAAATTGTAAGCAGACTTCCGCTCCCTGTATTTTACCCCTGCCACCTTCAGAATTTGAAAGAGATTATTCCACTCAACATTGTCAAACGCTTTCTCTAAGTCTACAAATGTTTGAAACGTAGGTTTGCCTTTCCTTAATATATCTTCTAATATAAGTCGTAGGGTCAGTATTGCCTCATGTGTTCCAATATTTCTACGGAATCCAAACTGATCTTCCCCGACGTCGGCTTCTACCAGTTTTTCTATTCGTCTGTAAAGAATTCGTGTTAGTATTTTGCAACTGTGGCTTATTAAACTGATAGTTCGGTAATTTTCACATCTGTCAACACCGGCTTTCTTTGGGAATGGAATTAGTATAATCTTCTTGAAGTCTGAGGGTATTACACATGTCTCATACATCTTGCTCTCCAGATGGTAGAGCTTTGTGAGGGCTGGCCCTCCCAAGGCTATCAGTAGTTCTAATGGAATGTTGTCTATTCCCGGGGCTTTGTTTGACTTAGGTTTTTCAGTGCTCTGTCAATCTCTTCACGCAGTATCATACCTCCCATTTCATCTTCATCTACATCCTCTTCCATTTCCATAATAGTGTCTTCAAGAACGTCGCCCTTGTATAGATCCTCTATTTACTCCTTCCACCTTTCTGCTTTCCCTTCTTTGCTTGGAACTGGGTTTTCATCTGAGCTCTTGATATTCATGCAAGTGGTTCTCTTTTCTCCAAAGGTCTCTTTAATTTCCCTGTAGGCAGTATCTATCTTACCCCTAGTGAGATACGCCTCTACATCCTTGCATTTTTCCTCTAGCCATTCCTGGTTAGCCATTTTGCAGTTCCTGTCGATCTCATTTTTGAGACGTTTGTATTCCTTTTTGCCTGCTTCATTTATTGCATTTTTATATCTTCTCCTTTTATCAGTTACATTCAGTATCTCTTCTGTTACCCAAGGATTTCTAGTAGCCCTCGTCTTTTTACCTACTTGATCTTCTGCTGCCTTTATTATTTCATCTCGCAAAGCTACCCATTCTTCTTCTACTGTATTTCTTTCCCCCATTCTTGTTAATCGTTCCCTAATGCTCTCTCTGAAACTCTCTACAACCTCTGGACCTGTTAGTTTATCCAGGTCCCATCTCCTTAAATTCCTACCTTTTTGCAATGTATTCTGTTTTAATCTACAGTTCATAACCAATAAATTGAGGTCAGAGTTCAGATCTGCCCCTGGAAACGTCTTACAGTTTAAAACCTGGTTCCTAAATCTCTGTCTTACCATCATATAATCTATCTGATATCTTCTAGTATCTTCAGGCGTCTTCCATGTATACAACCTTCTTTCATGATTCTTAAACAAAGTGCTAGCCATGATTAAATTATGCTCTGTGCAAAATTCTACCAGGCGGCTTCCTCTTTCATTCCTTACCATCTGCTACGTTTTCTTCTCTTCCTTTTCCTACTATCGAATTCCAGTCACTCATGACTATTAAATTTTGGTCTCCCTTCACTACCTGAATAATTTCTTTTATCTCATCATACATTTCAACAATTTCTTCGTCATCTGCAGAGCTAGTTGGCATATAAACTGGTACTACTGTAGTAGGCGTGGGCTTCGTGTCTATCTTGGCCATAATAATGCGTTTACTATGCTGTTTATAGTAGCTTATCCGTACTCCTATTTTTTTATTCATTGTTAAACCTACCCCTGCATTACCCCTATTTGATTTTGTATTTATATCCCTGTATTCACCTGACCAAAAGTCTTGTTGCTCCTGCCACCGAACTTCACTAATTCCCATTATATCTAACCTTAACCTACCCATTTCCATTTTTAAATTTTCTAACCTACCTGCCCTATTAAGGGATCTGACATTCCACACTCCGATCCGTAGAGCACCGGTTTTCTTTCTCCTGATAACGACGTCCTCTTGAGTAGTCCCTGCCCGGAGATCCGAATGGGGGACTATTTTACCTCCGGAATATTTTACCCAAGAGGACGCCATCATCATTTAACCACTGGTGGGCAGATACCGAATAATACACAGGACAACTAAGGACCTGTTTTATATGTAATGAATGTGGACACCACCGCACAAATTTCCCGCGTCTTATAGCGGCTTTGAGATCCACTTACGAACATCGTAAAAGGCTAACTTAAGCGCACCTCTTTTCCAAGTCACAGTCATTGTACCCAAACAAGTCCTGAGGGCTCTAGTGAATATCCGCCGTTAACGTCACGTCGGGATTTTGCTGCTGTAGCTTCCACGTCGCCCCCACTTTCACTTCAAAACAAGCGCAGGTGAACGCAAGATAGTGAGGAGTCAGGCATTGCCTCTTCCCTTCTCCGCCCTATTGAAAAGATTCCGTAGGCGAATGCCTCTCTCCCCACCGAGTTCAGATCGGATGATTACATGTCAGCTGCTGCTCAAGATTCGAAAGCGTCCACCACACGTCCGATGTATATCCCGAGACCGGTATCGTATGAGATGGGTCTGTTTGAGCGTTTTGTAATATATCGACGGACTTGCCGGGCATCCCTGAGTCTGTAACGTATTCCCACCCTTCTTCTGCGCCCCAGATGGAGAAAGCGCGCCACAGAGCGCTGCTGATCACATCGAGATCGGCACAATTGTGTCAGTAAAACACTTGTTGACGGTAAAAGACCTACAGTCAGTTTCTGTTTCCGTTGATTCTCAAGAGTCATATCGCCCACCTGTGGAAGAATGGTGTGTGTCGTCTGCACCTGATACTGAATTTCCGCAGGACCACTCTCCAATCCTCTCCCCCCTCCCCCGCTGCCTGCCGTGCGACAGACGTTTCCTCCCAAAGCCGCAATAAACAACATTTTCAACCTGAGCGCGCGGCATCGCGTAAAAAGAAGAAAAACGTAAAGAATGTGGAAGAGAGCGATGCAGCACTTTACATTCAGTTTTTCCGTGGACTGTAATACACGAGCTTAAATGTCAGTTGCAAGTAATCATCTGAATTGTTCTGGTAATATATCTTGAATGTTAACGGATTTAGTTCCGATCTTATACTTGCGGCGCTGCGAAAATTTATTTATGATTCGCGCTGACGAGATTTTTTTTACAAAAAGTGTTATTTGATTCTTCTTCTGATCCCGGCTTTTCTACTTTACTTAATATGGCTCCTGAACTATCTACTGGCAGTGCTTTACTTTACAGAGTTGGAATACCACTGACCGATATCGAAGTTCTTGATAACGGCCAAGCCTAGGCTACAGTTTTGTGACCTTGCTTTAATTCTTTTTTATGCTATCTATGATCTGGCCAGTCCACAGATTGAGCGCTTCTTTACAAAGAGGATATAGTGTATTTATTTCGTAAAACTCCGCAGAAACTTCTGTTGGACGGTGATTTTAATTGTGTTATGTATCCTGTCTATCACACCCCAGTTTTAATTTCAGTAAGGCTAGGCGATTGGTGCGCTTTTCACATATACAGGATGCATGGATCTGTCGCTGTCCCATTATCATCAGGAATACTCATTTTACAGCTACTTGCAGCAGCAAACGCGATATATTTTATGTTTCTGGTTCTTCGGATGGAGAACTGTTAGCGACAGACACGATACTCACTTATTTTACTTGTCACTGCGCCGTAGTTCTCACCTTAAATGATGTGCCGCGCTGAGACGCCGAGAGATCTCCGACAGCCCCAGGAATCTTATTATGCCGTCTTATGATAACGTTATGAAGGTGCCAGACTAGCTCCCTTACGGATTATGGATGTCCGCTACGTTAAGACGGGGCTTCTCCAGTTAAGGAGAGAACAAATGGAAGGACTCAAAACCCTCTCATTCCTACAGTATACAGTATCATTTTATGCGATTACTGGCGCGTCGAAAAGGAGCATGTATGGCGTCCCTAACTCACACTGATAGTCACGTACTGATGTCCGAACGTAACATTTCCAGAGAGATCTATAACTACTTTACCGACCTTCATGATGTCTATTCTACTGATACGGTTTTCCTTGACGCATTTGCTCCTCTCCTTGATTGCGTGATTACTCGTGCATTAAATGACGAATTTCTGAGGACTATACTCGAGATGATGTATACTGCCTAATTGTTGGTTCACCATCGCAAAAATTGCCGGGACTCGACGATATTCCTAACGAACATTCCGTACATTTTTGGTTTCATATAGGTGATGTTTGTCTTCTTCTCATATTCACTGGCGCCACTTGGTTTCGTAAGCGTTGCCTGTCCGCTAGTGGCAGCAGCTGCGCTTATCGAAATGTAACTCTGCTGCGCTATCTTTGGGGCGACCTCGTGCTTCTTCCGTATGGTGTGAGTGGGGAGTTCGGTTGGGGACGAAGAGCAGCGATGTCCGCGCAGAGCGACAACACGCCGGGACCGCTGGCAGCGTGTATGGACTGCCAAATCGAAGGGCAGTGGTCACGAGGGTGCACGGCCTCGTCGAAACCGGATCCTGCATGTTTAAGTTGAGTGCATTGCAATTCGCGTAGAAAAACCTCCACTATTGTGAAATCTCCCTATTCTCCAGCAACTTGGGTCGTGTTGTTGCTCGTAGTGTCGTCCAGGAGAAAAGCAGCGAGAGGAGTACCTGGGAAGGGCGGGTCTGATTAGCCTTCCTGAGCTTCTAATTACTATTTCCTATTTTCAACTCCTTACATTGTTAAGTTCAACCAGCGACATTTTTCTGTCTTGTGGCCGCTAACGCCCCAGTTATCTGCCCTGGGGGGTTAGTGTATGTAACGGCAGTGTACATTTCCTCACCTTGCCGCCGCTGTCCGTGTAGGTTTGACAGCTTCTGGATTGTAGGTTGGGTGGCGTTCTTCTACCATAGTGGTAGTCATTTCTTCTTGTTCCGGGCGCTCTAAGCACATTATTCTGTGGTTGGAGCCCAGACTGCCGGTTTCGGCTTTGGCGTAATTTTACATCTTGCATTTGTTTGGTTGGAGGTCAGGCAGCCTCACCAAGATTATCATTAGTCGCTCGTTAGACTGTCACTAGCCCGAGTTACCATCTTGTAATCTGAATACAACTCTTGGCTGCCTTTCTCTTCGGTCGCGAAAGTGTTTTGGTGTGACTACGCAGAGATCGATTCCTGGAGCACTGTCTGTCACTGGCCCTTGTGTTTTATTTTATTATTGTATTATTAAGTTACTATCATTTGTCTCACCTGTTTGGTGATCTGTGATATTTTTTAAATTAACTTTTGTTATGCCATTCGCCGTTTGGTAGTATATTTGTTAATTTTTTTATAATTTCCATTTTGGGTGGTAAAGGCTTTCAGCCATGATAGTGGTTACTTACCTTAAATTTCTGATTGCGACCACATTGGCTTCTTTTCCAACATTCTTTGCTGTCAGTATTTTACGTATTTCTTAAATTTTAAATAATTGCCATTTTTCACGTTAAAGGCCTTCAGCCGTGATTGTAGTTACGTGCCTTAAAAGCCTGATTGCGACCTCATTGGCTTGTTCTCAGAAATTATTTATTAAATAAATGAGTGAAATTGCAAAGCAAATCAACAGTAATTGATCGGGGCCCCGTCCACAATCGTAACCCAATCCTGTCTTCCTTAATTACCAGGTTTCAATCACTACGACACTGATAAATGAGGTGACACAGCGGTGTTTGATTCCTGCTTCTATCAAAGATCGAAAAATCGTTCTAATCCCAAAGAAAACCGGACGTCCAGACACTCATAAATTCCGCCCGATCACACTGCTTAACTTTGATTACAAAACGGTCACCCAGGAGGTTAATAGCCGTTCGTCGATATTGCTAGTGGAAATTCTTACTTCTCACCAAAGGTTTGTGAGCACCGACCGAGACTTCTGTAGTCGAATGCCGGGACGTCGTCGTCTCGGTGTCTGCTGCTGCTTCTATTTCTGTAGCCCTGCTTTTTATTGATTTAGTGAGACGTTTAATAGGGTCAGTCGCCGCTTCTTGGTGCAGGCGTCCGAGTCGATCGGTCTCAATCATACTACATGTCAGATATTATCCAGTCTTTCAGTGGTACACAAATGTCTATCGTGGCATGGGTAACTTACTCCCCAGATTATAATCCGTCGGGGTTTCCGCAGGGGAGTACCTTCTCAATTTCGCTTTTTGTCTCGTCCCTATAAGCTATGCTTCGCTACATTGATGATCAGTTACGTCGCTGAAAGATATTGGAAGAAACCTTCTCGGTGCGAGCGTACACGGATTATGTTACGATATTAAAAAAAGGGCTCCAAGCACGATGGGACTTAACATCTTAGGTCATCAGTCCCCTAGGCTTAGAACTACTTAAACTTAACTAACCTAAGGATATCACACACATCCATGCCCGAGGCAGGATTCGAGCCTGCTACCGTAGCAGCAGCGCGGTTCCGGAATGAAGCGTCTACAGCCGCTCGGCCACAGAGGCCGGCGTTATGATACTGCTACATCATATCGACAATACATCGTTGCTCGAGAACATATTAGATTTCATTAGTTGTCTCTCTCTCTGAGGCCCGCATTAATGAATAAAGTGCGCCCTATTACCATTGCAGGGTTTTCATCAAGTTGTTATTCCATGGTGAACGGTTGTTGGTCGTCACAAATCGTTGAGGATTACCGTGGACCGCTGTCCCCTATGGAAATGGCTGCTCTTAGTTGGCGGGAGGTGACGAATGGAATTTAAGGGGTGATTCGTGAACACGAACGCTGTTCCCTTTGCTTTCTTCACAAATTACGGAACTTAGAATCCAACATTCGCAGTAAAGTGTATTATTTTTCACAAATATTTCCGCTCTCCGCGATGATGGGGTGCAAACTGATGCAATTATCCGGCCATTTCCTATGAAAAAGTCATAGTCAACTCCGATATGAAGTGGTTGGGAAGCCCCATCCACTTGGAGGGCTAGGACTTCACGATACCAAAGTAAATGCTTCAATATTGTTTATACAGCGTAACGGTTTGACATATACTCCAGCTACCCATTCCATTACATTTCGCTTATTTACGTGTCTTCGGCCGGCCTGTCTGATGCTTTCCGACACATGTCATCAACCTGATACAGTACCAAACAGGTTTGTCTCTTACGGACGAGACTGGATTCACTGAAAGCTGACTTTTGAAACGCCCTGCTAAGCCGTCAGGACAGGAGAGATAGAATCAATTGTGTAAAGGGGCCAAAATAAGGGGCTATCAGTTACACTCGAACATACAACTTTATTATTTGATCAATCATTACAAGAGACAAAAAAAAATTTTTTTTAACACACAACTTTAATCTTTGGGACTTAATTACCGGCTGAAAGCCACCTTAATTTAAAAACGGCTGAAGGCCAATAACTTAAAACGCAAGCATAATCAGAAATTTAAAAAAATGGCTCTGAGCACTATGGGACTTAACATCTATGGTCATCAGTCCCAAGAAATTTAAAAGGCAAGCCTCATCTTAAAACAATTCTTTAGTTAGGCTGAAGTAAAAAAAGTTAAATTCAAATCAGATGAAGGCCGAAGACTTAACGACTCAAAAAAAATTTTAAATGCCAAAGGCTTTACGTGAAACACTACTTTATACTAGTCTGAAGGCTTTAAGAGTAAAACAACTCTAATTTAAAACACAAAACTAGATAGAAGCCATACAAGTACCAACAACAAGAACATTTTTTTTTTAAAATAAGGCAGTACACACACACTGGCGCGCAGATATTAGAAGGTCGGCCTGTAATTCAAACACCAACGCTCGCTTACTTGAGACAGGCAGTCGGGCCAACCATTCACGATCTGACGACAACCGAACCGACCGACAGTCAGCGGACCCACCGACAAGATAACTTCAGCTTCACCCTACCAGGACACAGCAAGGAGTTCAACGGAACAACGTAGAAGATATTGGCGCCCACAACAATCATACACGGAGCTGTCAAACTACACACCGTGCTGGACAACAACAGCACGATGAGGAAACTACACTGCCTGAAATTTACGTCAACGCCAAGGGCAGGTAACCGGAGCGTTAACGGCCACAAGGCAGGAGATTCCGCTGGTGCACTTCAATTCAAATAACCAAATACAGCGAAACTCCACCGGAGGGTGGCTGGAATTTTCCAACTTGAAAACCACGTCGTTGCTCGCGGGAATATCCCAACAGCCGACAACGAAATCCAAACTCACAATGTGAACAGTCTTGACTTGCTGGTAGGTTAAATCAAAACTCAACCTTCGTGTACAGGGTCGGTGAGCCACGGACCTCGTTGCAATGGGAACAGCGCCACACTCCCCCGACACCGCGTAGAGACGGC
Organism: Schistocerca serialis cubense; assembly: GCF_023864345.2. Lineage (NCBI taxonomy): Eukaryota > Metazoa > Arthropoda > Insecta > Orthoptera > Acrididae > Schistocerca > Schistocerca serialis. The sequence goes on from NC_064638.1 coordinate 823,285,139, forward strand.
CAGCGGGCCCCGGCCAAACTACACCCCGCTGAGAATTCCTCACTGCTCCACGCCAACCGACCGACTCCTCAGAGTCAGTACGACTACAACATTTAAAATAACTTGTCAGTCAAAATCACACAAACTACACATTTTCACGAATACTTGCACGAAGAACCAGACAATGCTAACGGCACTGACCGTACAATAACAGCTGGCAAGTGTGGCTCAGCCGTTCTAGGTGCCTCAGTCTGGAACCGCGCGATCGCTACGGTCGCAGGTTCGAATCCTGCCTGAGACATGGGTGTGTGGTATATCCTTAGGTTAATTAGGTTCAAGTAGTTATAAGTTCTAGGGGACTGATAGCAGTTAACTCCCATAGTGCTCAGGGCCATTTTGTACAATAACAGGGACGAATCACGAGTAGGCACACACAGCCAATCCATAAGCGATCGCCGGCCACATACACGTCGTCCGGAAGGCGACAGACCGACGACCAACCAGAGTCGTCGCCACTGCAATCATGTGTGTCGGCAACCGTCGAGCGAGTCGTGGCGGTCCGGACCTCACTGCTGACGAGCCCCGACTGAACTTGTGCCGCGTGCCAACTCAAGCACTGCCAGGTGCGAACTAACTGCTGGCACGTTCCAACTGACTGGTCGACACACGAAGATCGGGAAGTAATAACAGTGCAGCAGAGATAATACGGCAGGGCCTATATCGATAAGCTCTGCTGCTGCCGTTCACGGGCAGGCAAAGCAGCAACTCAGTGACACAAGTAATTGAAACTAACATAACGAGGTGGCAGTACGGCAAAAACAGAATGTTAAGGAAGAGATGGCACGAACACGAGCCACACACCGCTCAATTTTATTAGCCAGACCAGCTAAAGGTGTTTTCTCTGTTGAACTTCTCCTATGCCGAACTTTGTTTTCCCTCGAACGAAGACTAATTCGATCTCCTGGCTTCTCGGACACTATGGCCACTAAGTAGTCGGTCGTGACACCGCTCTCGCCCATCACATTTTTCGTCAAAATATGGTGAACTCGCAGTGGAAATGGCAGGGGCCTCCACGCTATCGTGCTTTATTTGCACATGGGTTGTACCTTGTATTTAATAGTCAAGACATCCGATAGATTTTTTTTTCGCTCTTGTTCTAGAGGCAAAACTATTGTTTTCTTTTGAGTCCCGGAATTGTTGAACTTATGTTCTATCAAGTTTTTTTCTTTCAAGAACATTATTTAAAAAAGAAAGAAACTAGACCAGTACGTCTGAGGGACTTGTGCAGTGACGTGTGGGAGGCGGCGTGGGGATCGTGGGCAAGCTCCGGAATTCGACGCCTGCCTAAAGCCTGCAGCTAACTGTATAAGTTGTCTTTGTAATGAAAATTAAAAAAGATAAAAATAAAATGAAAAAAAAAATTAAAAAACATGAAAAAATGGTTAACGGTTTTAGCTAGTAACGCCCAGACCCAGGTATCAAGTTTAAAAAAATGTAGCCGAAGTAGCTAATGCACGCGTTTACGGTGGCGGCCGACTTGGAGGTAACCTCGTTCGAATCTTGGTAGTGCAAAAATTTCACTGCCAGTATTTCGTCGTAGATGTGATGGCTTAAACATCGTGATCATCAGTCTTTAGCCTAATGTCCAGGATTTAATTCCAAAACTCTCTGCGATATCTCATGAGGCGAAGGCATGTGAATCTGTCGATGGTAACCCATCCGTGAGATTGCGTCGTCAAGTTTGGCGCTCCCCGTGGTGCTATTCGAAAGGAGCAGGCTAGGTGCCGGCGCCGGGTTTCACACTCTCTCTTCCTCTCATCCATAACAAAACAGCCTCAACGGTATAGCGCTCCGTGCCCGAGAGGACAGATGTACTGTTAACCTGGTCATTCAGGATCGTACACCCACGGCACGTTCATTGAGCCAGGAAGTGGATTTGTTTGCAGCACGGAAAGTATCCAGACGGCAATCGACGACGTCTGGAACACCATGTCAGTACGAAACTATTGTTGTGCCTTCCGTGATGTGGCATCAGAGAGAGACACACACACAGCGGTACGCGCAGAAACGGCAGTGGGTACGAGAATGGCGCCACTTCGTCTTTTCAGACAAGTCCCGTTCCTCCGTGCAGTTTCAGAACGGACACGTGTGTGGGTGGAGAGTCCGTGGTGAACGGATACTGTCAGATTGCTTTCGTCATTATCGAGCGAGATGGCGCAGTGGTCAGCCCACTGAACTCGCGTTCCGGAGAACGACGCTTCAAATCCGCATCCGACCATCCAGATTTAAGTTTTATGTGAATTCCCAAAACCGTTCCAGGCAAATATCGGGATTGTTCCTTCGGAAGCACACGGCCGAAATCCTTCCCTCTCCCCCCTCCCAAAAAAAGAGTAATAAATCCGAGCTTGTGCTCCGTATCTAATGACCTCTTTGTTGATGGGACGTTAAGCCCAACTTTTGCTTCCTTTTTTTCTCGGCTTTCCTCATGGTCATAGGAGACTTCCACCTGCCATGAACATTTCGGATTCCACTGGAGGCACTACCCGTTCTTCTCTAGTTCGCATAGCCGGTAAGTTGGACAGTGGCCGTTGTATTTATGAAGTGTCTAGACCGACACTCGTGTCCCAACTTTGAGGACTATGTGAGGCTTTCTTTCAATGAGATAACAAAAGACTGTATCCTGGTCACGAAGTCCTGACCTACCTCAAGACTGAGAGTGTTACACAGCTGCTTTACTCAGAACATTCTCCAGGTCTCTAATCGACTGAAAACATCTGCTCGTGGATTGTTGAGAGACTTGGGCGCTTCCGGACGCTAGCCACTAAGAATAGTGAAGTGAAGCAGAATGGAATGATGTGCCCGTCTATGTCATCCGAGGCTAGTTCGACACGATGCCCACTCGCGTTAAAGCCACTGTTAGTGCCGGGAGTGGCACTGTGTACTGAATTTCGTACCATGTATATTTCCAAACCACCGTCAAATTTAACAGTGTACGTTCCATACTACACTGAACACGCAGAGTGAATGGTTTGTACATCAAGTACATTAAGTGAAAAGACAGTGCATCACAGTTTGTTCTGTTACCACTTGGTGCATTGGAAGGTTATCAGTTTATTCGGAATGTGGTCACTTGAAACATTTTTGCATGCTGCACAAATCAGCGAAACACAGTCTCTGGTCTGTAGAGGTTACGTTATTGAGCAAAGCGCGGGCAAGCAAGGTGGTAATAGTCGAGTCGAGTCGCAGCCTTGAACAGTAGTAGTTGTAGAGTCTTGGAAAGTGCGTATTGCATCATGGGAGAATGAGCACATTGGATAGGGAATGTGTCTACAGAGATTTTTATTTGAAATGTTCCATGATGTTTAACCTGAGGATGAAGATAACTCATTTCGAGTTTGTTAATCGCAAGCTCAAATTCAGTAACTATTGTGCAAAGATTTCATTGGCTCTAGTAATATCTGCATGTTGGTAATGAGTGAGATATATCAGTTACATGTTCAGCATTTCAATTAGTCTTTACCTGCTTAGATTTGTTAAATAGTATCACATTAAGAATCTCAGAAAACAGACTTTGTAACATAAATGTTTTATAGAACCAGAAATCATGGTTTATGAGAATGCGGAGAAAGGCAATACTGATTGTCCATATTACTTTGAATTTACCTTTGAGTCACTAAAGCCAGCCGCAGTGGCCGAGCGGTTCTAGGCGCTTCAGTCCGGGGCCACGCGGCTGCTACGGTCGCAGGTTCGAAGCCTGCCTCGGGCATGATTGTGTGTGATATCCTTGGGTTAGTTAGGTTTAAGTAATTCTAAGTTCTAGGGGACTGATGACCTCATAAGTTAAGTCCCGTAGTGCTCAGAGCCATTTTTTGACTGGTGACCTCAGATATAAAGTCACTCAGTGCTTAGAGCCATTTGAAACATTTGTGTCATTAAAAGGACTGAATGCAATTTCAAAGTACTTCCTTTTGTCATTTATAAATATTTCACGAAGTATATTATCACTGTAGAAACAGAAGTGTTTTTATACAATTTGCATACGCAGTGTCACACCTTATGAACAATAATTAATAATTTTAAATACAGAATTCAAAAACTAATTTGCTAAAACGGCAACTTAAAAGAAATAAATACAAGAAGGCAAACTGCCGCACAGTGCTTTTTCCCCTTTCAGATCATCATTTTGTCCGAGCAGAGCAGAGTGTCGTTATCCATTGCGAGGTAACAATGAACATTTTATACAGGATATTAAGAACAGTTTTCAGTTAGTGAAATTTTATGTAAATTCACCAGAAGAGTTTTCGTAACATGGCACATTTAATTTACACAGCACATAGTCATTCCGAGTATTCTACCGAAATCGCCGGCCGCAGTGGTCTCGTGGTTCTAGGCGCGCAGTCCGGAACCGCGCGACTGCTACGGTCGCAGTTCGAATCCTGCCTCGGGCATGGATGTGTGTGATGTCCTTAGGTTGGTTAGGTTTAAGTAGTTCTAAGTTCTAGGGAACTGATGACCACAACTGTTAAGTCCCATAGTGCTCAGAGCCATTTGAACCATTTGAACCGAAATCATTCTTTTATGCAATCTAATTTACAGACAGTCAGATGCATTTCAGATTAACTAAAATCACATGCCTAAACAGTAATTTGCATAAATAAGTTCATTTTCAAAAGAAGAGCAGCTACGCCGACATTAGATCTTAATCTGTAACTGGAATCTAGAAAACAGACAGTTTTCAGATTGTTAGTGAGAAATTCACCAACACGGAGATTAGGCATACAACTGACAACAAACAACTTTCATTTCCCGACCTTTCTGCTCAGGATACGTTCATTTTGGTAGTTTTTTGGTTGTATAATGACGTCTGCTCCGCAATTGCATCGACAATCTACATTAATTGACGTGTTTGATCTTTTCTTGTATTTCATGGATTATTGATAAAGTACCTGCACATTGCATAGCAGTTTTGCAATGAAATAATTATCTGTGCAGTTTAATTATCCATTAATTGTGTTGGAAGGATTTTTTTAGTCTAAAATTGTGTCAAAAAGTCGATAACAGGCAACTTCCAACAATTACTAAATTTTTGTAATTTGCTAACTTTCGTGACTTTGCAATTTCAGTGGTTGGCAATGTAATTTGGAAGCTGTTGGTGCCTTCTGTACATCTACAGAAGAACAATCGAAAGGCAAGCTACGGCCTCGCTCTCTATTAATCCTGTTCTTTGGAGGGCTCCACGCTGGTCAGGGAAGACCTGCGCCTGCAGAAGGAGCGCCTAGTAAGCAGGCAGCCAGCAACGCTCGCTAATCCTGCTGTCTCGCAGAAGTCCATTGCTGGGAACACCGCGGCTAATATAAGGGGTAATTAGTTTTCCCGGCCGACTGCGGCGCAGCACCGACCGAACGCAGTAAAGATCGCAGACGAGAAAATTTAATCAGGGAGGCTAATGGCTTCTTTTGTTTATTGAAGCCAGATAAATTCGAGAGAGAGACGTTGCCTGGAGACGCTGCTGCTATTGGGGCTTTAGAAGAGCAAGAAGGCGGAACAATCCGGAGAACGAAGTTCCTCTTACAAAGAAACAAAGAAGATCCGCTCGTTTCTTGGCCCACTGATTACTTCTCGAAACCTGTTTCTTTGGGATAAGGAAAACGTAAGGAGTAAGTAGAAGTGGTCCCTTCAGGATCAAGTGGATTCGCAATATACATTTTTACGGCTTCTGTAATATCCACTGAGATAATTACAGTTGTAAAATTTGACGTTTAGTTTCTTTTGTCTAATCGTTTCCTCCATGCACACTCAGGTAGACTCAAAAAGTCTCTCTTCAGTTTTCTACACTATCTGATCACAAGTACCGGGACACCGCTACTTAATGTGAAATCGACCACTAGATATCATGAGAGGCGGAACCACCAGTATAAAAGGAGACAGGGGGCATTCTCTTATCTGTAGAGGAGCAGTAACGGCGAGCCCAGTGACTTCGGACGCGGACTATTAATTGGATGTCATCTGAGAAAGAAATCCATCATGGATTTTTCAACCGTTCTAAACATGCCCTAATCGACTGCCGATGTAAAGTGGGAGCTCGGAGGAACAACGACAGCTAAATTTAGACCAGTTATACCTCATATACTGACGAACAGCGATTGTCAAGCATTGTGGAGAATGATTCTAAAAAATCGCATCAAATAATCCTTCGTGAGTTCCAAAGTGTCACTCACAGTGCAGCTGTCGCGATCAATATGAGTGATGAGTTAAAATGAATACGCTATAGTAGTTGAGTGGCTCCTCATAAGCTATGAATCTTTGTAGTCAGCGCCAAGCGAGGCTTGTAGTGGTCGAAAGAACTACGCCGCTGGATAGTGGATGACTGGAAACGAGTGATCTGGAGTGATGAATCACGCTACGCTGTGACAATGCGATGGAAGTGTTTGGGTTTGGCGAATACCTGGATAACGTTATCTACCGTTATGTGCAGTGCCACCAGTGAAGTACAAAGGAGGTGATGTTAGAGTAGGGAGTTTTTATCGTCTTTAACGTTTTTATTGTGCTTAAGGAAACGCTAAATTCGGTATGATATGAATAAATTGTACAGTAGAGCAAATTTTTGGAGATGATCATTGTTTGTATCAGTATAGTTCAAAAATGTGTGTGAAGACTTATCGGACTTAACTGCTAAGGTCATCGGTCCCTAAGCTTATACACTACTTAACCTAAATTATCCGAAGGACAAACACACACACCCATGCCCGAGGGAGGACTCGAACCTCCGCCGTGACCAGCCGCACAGTCCATGACTGCAGCGCCTTAGACCACTCTGCTAATCCCGCGCGGCATCAGGATAGTAATGCAGCCTGTCATAAAGCAGCATCTGTGAGGCAATGGTTTGTGGACAATAACATTTCTGAAATAGACTGTGATGCTCCGATTCTCGACTTGAACCCAATAGACCACCTTTGGTATTAGTTAAAACTTCGAAACACCCCCGCATCCAACACCTTCTCCGGTTTCGGCTCTCGAGGAAGAACGAGTTGTCATCTTCAACAGACGTTCAGGCACCTCACTGAGGGTGCCCGAGGACGAGACTAAGGGAGGACACACCCCATATTAATGTCGACTAATACTGTATACTCTTTATTAGACAGTACGTGTGCCCTGCTTTCGCCATGTTCTCAAGTTCTCTTATATGGTGAGACCTGTTTAGCAAGCAAAAATGCATTTAATTGGCTCACCCCTGTTCTAAGAGTTTCTGTTATGTCTTGTCACTGATTTTCAAATGAAACCGTACCAAGACTGAGCCCTCTCCCTACCAAAAACCACTTTCTTAACATTTTTTTACGAAACTTTAGAAAAATGTCATTATTGTGTTATTAGTTTGAATAAGAATGAAGCATTATTGAAAAATATTACTTAAGGTAACTATGTTGACGAATGTATCATCATTTACTGGAATTATACATTCGATTGTTGTGTGCAATATATATAAGTACAAACAGTATAAACTTTCTAAAAAAACTGAAAATAAAACAAAATCCATATTGCATTGTTTGTGGCAGCTACTGTATAATAGTTTGAATGTTATGTACAACAAAAATATTTTTTCTCATCATAAATTTTTAATAGTGGCTAAGTTATTAAATTAACGTACATAAGAAATGACCATATTCAAGTGGTGATAAATTGTTTCTTTCTAGGAGCTGTGTCTTTATTTTATTTTATGTTTTATTCCCTTCCTCTGGTGGAGTAAATTCGTTGCTTAGTTCACTGAAGACAAGTTTAGCAGCTGTGTTTTATTCTGTCGACAAGATATCGGACTGGACTCTCTGCTTTCATATATACTTGACTTTAAGTAATTGTTAATCAGTTTCAATTTGCTGAAATTTCGTTCTCAAGATTGTATATTTGCTGGCTTTCTTATAAATACCATGAAAGCTATTTAGATGTTTGGATGAGCTTCTCTTAAACCATACTCGGGAAAAATCTTCAAAACATCCAATAGAAAAGCCATGTCAGTGCCATTCCGTCATGACCGAACGGAGGGGTTGTCGAGATAGGTTCCCACCGAGGCTACATGCACAGATGGAGCTCAGAAACTGACTGAAAAAAAAGAAAGGAAGACAGTTTAAGAACTGACTGGAAAAGGTACTAAAATCCTCCTACGCACCGTGCCCTTGTCTTCTGCAATGAGAAGAACCATTTCCCCGACTGACGACTGTAAATGCACGCCGTTGTCATTGAGTCCAAATAGTATCATAATGAGATAACTGATAGCATCGAAGGGACCTCTGTCGCTATCGTGACCTATGTGGGAACAGTGCACTTGCTTCACACAGCAGCCTGCTCATGTTCAGCAATGGAGTTTCTGCTGCTACTTCGCTGTGATACTGTATGGTCTCTGAGGTCGCCAAGCGAGTGCTGAAGCAAATATGCTGTTTGACGGAAGGCTTCCTTTTCTTACCGATTTCTGCCGTCTAAGAACTGGAGCGAGATGTAGCGGTGGAGGAGGCAAGTTACAAAAGTTGGAGGGGGTATGTAAGTTTCTTGCTTCTTCAGCCCGTCTTTTTTTACACTAACAAGTTTCAGTTGTTATTATCTGATGTGTAAATAACAAAAAAAAAGAAAGAATTCATGAACAAGCCCTCTATAGCTGAGTTATAATATTACGGGACTCATGCCTTACAGCAGCCATACTCTGTTCACCTAACATGGACCCTCATTTAAACAAAATGTATGCTCTGTCATCGGTCATCGGCGGCTTAGGTGAAGCATGTGTTTTACGTCCACTGGCAGTAGAGCTTACTGATGTATTAGGTATTTTGTTGCTGTTATATCGCGAATGGAACTCTGTATGTTGTTAAATGTGCAGATGATTTTAGTGACAAATCCCGCTAGATAACTGAACAGCTGCTTCCATTTCCAGGTTAGCAGGTGATGAGCACTGACATGACTTGGAATTCAAATATTTTGAAGCTTGCTTCAAATTACGGGTTAGGAGATGTGTATTAAAGAACTGAAAAAACTTTCGGTACATTTAAGAGAACGCCTGTGACTGCAACATTCTGTGAACTGTTTCAATGAACTAAAGATCGTAAAGAAGCTGCCTAAGTTAGAGTATTGGTGAAAGAAGACTGTCAAATTTAGCTGTCTTGTCAATAGATTACGACACAACTGATAATCTTGACTTGAATGACATAGACCTAATCAAGGTGTTTGCATCGCTCAAAGCAAGAAAATGCGAAGTAAAATTATAATAACTACAATTCCTGGGAAAGAATGTTCTCTCAACTTTTAATTGTGCCCGTTTCTTTCATTTATAATTAATAAATCAAAGTTCATTAGCGGCCATACACAATAAGATGTAGATTTTGTTTTACTTTGATTTCTTTTAAAAATGGGTGACATCTGTAAAACGTGTTTACTGTGGTAGCACTCATTACAATCGACATAAAATAGCCCTGCTTAAAAGCACCCTCTGTGGTTAAAACCCCAAAAGATAATATAATTACGTGATGTGACTGCTCCTCAGGTATGGTTTGATTCAAATTGCACTTAGTGCAATGGATATTCTTTGTAATCTGGAAATATGGACTGTTATTAACCAAGCAACTTTCTCATCCTTGAATATAACATTAGATCTCATAAGCACGTCTAGATTACGCCTAGTAGGAAAGACATGTATCATATCGTAGAGTCCGTTATGGCTTATAACGCTTGATTGTTCGTAACTGGGAAAACGTGGTTCCCACAAAGCATTGTTAAACGTGCTGCTGATTTTGGTGACAAATCCCGCAGAGATATTGAGGCACTGGAGCTAGATAACTGAACAGCTGCTTCCAAGTTCCAAGATCGCTCTCAATCTTCCTCAGTGTAAGTCAGTGCAGCCATCAGCACACCATATCACTCACACATGCAAAAGCACAGCTTTCCTGAACAGCTCAAGCGGAATAGAACGAAGAAGATCGCGAGAAGCCTCTCAGCACCCTCACCCCAGATTGGACGAAGCCGCTGTCCTCTCAAAGGTCTTAGGTAAGATAAAATTTCACAGCAGACCCAGCATATTATATGGGTAATCAGTTCGTGGGTGCAGATAAGAGAGCAAAGATTTCTCACGATTGGTAGACATGTTGTTATTAGTTCTGAATGAATACAAATGTTTTTACATAGGATACTAAAATGAACAGTACGTGAATCACGTGGTCCACACCACACTATCACAGAGAGATAATCTTCAATTTAGCCATGGAACGTACAAAGTCTAGAAACCTTCTGGTGAATGAATACCGGCTTAATAAACTCAATTGCGGACAAATACAGCATGTAAGGGAACAGAAGCTGCCCCACATTAATTGCACAGCCGAATTCCACAGTTATACCCGTCCTGATTTAGTAAACATGAAATATTACCTTTCTAAAATGGCTCTCCAAGTCATACGTAACGGCACACATTACCTTATATTTCAGATTAGAGGTATGGAGAAGTATCGTGTACAATTCTCCGTATCACTTCTTGAATACAAACCACAAGCTGCCTTCAGATATCGCTCTCCATCTTCCTCAGTATAAGTCAATGGAGCCACAAGCATACCATATCAAACAGACAAGCAAAAGGGCAGCCTTTCACAACAGCTCACCCGGAGTAGAACGAAGACGGCTTTGTTCTTCTTCAAACTGGCAAGTCACGTGGAGCCTCTCAGCGCCCTCACTCCTCACTGGAAGAAGTCACTCTCCCCTCGAAGGTCTTAGGCAAGACGAACTATCACAGCAGACCCAGCAGATTATATGGTTAATCGGTTATTGGGTGCTGATAAGACAGCAAATATTTCCCACGATTGTTAAACATGTAAGAATATAATATATGGGGGTTGACTTATTATAGCAGACAACTTCCAACTGCTTCTACAATTTATAATTTATTAATTACTATGATACAGTTAATTTTTTGCATGCAATATTTTTCATCAATAAATTGATTAAAGTGATATTTTTAAGACTGGATCACATTAATTAAATCTGTTTACAAAATTATAAAATTTCCCTGTTTGCATAGAAAAGTGTGGAAAGGTAGTTTTGTGGAAAGGGGGGCGCACAGATTTGGCAATTCTGCCAGCTGTGAAGTATCACTTCAGTATGGCTATGCACAGCATTGAATATAACCCTCCTGAAGCAATCTGTTTCATATTACCTTGACAGAAGTGGTATTCTGACCAACGCAAGCAGCTATGTTGTGAAACAATAAATCGCAGTATCAATCTTCACGAACCTGCCACTGTCAAATTCGATGTCCCAACAGTCAATTTGGTAATAGCGGTAAGTGTGGCTGGTAAAAATTGTAGAGGGAGATGAAAGTTTAAACAAGGAAGTTCCCTCAGAGGCCCCACACGACTAGCGCCAGAGAGGACAGAGTTACTGTTAGCTCGACCATGTAGGATCGTACACCTAGAGTCAGGAACGGGCTCATTTCCAGCAAGACAAATATCCACACGGAGAGTACGTCGACGTCTGGAGTATAACGGACGACCATTGTTGCAGCTTTCTTTGACGCGACAGCAGAGGGAGAAGCGCCAACAACGGTGCGCCCAATGACACTACTGGACACAGCAATGGCACTCAGTTGCCTTTTTAATTTTCAACTCTACGTACAGGATGACCACGAACTTAACCGTGTGTGGAGGCCATGAGGAGAGAAGGTTGTCATACTGCAATCAGCGTCGTCATACAGGCCCGCCGGCCGGTGTGGCCATGCGGTTCTAAGCGCGTCAGTTTGGAACCGCGTGACCGCTACGGTCGCAGGTTCGAATCCTGCCTCGGGCGTCGATGTGTGTGATGTCCTTAGGTTAGTTAGGTTTAAGTAGTTCTAAGTTATAGGGGACTGATGACCTCAGTAGTTAAGTCCCATAGTGCTCAGAGCCATTTGAACCATACAGGCCCACTGCACAGTGTAATAGTACGGGGTGCCGTTGGAAACAGAATGGGATCGCATCTGGCTCCACAATCCGGTAATTTTGGAGGGTCAGCAGGATTTACATTTGTCACTTCTTACCATATCTCTGCCCTATCTTCGAGGTCTCTGTGGCTTTGGCTTTCAACAAAAGTACGACTGATGCTGTCTATGCTCTCCCGAACAATCTTGATGCTGGTAGTGTTGTACCGTTGTCCTGGCCAGCACGTTGTCCAGATCTCTTATTAGCTGAAACCACTTGGTAACTCCTAAAATGTATAATCTCTGCCATGGAGCTGAAACAGTGTGAAATAATGTACCATCTCTGTCGTCTAAGGTGGTATCGACACGACTTCCAGCTGGGATAGAGAAGTTGTTCCTGCTTGATCTGACACTTTGTGTACTAAATTCAGCAACATGTAGACCCCTAAATCAATTTAATCACGTATCCTTCCCTCCTGCTACACTGCCTGCACCAGTAAGTAAATTTTTGTTACTTTCTATCCTTCCTGACGCTGCAGTTTTAATGGTCAGCTTTGTATTTCACGAATTGCGCACGCTAACAAGGTCTGACAAACGAAAAATAAATATGTCTGGCATACTTCGATTTGAAGAGTATATCGGTAGCTGTACTGGAACCATCAGTCCAGAAGAGTATTCTTTGGTTCTGGAAACATCTGCGGCCCAGCGCTTTCCAATCAATTTACAAGTGGGGCGTCCGGCGATTGACTCGACAGCAAACAACGACCAAAGAGAGACGAGTCGTTATTCCAGCGTGTACTGGCGGCGTGAGGGGGAAGGAGCAGATCGATTCCGCAAGCATTGGGGCTCAAATTGGAGGAGAAGCGCTGGCGCCCCGCGGGAAATCAGCCCTAACAGGCGCGACGCCTCCCTGGCGGGCTAATTCCCGGCAAAAGATGGGCCGCGGTACACGCCTCCTGTGACGGCGACACGTTCTCTTTCCAGGAGCAAGTCCCGCGCCGCCCAGGATTACCTCGCCAGTTAGTCGGAGGCAAGTGGGAAGAAGAAGCAGGTTAAATAGCAGGTCGACGGGATAGCAAGTAAGGTGGTCTACGAGCAGTTACGTTCACCGTCAATGCAAACGTCGTCAATCCCAGCCTCTGCTTGGATTCTGAATATCAGTCATTACTTTCTTTTGGGAGGGAGGGTTCAAGTTCAAAATGGCTCTGAGCACTATGGGACTTAACTTCTGAACTTCTGAGGTCATCAGTCCGCTAGAACTTAGAACTACTGAAACCTAACTAACCTAAGGACATCACACACATCCAAGCCCGAGGCAGCATTCGAACCTGCGACCGTAGCGGTCGTGCGGTTCCAGACTGTAGCACCTAGAAGGGGGGGGGGGGCGGTTGGGATGTGCGGCTTCCCCTATAAGGAGTCACCATTACTACATCAACAGCCTTATATACCGACGAACGGAGGTTTACGACATCGTCTTGCCCTTCAGGCAGGAAAACGTTCCCAAAGCTGAAGGATCAGCAATGATCATCGGCAGGATGTTGTGGATAGCAAAGGAAACCACTGCAAAGAAGATATCTATTGTTATGTTGGTGCTTAAGTTTTTATCTTTTTTGCGCAAGCTAAACACAATAGATACACATAACAGAGACTTGAGTCATCAACAATAATATATTCTCCTTCACTATGTACAACAGTCTACCAAAGCTGGGGTAACTTCTCCATTGTATGACTGTAGAAATTACGTGGTTTTGAGGCGAAGAACTCGTCGAGCCATGTTCGGAGCATTTTCATCCGGAAAGGAAGTTTCTTGAAAATTGTCCGATAGAGGAAACAAAAGGAGAAAATCTGAGATTGCAAGATCAGATGAATAAACTGCATGAGGAGTAGTGCTTTGTCAGGCTAGCAGAATGCGACCAGGCGTTATCGAGGAGTAGCGTCACCCCTTACTGTCTTCCTGGTCCTTTTTCTGGGACAGTGTCTGCAAGACGTCTGTCTCCGTTGTTGACAATACATGTCAGCAGTGATAGTTCCACCATGGGGAATTAATTCTTAGTACACTACATCGTTGCTGTTCTATTAGATGCATAATCTGTTTTGTGGATGCACAGGTATTTGTACTGGCAGTTCCTACTTTATTTGGGTTCAATCATTATTTTCTTTTTCTTGATAGCATAAAGAAACAATTTCTCGTCACTAGTAACGATACAGGTTAAAAGGGTCGGTGTTGTTCACGAGCCAATTGATAACGAGAAAGCAGAGATCCAAATATGGCCACCCGCTGATTTTTGTGATTTTGGCTTAGAGCATGAGGTACCCATACATCTGAGTTTTGAACTTTCCCTATTTCATGCAAATGTCGTACGATGGTGGAATGACGACACTTGATCACATCTGACAGCTCTCGAGTACACTGACGAGGATCATTGTGGATTGATGCGTTTAAAAGATCTTCATCAAACTCCGAAGGGCTTCCTGAATATGGAGAGTCACTAATATCAGAACGATAATCCTTAAAACGAAAAAACTGTTTCCTGCCTCTCTCTGTACAATGACGTTATCTTATACACGGCTCGATTGTTTCTGGCTACGTCCACTACAGTCGCCCCTCTAATTAACTCAAGTACAAGAATACGTCGGAAGTGTTCCGATGTCTCCACTTGCTACTCTATTTTCTAGAGTTCACATCTCCATTCACTATCCCCAAATGATAAAATGACAATATGTAAACTCAAATAGCAACAGTGAACTACAAACAAAAATACAATCGATAAACAAACTTATTGCAACTGGAATACCAACATGCGAAACAAAAACGCTACGAATTTATGCAACAACCTAAAAATACGCATCTACGACGAATTTGGGCTGCAATTGAATTAGTAACATAACGATCTCTCGATTGGAAAAAGATTTCAGATCTTCAGTCTTATCTCCAGGAAGGAGTACCAAGAGATGATGAGAAAAATATTTGATAAGCTGACGACAGTACAACATTCTACAGCTAGGAATGTGACAGAAGCCCGAATGTGTTTGGGAAGATAAATCTTCTGGAAAAAAATTAAATACAGGCTGAAACTATTTGTAATGAGGATGACGAAAGTGAACTGTAAAGAAGAAAAAATTATAAAGACAGACAAATACAGAATAATATCAAAAGCAACAGAAAATGGTATAACGGGAACAGGATTCGTTATGAGTAGGAAGGTAGGGTAAAGAGTCAGTTACTAAGAACAGCTCAATGACAGGACAATACTCATCAAAATCGTCACCAAAAAAACGCCAATAACTGAAGATCAGGTTTACATGGTGACACCACAAATAGGGTACAAGATGGCATTGAATGAGTGATTCAGTATGTAAAAGTAGATGAAACCATAATAATCTTGGAGGACAGAAGGAAAAGGAAGCAGACTTAAGGAGCAGCAAAGGTATGGATATAGGAATAACAGTGCAGGAAGAATCTTCGAGTTCACCTTGTAGTAGCAACTAAGCTGTTACAAACATGCGACCGCCAAGTACAGTCGGCAACGATCAAAAGGCTGGGATCTTAACTGAGAACGAAGTTTCCGAGAATGTACGTTGGGAGTACAGCAATGTTTGGAAGAGTATCATCGATTGTGAGAAAACCGGAAAAGAATAGATTCGAAGCGTCTGAGGTTTCGAGTTGCAAAACGATGTGAAAGTTCAAGGATTTTGTGATAACCACTAAGTTGAAGGTGCTAAGACATCAGAAGATAACTTTCATGACACAAGTGAGAACGGTTAAGAGAAAAAACTGTAGGGTAAGGAAAAGACTAGAATATAGCCAGCTAATAAACGACAACATTGGGTGTTAGTGCTGCTGTGAGATGAAGTGGTTGACCGAGGTGAGGAAATCGTGATGAACTGCATAAAACCACTTACAAGACGACCTGAAATAAAAATCTGGGAGTAAGCCTTTAAGAGAAATAACGTTACGCTTTTACATGGCATCGATGGTCAGCTATTGTTGCCATGTATGTAACTCGGGCAGAAATTCGAACGTGGCCACATTCAGAGGAAGTGACCTGGCATTAGCATAAAAGTATTTAGAGAAACAAAAATCTGAATAGCTGCACATGACAAACTCGTCCATTCGTATTGCTTCATTCAAATCTGCTACAAATCTACTGTAAATCTACTTTCCGTACCATGATGTCAGCTTTATCAAAATTTATCTGACTTAGCTTCAGATTTATTCTGTGTTTTTTTCTCGTGACCATCACGCCCTTGGTCTAACACCACGCTGTTTCGTGTTCACTCACGTTTGTCCCCTAAACAGTTTTCCCCCTTGCCCCCTCCACTTATGTCACATACCCACCCCATCTTTACCCTCCATTTTCCCTCTTCAATTTTCCCTCCCTCTCTTACACCACTCTCCACCCCTCTCCCACTTTCCTTGCCTCCTCCATTCTTGTTTCATAATTTTCGCTTCCTTTGTTTTTTTCCTTTCCCTTTTATTCATTTATTTGAAGATATACCCATTCGATTACTATTTTGACAAAGAATTTAATTGTTGTTTTATTGTTTTCATACCTTACCAACCATTGTTCTCCTTGTCGCTGATATTTATAATTCATATTCTTCTTCTTCTTTTTTTTGCTTATGTAACAAGAACTGTTTTTATAGGCTCACTACTTAACTACTCCATTTTATGTCGGTTCCTCAAGTATGTTTTATTATTTCAGTTTTATCAGCTTACATAAGTCGTTTAATTTATCTTACCCTCACTACTAGTGCCGGATATCGGTGCTTCCCACCAGCTTCCACTTTTACCTCACTTGATTCCGGGTCATCCACGCATCAGCACACTTTTTATCGGCTGCAGGTTTTGTTGAGTAGTGACAACGCCGGCCTATCTACACCGTTTGCTACTGGCACCTGGTGAGACGATTTACTAACCTTATCCTGTCTGCTCAGATTCGACTGTATGCCGTGGTTTTTCATTCGTGCATGGTCAATGCTTTATCGTTCCATTATTTTTTTCTTCAGTTTGAGGTCTGCGTTTTTTCCTTCAAACGTCTTTCCCATAGTTTCAGTACTGACTAAGGTGATTTCCGCTGTTGCCTTTAATTCCGAATACTGCGGTGTCCGCTGCCTCTTCAAAGAATGTTTCGATCCTCGCACCATTAGCGTATTACTGGTGTACACTGGTTTGCGAATCAAAACTTTCATGTAATAAGTACTGTGTCACGTTTTACATTTAATCTGATGATTCGCTAAGAACGCGTAAAGCGTCGTTAATCAATAATTACTGCAACAGAGACTGCCTGTTGTTTGGAACTTAGGGGTTGGACATGACTTACGACGTCGTTGCTTCCAAATACAAGTCCAGTGCCTTATCCACCAATTAAGGTACACACGATCGAACAGCGAAGGATTGGTACTCAAGCGTCAACTTTAGGTTACAATATCTCCGGATGTAATTAACATTTTACAATGCAACAAAAGGCACTGATTAGGTATTTGTTTATATGTTCAGATGTGCTAACAAAACTAACGGGGTTCCACTTAAAAAACGTGGGTTTGTGTTAAAAAACATACTTCCGTGTATTTTTTTTATGGTTTGTATTAACCAATCACACTAGCCCGTCTCCTCACGTTCGGTCTGTGGAGTCGAATCGTCAGTATTTGATGTGATTTACGAAATATATCCAGCGGTAATGTTAGGTGACTCACCCTGTATAATGGAAAACAGTAAGGTATTTGGAGCAGACAAAATTATCAAAAGAGTGGGTTGGATACAAGTGGAGAAATGCATTGGAGCAAGAGGTATGAAACTTTAAATTCTTAAAATAGAAACAGAGCTGCATGCTATCCCATTTAAAAAGAAATTGAGATCTTACTTATAGAAGGTGCACCCTCAAGGACAAACGAAGAGAAACTATGTGAATGTTTCGGAAGACATTAGCGTCATTTAAGCTGTGAGTGAATTTGGTGACTAGCTGTGAACATAATAAAGTTATGCATTTCAAAGAACCTTATAATGTATTGCTTTACTAATAAATCTGGGAATGCAGCATACGAAAAACTCGTGTTAGCAATAACAGGTCATGCCATGGATAAATTAGCACAATTTCATTTGTTTTTTACGATGATAGTGAACAGTTCTTTGGTATAGGAAGAAAGCCGCGTTAAAAGATATTGAGATAGACGAGCATATTATATGAGAGGTAAAACACAAGGCACATGGCGATGGTCAAGAATGCATAAAAATTTTGACAATCTGAATGATATAATGCTGTAACAAAAACGCTGTTTATCTTAAGAAACAATCATTGTAACTCTAACTCAAAAGGCATAGTGATGGCCTGGAATCTCATTGACTGGATTGGACTTGTCTCCAGTGACGAGCCCCACTTCGAACTGATCCCTGATCTCCAGCAAAGACTTGTCTGAAGATGCTCTGGGCAGTGGTGGGATACCAATCCGACTGTCGCCTTGTGGTGCCATGTCATTTCATTGGGCTGTCATTCGCGGCACCCTTACAGCACATCGGTACACCCAGTTTTGTTGCCCTTTATGGCAAGCCATCATGAGCTTAAATTTCAGCAAGATAATGTCCACATCACACGGTAAAAGTTTCTACTTCTCATCTTCGTGGTTGCCAAACCATACCTCGACGAGCAAGGCCACCAGATCTGTCCCCAACTGGTAACGAGTGGAGCGTTATGGGCAAGGCCCTCCAACCGCTTCAGAATTTTGATGATTCAACGCGTAAATCGGTCAGAATTTGGCACAGTATCACTCGGGATGACATCCAAGAACTCTGTCAATCAATGCAAAGCCGAATAGCTGCTTGCATAAGGACCAAATATGCATCAATGCCTTATTGATTTGCTCAATTTGTGAATTTCTCAAATGGCTCTGAGCACTATGGGACTTAACATCTAAGGTCAACAGTCCCCTAGAACTTAGAACTACTTAAACCTAACTAACCTAAGGACATCGCACACATCCATGCCCGAGGCAGGATTCGAACCTGCGACCGTAGCAGTCGCGGGGTTCCGGACTGACGCGCCTAGAACCGCACGGCCACCGCGGCCGGCGTGAATCTCTCTCTCTTGAATAAATCATCCAATTTTTCTAAAATTATAATTATTTGTTTGTCTGTACATGTACATAATATCTATCGATTTCCGTCTTATTTGGATAATTCCTCCATGGTGCATCGTTTTTTATGTCTTATAGTGTATATAAAGCTGAGCGTATGTATGCATGTATGTGTAAGAGCTCCTCGCAGGCCCCTGGATTGAAGTGGACCAAATCTGACCTACAAACTCCTTGCCCTGAGAGGACCAGTATAGGAGTGCTTATAATACCCTGCTTCTAATATTTACAGAGATATACGAGGGTTGGATCTTAAAGAGTGGCAACTATTTATTCACAACCGATACAAAAGAGTTATTTGCATGCACCTGTTACTAGCCTTCAAACTAGAGGTTGGGGAAGAGGATATGGACAAAGAAATGGGAGAAGGTGATGGACAGAGAGGGGGCAGGAAGGGAAGGTGTGGAAGGCATGTGGAAGGCAGAGATTTCAACTGAATTTGGCACAGGAACAGCAGGCCTTGCGAGTATCAGCACAGTGAGAATTTATGAACTCCTGGCACCAGTAAGAGTGGAAACACTGCCAAGAACTTTTTTTCTGGCCTCTGGCATATGGGCTGCCCAGCATGACAGGGATGTGGTATGGAAACAAAATTAGCCTGCCAAA
Organism: Schistocerca serialis cubense; assembly: GCF_023864345.2. NCBI lineage: Eukaryota > Metazoa > Arthropoda > Insecta > Orthoptera > Acrididae > Schistocerca > Schistocerca serialis. The sequence continues at coordinate 823,304,769 of NC_064638.1, forward strand.
TCAGCTTGCTTCGTAGGGCTGTCCACAAATCAGGGGCAAGAAACTGTTTTCTGTACCCCAACATGTAGGCTGCCCAGTCCGGCATGTGTGTTCTGTTGGAGTAGTGTAGGATTATTTATCGACATGCTTTGCATGACGACCAGTATGTCAGGGGCAATTAAACGATTTTCAAGCCTCTGATGTATAGTTTGCCCTGTATAATCGGTCTATTAGGGAAATAGAAGTGGTTGGCTATACTGAACTGTATTTCAGGGGCTAAATATGCCAAAGAACATGGCTGAGCACAGGTTGACATGAATAGCAGAAGGGATGAACAGCGTGAGGGAAGGAGGAAATGGACAGAGAGAAGCAGTTGGAAGTTGTGGAGAGGTGGAAAATGGAAAGGGCTAGGTAGTGATGAAAAGAGGGAGACAGGGGAAGGGGGGATTTGATCTGAGGAATATGAAGAGAAAGAGGGGTTGGACAGGTGTAGATACAGATACAGGTGGGACGGTGAGGTCGACAGATGGAGGAAGATGTGAAAAAACAGGGGGACAGAAGGAGTTGTGTTCATTCAATATATGTGCCAAATGCATATACAGCTGACAGTTGAAGCCGCGGGGAGACTGCTAATGTGTGTGTGTGTGTGTGTGTGTGTGTGTGTCTGTGTGTGTGTGTGTGTGTGTGTGTGTGTGTGTGTGTGAGTATATATATACTGAAGCGCCAAAGAAATTGGTATAGGAATGTGTATTCAAATATAGAGCTATGCACACAGGCAGAATATGGAGCTGCGTTCGACAACGGCTATATAAAACAAAAAGTGTCTGGCGCACATGTTAGATCGGCTACTGTTGCTACAGTGGCAGGTTATCAAGATTTAAGTGAATTTGTACGTGGTATTATAGTCGGCGCACGAGCGATGGAACGTAGCACCTCCGAGGTAGCGATGAACTCGGGACTTTACTGTACGACCATTTCACGAGTGTACTGTGAATATCAGGAAACCGGTAAAACATCAAATCTTCGACATCGCTGCGGCCGGAAAAAGATCCTGCAAGAATGGGACTAACAACGACTGAAGAGAATCGTTCAACGTGACAGAAGTGCAACCCTTCCGAAAACTGCTGGGCCATCAACAAGCGTCAGCGTGCGAGCCATTCAACGAATCATCATCGATATGGCCTTTCAAATCCGAAGACCCACTCGTGTACCCTTGACGACTGCACGACACAAAGCTTTACGCCTCGCCAGGGCCATCAACACTGACATTGGACTGTTGATGACTGGAAACATGTTGCCAGGTCGGATGAATCACGTTTCAAATTATATCGAGCGGATGGATGTGTATGCGTGGGAAGACAACCTCATGAATCCATGGATCCTGCATGCATCAGGGGACTGATCAAGCTGGTGAAGGCTCTGTAATGGTGTTGGGCGCGTGCAGTTAGAGTCATATGGGATGCTTGATATGTATATATACGACTTTGACAGGTGACACGCACATAAGCATCCTATTTGTTCACCTGCATCCATTCATTTCCAATGTGAATTCCGACGGATTTGGGCAATTCCAGCAGGAAAATGCGACACCCCACACGTCCAGAATTGCTACAGAGTGGCTCCAGGACACTCTTCTGAACTTAAACACTTCCGCTGGGCAACAAACGCTTGAACGTATCTGGGATGCCTTGCAAAAGGAGATGTTCAGAAGAAATCTCCACCATCTCGTTCTCTTACGCATTTATTGACAGCCCTGCGGGATTCATGGTGTCAGTTCCCTCCAGCACTACACCAGACATTAGTCGAGTCCATGCCACAACGTGTTGCAGCACTTCTGTGTACTTGCTGGGGCCCTAAAGGATATTAGACGATATCAGACAGGCGTGTCAGTTCATCTACATCTACATCTACATCTACATCTACATCTACATATATACTCCGCAAGCCACCCAACGGAGTGTGACGGAGGGCACTTTACGTGCCACTGTCACTAACTCCCTTTCCTGTTCCAGTCGCGTATGGTTCGCGGGAAGAACGACTGTCTGAAAGCCTCCGAGCGCGCTCTAATCTATCTAATTTTACATTCGTGATCTCCTCGGGAGGTATAAGTAGGGGGAAGCAATATATTCGATACCTCATCCAGAAACGCACCCTCTCGAAACCTGGCGAGCAAGCTACACCGCGATGCAGAGCGCCTCTCTTGCAGAGTCTGCCACTTGAGTTTGTTAAACATCTCCGTAACGCTATCACGGTTACCAAATAACCCTGTGACGAAACGCACCGCTCTTCTTTGGATCTTCTCTATCTCCTCCGTCAACCCGACCTGGTACGGATCCCACACTGATGAGCAATACTCAAGTATAGGTCGAACGAGTGTTTTGTAAGCCACCTCCTTTGTTGATGGACTACATTTTCTAAGGACTCTCCCAATGAATCTCAACCTGGTACACGCCTTACCAACAATTAATTTTATATGATCATTCCACTTCAAATCGTTCCGCACGCATAATCCCAGATATTTTACAGAAGTAACTGCTACCAGTGTTTGTTCCGCTATCATATAATCATACAATAAAGGATCCTTCTTTCTATGTATTCGCAATACATTACATTTGTCTATGTTAAGGGTCAGTAGAGGGAGACCAAGAGATGAATACACTAAGCAGATTCAAAAGGATGTAGGTTGCAGTAGGTACTGGGAGATGAAGAAGCTTGCACAGGATAGAGTAGCATGGAGAGCTGCATCAAACCAGTCTCAGGACTGAAGACCACAACAACAACAACAAGGGTCAGTTGCCACTCCCTGCACCAAGTGCCTATCCGCTGCAGATCTTCCTGCATTTCGCTACAATTTTCTAATGCTGCAACTTCTCTGTATACTACAGCATCATCCGCAAAAAGCCGCATGGGACTTCCGACACTATCTACTAGGTCATTTAAATATATTGTGAAAAACAATGGTCCCATAACACTCCCCTGCGGCACGCCAGAGGTTACTTTAACGTCTGTAGACGTCTCTCCATTGATAACAACATGCTGTGTTCTGTTTTCTAAAAACTCTTCAATCCAGCCACACAGCTGGTCTGATATTCCGTAGGCTCTTACTTTATCAGGCGACAGTGCGGAACTGTATCGAACGCCTTCCGGAAGTCAAGAAAAATAGCATCTACCTGGGAGCCTGTATCTAATATTTTCTGGGTCTCATGAACAAATAAAGCGAGTTGGGTCTCACACGATCGCTGTTTCCGGAATCCATGTTGATTCCTACAGAGTAGATTCTGGGTTTCCAAAAACGACATGATACTCGAGCAAAAAACATGTTCTAAAATTCTACAACAGATCGACGTCAGAGATATATGTCTATAGTTTTGCGCATCTGCTCGACGACCCTTCTTGAACACTGGGACTACCTGTGCTCTTTTCCAATCATTTGGAACCTTCCGTTCCTCTAGAGACTTGCGGTACACGGCTGTTAGAAGGGGGGCAAGTTCTTTCGCGTACTCTGTGTAGAATCAAACTGGTATCCCGTCAGGTCCAGTGGACTTTCCACTGTTGAGTGATTCCAGTTGTTTTTCTATTCCTTGGACACTTATTTCGATGTCAGCCATTTTTTCGTTTGTGCGAGGATTTAGAGAAGGAACTGCAGTGCGGTTTTCCTCTGTGAAACAGCTTTGGAAAAAGGTGTTTAGTATTTCAGTTTTACGTGTGTCATCCTCTGTTTCAATGCCATCATCATCCCGGAGTGTCTGGATATGCTGTTTCGAGCCACTTACTGATTTAACGTAAGACCAGAACTTCCTAGGATTTTCTCTCAAGTCGGTACATAGAATTTTACTTTCGAATTCACTGAACGCTTCACACATAGCCCTCCTTACGCTAACTTTGACATCGTTTAGCTTCTGTTTGTCTGAGAGGTTTTGGCTGCGTTTAAACTTAGAGTGAAGCTCTCTTTGCTTTCGCAGTAGTTTCCTAACTTTGTTGTTGTACCACGATGGGTTTTTCCCGTCCCTCACAGTTTTACTCGGCACGTACCTGTCTAAAACGCATTTTACGATTGCCGTAAACTTTTTCCATAAACACTCAACATTGTCAGTGTCGGAACAGAAATTTTCGTTTTGATCTGTTTGGTAGTCTGAAATCTGCCTTCTATTACTCTTGCTAAACAGATAAGCCTTCCTCCCTTTTTTTATATTCCTACTAACTTCCATATTCAGGGATGCTGCAACGGCCTTATAATCACTGATTCCCTGTTCTGTACATACAGAGTCGAAAAGTTCGGGTCTGTTTGTTATCAGTAGGTCCAAGATGTTATCTCCACGAGTCGGTTCTCTGTTTAATTGCTTGAGGTAATTTTCGGATAGTGCACTCAGTATAATGTCACTCGATGCTCTGTCCCTACCACCCGTCCTAAACATCTGAGTGTCCCAGTCTATATCTGGTAAATTGAAATCTCCACCTAAGACTATAACATGCTGAGAAAATTTATGTGAAATGTATTCCAAATTTTCTCTCAGTTGTTCTGCCACTAATGCTGCTGAGTCGGGAGGTCGGTAAAAGGAGCCAATTATTATCCTAGCTCGGTTGTTGAGTGTAACCTCCACCCATAATAATTCACAGGAACTATCCACTTCTACTTCACTACAGGATAAACTACTACTAACAGCGACGAACACTCCACCACCGGTTGCATGCAATCTATCCTTTCTAAACACCGTCTGTACCTTTGTAAAAATTTCGGCAGAATTTATCTCTGGCTTCAACCAGCTTTCTGTACCTATAACGATTTCAGCTTCGGTGCTTTCTATCAGCGCTTGAAGTTCCGGTACTTTACCAACGCAGCTTCGACAGTTTACAATTACAATACCGATTGCTGCTTGGTCCCCGCATGTCCTGACTTTGCCCTGCACCCGTTGAGGCTGTTGCCCTTTCTGTACTTTCCCAAGGCCATCTAACCTAAAAAACCGCCCAGCCCCCGCCACACAACCCCTGCTACCCGTGTAGCCGCTAGTTGCGTGTAGTGGACTCCTGACCTATCCAGCGGAACCCGAAACCCCACCACCCTATGGCGCAAGTCGAGGAATCTGCAGCCCACACGGTCGCAGAACCGTCTCAGCCTCTGATTCAGACCCTCCACTCGGCTCTGTACCAAAGGTCTGCAGTCAGTCCTGTCGACGATGCTGCAGATGGTGAGCTCTGCTTTCATCCCGCTAGCGAGACTGGCAGTCTTCACCAAATCAGGTAGCTGCCGGAAGCCAGAGAGGATTTCCTCCGATCCATAGCGACACACATCATTGGCGCCGACATGAGCGACCACCTGCAGATGGGTGCACCCTGTACCCTTCATGGCATCCGGAAGGACCCTTTCCACATCTGGAATGACTCTCCCCGGTATGCACGCGGGGTGCACATTGATTTTCTTCTCCTCTCTTGCTGCCATATCCCTAAGGGGCCCCCTTACGCGCCCGACGTTGGAGCTCCCAACTACCAGTAAGCCCACCCTCCGCGACCGCCCGGATCTTGCAGACTGAGGGGCAACCTCTGGAACAGGACAAGCAGCCATGTCAGGCCGAAGATCAGTATCAGCCTGAGACAGAGCCTGAAACCGGTTCGTCAGACAAACTGGAGAGGCCTTCCATTCAGCTCTCCGGAATGTCTTTCGCCCCCTGCCACACCTTGAGACGACCTCCCACTCTACCACAGGTGAGGGATCAGCCTCAATGCGGGCAGTATCCCGGGCAAGCACAGTCGTAGTCCGATCGGGGGATGCGTGGGACGAGCTGGCCGTCCCTGACAAACCCGCATCCGGAACCCCACAGTGATACCCATTGGCAACAGCCTCAAGCTGTGTGACCGAAGCCAACACTGCCTGAAGCTGGGAGCGAAGGGATGCCAACTCAGCCTGCATCCGAACACAGCAGTTGCAATCCCTATCCATGCTAAAAACTGTTTTGCAAAGAACGTCTGAACTAATCTACAGAGAGCGCAAACAAATCGACACAAAATTTAAACGGTTATTAAAATACAAGATTGCCTAATAAATACAGTAATGCTGCTACATGCGCAGTGCTGACACACTGCTCGGCGGTGGAAGGAGACTACGCGATTTTACACTATTCAGGTACTAAAACGCGATGCTACAACTCTCAAATACTATGTTACGCCAGAAATTTATGAATTAGACAATGCAAGTACCAAAAACACGCAAAGAAATTAAGAATTAAACTATGTAGCAAATGAGTGAGCTAGGAGTATACGACTTGCTGCGGCAGCTGCTTATGCAATATTTTGTGTGTGTGTGTGTGTGTGTGTGTGTGTGTGTGTGTGTGTGTGTGTCTGCATGATTGCGCCCCCACCAATCCCTATTTAACACAAATATACCTAAGCAACTAAAAGAAGTCTTCAGGGTTCCTACTACAGCTTTCTAAATTTTCTATTGATGCACAACACCTCTTGCAACACATGTCAACAGTAAGATGTAGTATTTGCGTCATTGCGAAGATGAAAATCTGTGCTTTTGCTGTGTTTTCAGAGCAACTAGAAGCTGACTAGCTAACGTGAGTATGTGACATATTGCATTACAATCCAATGCATGTGAAAACTGTATCAGAGCACAACCACAGATTACAATTCTAATATCACTTACGTTAGTAGCTTCAGAATTTCATATTTGTTAATAACAGCCACTCATACCTTTGCAGATGAGATGCTGTATGCTGAAACTGCCTGAAATATAGAGAATATACAATGTGTTTAAATTAGTTAGGTACTACAAAATTATTCACACAATATCCAAAACCAAATACTACTCATTAATAATGTTTCCTCTCAATGTACTGCATATAGAATTAAGTACAAATGGCATTTTCGTTTAGATTTTTAGTGCACATCTACTGGCACATTCATATTTTTAATTGAATTTGTACACAAAAGGTTGCAAGATAGGCTAGTGATAGCATGAAGTCGTTAAGTGATGTAGAGGCTTAGATATTCCGAGGTGGGGTGCACTGTGGGCTTAAAAGGGTGGTGGCCATCTTCCTATTTTGCATTGATTGGGAGGGTTTGGTAGAGGCAAGAGTGGTGATCAGTGATAGAAGTTTTCACCTCATCAGTCATGACAATTTGAAATATTTCTTGTAAGTTCAGTGCGGACTTAAGGATATTCTGTAGTGTTTTAATTGTACCAGTTGCTCAGCATAACATGTATTTTTGCTAATCAAGCTGATTTGGACTTCGAGTTATTTCCACTGAGTCTGATTTTTAACTCAGTTAGCCAGTGAGGACTTTGTCATTGAACAACACTTAAGATTACTGTCAGATACACTACCGTTTATGTTAGTTAGTGTGGATATTGACTTTGATTAATTTTAGCTTGAACATCGCCTGTGTTTTTTAGGTATTTTATTTATTTTGCTTATGTACTGCATTCTAGTGTATTAGGAGCCCTGTCTAAATTTCAATTTAGTCACATAGAATTTATCACCACCCTCCAAAACGTTTAGTGATATTTAAGAAGAATAAACTTTATTTATTGACATTACCCTCCTGTAATATATTTAGATTTTATGCACCAATTATCAACATAACTTTGTTTCAAATTTGATTATTACATCAATGAAAATTTTATTGTTTTTATTGAAAGTGACAATAACTGCTGTCAAATAATCTCCCAATGAGATAAAGTAATTATCGAGCTATAACCCTTTTAATTTGTCACACTCTGTACCCCATTGCCACATGGAAGATGAAGTGAAAATTACAGAAAAATTTCGTATAACATAAAACAACTCCTAATTCATTGAAATATTTTAAAGTCTACTGCTATGCAGATTCATGCATTTCTCGTTTATGGATGTAAATATAACACACAACCATGTATTACAGTGAAATGATGCAGCTGTGTAACAAGAACATCAATTAATCAGTATATCTGCGTTTGAGACACACTGTGACGAAGTTTATAGTCTAAAGCAGCAGTTTAACAACTTCCATAATGCTGTGATAGCCACAAAAAAGTGATTCAGCGATGAAATCATCATCTTCACATTTACAAACTAATTTATCGTTTTGTACATGTGTAGTTCATGTTAGCTTTAGTTGATTATTTATTTCAGGCAATCTGGATTTAACACAGGCAATGCAAATCTCGCAACTCTGCCATAGCCAGTCCAAATCCAAGTTGAGGAAGGAGGAGGGGCATAAGTAACATCTCATTAAAAAACTTGGTTTACCTGGCTTCAGTCAGTGGTACGTCACTAGGACCCCTTATCATGGTTTCAATGAGAGATGGTCAAGCCATTCCTGAACTGATTCAAAGAGCTAGATCTTTCTACAGAGTGAACAGTCAGTGACTCAGAGACACGGAGCGGTAGCTCATTAGAAGAGAAATGTCTCTCAAGTGATACAAATGAGAGGAATAAAGATTGTTGGGCAGAAGCTGCACAGCTCCACATGCTGAATTAATCACTATGACACAGATAATTATAGTAAAAAACATCTGCCAGGTTCCAGAAAAGAATGCAGCGGACAACATGTATAATTTTTTTTACATACACTACTGTTATTAGCAGATTTTGTCAGCCCTGAAAAGATTAGAAAGCAGAGAAAGGTAATTTCTTTACATTTCTACATTAATGTAGAGAACACTTCCTCACCATTTTATTTCTTCACCTCCATTGAAAGATGGCTTGAAAGAAACATATTGTAGCTCACTTGGGAGCAAGAGAGCTTTGAGGAACTTGTAGGGAAGCAGCCTACTCACGCCATATAGAATTCATATTCTTTCCATTGTCTGCCAGCCTAGTCCACTGTAACTAGCTATGACATCATAAATGTTGCACAATACCTTAAAAGTAAAGTAAATAATCTGAAAAGTTAATAGCATGTCAGGAGTGATGCTAAAATGATAGATAGTGTGCTAAGTTTCAGTTTAGTAACTTTAACAGTTTTCGAAATTTCGACATTTTATGTAAAACTCATCGGTCCAACATGAAGGCGCTAAAAACTTCAAAATTTATATTCGAATTGCTTCTTCATTGTAATTTAATGGAAACAGCATGTTAAATCTCACAAAATAATATTTTGGTTGAAATTCATGATTTTCTGTTTTTGTGTCCTAAAAGTACAGAAGCAAGTTAGATTAAGTAAGTGATTAGATAAAGCTAGGATGTTGAGATTTATGTAGGATGGAGATACGCTATAATAATAAAGATGTGAGAAGTTTCCAAAAAGCTATAAAACTATAGCTGTAGCGTCTCTCCAAAGAGCAAGTTCAGAGCTCATTTATTGCGTGCAGTGAAACTAAAATAAATCTGTCGCCAAAACTATTTAACCTAGGAACATCAGAATTTTATAATAGATACTTACCTGTGTGCTGATTGCACAGTTAAATTAAGAGCTTCATCGGCCTTCAGCTAATGAAGCAATTAATTGTTTTGTGACTTGAAGTGGTGCTCTATTAGCCCAGCAGCTAGTCAGGGAGGCAAGTTTTGTTGGCTGCACCTTCGGCGGTCTGCACCGCGGCTATATATATATAAGAGCGCTGCGAGCTGGATTTGAGGCCGCAGTTCTCTTCTAGATTCGTATCAGCCTGCACTCAGTGTCGGAAGCCGCGTCACGTCTGTGCGGTTGCAAGAAACAGCCTTGGATGCCGTATTACGTAACTCAGTATGCACGTAACAATGAGTTCGCATTGGGGTAAAGTGTTAATTGCAGAACGACTTCAGTGATTTATTCTCAGTTTGTGCATGTCGTATTTTTATGTGTCGCCGCATGACAGACCTTCTATCATTTCTAGCGTGGCGTTTGATGAGTATTAACATCAGATTTTCGCGAGCATTCACTTTGAACATTTACCATTTACGTCGATAACGGTTATTGTAAAGTTTCGTTATCTAGGGATAATTGGATCTGCACACTGGACTCTGAACAGCTCTGATAGTACAATATTTGATAGTAGCATTGCTTGGGTAAACTTTTGTCTGGAACATTATGCTTTATCGTTTTCAGAATATAGAAATCCTCAGCGTAATGAACTTCAATGATTAATAACTTTATTTCCCCATCAGGAAGGTTACAGTGAACTTTAATTACAGGCATCACGTTTTTGCTAATCACTTTCTGGTTGCCAACATTGTAGTTAGAGAACCTACATTGAGAACGGCAACAATAGAAAATTGTCAGTGTGCTGCCCCAGAAACTGAGACAGAAGAGCAGCCTCCCTGCTCCCTGCTTCCCTACAACTCTTGACTTGGTGTGGAACAGCTTGCCAGTGAACTGGCTCTTGCTGGTCACTCACCACTCACGAGCACTCACCACTCACCAGCCCTCTCGCCACTTGTCAACCCTCTGTCAGCTCACCGTTCACTTACTACCTCACCGTTCATTGATCATCAAACTGGTCACTGTTCCCCACCTACCATTCACTCTTCACTCTCCTGCCTCTTCTGCCTTCAAATGGAAGTAGTAAGTGGGTCACTTGAGCGAAGTCACAGGATATTTTTTAATGATGTCCTTCATTGTCTTATAAACTGCTACACTGTGCACACTAGCTACTAAATTTTTTTATAAATGGATGCATCAACAAAAACTAAAAATTTTCAATTAAAATTCCATGCTGCGAATCATATGTCAAATTTTTTTTACCATACATTACCACATACGTAAGTGTATCTTTCGGAATTTTATCAGTAAAATTTGCACACAACTTCAAAAATGGTTCAAATGGCTCTGAACACTATGGGACTTAACTTCAGAGGTCCCACAGTTTAAGACTGTAGCGCCTAGAACCGCTTGGCCACTTCGGCTGGCGCACACAACCTCATTGTAGTTTTCTGTGTAGCTAATACATTCATTCTTCTAGACATATTTATAACATAGATAGGATAATTTTCAATAAAGCTGAATGGACTCACATTAACATCACCATTCAATTGTGTAGTTCTCTTAAAATCTAAGAAAGCATCATAAGCTTTTAAATAATTATTTGGCGAATCTAGATTCCACATTTCTTGAGGAAAAATCTCGTTTCTGCCATTTTTAATATAGATATTCTGTAATTTAACATGATCGAATAAGGAAGAGTCAATGAGCTGATTATTTTTCCTTTTTTTCTGGAAAACAACAAAGATGAAATAAGGCATATCAAATTCTGCAGAGTTATAGAAATTTGTAATATCTAACTCAGAATTTCTTTTTTTATCTAATCCAGCAATCTCTACAGTCTGTGGTTCAAAGAAAGATATGGCAATTTTTGGATTTTTAAGTCTACCTTGTTCCAATTCTAGCGAATATTCTGGTTCAAATTTAACGCCAGGAACATGTATTTCCATTGATTCTATAACAATTTTACCTTCTTTTGGCAGTGTAGTCACATCTTCAACACCAGCATCGTTTGTATCAGGCCAATGAAGAATACAGTCTCCAGCACTTTATGACCATGTAAAAATAACTGCTAAATCTCCTTCCCACATTGCTTCTTTATAATCTTTCAAAAATCCAGCGAATAATTCTAATGGATAAAGTACTTCATTTTTCTTACTTTTTATCTTTCCATTACTAAGAATATGACCTCCCATGGTTAACTCATTGGCTATTGTTGAAGCGAATCGAATAAGAGCTGATGAAAAAATAAATGGGAATTCCATTCTAGACAAAATATGGTGACCTTTCTTTATGGCGATAACATCAAACAGTTTTGCTACATAATTATCGATTAATTTTTTATTGGATTTTCCATCATAAGTCAGATAATCTGTACCATCAGTTACAATAATACTGAAATTCATGTACAATTAAGCATGATTTGGATGAACCCATCCATCTCCAATATTTATATTAATCTCCATGTTCTTGCTGGGAAGATTCAAATTATTTTCAGTCTCTTCATTCACAGGGAATGAATAAAACAGATAACTTTCGACTTTGTTCATGATTCATTTAAGAATAAAAAATATTAAGAAATTTCTAAAATAACTGTTACACAATCACCATTAAAGTCAATTAATCTATCGTTTTCAGCAGTTATAATAATTTCCAAGTCCTGAATTGGATCAAAAATAGGAATATTTACAGGACACTATGTTCATGAATTATTGGTCCACAAAATTCTGCATTAGGCATGAATGAAGCAAAAATATTGGTTTCTCTGTGAAAATGATCAGTATGCTTTACATACATTCCATCTGCAAGATTGAAATTTATATTTATTAATTCAAATGGAATAATTTTAGGAACATCTTTAGCAATAGCCTTTTCTTTAGTTTGAACAACTTGATTACTAAATCCAGGCACACTACCAATACTATGTTTTATATCCATATACAATTTTACATCATTTTCAAAAACAATTCTGTTTAAAATTTCATCTGCTTTAATGTGGATATTTGGCTTCTTCGAATGAATAACTTTTTCCAAGTTTTTCAAAGTATACTGACCTACAGGAATTTCTACCGTTTCACCATCACAATAAAGTTCATTATTTCTTGATGTAAAATTTGGAGTTAGGAAAGTTGAATAAAAATCAACTAATGAAACACTACTAAAACAGTCCCTTATTGGAACAGTTAATATTTTTTTGAGAACAGATGGCTTACCACTTAATTGAAATAATCTACTCATTTACTATTAAAATTTTTTATTAATAAATGAGCAAAACAGATTGGGAACCAAAAATAAGACTTACGGAAAAGAAGTCGAAAATTAAGCATGGTAATCTTTCACCAAGTTCTATTATATGTGTGATAGTTGGACCAAGTGGTTGTGGAAAAACAACATTAATGATTGATAATTATATTTTAGCTCCAGGATGGTTAAATTGGAATAAAATTAATTATTTATATATTTGTTCAAAAAGCTTAGATCAACCAAAATACTTGGAACTTATGAAAGGATGTGAAAAAATGAAGAAAAAATAGCTACATTCATCGGAAATAATGAAGAAATTGTCCTATTAGATCAATGCCTAGACAATACAGGTGTTGTATTTGATGATTTTATTCTTCAGAATCAGGATATTGTTAGAGAATATTTCACTAGAGGAAGACACAAAGGTATAGATTGTTTTTACTTAGCTCAAACTTATTCAAAAATACCAAAACAGTTAGTTAGAGATAATTTAAACTTTTTAAATATATTACACAGGATAATACAAATTTAAATCATATTTACCATGAGTTTGTTGGTGGAGATTCAAAGTTTAATAATTTTAAAGAAATTTGTAGCAAATGTTGGAATGATCAGTTTGGATTTTTAACAATAGACATGACTAGAAAATCAAATGAAGGTAAATTTAGAAATAAAATACATTTCTTTTTTAATTAATGTTTTTTATTCTTAAGTAAATGTTTGCAAAATACAATCCAGAAATCGTTAAAAAAGCTAGACAGAACAGGAGAGTAAAAGAACAGTTAAAAGAAGAGTTTAGGAAATGGAAAAAACAACCAAGAACAGAGTATGAAAAATTTAAAAAAGAAGTTATCGATGCCATTGAACAAGTCAAACAAGGAATTGAAGGCTTAAGTGACAATGTATTGAAAGCAATTGCAGAAAATAGAGAAAGAGAGAAACAAACGATTCGTTATTATTTTGATGAATTTAATGATGTTCCAGCAATTAAACATTATCAAAGTGATAAAAGAGATTATACATTAAGCGAATCAGAAATAACAAAGTTGTTAGATAATTATGATGACGATGTTAAAAAAATAAACATAAGTGAAAGAATGTTAGAATACATTAATCATAGTGAAGATAAAGTTTTTAGATTAAAGCCTGTTGGTACATTTAAATTTGTTGGTAGACTGCCTGTAAAATTTAAAGGCAATAAGTTAATAATTGGTAATAGAACATATGAAGGAACTGATGGATTAATGGATTTTTTACTAAAAAACAAATAACTATGGATGATATGAACACACTAATCACAAGTTCTGATCTGTAAAATTATGCAGATATATTGATTGAATCAGGAGCATTATAATCTGACAATAATTCAAATAAAATAAAATCAAGTAAAGGTAATAAATATAAAAATTTGCTAAAAGAGATTGTTGAATTTTATTTTTCTAAAAAAATGGCATCATCAGTTTTAGATGAAAAAACTGGCGAAGGCTTAGTTAAAAATATATACAGAAAAACCAATTGAATATGTTTGCAAGAATAATGTTAGATAATTAATTGATAGATTAGCTGTAATTCATGGTGTAGAACTAGCTGGAAATAAGAATTATCACAATGAAAAAGTTGGAATAATGCTATTGGTGACTAATAAATTTAATGATTTCGTTATCAACAATCCAAAAGGAATTGCATACTTAATTAGAATTTTGAATAATCTTCCTCACACATTTTGGAAGAGCGAAAAACACGGTAAAGGATTAGTCAATTGGGTTTTAAATAATGTTCCAATGCCTGAGATGCATTACCAAATTATAATAACTGCAGACCTTTTACTAAACTTGAAGAAAGATTATCTAAAGGAGATGAAGGAGTAAATCCATTACATGAAGCTTGCAAAAAACATGACATTGCTTATAGAGCTAATAAGGATTTAGAAAAAAGATATGTAGCTGATAAAGAACTTCAACTAGCTACAAAAAAAATGTATGCAAATGTTGCTTCATTTGGTGAAAAAGTCGCAGCAACAGCAGTATGGAAAACAAAAATTAGGAATGGGCTTAGGCATGGATGACAATGGTTGAGGAGTTTAATGTTTATTAAAATTTTAATCTATATAAATGAACAATTTTACAATTGATTATACTCTGCTACCTAGTGGCAAAACTAAACCAAAATCAATTAAATTAATGTTAAATAATGAACAATTGAATGCAATTGAATCATTTTTAACAAATGTTCTTAAAAGAAAGAAAGAAAAGAAAGTCGTTAAAAAGTTATTGAATATCTAACAAAGAAGAAAGATGGTAAAGGATTACCACAACATGAAGGCGGATTTTTATCATTATTATTAGCTGCATTACCATATTTAGCAACAATTGGTTCTTTAGCTGGTGGATCTGCAGCAATTGCAAATGCAGTTATAAACAAGAAAGAACTGATAAAGAATTTGAAGAACAAAAGGACATAACTTAGAAATGGAAAAGAAAGCTATAACTGGTCTAAAAAAATTCCAAAAAGTAATTAATAAATATCGTAGTACATTAAGTAATTAGGGTATAGAAGAACTTACTAAGCAATTAAAAATTAAACACTTTCATGGAGTATATGTGATTGATGAATTACCAAATAATCATTTAAAGGTGAATGTGGTATAGTAAATTTAGATACATCTGATAATCCTGGTACACATTGGATTTGTTACTATAAAAATAAGACAAAAAAATTGTTTTTGATTCATTTGGTGATAATATACCAAAACAATTAGTTAATTATCTAGGAAAAGGTGAATTATATTACAATACAGAAAGAATACAAAATTTTGATGAAGCAATATGTGTCCATTTCTGCCTTTTTGTTTTAAATTTGCTTTGTGAAAATTATAGCTTTAATGATATTTTAGATTTAATTAATGGACATTTTTGGAAATAAGATACATCAAAGTGAAAATGTAGTTAATACATCTTCTTTTGATCTAGAAAAAATTGAAAATATGATTAAACAATGTGATCCAAAGATAACTGATGCAATTAAACAATTTCAAAAAGAATCTAATGCTATTTTTAAGTAACTAAAGGTTTTATTGGTTTTAAAGGTAGAAGACTTGCTAATGTAAATGATCCAATTAATGCAAAAGATGTAGTTACCAAACATTATATAGTTAATGAACTAATACATTTTGTTACAAAACCAGAATACACAAGTGTTTTAACACAATTTAATAACTATGTTAACAAAGAAGAATATAACAAGTTTCTTTTAGACTTAAAGGAAAGAAATGGTTTATAGGTGGTATTATGGAGCATAATAATAAAGAAATAAACGATCTGAAAAGAAATCTAATTAATGCTTTAAATAAAATTAGTTCAGTAGAAAGTTATGTTAAATCATTAGAATCTGTAATTGAAAAAAGCTTGGACAAAAAAGTGGGTAATGATCTAGAAGTATTGGAAAAATTAAATTAATATAAAATTTAATAAATTTTTATCTATTTAAATGAACAACCACACTTCACATGACGATCACATTTGTTGCTTGAAGTGTAAAAAATTTAGTGATACACATAATCCACTCAGATTAACAACAAAAAATGGAAGACAAAGAACTGAAGGTCTTTGCACAGTTTGTAAAAAGAAGAAAGGTAAATTCATAAAAAAAAATTTGTAGGCAAAGTTCTATATAATATTCGTGAAGAAATTATTAATGAATTACATAAACCAATGAGAAAAAATATTACACAAAGAAATGTAATTTCTCTCGGTATAGATGATTTATGGCAATCCAACTTAGTAGAAATGGATTCGGGCAAGTTGGAAGGAATTTCTAAAATAAAAGAAGGATATAAATGTTTATTGACTGTTATCGATGTATTTTCGAAATTTACTTTTTGGTTAGACATTAACCTTTCCAAATTGGACGACTTTAAATGTAGTTCATTTACTTCTATTGGTTTCATTCTCATTGTAGAATGTTTTGTATTGTTATATTCATCAATCAGACCTTTAACTAGATTGATCCAGTTATAATTTCCTTGTAAAGCAAATTTCTTCCACACTTTTTCTTTAAGTGTTCTGTTCAATCGTTCAGCAACAGATGCTTTTAATTCTAAAAAAGTTGAATAGTGATTAATGTTATAGTTCTCCATTAATTCTTTAAATTCTTTGTTATAGAACTCTACCATTACCTGTCTCCTGAAGCTGAATATTTTTTCGAATGCATCAGCCACATTCTTACCTGTTTTGTCTTTAAGAAGACAAAAGTATATTTGAAAATTTAAACCCCAAAACTTCTTCAGGGATGAACGGTATTAAAAAATCATCAATATTTACAGCGAATCTGGCTTATATTCTTTAATTTTTAAATCACAAAAGGAAGATGCAAAGGCATTTAGAAGATGGGTTACACATGAAGTTTTACCTTCAATAAGAAAATATGGTGAATACAAACTACAGAATAAAATCTAAGATTTAGAAAATAAAGTTGAAAGTATGAAAAATAGTAATACAATTATGTTCAATGATGCTAGAGATATAATTCAAGAGAAAGATGAAATTATTGAAAATCATGTTACTCCTCCAACCATTAATCAAGATAAACATTGTGAATTTATTTTAATTAAGAAAAATAATATGTGTGAGTATCCATATAATGTTATAAGAACTCAAAATTGTTCTGTAAATTCTATACTTAATGAATTACATGGAGATTATCCTGAAATGCAAATAATTTTGAGAATCAGGAATCCAAACTCAGTAAATGTATATAATTTAATGAAAGAACGATTATCAATAATTTCTCAAAGAAATCATTTTGAAACAACTTTAAATGAAGATACTGTTATACAGTTAAAGTATTCATAAACAATACAAATTTCATCCTCTTTCAAATTATATAAATAATTTACAGCCTCATCAGTTAATTGATTTATGAAATTAGAGACTGTAGTAAATTCTAGCTTTGAATCATGGATTATTAGCAACCTTGTTGAGATCAATAATTTTTATTTATATATATTTAAAATACATTAGTAACTGCCGGCCGGAGTGGCCGAGCGGTTCTAGGCGCTACAGTCTGGTACCACACGACCGCTACAGTTGCAGGTTAGAATCCTGCCTCGGGCATGGATGTGTGTGATGTCCTTAGGTTAGTTAGGTTTAAGTAGTTCTATGTTCTAGGGGACTGATGACCTCAGCAGTTAAGTCCCATAGTGCTCAGAGCCATTTGAACCATTCGAGCCATTAGTAAATTAAAATTGTTATTCAGGCATCTTTAACTTCCTTAAGAGTGTGTCATTAAAGATAACAATTTCCTTTTCATGAAATCTGTATTGTACTAAAAACTCACATATAAAATAAAAAACAATCAGTAGAAATACTAATGAGAGAAGGAAAATTATGAGTGTAAATATTTTATCTATACACCTAGCAATCCCACAGCAACATGAAAGAGGATTCATTTATTATGGAAAATTTTTAATTATTAATGAAAATGTATCTCAATAAATGGAAGCACACAAGAAGTGTAAAAAATGTGAAGTAGAGAAATCAATTGATAACTTTTATCAACACAAATACTGAAAGGATAAGCTTTCATGTATGTGTAAAGAATGTCATAAAACGATTACAAAAAAAAAAATATAATAACAAAAAGAATTTTTTTAACAGTTTATATCGAATTATAAGAGTTCTTTGGCAATGTTTAAGGATATGACAGATTTTTTTCATTTTTACAACAACAACAGGAGTTACAAGATTTTAAAAAATGTATTGGTTGTCAAGAAATTAAAGATCTTGGCTGTTTTTAAGTAAGTCATACATCTAGGGACAAGCTCGCAAGTACATGTAAGACTTGTCAACTAAAATATAGACAAAAAAGAAAAATAGTGTGTGAGTGTGGAAAGGAAATAGTTAAAAGTGATCTCAAAAACATTTACAAACAAATAGACACATCAAAAATGAACTACATACTTAGAGTATTAAAAATTTATCTTAAATAAGTTAGAACAATCTCTGCAATTTTTCAAATCTATTAAAAATTTATCTTTAATAAATTAGAACTATCGTTGCTGCTGCTCTCCAATTTTGCAAGTCTACTAAAAATTATCTTAAATAAATTAGAAGTCGTCTTTGCTGGTGATCTTCAATTTTTTTCAAATCTACTAATACTTTATCTTAAATACATGGAAGCCTTTCTGAGAAAGTTTCCAGTCACTCAACTTCATGGTTATTGGAGAAGGAATAATTTACAAGGATATAGTGCACTGATCAACTTAATTGTTTTGAATAGTATACCACCACCACCACCCATTTTTTCAAAAGCTAATGAAAATTATTCTATAATAAAAGATCGAAAAATGGAAGTCTCTCTGAGAGATTTTATGGTTGCTCAACTTTGAGGTTATTGCAAAAGGAATAATTTGCAAGGATATAGTGCACTTAGAAAGGATGGTCTTATCAACTTAATTATTTCAAATAATTCACAAGTTGCTACAAGAACCCTAGAAAATTTGAAAGTAAGTGAACTCAAAGATAAAGCTAAAGTTCTTGGTATAAAAGGATAAAATACATTAAAGAAAATTAATTAATTTAATTATGGGGCAAATTTGGACAAAGACAAAACATGAGTCAAACAGAATATGTGACAAATTTGCAACGATTTTATGAGGTACTGTCAGATGATCAATTAGATAACTTAGATGTAAATTCTATTACAGAGGAAATGGTCCAGATGAGTTATAATTTCAAAGATTATTACGTGGAAAACAATGCAGCTACGAATATCTTTATAGCTGTATTCACTACATCAAATGCAAGACTTAGATTGTATGATATGTTAGATAAACTAGGAAAAAATGTCATATATTTCGATACTGATTCTGTAGTATATATGAATGATGATAAAAATACTGTGGAAACAGGTTGCATGTTAGGTGAATGGACAGATGAATTGGGAAATAATTGGATTACAGATTGGGCTTCAACAGGTCCAAAAAGTTATTATTATGTGAAAAATGATAAAAAGACAGAAATGAAGGTAAAAGGATTCACATTAAAATACAAGAATATTCAAAAGTTGAATGGTGCATCTATGATCAGATTAATTGAGAATGAAGTGAAAGAAAAGATACAATTAGAATACAATAAGATAACTAGAGATGTTGATACTAAAAATCTAGTAAACAAACAAGTTAAGAAAGAATTTTCATTTCAGTATGATAAAAGAATTGTTCTAGATAACTATGATACAGTGCCTTATGGATACTAAAATTTATCTATATCTTCTAATACAGATAAAAGATTTATACCACATGCCTTATACAAATAGAATAAATTACTTAGTTGCATTTTGTTGTATTCTAAGATGTCTAACTTTTTAGTTATAGAATGATAAGCTTTTAAAAATAACGAATAAGCTTTAATGTAATTTTGTAATGTTATAGGTAAATTATTAATTGGTAAATTAAAAT
The DNA here is from genome assembly GCF_023864345.2 of Schistocerca serialis cubense. Lineage (NCBI taxonomy): Eukaryota > Metazoa > Arthropoda > Insecta > Orthoptera > Acrididae > Schistocerca > Schistocerca serialis. The sequence goes on from NC_064638.1 coordinate 823,324,825, forward strand.
CTACTATTTGTTTTACTGTCATAGAAAAGAGAGAATTGGAATTTTCTATTTCCTACCATATTTCTATATCTGTTTCCTCGTAGTTATCAAAGTACTTTTCGTATTCTTCTTTATAAATTCTCTTTAATGCACTAATATGTTTAGTATGCTTCTCACTTCTAAAGTGTTCTATAATTAATGATGCAAGTATTACACTCAACTTGTTTCTCTCTTGGATTATTACTTCTCTCAACAAAGATGTCAAACTTAAATTCATCCCATACATTAGTCATATTTATATAGAATAAAAATTTAAAAGATTATTAAAATTTTATTCTATATAAATGGACAATCTACTGATGAAGCTCAATAATGCCAGCAATTCTAATCTGTTTAAAAAGATTAGTGAGCTTGATGTAAATGAGCATTATTACATTACTGACTGTGAATGTTTAAAAGCTAGATATGGTGATAAAATTTGTCTAGAGCTCGATAATAAATTTAAAATTATTTTGCCAGAAAGGTTCAATAAAATAATAGATAACTGGAACTTCCAATTTTTTAAAGATGGTGAAATTAAACTAAAATACAAAGGAATGAAGAGAACTAAAAGTAACGATAACGAATTTCGTGATCTAGAGTTTTTTGTGTAGAATTTTTTAAAAATAATCAGCTCATTGACTCTTCCTTATTCGATCATGTTAAATTACAGAATATCTATATTAAAAATGGCAGAAACGCGATTTTTTCTCAAGAAATATGGAATCTAGATCGGCCAAATAATTATTTAAAAGCTTATAATGCTTTCTTAGATTTTAAGAGAACTACACAATTGAATGGTGATGTTAATGTGAGTCCATTCAGCTTTATTGAAAATTATCCTATCTATGTTATAAATATGTCTAGAAGAATGAATGTATTAGCTACACAGAAAACTACAATGAAGTTGTGTGCAAATCTTACTGATAAAATTCCGAAATATACGCTTATGTATGTGGTAATGTATGGTAAAAAGAATTTGATATATGAATTGCAGCATAGAATTTTAGTTGAAAATGTTTAGTTTTTGTCATTTCATCCAATTATAAAAAAATTTAGTAGCAAGTATGTGCAGTCCAGCAGTTTATAAGACAATGAAGGACATCATTAAAAAGTAAGCTGTGACTGCACTCAAGTGACCCACTTACTACTAATGGACTGCACTGCAGGATGACTCAGGTTTCTTTGATGTTATTTATTGACACAGCGTTCTACATTCGATATCAAGTCATTGTGGGAATAGTTTATTATAATAATTATGGTATGTATTATTGAATTTTGTATAATTTAAATGTTAGCACATAAACAGAATGCTGAATACTTGTATATACATTTGTTCTGAGAAAGCCATTTACATGTTAACTCACCAAATTTTACAGCCATTAAATAACAAGACTGCAGTATCTGGTATTTTCTGTGACCTTTCTATAACATTTGAATGTGTGAATCTTACTATTGTTCTAGATAAACTGAGGTTTTATTGAAACTGGTGGTATATGCAATCAATGGCTAATGTCATATGTAATCAAAAGAATGCAGAAAATTGTATTTCATAATTCAGCCAATGCAATCAGGGGATAGTCTTCTGACTGTGGAGAAGTCATGTATGGGGTTCCCTATGGCTCAGACTTTGGTTCAGTATTGTCCTTCATATATGTAAACGATCTTCCATCTAATATTCAACAAGTAGAATTAGTTCCTTTTGCAGAAGACATAAGCACTATAAGAAATCCAAGCATACATACAGCAACAGAAGAAATGGTAAACAATACTCTTAAAACTCTGATTGACTAGTTTTCTACTAATGGTCTCACACTCAGTTTTAAAAATACACAGCATACCAAGTAGCAAATGGTACAGCAATAAGTCGCAAATAATGTTCATGCTTATAGTATGTATCACTTGCCTAGCAAGGTAACAATTTTATCAGGTTTCATTCCATGTGCATCACTACCCAGTGATATAAAATGTCTGAAAGACAGGAAAGAAAAATCTGAAAACAAACCGAAAATTTTTCTCCTTGTCATCTCTTTCTACTCCTTAGAAGATTTCCTATTATTGTAATGCATAAAAGGTGGTGGCTAGTAATTACTAACCCACATCTCTAATTTTTTTTAATTGTAGGTGTTCAGCAGGTAGTCACATTTAGAAATTAATTTTTCATGTGAATATGAAATGACTTGATACACCATTACGATTTATGATACAAATTACCCATGGAACATCAAACTAACTGACTAACTTTGAGGAAGGATAAGCTTGAATTAGAGTACAATATGTTGTTCATTCACACATAACATCTTCATTTTTTAAGAAAATCAAGAAAAAACAAAGAGTTCACCTTGGAGACCCATACTGCATTTACTGACTTCAAAAAAAGTCTTCAGTTAAGTGAACAAATCTAAACTATGAGACATTATGAGGTTCAAAAGATACCCCAGCTGTTTAATTAAAACAATAAACAGAAAATACGAAACAGCTGATACATTAATGAATAGTGTATGGGTTAAAAGAACATTAAATTAACAACTAGTCAAGGATTAAGACAAAGCAACATGATTTAAGATATACGTTCAACGTATTGTTAAAGGATGAAAAACAGAGGTGTAAAAGAGTAAAAGTAAACCATAATACAGCAATAAATATTTTACTATTTTCGCGTAATGTCACACAGTCATACTGAAAAGAAAAGATGATCATCAAAGATTTCAGTATAGACTTGAACAAATTGTGAAAGAGTATAACTTAGAAATTGTGGTACATAAAACTAGAGTAATGGCGTTTGAGGGAAAATTTGTACATTGAAAGATAACTAGCAACTGAAACACCTCGAACAAATCTCTGATTTTTTTCTGTCTGTGAGCATATATAAGTTACAATAAAGTTCAAATATACAAACCAAGATTTAAAGTTTTGAACACACAAGTGACACTATAAACAAAAGTTGACTAACAAGACAACAGGGGACACTAGAAACAAAATGTGTGAAGTACTGGAAACACCAGTTTTAATCTATGGGAGTGAGACATTGGTGCTTAGACACAAGGACTTGAGTCATCCAACAGCAGAAAAGAAATGATTAAGAATGGTTAAAGCATCATGAAGGTGAGACAATACGTAACAAAGACATAAGAACAGAACTTAATGTTTATTATACAGGGAAAATAGTGAACCATTACTGAAGAAAACGGAAAGAACATGCAAACAGAACGAATGAAGATATATTACCAAAACAGTTAAGGTTTGATAAGCTGCAAGGAGGAATAGATTCTAGAAGACCTAGGAATAGATAAGAACAGCTCGTGAACAGGCAGTGAAATCGGAACAGGCATTTTGCTCAGACCATGAAATGCAGAAGAAGAAAAATGAACAAATATCTGCTGATACTCTCAACTTAACTATAGTTTTTATCGTAAATTTCGTTACTGTGAGTGGCTGTCTCAGTATTAGAATATTTTTTTAATGTATTTTAATGTTGAGAAAGCCACACACGCTGCTGAAGATGACGAATTACACTGTAACTAATTTGAAACAATCTGAAAGCGACGCCATAATGGCAGAAACCAGTTGCTGTATGCATGCATTTACTCAACCTAAGTTAGCCAATTAAAACTTATCAGAATGAAATTCATTTGACCACAACATTTTCTTTGGCAGTTATCATTGTCTCTAATTGTGAAATGACTTCGCATTGCAGAAGTGGTTGACCAAAAATTGCGAACTTGCTGCAAGACATTAGTTCTCTAAAGCGATTTTGGGAGGATAAAGATTAAAGGTTCTACTCCATGATTACAGACGGAGAATAAGCTCGCTTAGAACAAAAAACAGGGAACGAAATAGTGTGTCCAGTTTCAGAGGAAGGGACAGTTCACCAGCTCAGCTTGTGACCACTGTATCTTATACATTTTGCACAACGTGCTGATTTTGTTACAAATTTACTAACCAGTCAGTTGCTGTATCGCGCAGATTAACTCTAAAAGCCGAACGTATAATACAGGGCAACACGATTCGAACGTAAATGGCGACAACATTGCAGAGATTATACTCCTATACGTTATGTCGCCCTAGCGGTTGAATATCATAGCGGTAGTGAGGTAGCTGGCTTAGGAGAGCTTCTCTGATCTGAACAGTGGGTCAGCCAGAAGGGGTGAATTGGGCGGTGGGGTTTGGGGGGGGGGGGGGGAGAGGAGGGAGGCAGTCTTGGCTTGACGTAAGCAGCGCCTCCGCCTCGTGTGGGCATTACTAGTCCATCGGCGAGGGCCGGCGGCCACTGCTAAGAGGATTTCGGCGCCGTGACTGGACGCAGTCCATGTAACGACTCACGAATAATTAATTAGCACGGACCGGCCCTGCAGCCAGCAGCTAGCAGCTGCTGGCGATGCATCCCTGGCCGGCCACGTACCACACCGTGCTGAAAGCGGCAAATCTCTCTCAACCAAACTTAGCTGCGGAACTTCGTAGCATAGGGATGAAAAGAATTCAAGCACACCAGACAAAAAGTTGGTTGTGCCTAGAGGCTATTACAGCATGCGCACCAAAAAATGCAGGGGGAAGGGCAACGCTTGGTCAACAAGAATGTAAAGATAAACAGCCTGGTTCATATTCACAGTAACTTGAATGATGGTGCACAACCTTTGGAAAGAGAACACTTCCGAAACGTCACAGAACCACCTCCAGCCTGTCTTACACTATCCACATGCGGTGGGTTGAAGGCCTCATTGGGCCGTCCATACACTAAACTTCCTTGAATAATTTGAAAAGAGACAAAGTCGCTACTCATCGGATCTCAACGTTCGTCTCTAATCAGCTACTGCGTCCACTTCCCATGTTGTTCGGCTCATTGATGGCAAAACGCGCCACTGAGAGCAATAATCCTCCGCGAGGTAATCGACTCCAAATGTCCATCGCACTCAGTTCCCTTCGTAATGTTTCCTCGTGAACTGGATCGTGTGGACCTGAATTCAGCGACAGTAGCAGTTCATATCCAGTGATAAACCGATGGTCATTGACAAGACGTGACACTCGTGCTGTCGCTGTCGGAGAAAGTTTTCGTGGCCACTGTTCTTAAGCCGTGTTGCATGGCTGCGAATGGTACACCATGGCTTGTAAACACGTTCAAATGTCTGCGCTGATACATTAACAAACAGGGCAACTTCAATCACTGTTTCATCATGGTCATAAGCAAACACTATGATTTTTTCTGCCATTCTGATCCGTGGAGCGTCGACCGATATCACAGTGCTGACCCCGTACAGCCGATTTACACATATACACGACTTTATTACCACGTCAGCGTCAGTGGGTCCCATCGCAGCCTGGTACCATTCCTACACCTTCTTCAGCCTGCAGAGCAATCAGTGTGCTCTTTTAAGAGAGTGAAGTTACAGGGTGTTTTAAAAATGACCGGTATATTTGAAACGGCAATAAAAACTAAACGAGCAGCGATAGAAATACACCGTTTGTTGCAATATGCTTGGGACAACAGTACATTTTCAGGCAGACAAACTTTCGAAATTACAGTAGTTACAATTTTCAACAACAGATGGCGCTGCGGTCTGGGAAACTCTATAGTACGAAATTTTCCACATATCCACCATGTGTAGCAATAATATGGCGTAGTCTCTGAATGAAATTACCCGAAACGTGTCTGGCGGAATGGCTTCACATGCAGATGAGATGTACTGCTTCAGCTGTTCAATTGTTTCTGGATTCTGGCGGTACACCTGGTCTTTCAAGTGTCCCCACAGAAAGAAGTCACAGGGGTTCATGTCTGGCGAATAGGGAGGCCAATCCACGCCGCCTCCTGTATGTTTCGGATAGCCCAAAGCAATCACACGATCATCGAAATATTCATTCAGGAAATTAAAGACGTCGGCCATGCGATGTGGCCGGGCACCATCTTGCATAAACCACGAGGTGATCGCAGTGTCGTCTAAGGCAGTTTGTACCGCCACAAATTCACGAAGAATGTCCAGATAGCGTGATGCAGTAATCGTTTCGGATCTGAAAAATGGGCCAATGATTCCTTTGGAAGAAATGGCGGCCCAGACCAGTACTTTTTGAGGATGCAGGGACGATGGGACTGCAACATGGGGCTTTTCGGTTCACCATATGCGCCAGTTCTGTTTATTGATGAAGCCGTCCAGGTAAAAATAAGCTTCGTCAGTAAACCAAATGCTGCCCACATGCATATCACCGTCATCAATCCTGTGCACTATATCGTTAGCGAATGTCTCTCGTGCAGCAATGGTAGCGGCGCTGAGGGGTTGCCGCGTTTGAATTTTGTATGGATAGAGGTGTAAACTCTGGCGCATGAGACGATACGTGGACGTTGGCGTCATTTGGACCACAGCTGCAACATGGCGAACGGAAACCCGAGGCCGCTGTTGGATCACCTGCTGCACTAGCTGCGCGTTGCCCTCTGTGGTTGCTGTACGCGGTCGCCCTACCTTTCCAGCACGTTCATCCGTCACGTTCCCAGTCCGTTGAAATTTTTCAAACAGATCCTTTATTGTATCGCTTTTCGGTCCTTTGGTTACATTAAACTTCCGTTGAAAACTTCGTCTTGTTGCAACAACACTGTGTTCTAGGCGGTGGAATTCCAACACCAGAAAAATCCTCTGTTCTAAGGAATAAACCATGTTGTCTACAGCACACTTGCACGTTGTGAACAGCACACGCTTACAGCAGAAAGACGACGTACAGAATGGCGCACCCACAGACTGCGTTGTCCTCTATATCTTTCACATCACTTGCAGCGCCATCTGTTGTTGAAAATTGTAACTACTGTAATTTCGAAAGTTTGTCCGCCTGAAAATGTACTGTTGTCCCAAGCATATTGCAACAAACGGTGTATTTCTATCGCTGCTCGTTTAGTTTTTATTGCCGTTTCAAATATACCAGTCATTCTTGAAACACCCTGTATCTTCCATCCCAGTGTCCTTCATAACACGTGTTACACAGGATGATTCCGTGATGACGTTACAAACTTTCAGGGATGATGGAGAAGGATAAATGGGTCAATTTGAGGTAAGGGATTCTAACTAGGAAACGACGAAACCGAAAGTTATAAGCGGAAAAGTTCTAATATCTCTGACAGTGGATCTCTTCTACTGCAAACCCTTGCTTTCTGCATGTTATGGAAGGAGCCGGTATGAATAAAAATGAAAATAAAAGTCCAGTAAACATGGACTCTCAAGTGAATACTTTAAGAGTCATGAGAACTTGTTTATCTTTGCTACTGTGAAACGTATCTCTCCTACTGACCAGATGTTTACAGCTCTTAAGATATGCACTACAGAGCTCATGTTTATGGGACAATTTTTTCTTGTTTTTATCCATACTACCACCTTTAAAAATAGGAAAGGAAAAGATCTTGTAGGAGAGGAAGTCCACATTCAGAAGTGTCGGAACGATTTTTGCTCAAAGCTTTCGACTCGATCATTTCCGTCCCTGACCTCAAATTGATAAATTACCCTTCTCTGTCATCCATAAAAGTTTAAAACATCACCACGGAATAAACCTGTATAGTGATCGATTCTTAGCGCTTTCATAGTAGGTACTTTATGATACTCTGAAGACATTCGTGATGTATAAGAAATATTTAAACGAAAAGATATGAAACGCCCTAACAAACAAAGCGGTTGAAATTTGCATATGCCATTTTGGAATAAAATAGTGAGATATCTAGAGACGCGGATATAGTTTCCGGGAGAATTGGTAGCAACCTACCCCTAATAAATTCAAAGCGGTGCTCTCAGCAGGCAAGGTGATGCCCTCCGTTTTCGACATCCAAGGTCCGATACCCATCTAATTCCTTGAGCACGGAAAAACCATTAACGGTGACGTGTCCTGTACCTATGCAAGTTCATCAAGAGCAAACTGCCTTGGCTGTTCACGGAGGGAGTGATTCTGCTCCACGATAAGGCCCGTGCACAGGTCTCCAAGATCGAACATACTGTAACTGCCAAGTTCAAGTGGAAGCAGCTTCAGCCCTACAGCCTGGACATTCGCCCTGCAGCTTCCGTGTGTTTGGTCCGCTAAAAAATCATCTCACATAGGAAGCTCTTCAGCTCGGACGACGAACCGAAGGACACGGTGAAGGACTCGCTCCTGTCACGGCTCGTGAAACAGTGGGGTAGTTGTGCTCAGGCCTCTGATGACTACTTCTGAAAAATGGCTTCAATTATACCCACAACTTCTTTTGAAAACGCTTCAGGTTTTTATCTAGATAAAAGGTCACGAAAGCTCCACAAAACAATGTTGTTAGTGCAGCCTTTGCATCTTTATTTGAAGAGAAATGTCAAACAAACTCCTTGTTGGAATTTGAAGAACGGCTTGTGCCACTGGTGATATTCTTACGTCGTATACGGTTTCTCAGATGGAGGTGATGAGTTGTGGTTCGCTGTGGAAACTGGAAATATAGCACCCATTTTTCGTGCTTGACTGAGACTGCCTAGGTGACCTGGCAGACATCTACTTTCCAACAAGAGCGATTCGACACTCTACAGGGGATAGGAAAAATAATGTGAACAGTGGTAGTAATGGGATGGTTGTGTTTGACGGTCAACAACGCAGGTAAGGCAGGTGTCACGCTGGACTGTGCGTGTTCAGCACGGACTAGGCATCAGTGCAAGTTGTTTACGCGAAGTGTACACTTCGTATTTGCATTCAGAGGTCTAGATCGACGTGCAATGAAAGACCTAACAGAGTTCCAGAGAGGGTATATTGTGGGGGGCCCGATTAGCTGGAGCATCAGTAACCAAGACAGCCAACTTATTGAATGTTTTCAAGAGCAACTGTTTCAATAGTCATGACAGCCTACACAAAACACGTAAAGACAACATCGTGTAAACGTAACAGTGGGCGCAAATCAAACGTAAATGACAGAGATCGTCGTACGCTAACACGAATTGTGTCGAAACAACACTAAACTACGGTGGCTAAAGTGACTGCAGAGCTCAATAGCCATCTTCGAAACCCTGTATCTATAGACACCGTCCACTGAGAACTCTATAAAGGGAGTAGTCATGGATGAGCTGTTATACCGAAACTATTACTGACGCCAACCAACGCAAAGAAGAGTAAAACATGGTTTCAGGAATAGAAATCCTGGACGGCTGATCAGTGGAAACAGGTCATATTGTCTGACGAATGAAATTTTTTCTTATTTCCAACATCGGGCCGCGCTTACGTCCGGAGAATGCCAAAAGAAGCCTACAGTCCTGATTGCTTGGTTCCCAAGGTTAAGAATGGAGGCAGAAGTGTGATGGTGTGAGCTGCCATATCATGGTATTCTGCTGGTTCCATCATAACTCTCAAAGGCCTTGTTACAGCCAACGATTATGTGAACATTTTAGGTGACCAGGTGCACCCAGTGATTCACATGTTGTTCCCCAACAATGATGCCATATTGCAGGACGATAATCCACCCATTCACACAGTCAGGACAGTAAAATCGTGGTATGAGGAGGATGCAACTGAACTACAGGGTCTTCCCTGGCCAGCACAGTCCTTGGGCTTGAACATATCGAAGCCTTGAACTGAAACTGGAAACTCTATTTCGTTCCCTGTTTTTGTGGGCGGTGATGGAGTGCAGACTCCGGAGTAGGTTTCCACTTCCCTCTCCAGTAAACGAGTTAAAGAAGTTCTAATCGAAGAGTGGCATAACTGGAGACTACACAATCATTATATACCAGTATTCCAACAAGAATCGCAGCTGTATTACGGACAAATTGGGGTCCAATCCGTTATTAATAAACCATTCCCAAGTAAGTACAGATGTATATAGAGCTTTGCGTAGGCAGTGGCACTGGACTTGTATTCGAGAGGACAGTGATTCAGACCCCTGTCCGGCCGTCCAGAAACAGGTTTTCCATGATTTCAGTAAAATGGCAGGTTGGCTCCTTCGCAAAAGGCACGACCGGTTTCCTGCCCCATCCTTCGCAGATCCGACCTTGGTTTCTGACTCTAATGACGCCGTCGACGACGGTATGTGAAATTATAATATTCCTTCTTTATGTCACTTCATGGTGGCCTGGTCTGTGAGGGTAAGGGTCGAGTCATGTCGCGTTATAACATTGTACCCTGTGTTTTAAATGGTGGCCTTCACACCAGCTGCAGACGAAACGCAACAGTCCAGAACGTGAACGTAAAGAATCTCTGGATGAAGAAAGTTTTGATGTTAAGGGACGGTGGCGTCGTCTGCTATCAGCTGAATTTTGTAACGAAATAGGCCGTGTAGCGGATGCTATAGTACGATTTTGCACGATCAGATGTCGGAAAATAAAGTCCATAGATAAAGATTACTGTACTTGCTACTTATGCTCATAGATTTATATACATTCTGTTACATATTCTCTCGTACTGGTGTCTAGTACTTTCAACCATGTTTCTGACCTGCTGCGTGTATAGAGATAATATCCTGAAAAGCAATTTAACTGTGGCCAGTCTTTGACAATCACTACTTCTTTTATAAGAAAACCGAAAAATCAGCCAAATCATTAAGGAATACAAATTGATACTTGATCTCTTGGTACACTTAGCTTCAAAATTTACGTATTTATAAAAAAGTTATATCCTTTCGATAATTCATAACTCAGTGAAATAGAAATTGCGTTTCAGATCGAAATATAGAAACAACCTTAACTCACACAAATACTGCTACTAACATCATTTGAGTTTTCTGTTACATTGAAACAATACTTAAAACATGGAAGTCATCATCAGAAAGAGACAACATGAAATTGAATAGTTATCAGTGAATTCATGAAAAGATGTCCACGTGTAAAAATGTATTGGCTTTGAAAAGGAGCATAATATTTGGTACCGAGAAACGAATAGGTGAGCTGAAAGGGGAATTTCTTGTGAGGTGTGTTATGCAAAAGAGACGTTTATTAAATCAAAATAGTTCAAATGGTTCTGAGCACTATGGGACTTAACATCTGAGGTCACCAGTACCCTAGAACTTAGAACTACTTAAACCCAACTAGCCGAAGGACATCACAAACATCCATGCCCGAGGCAGGATCCGAACTTGTCACCATAGCGTCGGGCTGTTCCAGACTGAAGCGCCTAGAACCGCTCGGCCACAACGGCCGGCGTTTATTAAATCCAACGTGCGTCAAAGTTCAGGGCAACGTTAGCGCCCACGTTTGAACTTTAAGGTGTGGAGCAAGGAGAACAACGAAGTATACTGAAGCTGAGGCCTTTCTTAATTTATTGGTTTATCTGTGTTCAAATGTTTCTATTCCACAAGTGCATGTTCAGTTAATGACTTGTCGCTCCAGTCGCTGGCAATAGCTTCATTAAGTCCACGACCGGTTTCAGCCTTTAACTTCTGCCAGTTACAGGCGGATTTGAAACAACAATTGTTAATGTACAATATGGCAGACTTACAAAAATGAGATAAAACATAAAAAACCATTTTATATTGCTTCCTATCTACGACCAAGTCTAATGCAGACTCAACAAACTTTTTTTAACAAAATATGTACACGTCACCTATAAATCTCAACCTTAACTGTTACGTCTTTCAATATGCGACAGTAAAGAAACGCAAGACTTACTCCAAAACAGCGGCATATACAAAATTTACTGCTCTCATTGTATGGACAGCCACATATGACAAACGAACATGACTTTTGAAAGGCGATACAATAAACACATATAGTTAAAAAGGTTAGAGTTTCTTCCCGCTCGGCCTACCACATTTTCACTTGACGCTAACGTTCCCTGTCTGCTGTTACCTTGGACATCCCCTCTTCTATTCCCTGTCCCGTTTTCCTCACTGGAAAAATGTTCCGTGGTGCGCATTATCGGATAACAATTATGCATATGAAATGTTTCATTGCTGTTCTCCGTATTCGCAATTTACGATCCAGTCGTGCCCTGTGTAGACGCGAAGACCATATCTCTTGCGATATTTCGTTGCACTGCAGATACACTTTCAGCCTGTAGTTGACGAGAAACTCTTGAGCACACTCTAATATCGTCTGGGCTTGGACATGATCGTGTAGAGTTTGAAATGGCTCTTTCGGTTTTTTGTTGTTTCCAAATCGCCTACTTCTTCTTTTCTGAATGGTGATTTTTGCCTTCGTTGCTACCTGACTTCCTGAGATAATTGCTTAATTTCGCTCTCTACGTTCTGTTTAAATTGGGAGAGCTCCTCGGTCAATGCCTTATTTGGTGCAATTTCCGTCTTTTGCAGCTGCGTTATTTCTACATTTGTCACGCGCCTCTGCAACTTCATTAATGCACATCTACCTATCTTTGTCGTATTTTCTCTTTTCTCTAATGGTTCAATAGCAATCCGCTTTGCACCCCTCGCTAGTAATCGTGCCTCGTTCGCGGTTCTTCTGACCTCCGCAATCTCTCGCTCTAGCTTTGTTCGGAGCGTCACTACCTCATTTCTCACTTCCCTCGTCTCATGTTTTATTGACTGAATTTTGACACTAACGTTCTGAATTCTACTTCCCATTTCAGCAATAACGTTTTGAACTTTACTTCCCATTTCAGAGCGAACTTCATGATTCCCCTTTTTTATTTGCTCTCTAAATCCAGCGCTGACCCTTTGAATTTTATCTCCCATTTCGGCACTAACGTTTTGAATTTTACTTCCCATTTCAGCACTAACCTATTGAATTTGACTTCCCATTTCTGAGCTGACCTCCTGCATTTCAGCACTAACGATTTCAATTTTATTTTCCATTTCACTCCCCATTGCTTTCAGGTATGTAAGGTTGTCCAACACACCTGTGTTACCTAAATCTTTTCTCCTGTTGTGACTTTCCATTCCTCTACTCTTAGGTGAGCTTCTCCCCTTTTCCCTTTCCATTTGTCGGTAGTCAAAAAAGTTACCACCGTGCGCCCCTGATATGCTTCCTCGTAACCATACCACAGACGGCGATCTACCACAATTCTTAGTTGTTCTCCGTTCACTTGGACTCCTTGCATTATATTCCAGTATCTTTACGATTGCCTCAGTGCATCGCTGTTCCTCAGATTGGCTACCACGGCCTTGACTATGTCTATCATCCTCAAAAAATTCTCTTGGATCAGTATTCTCCTCACCAGTGCCTCGTGCTGCTAACATAGCTAACTCTTTCTCATACCGTAGGCTTTCTTGACTACTCCGTGTATCTGCCATTTCTATATCGTTACAACTAGTGCTCTGTTGTGCTACTAAGCGCGCTTTCCTCCTAGTTAGACTGATCACTGATTACACTTCTCTCTTAAAATACACTCAATTTACAATACCCACATTTATTATGTAACGGCACGTAAGGTAAATACCTACAACAAAGAAGCTAAACTAATGGCAACGTCGTGAAAAAGTAGTGTCGTTACAATACTACAAAATACACTGACACATTACATAACATAAATCAATAAATTGGAGCCAGTGGGTTGAAGCGCAACGCCTCTGAACGCAATCTGACCACTATCAACACCTAAACATTAAATGGGAAAAAATTTTTTGAAAATTTCCGAGGTTTCAAACCACTTTATGACTACTATCAGAAGACTCTAAGTAGGATCCTGGCAAGGTAAGCCATATCCAAGATGTTACTCCAGGCGGGTATAAAATGAATGTGCGCAACGGTAAATAATAAACGCTAAAATGAAGATTTGGCCCTGTCTGACTACCCCATGAAGCAGATCTTAGGATCTCTTAATTCTATAAATTACAATCTAAACATAAATGAATGATGAAGGCAACTAATACCATTAAATGATAAACGTTGTTCCTGCTTATATACTTATTTTAGATTAAAAAAACCCTTTCTATTACAAAGTTTACATTTCCTAAGGAAAATTACTGATCAATTGCCCAACTCTGCCCCTTATTATGACTGCGCGATCTAACATCAACAACGCGAAATGACTGACATAATCTACATACCAAACACTACATTACTTTCAAAGATGATCTACGGTGGTGTAGAACCTGAGTGATCACAGCTTTTTAGCTATTATAGCCCTATTAAGCCGAAGCTATTTGCGATATCAGGGTATGTACTGCGCCGGTGCGTCGAAGTGATGGTTCTCGTACTCGTCTGCGATGATGGAAGAACTTCAGCCACAAATAAACTCTTTCAAACTCAAGGACGGCAGAAGGCGGTCCTCTGACTAATATACTCTAATACTGTCTTGTCCTCTCTGTGTTTTACAAACGAGAAACGCGAACTCCCAGCCACAAGGACGGAGTACAGTTAACGTCTCAAAGTACGTATAGGCAGAGGAAGTGCTCTCAAATACTGAACCCGGAGATGAAGTCCAGAATCGTATAGGTTTGTAACAGTACAGTGCCTAACTGTTCTTACTATAAACTCTCCTAAGAGCAAAGACAGCAGGTCCGTCTGTACCAACAAAGCTGATATCGAGTGACTGTCACACCCGGGCGCTCACAACGGAAGAGCACGTCTCTCCACTGCTGGCCACCCAACAAGGCTCAGCTCCCCACCATCGTAATTCCGAAAACGAATCATATTCCCGAAACCACGGAATATTCTCAATCTCTAGAGATTCTTCCGAACGCCGAACAACCATATTTTGGTCTTTTGTCGTCCGGCACGGAAAGTTTGCGAGGAATAACATATACACATACAATAGTAGGCTTCTGAGTAAAAATCCTTGGAAATAACCCGGCCTGCGTGGTTTCCGGGGTGCCTCTTCTTCGTTCCTCTCACCTGCTTCCAAGATTTGCGAAGTTCGGAAGTATTATCCGGTTATCCTTCCAACCCTACCACAATAGCGTCCGGTCGCGACTCTATTGTGCCCCAGTGCTCAGGTGTCTCAACGTCCTTCTTGCTACTTCCTGTGTTTAAGCAGGACCAACGCACCTGTGTGGGCCTTCCACCCAGGGCCTGAGTTCCGCCTGCCATTTCATTTCCACTGACGTTGCAACCTCTACTAGTGTAGGTACTAGTTTAGGCAGTCATTCATTATGCTGTTTTTACAATAAAGACACTCCATCACCTTTCATGCAATAAACGTTAATAATTCTTCACAAGGCGTACGTGACAATGTGAGTCTTCTTTAAATATTCACATATACGATGTACAACCTGCCAAATGATGTCTAATTGTAGTTGTAGTTCACGGCAAAGTATGTGGATGAGTGCTTGTAAAGTAGGAAATTATAGCCACCTTACAAAGGAAAAACGTAGGAATAACATCCACTTTATCAACTCACCTCATACAAGGTAGTCGCAAAGTGCACAGTATCGAAAACAACCTCATAATCCTTCACACCATGGAGAAGAGATACTTTATGGACATTCATGAAGAAACAGAAACTTACGCCCACCTGAGAAAATCCAAGGAAAAGAAGCTCAACGAATAATACACATTAAGAAAAACGTTCTTCTTGGATATCTGCGGCCCTGTCATTGGCAAAATGCCTTTAAAGATAGTCTACAAGTTCTCAGCTGTTTCTAGATGCTTGCAAACACAATTTCGTAAACAGTCACCGATGCGTCCAGTGAGCTCATTAGTAAAATACAGAGAGAGAACTCCATGAAGCCAAGCCATGATGCAATACGTTATAAGCGTCATGATAGCTCGGAGCGAGCTGCCAAATCGTTCCGAACAGGTGACATGAAATTACGCTTTACTAATACTATGTGACGCTATGCAGGTTTAGTTTATAGTTCAATGGAAGAATCCCTCGAAAGTCGCAAGCACAAACACTACTAATAACCACGAATGCTCCTTTCCAAAATGGCAGCTCCACCAAAGACAATCACGATTTTCCGTGCAAAAACACCTCTGGGGCCTGTAGTATCTCCAGTTTAGTACCGAGCTCACTGGATGCGTCCAGGCTAAGCTTACGCCCTCTAGAGTTCCCAATGGTTTAACTTTTGTACGCTTGAGGACGCAACTTTACACTCGTCTGGGACACCGCATCCACTACAACTGTTTTACCTTTTTATTTAACGTTGAGAGCTACTGTAGGCATGCAGCTTGAAATTTCGAATATATCAGAATGTAATTCTTCATCCAAGGTAAAGTGTACCAATAATGTATAGAGTTGTACAAGTTTTGTAACCAATACGTCCATTTTTCACGCTATGTTATTGGGCACTTTTCAAATCGATCTGACGTTCACATTTGACTTTACTTGTCTAATGCACAGTCGACATACATATTTTTCTCGTACTATTACTGTACAACTTTATGTTTTGTTTTTATCTCCTTTTATGCGAAATATTTGAATATCCATCATATTGTGCATTAACAATGGCAGTTTGAAATCCACCTGAAGTTGGCCTACTGTAAAGTCGGAAACCGGATGTGGACTTAATATAAATGTTATTAGCAACTGGAGTGGATTTTCATAAACTTTTATAAATTTGTGCAAAGCCGCTACTATGAACCTGAAGACAAAAACTGTGCATTTTCGACTTCAAACAGATCACTAAGAAAAAATTATGTATATAGTATCACCTAATTTTCTTCAGCATAAAGGAATTCGTAGTGTTGGAATTACGTCAGGCTTGACGGTACATGCAAATTGCGCCGTGATTTCTAAGGGAGTTCACTATTTCTTGGCACATTTGTCATGTAATAATGCTGACATGTGTGGTTATTTTGTCTTTCTATCCTTTATTTTACTGGATGCTCTTGCCTGTTGACTCGTTATAAATGCTGAACGACTATTAGAAATCTTTCGTATTACTGTCCAATCATGAAAGACACCGAAAATTGGAAAGAAAAAAATTAGTTGCTTTCTACAATATCTGTATCAAGCAGAAACCTATATACTGTCCATAAATAAAAGATGTCCTATGTTTTTAGGAAAATGGCTTCAACAGTGGGATAAATTTGGGGGGGGGGGGGCAACGGTTATTCGCAATTGCAAGTAAGGAAGGAGCAAAAAGATGAAGCAATAGGGAGCTACATATTGCTTTATGAACATTGTAGTTCGGTTCGTATTTGCATACAGGGTGACCCACGTTTGATGAAATCCCGTTGATTTGCACAGGGTATGCTCCTTTGACTCCCTCGGCAGTTCGGTGCATCTTTACCGAGTAGAGCCTCAACTAAGACGCAATTCGACTAAAATTCCCTTCATTTTAGGCAGGTGCTCAGAATGACGTCTCCATGTATCGAGAGCATCCTGACGACTTATGAACAATCTGTCAAACACTCGTTGTATTCCAGCAGTCGTAGTTTTCGACATCACTAGCCAAATACAGTCCTCCAAATCTTTGACTGGGTGTGGTTACTTGGTGCACCTTCCCAGTTAAAGTTAACCAAAGATAAAAATAACATGTATTCAGAACTGAGAATGAGGAGAAAGCCGGCTATCGCATCATCCAGAGGTACTATCGGAGTGTGCTGTTGCAACGTCCTGCATCATATAACCGGGAGGTCTTTTAGTGACAGCTCCTTGAGGAAAAATCGGAGTACAATGCTCGCACACCTGGTGTGGTGAAAAACGCTTCGTCCAGTAACGTAATACTTCCTGTTACGCTGGCTGCACGTCACATTCCTGTCTCCACATGATTCATACGTTTTTTGGTGTAAGTGATAAGGTCTTTCGGAACTCCATCGTCTATCATTCTGCAAATTCATGTGCGCCTATAATGCATTTAGGATTTGCTGGAAACAAATTCATTTCAAGAGCAACCGCCCCATCAAACACAGACTGCAGTAGCCAGATGCAGTGCTGGATTGCTGAGCTAATGCACTATCGTTAGGGGAGACCGGCGCGTGCTCATGCATGGGGCACGTTTAGGGCGCTACCGACAATGGAAGTAATGTTGTCACCTTCTGAGGGCTCTCACAAACTTCACGGCTTCACGGCTACAGCTGGGGAACGTCTAAGCACGAAGAACATTTTTTTTTTTTTGTGCAAGGTGAATAAACTTTTGTGTTCAAGTATCCAAGCTTCCAGAGAGCATATCTTCTAAACCTGAAAATAGATAAATAAGTTCGTTTACAGAAGTTTATTCTACTTAATAATATTGTATAATATGAAAGTCTGAAAGTTTCTACTGTAGTTTCTAAACTAATTCCTGCATGGTGATGGAGCACATTTATGCAGTTTTGTTGGGACACGCATAGGCGCTTATTTTGCGTTACCGTCCTAACTGATACCCCAGTCAAGGATGATTTAACCAACAACAGTTGGAAACGCAGTCTAAAAAGTGAAGGCACAAGAGAACAGAAAGTAAGAATTGGTAAAAAATGCTATTTGAACTTAATAAATATCGATAAAAAAGAATTAATTCAATGAGAGCAAGTACTGATAATGGCAAGAAACTGCTAAAGGCGAGAACAAGGATAGGCCTTCTTCTGATGTCATCTTTAATCTTCTGCTCAAAGGTAAGTTTTCACATGGAAACTGTCGATGCTCTCTTGTCTGCTGCCTCCCTTTTTAGATGCACGCAATTTCCGCTTCCCTTTATGTCACCTATCATCTTGCATCTCCTCCTTCTTCCCAAGCTCCTCTCACAAATTAACCCTTCCAAAGCGCCTGTTAGCAAGCACTCCAGTCTCAATGAAAGTCCCATCCAGTTCTTCTTTTTTTTTGTCTTAATTGCTTTTGTATTTACTGCTCCGAACGATACTACCTGTCAAACATAAATCGAGAATGAGTCCATTGCCTTAGATATAAAAGACGAGCTCAGCTCGATTGTGCCACAGCCAACAAATTATTTTGTGTGTGCATAAGTTGCAACTCGAGAAACGATGATGAAAAGACTTTAATTAACAATTAAACTACTACGAAGGCAATGTTATACTAACGGATGTATGTTCGACGAAAAATTTGTTTATTGCCAGTAAAATCTTGATGTTTTACCATGTTAACTGGTGTTATGTAAGACCGTAATTTTGTTTACTGTCAACAAAACATATCTTGAATAGTTTAGTAGTCTGTTTTCTTCAGTCGTTTATGTGTTCCATTGTATGCATTACCGTGCTCCACGGGTGTGTAAACATCCCACACACCGAGGTCACATTTACGCTCTCGACTTGACACTGTATAATATTGAATGGTTCAAATGGCTCTGAGCACTATGGAACTTAACATCTGAGCTCATCAATCCCCTAGAACTTAGAACTACTTAAACCTAACTAACCTAAGGACATTACACACATCCATGCCCGAGGCAGGATTCGAACCTGGGACCGTAGCGGCCCCGCGGTTCCAGACTGACGCGCCTAGCACCGCTCGGCCACTGCCGACGGCTACACTTAAGTACAGTTGTGGCACACTGAAACTCAGTTAAATACAAGTTGTTAATTTATTGCATATTCATTTTTTTCTTACACATTTTCACATTAAATGTTGAAAGTGTCCCCCCTCCCCCCCTGTTGTTGAATACACAATTCTATTATTCTAATCATGTTTCCAAACACAAGATGTAACATTTCCCCTGTAACAGAAGCAGTGAAAGTGGATATTGCAGTTTTCAATTTATCGATGGGTTTTGGATGGTTTTTATAGACAGATGCTTTCGCTGCATCTCAGAAGAAAAATCCAGGTGGTGTTAGGTCAGGCGATCGTAGAGGCCAAAGTCGCTGTGAAATTATGCTATCACCAAAAATATCGATTTCCTGGGCGAGTTTGCTTACTGACTTGTCCTGACTCATGGACATTTTATTGGAAATATCGAGTAGTTAATCCTCAGACAAAACGTTAGGGCTACCACTTTTCGGTGCATCTGTCACTGAACCCGTACTTTGAAATTTGTTAATAAAATCTCACACAGTATCGCGATGTGGGGGTGTTGTCTCTCGCAAAACTAAATTAAATGTTTGACGAACTGAAACTTTGTATTTACCGCCACCTTTGAACACTTGTTCGACTAAAAGCACACGTTCTTTAAAGGTTAGCATTTTAACAGTGACAAAAATGAAACAAACGAACAAAGAAACTAAACTGAAACGTTCACGTTAACACGTAACGACACACACCAACGATACTACTGACGCTGGCTGAGATAAACGAAACAGTTGAATGCTGGGAGAGTCCACTTGAAGGGAAGTAACACAGGCAGGCGAACAAACTTACGGCACGTGCGGCTAACAATCATACGGCACTGCGGAGAGACTTTTTGAACACCCCGTATTCTATCGGACCTCCTTTTACCCTGCGTAGCGCAGCAACTCGACGTGGCACAGACTCAACAAGTCGTTCGAAGTCCCCTTCAGAAACATTGAGTCATGTTGCCTCTATAGCCGTCAAAAATCGCGAAAGTGTTACCGGTGAAGGTGTTATGCACCAACTGACCTCTCGATTATGTCCCACGAATGTTCGTTGGGATTCATGCCGGGCGATCTGTGTGGCCAAATGTTTCATTCGAATTGTCCAGAATGCTCTTCAAACCAATGGCGAATAACTGTGGCCCGGTTACATAGCGCATTGTTATCAGTAAAAATTCCATCGTTGTCTGGGAATACGAATGGTTGGAAATAGTCTCGAAGTAGCCGAAAATATCCATACCAAATCAATGATCGGTCCATTTGGACCAAGAAACCCAGTCCATTCCATGTAAGTACAACCCACACCATTATGGAGCCACCACCAGCTTGCACAGTGCCTTGTTAATAAACGTGGTCCTTGGCTTTGTAGGGTCTGAGCCACGCTCGAACCCTGCTATCAGTTCTTACCAACTAAAATAGGGACTCATCTGACTAGTCCACAGTTTTCCAATCGTCTAGGGTCCAATCGATATGGTCGTGAGACCAAGATAGGTGCTGCATCCGATGTTGGGCTTTTAGCAAAGTCACTCGCAGTTATCACCTTCTGCCATACGTATTGACGCCAAATTACGCCGCAATATCTTAACGGATACGTTCGTCGTATGTCTCACATTGATTTCTGCGGAAATTTCACGCAGTTTTGGTTGCCTGTTAGCAGTGACGACTCTAGGCAACCGCTGCTGCTCTCGGTCGTTGGATGGAAGTCGTCGGTCGCTGCGTTGTCCGTTGTGAGAGGTAATGCCTCAAATTTGGTATTCTTGGCACACTCTTGACACTGTGGACCTTGGGATACTGAATTCCCTAACGTTTCCGAAACGGAATGTCCAATGCATTTATCTCCAACTACAATTGTGAGCGTGGGGTTGATCTGATATTCTGTTATTCTGCGCAACGGATTAATCTGAGATGTACCCTTTACCCTGTGGCTCCTGCAAGATGCAATTTCCACCCCCACACAACTACAGAAGTCATACAGACGCTCCTAACATTCTAATGAGAAATGCCTGAAAAACTTTCAGCAATAAATATCTTCTGGAGTCGTCCACTGTAAGGAAATGACACAAAAATTCACAAATTTTTTTATGTAACTAGTGGGATACTTGGGTACTGGAGTAGTGCTAGTTAGTGTAAGAAAAACATGAAACTAACGAAAATTATTATTTATTTTGCAAAAATTCTGAGAAATCACAATGGCACATTTAGTTATGAATTGAACAAGTTATATCCTGGTTCTTTTCAGAATGCAAAGTTACCTCGCAAGGACAGGATTCGCTAATGAAATTTCTATACAAAGTTTAAGATTGTTATTGACTTGGCAGAATGGGTGAGAGGTGCGCCTACTCAACTTGAATAATTATCCTTTAGAATGTTGCTAGGTACTGTCGAGGCTGTCACGGTGAAATGCAGTGAAGTGTATTGTTGTGGAGGAAAGATGGGACTCGCAAGAGCTGTAGCGCACAATACTGTAAGCGGCGATGACCGCTGTCTGCGCCGCTCACTGCTGACAAATAAGATAACTCTCATTCTATCTGGATTGACCTTCGCCAATCAAACTCTCCCTACGCCTTGATGAAGTCAAGGACTCCTATTCGCCCCTAGTCTAACTATTGGTGTGGTAAACCGGTCAGACAACCAGTCCACCATGATGCCACTCAAAAATTCGCTCGCAGGCGTTTAACTATAACTCTGTGCGTTCACACCGCACAATAAGTGTGTCGGCCAACACAGTGAACAACGCTTAATCGCAAGGACTCAATATAGTGTAGCACTTCGATTCACTCTCGACAGAGGTGCTCTCCCAGTGAAGTACTGAGGAGAGACTTGTTCCTCACTCCAAGAGCGACAACGGAACGGCGCCTCTCCACACCAGACGTGAAGAGATATATCTTTAGGTCTATTCTATTACTCCTTCAGCTCAAAGTGTCAAAAATATCGTCTGCCAATCAGCATTGCTCTTTTAAAACGGGAGAATGACGTTTTGTTTAAGGCAACCAATCCGGAAATCTGTAGTATCAGCGTTTGGCGTTTCCTGTCTCCCTGTGAAAATCTCTGAAACTGTGTGCTATGTGTAAAGAATGCATAGGTTGGAGGCTCCCACACAATGTAGCGGAATTTGCTTTTAAGCCAAACATGGGGTCGTTGCCCCTTTCACTCGGGCACATGCTGTCTGCTCCACGGGCGGCCGAGGTTGACTCGTCCTCTGAAGGGACCGGCCTCCCAGTGTGTGGTCTGCCTCTCTCGAACTAAAAGCTCCTGTGACCGTCGTGTCTGGAATTTGTGTGTGTACGCCAGCCTCGAGTATTTCAACCCAGGTGCGCACTTGTTATTTGCATATCGTTTACATGAATTCATACAACATTGACTTTATCTTATCGAGTTTGGGTTCGAATGAAGCGTCTTGATGTGCGGAATATGATTGTGAGGGCGGAATATGTAAGCAATGAAGGTCAGGAGACCACGACGTCTTACACCATTCGCCATTCAAAGTCTGTTAATTGCCTTCGTGCGGCCACAGTTACGTCGGAAATCTTTTCACACGAGTCACCTTAATGCAAATGACAGCCCCGTCAATGCAGTTCCTTGTGTACACGATACTACCGTCGTCTGTATATGTGCATATCAGTATCTCATGACTTTCGTCACATCAGTGTGTATATACCACGTTATCAAAGTATAACTCTGTTATAAGACTAAGCCATTTCAAACACGGTGAATGTAATCGTAAAAACGTAAGGAATTTCGAAAAGAATTCCGCATAAATATGTCTCGGTCTTCTCCACATTTATGATTGCAGTTCGAGTTCGTGTATAGCTCTGTGGGGAGATATTACGGACACGTCAGTCTTAAGCGCTATATGATGCAATAGTATTCTTGAATTTCTTTCCAGTGTCGCTCCTGTGCCCTGAAACTGAAATTTCTCGACACGATTCTCTTCTCGTCCACCAAAGCCTGTGGCGCCTGCATGAGCCAGGCAGTCTAGTCTCTGCATGTGCCGCATGTGGCGGCGAAAGGGCAGGGGTAGCGCAACACCGAGCACTGCTGGGGCGGCGCGAAACAGTGGGCGACAGTTGCGAACGTGAAACTGAACCGAGCATGTCACTTGGAAAGTGACAGTGAAGTGAAAGTCGCAGAGAAAGTGGCTGATAATACGGTGGTGCATCACTGGGGCCCAGGGGCCGGCGCGACAGTTCAAATGGCTCTGAGCACTATGGGACTAAACATCTGAGGTCATCAGTCCCTAACTAACGTAAGGACATCACACACATCCGTGCCGGAGGCAGGATTCGAAGCTGCGACCGTAGCGGTCGCGCGGTTCCAGACTGAAGCGCCTAGAACCACTCGGCCACAACAGCCGGCGGCGCGACAGTTGAGGTTTTTTGAAATCTAGGAGGCTGGCCCAGGATGCGCTGGTCACAGGAAATCCCAACTGTGGCGCTAGAACGAATAAATCTACTTGAACCGGCGCCAGAGAGCATTGCACGAAGGGGCAGGCAAGTCCCGAGGTGC
Organism: Schistocerca serialis cubense; assembly: GCF_023864345.2. Lineage (NCBI taxonomy): Eukaryota > Metazoa > Arthropoda > Insecta > Orthoptera > Acrididae > Schistocerca > Schistocerca serialis. The sequence continues at coordinate 823,348,566 of NC_064638.1, forward strand.
AGCCAGGGCTCCGTATGGCGCACCAGCCAGAACTGCTTTGCTTCAACGTGGCTGGCCCGAGGAGCAGCCACAGGACGGGGTCCGGGTAATTGTCGTGGAAGTTCAGAGACAACCACAAGGAAAACAGGCTCAGGAGAAGAGAGTGCCGTGGAGCTGAGAGCAGCCAAGAAGCAGCAGGAGTGGACTGCAACGGCCAGAGTGGGGCGTGGGCGGCCGCAACATAGCGTCGAGCTGTGCTAGCAGAAGGTGTCTTCCTTCTGGCGGCTAGAATAAGACAGCGAGTCACAGACAGGGAAGAAGGAGGGTTTCGGTTACAGCAACACAGTGCAGAGCATAATGCGACTTCTTCTTTAGTGTGTGACGTAACTACAGTCGGCGGGCATTGATCATGGTCAGTATTTTGACCAACCAAACTAAAGTGTAGTGCTGTCTGGCATAATCGATTGAGTTGCGCAGGTATTGTTTGTTGCTGTGAAGAAGCACGGCAAGGCTGGAAGGAATTTCATTGTGCCATAACTGTGCTTAAGTGTAATTCCACAGCATAGCTTTGGTGCTATCTAAGTGTGCCATTGATGTTTGAATTGTGATATCGTTCTGTAATAGCAATGTCACTGTACCTTTTAACTGTCTAGACATTTTCCTGGCCGATACTATATTACGTTGTATGTAAATGTAGACTGTGTTGTCCTGTGTCTTGTCTGTTCAGGATTTGGTTTGTGTGTTAGTACCAGTGGATTGTAGATCCATCTAGTGCGTTGTTGCTCTTTTACTTTCGGCCCTTCTGCAAGGTAATTTGCTAGCAGAAGCAATGTTGTTTTATCTATACAGGGCCAAATATCTCACGAAATAAGCGTCAAACGAAAAAACTACGGAGAACGAAACTTGTCTATCTTGAAGGGGGAAACCAGATGGCGCTATGATTGGCTCGCCAGATGGCGCTGCCATAGGTCAAACGGATATCAACTGCGTTTTTTTTTTTTTAAATAGGAACTTCCATTTTTTATTACATATTCGTATAGTACTTAAAGAAATATGAACGTTTTAGTTGGACCACTTTTATCGCTTTATGATAGATGGCGCTGCAATAGTCACAAACAAACAGCTCACAATTTTAGACCAACAGTTGGTAACGGGTAGGTTTTTTAAATTAAAATACAGAACGTAGGTACGTTTGAACATTTTATTTAGGTTGTTACAATGTGATACATGTACCTTTGTAAGCTTATCATTTCTGAGAACGCATACTGTTACAGCGTGAAAACCTGTAAATACTTCATTAATGCAATAAATGCTCAAAATTATGTCCGTCAACCTCAATGCATTTGGCAATACGTGTAACGACGTTCCTCTCAACAGCGAGTAGTACGCCTTCCGTAATGTTCGCACATGCTTTGACAATGCGCAGACGCATGTCGTCAGGCCTTGTCGGTGGATCACGATAGCAAATATCCTTCAACTTTCCCCACCGAAAGAAATCCGGGGACGTCACATCCGGTGTGCTTCGACGACCAATCCACCTGTCATGAGATATTCTATTTAATACCGCTTCAACCGCACACGAGCTATGTGCCGCACATCCATCATGTTGGAAATACATCGCCATTGTGTCATGTAGTGAAACATCTTGTAGTAACATCGGTAGAACATTACGTAGGAAATCAGCATTATTTGCACCATCTAGATTGCCATCGATTAAATGTGAGCCAATTATCCTTCCTCCCATAATGGCGCACCATGCATTAACCCGCCAACGTCGCTGATATTCCACTTGTCGCAGCCATCGTGGATTTTCCGTTGCCCTATTATTCCGGCTTATGTTACCGCTGTTGGTGAATGACGCTTCCTCGCTATATAGGATGCGTGCAAAAAATCAGTTATCGTCCCGTAATTTCTCTTGTGCCCAGTGGCAGAACTGTACACGACGTTCAAAGTCGACGCCATGCAATTCCTGGTGCATAGAAATATGGTACGGGTGCAATCGGTGTTGATGTAGTATTGTCAACACCGACGTTTTTGAGATTCCCGATTCTCGCGCAATTTGTCTGCTACTGACGTGCGGATTAGCGGCCACAGCAGCTAAAACACCTACTTGGGCATCATCATTTGTTGCAGGTCGTGGTTGACGTTTCACATGTGGCTGAACACCTCCTGTTTCCTTAAATAACGTAACTATCCGGCGAACGGTCCGGACACTTGGATGATGTCGTCCAGGATAGCGAGCAGCATACATAGCACACGCCCGTTGGGCATTTTGATCACGATAGCCATACATCAACACGATATCGATCTTTTCCGCAATTGGTAAACGGTCCATTTTAACACGGGTAACGTATCACGAAGCAAATATCGTCCGCACTGGCGGAATGTTACGTGATACCTTGTACTTATACGTTTGTTACTATAACAGCGCCATCTATCACAAAGCGAAAAAAGTGGTCCAACTAAAACATTCATATTTCTTTACGTACTACACGAATATATAATAAAAATGGGGGTTTCTATTTAAAAAACGCAGTTGATATCTGTTTGACCTATGGCGGCGCCATCTAGCGGGCCAACCATAGCGCCATCTGGTTTCCCCCTTCAAGCTAGACGAATTTCGTTCTTTGTAGTTTTTTCCTTTGATGCTTATTTCGTGAGATATTTGTCCCGGTCACTAGCAATGGACCACCCTGTATAATGTTTATCTGTTACTCAGAATACGTTTTTATTGTATATTATTCTTGTCCGCTTTCGAGATCACATTATTTTATTACTGTTGCGAGAGTAATTGTTTTACTTTGACATGCTGTTTGTTATCTGAAGTTAATTGCTGAAAGAGACTGACCGCAAGGCTTACGTGTGCGCTGTTTTCGTATACACTCTCTCCTCCTCCCGAACAGGCTATGAAGGCCCAACGGTACCGGCCGGCCCCCGTGTCATCCTCAGCCCACAGGCGTCACTGTATGCGGATACGAAGGGACACGTGGTCAGCACGCCGCTCTCCCGGCCGTATGTCAATTTCCGAGACCGGAGCCGCTGCTTCTCAGTCAAGTAGCTCCTCAGTTTGCCTCACAATGGCTGAGTGCACCCCTCTTGCCAACAGCGATCGGCAGACCGAATGGTCACCCATCCAAGTGCTAGCCCAGCCCGACAGCGCTTAACTTCGGTGATCTGACGGGAACCGGTGTTACCACTGCGGCAAGGCCGTTGGCTTCGTATACAGTCAGGCATTCTAAATTGTTGTTTGATAAAACAAAGATTGATTAAAGAACTTGCTTGCCAACCTGCAGATAAACTTCACTTCCACACAAAAATAGCATTATCTAGTTTATTCTCAGTTGAAATAGTTTTCTGGATCTTTCTTTCTGTAACACAGATACAGTGATCTAGTCTCTGTAAATTGCTTTACTAATCTATACTTCATCGGTCTCGGAAACTGACATACGGCCGGGAGAGTGGTGTGCTGACATCATGCTCCTCCATATCCGCATCCAGTGACGCCAGTGGGCTAAGGATGACACGGCGGCCGGTCGGTACCGTTGTGCCTTCATGGCCTGTTCAGGAGAAGTTAATTAGTTAGTAATCTACACTAATGGCCAAAATAGTGGGAGACCCCTGTGTAAGGCGCAACTGACTACTAGATGTCAGGGGAGGAGACCTAGCCAGTTTAAATGATACTGTGTTGGTAGCAGAGAAGCAATAACAGCTGAATGGGCTGTGTAGGGGAACTCAGTGAGTTCGAACGTGGAGTAGTTATTGGGTGCCACCTGAGTAACAAAGCCACACAAGGACATTTCAGCCATTCTACAGCTGTCATATTCCGCATTGCGGAGGGTGGTAGTAAGAAATTACATAAAATCAGCGGATGAGTTTCTAAGTGCGTCGAGGTGTCCAGCTCGCACAATGATTGCGTGTGGGGAGTAGAAAAGAATAAGGTACAGTGGTCGAGCAGCTCCTCACAAGCCACACATTTCTGGGTTGTTTTTTGTGTTTAGGATGTGGTCCCCTCATTGCACCTCAGAAAACGGTTGGCGTGGAAGCATTGGAACACCTTTTACAGCTTTGTGTACTGCGTACAGAAGGACAGTTAGCAAACGATGACTGTTTGCATCAGCATGACGATGCACCCTGTCATAAAGCAGCACCAGTGAGGCATTGGCTTGTCGACAATTATATTCCTGAATTGCATCTGCCTGACCAGGATGTCGACCTGAAACCAATGGAACACCATTGGGATGGGTTACAGCGTCAGCTTGATTATTTCTTCTTCCGATATTTCTGCTGATAACCTTACAAGACTCTGTTCCTGCATGTTTCGGCTAGGTAAACACTCATCGATCATTCATCTACATAATGAATGAAATTAACACAACAACAACAAAGGGTAAAATGATTTACTTGATCCAAGAGTAAACAAGGAATTACACTCACACTTGTTAATCAATACACTACGTGGCACACTTTCTGAAAAACGGACCAAAGCGTCGTGTAGTTTAGGAAACTGGAGGCCGCGTGACTCTAGACTTGGTGATTGTATAATACATCAGATGCTCATTTGTATTAAGTGAAATATTTATAACCTTTCCCTAATCTCTCAGCTTCCAGGAGTGTGGAATTTACCACATGACTTTTTTGAGGAAAATCTATTACGAATTTTTCTTTGAGCGTAAAGAAGGTCTATTACTGTTCTAGTCCTTTGATACTGAAGCTTTATTCCGAATTCCTGTAAGTCGAACACTTCCTAATAAGCTCACTTTCACCGACTAGTAACGCAGTGAGGTGATGACGTTCCGTCTAGTGTGAACACACCAACATGACGTTCCGCCAAGTGTCGTTTTGTTGACAAGTACTGTGAATTGGTATTAAGTAGAAAAATGACCTCCTTTGAGTGGCAAATGCATGTATCCCACAAGAGTGGTCATCACGTTTAAGACCGAACGCAAACTTCCGGCTATAACGGTAAGTTCGTGACATATCTGCGCGCCGGAGGTATCATCCCTCTGTAACTGAACTGACCATGGAATTATCACAAGGATGTTCTAACACGATACTTTAAATAGGATGTGCTCGACAAAACCAAATAGTGTGCAGACTGGACACATTATTTATTATTGTCAGAAGAAGCCGCGGTAACATCGGGTAACACCTCCTATAGATTTCATTCGGCGAGGCTTTCATTCAATAAGTTTCTTCTGTGTTCCATATCAAGCTGAATTCATTCTTTCATGACTGCGTCCCGTAGAACACCCTTACTATGATGTTGTTCATTACTACGTTTCACACACTGTTCCAAACAGCCTCACACATTTTGTATGGGATAAATACTTAGCCTGCTAGTTTAGGTGCCGTAGGGCACCTGAATGTTCATCAAACCAGGAACGTATACATGCTTATTGTCATCTTGTAAGACTGGAGTTTCCACAGCGCACATATCATGAAGCTGTTCAAGGTAGCGCAACGTGTGGTCACCAAGAATGTTGAAATCAACATTCTGGTTCATTGATGAAATCTTCTCGTGCTTCCAAGCACGACAGATGGTTCCCACCTGCTTTTGACCGAACTGCTCTCGGCCATTGTCAAGTGGTAAATGATTGACGTGTCGCCTGGCTTCGCAGTTACACAGCCGTGCTGGTGGCTCTGACGCCACTGGTGCTCTCTACCTCGCTAATTCAGAAAACGTTTTCGCCCCGCCTATGACGCGCCCGCTTCAACCTCACGATGGTCGGATTTTAGGGTGTGCTAAGCTGCTAACCGCCGTCCTTATAGACGATGTTTTCAGATGATTATTTTATTTCTTTAGCTTCTTTTATAACGCTATAACTTCGTCCTTGTAATGACTGATGTTTCGACGAACATAATCCGGCGTCGATTTCCTAAAGCGTGTGCCGTTACGACTGCTTTTCCGGGATTGCGTCGGCACAAGCACGTCTAGCGTTCCGTCCGGCGTTGCTGACGTGGTAGCAGCCACACTGACATCATATCTTGTACACTCCACGTGTTCTGAGGCCTAGATAGTCCTTCACAGGTCTCATGAGCTGTCGTATTTTTTCTGGGGACCTGACGCTGCTGAAAAGTTGTGTTTCCTCAGGATCCGGCAAATATTTACTAACACAGAATGACAAAAACGCAAGTTACTTGCTCTCTTCTTCGGTGCGGGACGGAAACATTACTATATTTGGCACAGAAGAGAGCACCAGTGACGTCACAGCCATCATCGCGGTTATGCAGGGTGAAAAAAAAATGACACACTTGTAGGCCGACCACCTCCTTATCTATATTTAAGATAAACGTTCATCTAGAAAAATTAAATCAGGCGTATTTTTAAAATTCATGAGTGAAAACGAGGAGCTGCAACACTGTCACGTCGTGTAGCGCTTTGGAATGTACAGAGGAATGTGTATCACGCCAGACTTTCACCGCGCTTTTCGGAGCTCACTGGGTAGACTTCTGGGATATCAAACCCACATCTGTCCTCAAGTATGGTTCGAATCCTCGTGATGTATCTTTTCTTATGCTTTAGATGTCCGTTCCTAGTTCTCGTAATTTACAAGCAGCACGTCATTTTGTCACATGACAATAGCCATGTCGTGCCAGTGGCTTCCATTAAACTGTGTGGTTGTGTTTACTAACCTCGCAGAATATAACCACAACTGGTCCTGTCAGGTTCATGTAGGGCAGCTTCCCGATGGAGAGCACAGATCATGAATACGTCGATATGCTTTTGGTGCTGGGTGTATCACATAAACAAGTTTCTGCTGCTGCTAGTGCATAGGCTCCACAATACCTTCAAACGCGACATCCCAAGAAGACTGTTTTTCTTCGCCTGGAGCAACGCCTTCGGGAAATCAGTAATCATCGCCCACAAGTTACAGGCACAGGTTGCCCAATGACTAGACGTACTCTGCTAACTAGGGACGTGATACCTGCATCCGTTCATCAGTCACCTCGGCGAAGTACCCGTGATATTGCAAGTCACTTCTAGATATGTCAAACATTGGTTGTTAAGTGTCGCGCGAAGAAGAAGTGCATACATATCATTGTACATGCGGCCACAATACCGTATCCGACGAGTGCCCGTTTGTGGATGGCTTTTGCACTGAATGGAAGATAATGAGCACTTTATAAACAATAATAAATCTAGCGTAATCGTGGAGATATTTTCAATCTCCACAACAGCCTCCAGTGGTCAGAACACTACATAGTGTCATCCGTGAATGTTGCTTTCAGGCACGCTTTTGTTTAAACCTGTGGGCTACAATCGTGAGAGGAGTGTTTTTGGGCGCTTACCTATTGCTGCACAAGTTAAACACGCCCGCGCATTGTAAGTTTCTTTGTGATATTTTGTTTAACGCGTTATAAAACGTCCCCACTTAGTGTCTGGCGACAACTACGTTTTCATAATGATGCTGCATTGCCACACTTTGGAATGAGTGTGCGTAACAATCTAAATGAAGCGTTTTCCAGGAACATTTATTGCTCGTGGAAGTCCTGTGTTCTGGTCTCCTAGTTCTCCAGACCTTAGTCCACAAGATTTGTGTCTGTGGTGACACTTAAAGAAACAAGTTTATAGTACTCCACCAATAGTTGTTGCAATAGGACTTAGTGAGGGAAATTTATGAATTCTTCGATACCACCCAAGATAGCTTTTCTGTTTACCACCCGATTCACATTACACGGAACGAATTACGTAATTAAAGATCTTTTGCTTCATAATTTATGATCAGAAGCTAATTCATGCCTTACGTAAACGATGTAGTATTGGTAATTAGCTTATCAGCCTTAGGTAAAAGTAATTAATCAGAATCTGTAATTACTAGTAATGCATTATTTCGAAACCATCAGTTTGATAATGGTTATAAGGAAACTAAATGCGTAACTTCTGAAAACAATAAGTGAAGGTGCCACGATAATACCAGCATCAAATTCCAGCTTGTAACTAATCATCAAATTAATCGCTAAAATTGGACTTTTAATGTAAAGCCAAATTAACAATTCTAAATGTTTCACGACATCAGATGTAATTAAACTCACGTAGAACCTTAGAGAATCGTGTTATTAAAGACGCCAGACAGAATGCTTGTGGTGGTTTTTGGAATTACACCTTCTAGCAATTTCCGAAATAAGCAACTTGTTATTTTAAAAAAGCAAATTTTCTGTATCACATGTGAAGCTAGTAATCATATTCCGCAGTCTGTAAAGTTCTGCGATTTATGTTAGCACAAGTAGTTATTCAATAATTAATAATAAATTGGTAACCTTTTGTCAGTGTTGTTAACCACGTTTTATCACTTTATTTTCCTCTCAAAACCTATAAACCAGTGCTTGAAGCTATGTTAAGTGTAAAGGAACAGTTGTTTATTTCAAAAGTGTATTGACAGAATAATTTTAATGAAACTTTCTAATTGTAATTCGATAAATCTATTTTGTAAACAATGAGACCAAAAAAGAATGTGTTTTCAAGAAAACACACAAGAGGTGCTGCATGTTGAAGGAAGGGAAAAAAATTTCAGGCTGAGTTGTTCTGTGACGGAAGGCCTGTGTAACTATCATGTTTTAAAAAATATACTACTACCAAAACGAAAATTTTCTGGAGTTGACTTTTTTTTAAAACACCTTATCCTCACATGTTGAATTCTCAGGACCATATGGAAGTGGATGAAGCACGTTTCTGCCACGTAGTGGAGTTTTCCGTATAAATCTAAATAGTCAACCTTCGAACGTTTACTTAAGTTGACAATAACTTGTTATTAAGTTATCAAATTTCTTTAAATGTTGTGAAGTTTAATTAACTAATCAGAAGGTGGCTATGTTAGACTATACACGACCCAATAGTTCACGTGCACGCCGCTTCGGCAGTGGTGGATGGAGGTTAGTTGCGAAGAGTCCAGCGAAGTATGATCCAGCGAGTGGTGAAGTGTCTGCAAATGCAAGGTGGTCGCTTTGAATACCTTTTTTTTTAAATGAGCATTGCTCGTACGTGTGCGTACCGCCTCTGTGAAGATAAGCCTGGACATCAGACAAACGGAACGGAATTATTGTCCGTAGTATGACGTGCAGTGTAGTATAGCGTACCTATTGTGGTTTATATGTCTCACTGAATACACACGATGTTACCATATCCACTATTACATTCTATTGGCTTCATTTGTGTCATGGGTGAAACAAAGTAGCCGTCGAAGTCTGTAAGAAGTTCATGTTATGTCTTAGTGTTTAAATAAAGACAACAGTAACAGTAAGAAATACTCAAGATGCCGCATTGTGGAGGTGTAAATCGGATAGGGTTTGATGCTTTTAATGTCATGCTTTAATTGAAGAAAGAAATCTTAGGTACCAACGGGACTCGAAATTCGGTGATACTGCTTAGCGTTCCCCACGCCGCTGCCTCGTCTCACTGTGCTAATGGGACAGCTGCAGCACAACGCAGGGTTCATGCTACCTGTTCTTGGCCACGCTGCACGCACTTACAGTGTCGCCAGAAACTCGTTTTCTAATCGCATTTCTATTAAACCCTGTTGGTGGCAGTAGATTATGCTAGATACATTTTTGCCTCGAGTTGTCATGAGGAAACAAATGCCGATCGCCAAGTGAGGCACTTTTTCTTCATCCTGTATAATGACGAGGCTGCGGCACCACGACAGTCATTTACCTTTCAGCAATGGCCGAGGAGAGCTCGGTCCAAAGCTCGTGACTTTAACCACGTGAAGCGGCTGGAAGCCCGAGAAGATTTCATTAATTCACATCGCCGCGGAATCTTGTATTAATACTTTCAGGTTTATGTTCACAGCGACATGAAAAAGGAAGCTCCACCCCAAAAAAATCACATAACCATCTCCATCCTGAACTGCATCCTACAGAAATGGAGGGTTAAACGCGTTGTTGAGTCGTCAGTGAGCTCGACCTCTCGCATCATTTGAAAAGAGGCAAAGTTGCGACTCGTCGGAACACAGTTCCCTCGACTAGTCACCTACTGCCCAGTTTCTGTATCGTTTGGCCCACTGAAGACGTGCAGCTTTCTATGCCTATAAGAGCAATGAATATTTTGCGTGGTATTTAACTCCAAATATGCACTGCGTACAGTTTCCTTCTCATTGTTCACTGGGAAAGTGGTTGATACAAGTTGCACTTACTAACGGCAGCAATTCCTATCAGGTTTGATACCTGCTGTCATTGACGAAGTGTAATACTTTTCTCCGGTCCCTGTGGCTTATGATCTTTTTACGACAACTGTTCTTATACAAATTTGCGTGGCGGTGAGTGGTACACCATTCCCTGTATACATCTTGGACAAAACTCGTTTATTCACCAACAAATAAGGGAACTTCATTTACGGTGTGGTCAGGGGTACGTTCAAACACCATTATTCAGTCTGCCATTCTGTCGCCATTCATGTCAGCTCATCTTAAATCACTACTTCCACATAGCCAACTGGCACATACATGTCAACACATTGTTGTCACATATGTCAGCGATGGAGGGTCTCATGGCTTGGTACCTGGTACATTGTAACAGCAGCCTGGACACCATACACGAAGCTCCAAGGCTACCAGAGTGCTACTTCATCAGGATGAGGGATATTTTGTCACCCGGGCGTATTGGGTAATACCAAATTTTATTAAGATTTTTTGATTGAAGACTACTGTCGACTGGTAGTCTCTGATTTCGCAGTTAAACTCCCTTTTCTGAGCGCACAGAGATATTTTGTCAAGCACGGTTTTCGATTTTCTTTATTTTCTCTGGAAAATGAGTACACAATTACATGTTTCTAGGGCGCACTCTTCATTGAGGACGTACGTTTACGGCGCTTGTTCATGATTTGTGAATTTGACACAGTCGTATGTAAGTATTTAAGTTGATAACAACATTCTGGAGTCAATGTTTCTTTTTAACGGACATCGTTGTAGATTAGTATGTAGTTACATAATTCTGCATGGAATTTGCTTCTTGATTCTTAGTCTAGAATTATCAGTGTTAGCGCTGAAGTGACATCTGTATGGATTAGGGTATTTATTCAACCGCTGTCCAGTCCTACAGTTTTCGTCCTCTCCTTTCTCATCCACTGCGAAGATAATTGCAAGAAAAAGCAGGTTAGCACAGGCGAAGAGTACATTCGGCACCAAGACAGTGCTGTTAGTGTCAAACATCTGGCTTAATTTGAGGAAAATATTTCTCAGTAAGTTTGGAGAACACCACTCTATGGTAGTGAAATACGGACTGCAGGAAAACCGGAACACAAGAGGATCGAAGCAGTTGAGATGAGGTGCTATAGAAGTATACTGAAAATTGGGTGGACTAATAAGATCAGAAAAGAAGAAGTTCTCTGAAGAATCGGCGAAGAAAGGAATGTATCGAAAACAATGACAAGAAGAAGGGACATCGTGACTCGACTTTTGTTATCACAGAAATTCAAAAATGGTTCAAATGGCTCTGAGCACTACGGAACTTAACTTCTGAGGTCATCAGTCCACTAGAACTTAGAACTACTCAAACCTCACTAACCTAAGGACATCACACACATCCATGCCCGAGGCAGAATTCGAGCCTGCGACCGTAGCGGTCACGCGGTTCCAGACTGAAGCGCCTAGAACCGCTCGGCCACACCGGCTGGCTATCACAGAAGTACTTCCATGATTCTAGAGGAAACTGTAGACGGAAAAAACTACAAGAGAGGACAGATATTGGAACATACATATTCAGGACGCAGGCTGCAAGTGCTTTTCCGAGATGAAGAGGTTAGAACAAGAGATGAACTCATGGCAGGCCGTATCAAACCAGTCAGAAGATTGATGATCTAGTGGCAGAGAGTACAGCAGGCAGTCTTTATCATATGCAGTGCAATCGCTGGGCACATCTGTTTCCACATGAAATCAAACCTGATAAGACTGATGAATAAAAAAATGTCATTCGTTATTTTGTATTAGCTGTAGGAAATAACTGAAGACGAATCCCCTTGACAGGTTAATACTGTGCGTCTAATCGGGTCTTTTGCAGCACCTCTCTGGACAGATATATTCATTTAGCCAAACCTTGCAGTTCCACCCAGTAAGTAGATCTGATAATATGCCGTTTTTGCCGTTTACATTCCTAGTCTTCCGTGTGTACTGTACTTTTACCCGTTTTCCATTTTTGGTTCCCTTTCTTTCATTTTTTACTCGTTACTTACAATTCCCCGCTGACAAAAAGGAGCCACTCTTCAGCCACAGCGTTATAAAATTTTACAATTCTTCTATAAAAGTGTTTTGAGAAGTTGAAATAGATGATGATGTTTATGACAAGACGACGATGATTTGATGTGCGTTCACTTCATTGTGAATATGAAAAGATGGTGCTCATGGCTATTGTAGGTAAGGATTACGATGTTGGTGATAAAGGGAAGGGTTTATGTATATAAGGCTTTGGGAAGGAACTACACTACTGGCCATTAAAATTGCTACACAAAGAAGAAATGCAGATGATAAACGGGTATTCATTGGACAAATATATTGTACTAGAACTGACATGTGATTACACTTTCACGCAATTTGGGTGCATAAATCCAGGGAAATCAGTACCCAGAACAACCACTTCTGGCCGTTATAACGGCCTTGATACGCCTGGGCACTGAGTCAAACAGAGTTGGAAGGCGTGTACAGGTGCAGCTGCCCATGCAGCTGCAACACGATACCACAGTTCATCAAGAGTAGTGGCGCGTATTCTGACGAGCCCGTTGATCGGCCACCATTGACCAGACGTTTTCAATTGGTGAAAGATCTGGAGAATGTGCTGGCCAGGGCAGCAGTCGAACATTTCTGTATCCAGAAAGCCCCGTATAGGACCTGCAACATGCGGTCGTGTATTATCCTGCTGAAATGTAGGGTTTCGCAGGGATCGAATGAAGGGTAGAGCCACGGGTCGTAACGCATCTGAAATGTAACGTCCAAAGTTCAAAGTTCCGTCAATGCGAACAAGAGGTGGCCGAGACGTGTAACCAATGACACCCCATACCATGATGCCGGGTGATACGCTAGCATGGCGATGACGAATACACGCTTCCAATGTGCGTTCACCGCGATGTCGCCAAACACGGATGCGACCATCATGATGCTGTAAACAGAACGTGGATTCATCCGAAAAAATGACGTTTTGCCATTCGTGCACACAGGTTCGTCGTTGAGTACACCATCGCAGGCGCTCCTGTCTGTGATGCAGACTCAAGGGTAACGGCAGCCATGGTTTCCGAGCTGATAGTCCATGCTGCTGCAAACGTCGTCGAACTGTTCGTGCAGATGGTTGTTGTCTTGTAAACGTCCCCATCTGTTGACTTAGGGATCGAGACGTGGCAGCATGATCCGTTACAAAAATGGTTCAAATGGCTCTGAGCACTATGGGACTTAACATCTATGGTCATCAGTCCCCCTAGAACTTAGAACTACTTAAACCTAACTAACCTAAGGACATCACACACATCCATGCCCGAGGCAGGATTCGAAGCTGCGACCGTAGCAGTCGTGCGGCTCTGGACTGAGCGCCTAGAACCGCTAGACCACCGCGGCCGGCACGATCCGTTACAGCCATGCGGATAACATCTCGACTGCTAGTGATACGAGGCCGTTGGGATCCAGCACGGCGTTTCGTATTACCCTCCTGAAGCCACAGATTCAATATTTTGCTAACAGTCACTGGATCTCTACCAACGCGACCAGCGATGTCGCGATACGATAAACCGCAATCGCGATAGGCCACAATCCGACCTTTATCGAAGTCGGAAACGTAATGGTACGCATTTCTCCTCCTTACAAGAGGCATCACAACAACGTTTCACCAGGCAACGCCGGTCAACTGCTGTCTTTGTATGAGAAATCGGTTGGAAACTTTCCTCACGTCAGCACGTTGTAGTTGTCGCCACCGGCGCCAACCTTGTTTGAGGCTCTGAAAAGCTAATCATTTGCATATCACAGCATCTTCTTCAAGTCGGTTAAATTTTGCGTCTGTAGCACATCATCTTCGTGGTGTAGCAATTTTAATGGCCAGTAGTGTACTATGTAGGATGTAGCCGTTAGGAGGTGACTGGGACGCTAGTTGGCAAGGAATGGGTGGGTTGGATACTTTATTTTTGATAGAAAGGGTAGAGTAAGTTACTGTATGTACATCCTTTATTTTGGATAGACAGGATAGAGTAAGTTAATTGTATGTACATCCTTCTGTTGGGAAGTTTGAGGAATATCGGCAGTTCACTTATGTAAAAAAATGGAACACATACAGCCGTCCTTACGATGTTATTTATTATATGGCTGCCATTTTCGGTGATTCACTACACTATCTTCAGGCCTTATTTGAGTCTGAGGGGATTAACTTCAATCGTGTATACGATTGATCAGTTGATGGCTGGAGAGATAACATCTCATTACAAGAGGTGTGGGAAAACAATTTCATAGATGTTGGCCACTGATGAATTATGTGCACGACTGGAGTTAAACCGTCGGCGCCAGTTAAGATCTGAATATGGTGCATTGAAGCACCGAAACTCATGGCCATACATTAAATAATATCGCAAGGGCGGCTGTAGATGTTCTACTTTATTACAAGAGCATATTATGGTTGAAAGGAAGGGTAGATTTCAGGGATGAGTTAATGATCTGGAAGGCAACTGAAGCTACTTTCGGAAAAGACATGGAGACTTTGGAGATGAAGTGAGTATGGTACGTGTTGATTGAGAAACAGTAGCATGTCAGGGTCCACAAGGATGGGGAGACTATACGGTGTTGTGACTCAAGTTTACAGGAGTTGTGGGACAGGCAGAGGAATTCTAAGTGCTTAAGGAGGTGTAGGATCTTAATGACCTGCTGCAGAATGAGAATGGGGGAAGCTAGTCAAACACGGAATGCAAGGCAGAGCGCAGATTGATTCAGGTATCGAAGGAGCGATAAAACTATTGAAAAGGAAGTCCAAGCTACCACGGTGTAAGGCAGGATAAGGGAGATGAAGGTTTCATTTTTATGAGTGGTGGTCATGTAACTGAATCCTTATGATTGGTGGTTGTTAATTTTAGACTATTGAGCAATTTTTTCTTTTTTTTCTTTTACGGATAGTAGGTGACGGTGCAAGGTATTTTAGTTAGGCGGATTGCGCAATTGTGGATTGTCGGGTAGCGTACTATACTGGACCGGTACTATCAGAACTACAGAAGATTATCCTACAATAGAAAGGACAACAACTACTAATGAATGATGAATGATATTTTCTACAACAGATTGGGAGAATATATGGGTAACAGAGAACTTTCCTGCGTTATGTGAGACGTTCATACATTTTTAGTCCGTTACGTTAAAGCCAAGATACACTGTAACACGTCACACACGTTAAATACCGATAAGAAAGTCCTGAGGAAAGCGAAGCAATGTGTCACGTGTGAACTTCCCCTGGAATGTGAGAACTTTCTTTCGCTTGTTGTACGCGAGCTGCAGATGGAGCACCACCACGGCCAGCGCGACGTGCAAAGTAGCCTGCGAGAGTCACCGCAGGCCCGAGATCCACAGGAGAGCAAGTGCATCATTTATGTCGCCCTCACGCACCGAGAGTCCACATTTTGGAGGCAGTCGAGTTACGCAGCCGGCAGAACTTGCACAGGCTAGCGTGCAGCTCCCAGCAAGGACGTTTCTCTGCACCCTTTCACAATCTACAGTTGTCCTCCGCAAGTCATTGCAAGATGTATGCTGAAAAAAAAAATGCAGAACAGTTAGTCATCCCACAACTTCTCCTACTTCGCTCGCAAGTTATAGATATGAAGAAAGTTGATCTGTAGCCCTCTGCATAAACCAAAATTTCTCTGATAGCACCGAGGTGATCAACAAGCAAAGTAAACATTCGAGGAAGTAACATGTGTCTAGGGTGATACTGGATATGGCCGTCGGTTCAAAATGGTTCAAATGGCACTGAGCACTATGGGACTTAACTTCCGAGGTCATCATCCCCTAGAACTTAGAACTACTTAAACCTAACTAACGTAAGGACATCACACACATCCATGCCCGAGACAGGATTCGATTCTGCGACCGTAGCGGTCACGTGGTTCTAGACTGTAGCGCCTAGAACCACTCGGCCACCCCGGCCGGCTGGCCGTCGGTAATTTTGGAAGTACGGCTCTCTGCGTTGCTAAGAGCCTTTGATATCGTGTCTCCCACTGAAGTTTGTTAAGTCTTAATGCCACTTTTTTGCTAAGAGACAACCCTGCGACGATGTGTATACTTTTTTCTGTTCTTTTTTTATCTTCTCTACCCATTTCGTTAAACCTACTTGGTAAGGTCCCCATCCCAACGATAGGTATTTAAGCAGCCATCGAACGAAAGTTTTGTGGGTTATCTCGATACTTGGGATTATCATGAAAAATCTACTGCATCTCCCTCCATAGTGACAGTGCCTCCTCAACACTGTGACAGACTTGCCCACAGTAGTGGACGGCTGTTAACGGTCGGTTGTTCGGCTTTTTCAGTCAATCCTGAGGCTGAAAATGTACACAGGTTGCAGCAGCAGCAGGGAGCTGTGTGAATTTGCAGCCTCAGGACTGAGAGAAAAGGCCAAAGAAGTGACCATTAACAGATATCCACTCTGAGGGCAAGTCTATCACAGTGTTAAATAGGATAAATACTCCTAAATACATCTACATGTAACCTCTGCAAACAAATATACAGAGCATGGTGGTAGTTACATCACACCAATAGTATCGATTTCCTTTTCTATTCCATACTTGTAATTATCGAGGGGGAAGTGGAAAATTTATATGCCTCAGTATATACCCTAATCTCTCTTATATCATTCTCACGATCCTTAAATGAGATATGGAATGGTGGCAGCAGAAAGTTCTGTCAGTCTTCTTCGAATACCAGTTCTCTGAATACACTCAACAGGTTTCCGCTAGGAATAGGCCATGTTTCTTCCCAGGATTTTCATTAAAATTCCCCGACCATTAGTGCTGCACTTTCGTAGGTAATACCGACCAGCTACAATATTACCAGCGCTTCTCTGAATTTATTCCATGATTGCTGTGGTGCCAAATTGAAACAAATTGATATGGACTCCAAGCACTGGAATAGCAGAATTGCTTGCACAAGTTTCTAGTGTGAAGTTTCCTTTGCAGACGCGTTGCTGTATCCTAGAACCATTCCAACAAATCTAAGGATGCTTTATAAGAATATTGCAGTGTTTTTGTATGATAGTGAGAAAGTTGACAGATATAAAGTATGAATTAATGGAAAAACCACTCTATCCATCAACAATTAAGTAAATCAGGATGTAGAAAAGGCTACTCAAGAGATTAAAATAAATAAATGTTTTTATTTATTGAAACAGTTAGAGGAGCAGTAACCATATTACTTCTCTAAAAGCAAATCTGTACTTACATCATCATCAGAAATATAATCTGAAAGAAATTTATTTGAAGATGATAATTGTTTTTTCAGAATGAAAGCTATTAAATAACAAATTAAGAGAGAAAATAGAAGCAGATGAGAAAGGTTTCCTAATGTAAACAAAATACTTAATTCTGTTCTATTCATTGTGTGACAGACACCAGATATATTTATAGATGTAATCAGTATATCTAATACAAGATCTAGAATGAACAATATTGTACTATTGTGCCAAACTGCCATAATAATAAATGTACAATACTTCTTTAAACTGATAACTTACTGTACTGGCATAAAAGTTTTAAGAAGTTATTTAACTGATAACAGAACTAAAGATCTTAGACATGAAATTGAGGGTTATGTTGGAAAATGTAATCTATGGATGAGAGAAGTTTCCAGAAAATTAAGAGATCTCATTAATAAATTTGAACTTATCACTGATATATTACTGATTAAGTAATAAGTATCACAAAAACGCTACTTACAACAAAATGTTGATGTTAACCAAGATAAGATAAAAATTTAATATCTCACTCCACTAATAAAAAACCATCAGCATTAATGCTTAGGATCTGAAAATCTAAGAAAGTGGTCACATCAGCTTTAGATGCTTGAATATTAGTGAACTTCATATTACCCCACATAGTTTTATACATTTGTTCAAATTATTAGAAATATTGTGCTGAGTGATTCACACAGTATAATATTATCCATAAAATCAGGATGCTATCGACAGCAAGTGCAAAATTGTAGGGAAATAGACAATGAGGAAAGGAGTGATAAATACAGTAGTGAGAATAGCCCCATAAAATACAAAATGGGAAGGAAAAAATTAAATTCATCTTCAGTATGTTCATAAAAGTGGTAAATTCAATTTGAAATGCAATAAAAATTGGGAATGGCCATGGATGCAGTTCTTGATCAATTCTTTCTTGTGATGATGTCATGTAAAACTGAGTGTAATGAATGGCCAGTTTGTGAGAGGACAAATATGGTCATATTTAAAAAGTGCCAATATTTTAAAAAATGCTGTTAAATGAGACAAATAATATGCCATGGCCTATTTCAACACAACTAGTGAGAAATAATAAATGACTTCTCTACAACTGGGAAAACTGGATACATTTGAGTATCCACAACAAAAGAAATAAGAACAGAGAAAATCACAATACATGTAATAGATAAGTTAACCCATAATCCTTGGAGTTTATGAATGTAGGAGATATTAAAACAAGTGATCTTAATAAGAAAAGAAAGACAAAATAGTCTAACTAGTGTGAATAAGATTGAAATAAAGATATTTAACTTAAACTGATGTTAATGTTACAATATCAGCCGTAGGAGTAGTTCATTGTTAAATTGAAATCAACTATTTACAGTTATAGAATTCAATACTCATATGCTTTTTTTGAAAAAGAAATGATTCGCACTTTATTTTGTGTATGCCATTAATTCCTAGTGAAAAGTTCAAAGTAAAAAATAAATGTTTACAGATTATAATTTACTATCTCAGATTTTCAAATAATTACTCTATGTAAAAAAGTAGGAGAAGAGAATTCAGTAAACATGAATTGAAGGTTTCATTCTGCCCATGACTGCTCAACCTTTATAAAGATGTGTTGGCATTTAAAATATTAGTAAAGAGAAGATATGTTAATGCAAAAGAACTTCTTATTTTTCTGTGACTGATAAGCACTGATTAAAGAGTTGTAGTAATCTAAAATGTGATTCTTGAAGGTGTTCTTATATCGAGAAACTGATGGAGAAACTTTTGATTACTACCCTACTGCTAACTTTTGAATGACATTGTACCAAAAATATAAATCAATGCATCTCTTACACTTTACTTTTATAATTTTTTTTTATAATTTAGAATGTCAACACATAAAGAATTATACCACGTGATTTATAAGAAATAGTTTATTAGTTACTGTGACGCTGGACATTTCATTGTTTGCATAACAGTGTCCAATAAATCAATTTCAGATTCCATAGGAAACCTCAAAATAGAGCTGTTACTTGGCATCTACATATTTTGTAAGTCTTAAATTAAGTGATAAAAGTTGTACTTTCATGTATGACACATGGGTAAATAAACTCTAGATTAGTTAATTAAGAATTGTGTCTTATACTTGAACTTAATGAGACACAATTTTATATTAGTATATATCCTTCTTTTATAAAGATTGTTCATTTCCAACTGAACGATGAATATAGATATCCAACTGCTGACAGTTCTTCTTCGATCCATAGGAGAAAACCCATTTTTGCAAAGTATATTACTGCGTATTTACCACAGAAACAGTGTTGTTAAGACCTATAACTGGCTATGAATACGTGTTTTATTGTGTATCTGTTACTGCCTGTTCACTATTTCTCTGAAACAAGTTACTAAGTTTATTCTGAGATTAAATCAAACAAGGAATTGTGAAGAGGAAAATTAATAAAATAATGCTCAAAGAAGGTTCAGAAACATTACTGTTTCTGTCTGTTCCCTCATTACCTTTATGCCAAACAGCTGCTCCATAATGTTGCTATATCTAAGATGAAACAGTAAAACTGAAAAAAAGTCCTTAGTAATATTGATGCATAAGTTCTAATAGGTTGCACATTAAATTCTCATTTGTCTCCAAGCTATTATTACTGGTTGTACATTATTGAGTGCAACATGGAAGTGTCTTTGGTTCTAATTTATGGGAATTATTATTCAGTACACCTGTAGAAATAAGTTTTCATAAGCAAGGTAGATTTAGGTAACAGTGAACTGTAGGTGGATGGAGATAACAGTGTAGAGAACATGACTTTCTTTCACTTGAAGGAGAATCAATATTGATAAAGGTGAGGATAGGCTACATTAGTATTTTGTGAATATGAATGGTATAATGTAATCTGTATGACTCACCATTAATTCTAGTGTCCTAGAGGATTTAATAGCACAATTTTCAGCTTAATTTTTAATCCAACATGGATTCAAAATATTGCAAGCTTACGACTAGGGCATTAACAATTAGAATTTTCGAATTTGTTTTAAGTGATGTGAAGCTTGAAGATAATTTACGTTATCAGTATGTTGGATTCATTGTGTGGGGTGAAATGTAGACTGATGTGATAGTGTTGCAGGCAGATGCCTGATTATTATTTGCTGGGTTTTGGCTGTATTTGTTGTTATGTACTACAGGATACACATGAACACTAACTTTTGGAGTGTGGGTGAAGGACGCTTGGAGAAGATTGAAGTTCTGTTTGAAGTCAGCCGTCAACCATTATGAGTGAAGCGAGGAAGGTAGCAAGCATAAGTTTGGCTTTTCTTTTTGTGTTTTCACTTTAGTTACTAAATTCATTCTCTGTTTTTGTGAGCTTGCAAAGTTTAATACTTAAATTAAGTGTGCACTTGGTGCGTCATCTGAGGGGTCTCACCCGAGATGTGGAGAAATCCCTTTTTGCGGCTATCGAGGGTTAGGGGTGTGGTGACTCCAAATTGTTGCTCTTGTCGGCACTAATGATGCCTGTCGCATTTTCAGTTCTTACTGGTGGCTTCGAGAAGTGGTCAACACTGCTCACCTCGCTCGCAGAATGCAAACGGAGCTCACAGTTTGCAGCATCGTACCCAGAGCCAATTGGGGTCATTTGGTTTTGAGTCGGATAGAGGGTCTCAAACAGCGGCTCCATCGATTCTGTGACGGTCACAGCTGCAGATTTCTGGACTTGCGTTATAGGGTGCAGAGCTGTAGGACTCACCTTGACAGGCCACGGGTGCTCTGCAGAAAGGAAGCAGCTACTCGGGTAGTGGAGTGCACATGGACTTTTTAGGCTAGGCGGTAGTCTGAGA
This sequence comes from Schistocerca serialis cubense, assembly GCF_023864345.2. Taxonomy (NCBI): domain Eukaryota; kingdom Metazoa; phylum Arthropoda; class Insecta; order Orthoptera; family Acrididae; genus Schistocerca; species Schistocerca serialis. Next base: position 823,369,758 of record NC_064638.1, read on the forward strand.
TCTTCTAATGAATGCTCACCAGCTGCCATGCAGAGACCGAAATCAGACAGTATACAATATAGAGGTTTTAACAGTAAATTGTGTAAGCATTTGTAACAAAGTTCCCGGATTTACTGCCCTTCAAAAAATTTCTCTCCCTCAGATTTGCATCGCAACCAACCGTGAGATGGCTGAAAGCTCTGAGGTATTTTGCGATTCATGGAATGTATATAGGAAAGGTAGATTAGACGCTATAGGGAGGCGGAGTTCATTGCAGATGTCTAAAATATTGCCTCATTGGAGGTCGCATTTGGGTGTGACACTGAAGTTATTAGAGGTCTAAAATTTTAAAAAAAATTAAAAAAAGCGTCCAAACAGACCTTAAAACGCCCAACGGTACCGACCGCCCGCCGTGTCGAACCTCAGCCCATTGGCGTCACTGGATGCGGATGTGGAGGGGCGTGTGGTCAGCACACCGCTTCCCCGGCCGTATGTCAGTTTACGAGACAGATAACAGCTTTAAGTGACATCAAATTAATTGTTGGGTGTTTTCACAGACCACCCAATCCCGCTGTGACACTTTTAGAATCGCCCAAGGAAAGTCTATGGTCAATATCACGGAAATACCCATATGATGCAGTATTAGTTGGAGGTGACATTAAACTACCGAGTATAAACTGGAACGCAAATGGATTCACTGCAGGTGGTACATGCAGGCAGTCTTGTGAAATACTTCTGAACTCGTTTTTCCAAAACTGTCTTGAGCAATAAGTCAGACAACCCACACGAAATGGAAGTATTTTAGACCCGTCTAGCTACAAGCATGACCTTTTTGATAGAGCCAGTACAGGAACGGGCATTAGTGACCATGATGTCATCATTGCGTCGATGCTTACTAAATTTAATAAATCCATCGAGAACGCTAGGAGAGTTTTTATGATAACGAAGCAAATATCAGTTGTTAACATCGCAGCTAGACAATGTATGGACATGCTGTACGATGGACACAGAAAGGTTATAAACCAAGTTTAGACTGATTCTAAATCATGCCCTGGAGGTCTAAGTGACGAGTAAATGGAGTAATTATGGAAAAGAGTTGGTTTAAGAGTCATATTCGGAAAATGCTGATGAAACAGAGATTGTTGCAGTCCCGGTTCAAACCAAAGTGTGTAAATGATGACACGCAAAAGTTAGAAGAAATTCGTGCATCCGTAAAAAGATCAATGTGCGAAACACACTAAGCGAAAGATATAAAGATATTTTCAAAAATACGAGAAAATCCTAATCATACGTAAAATCATTAAGCGGCTCGAAAGGTTCTATCAAGGTTTTTTGTCGGCCAGTCTATTGTGGTAATAGAAGACAGCAAAAGAATGCTGAAGTTGTAATTTCACGTTTAAGAAATCATTCACGCGAAGTTTCGAAGGTAGGAGACGAGGTACTGGCGGAATTAAAACTGTGAGGACGGGGCGTGTGTCGTGCTTGGGTAGCTCAGATGGTAGAGCTCTTGCCCGCGAAAGGCAAAGGTCCAGAGTTCGAGTCTGGGTCCGGCACACAGTTTTGATCTGCCAGGAAGTTTCATTCACGCAGGAAGTTCGTACAAACATACCGTCGTTTGCCTGTCGTGCAGACTCCCACGTGGAAGGCGTAGAAATTGGCATCCGTGGTGTAGAAATGCAAGAATTGAAACTGAATGTCACCAGATCCAGATGGACTCTCAGTTCGCTTTTACAGAAAATTTCTCGCACAGAGCAAAGTCCCAAGCGAATGGAAAAAAACGCAGCTAACTCCTGTGTATAAGAAAGGTAAGAGAAATGACCGACATACTTACAAAAAATATCCTTGCTGCAGAATCCTTAAACATATTCCGAGTCAGAATATAATAAATTTCCTTGTATAGAACCGCTGCTGTCCAGAAATCAGCACGTATTCAGAATGCATCTCTCCTTCGAAACTCAACTTGCCTTTTTCCTCACATGATATACTACAGACCATAGAGAAGGGAAACATGCAGATTCCATATTCTTAGATTTCCGGAAATCATTTGGCAAGGTGCCTCACTCCAGACTTTTGACTAAGGTCCGAGTACACGGTTTATGTTGCCAGATGTGAGAGTGCATCGAAACCTTTTTTAATTATAGAACCCAGTAGTCCGCAGCTCGTGGTCGTGCGGTAGCGTTCTCGCTTCCCCCGCCCGGGTTCCCGGGTTCGATTCCCGACGGGGTCAGGGATTTTCTCTGCCTCGTGGTGACTGGGTGTTGTGTGATGTCCTTAGGGTAGTTAGGTTTAAGTAGTTCAAAGTTCTAGGGGATTGATGACCATAGTGCTCAGAGCCATTTGAACCATTTTTTAGAACCCAGTAAGTGGTCCAAGACTCTGAGTGTCCATCAGAGACAAGCGTACCGTCAGGAGTGTCCCAAGGAAGTGTGACAGGACCGCTATTATTCTCTATATACATAAATGTATTGGCGGACAGGATGAGCAGCAATTTGCGGCTGTTTGCTGATGACATTTTGGTGTATGGGAACGTGTCGTCGTTGACTGACTGTAGGAATGTACAAGATGAGTTATACAAATTTGTAGTTGGTGTGATGAATGAGTTTCCTCTGTATGTACAAAAATGTAAATTAATGCGGAATAATAGGAAAAACAATCCAATAACGTTCGAATATTGCATTAGTAGAGTACAAATTGACAGTCATCTCAATTAAAGATCTAGGAGTACCGATACAAAAGTGAAATGAAATGGAATGAGAACATCACGTTGGTAGTAGGGAAGGCGAATACTTCGTTTTATTGAGAAAAGTTTGTGAAAATCTAGGTTATCAATGAAGGAGACAGATTGTAGAACACTAGTACGATCCATTCTTAAGTACTATTCGATTGTTTGGGATCCCCAGCAGAGAAGATTAAAGGAAGATATCGAAGAGGTCCAGACGCGGTATGCTAAATTTGTTCCGGTGGGTTTGATCAGCAAGTAAATATTAGGGAGACGTTTCGTGAACTCAAATGGTAATTGCTGGTCGGTAGAGAACACTCTTTCCACAAGGCACTAGTGTGCATATTTAGAGAACCGGTATTTGAGGCGGAACCATTCTACTGCCGCCAACAGACATTTCGAGTAAGGACCACGAAGATAAGATGCGAGGAGTTAGGACTCGTACGGAGACTTTTAGGCAGTAGTTTTTCCCTCGCTCTATTTGATAGTGGAACAGGGAAGGGAAAGACTAGCAGTAGTACAAGGTACCCTCCACCAAGCACCGCAAGGTCGTTTGCGGAGTATAGTCGTAGATGTAGACAATTAACACAGATCTGTCAGCTCAACACGGCAGATGGGCTGAAAGTAAAGTCTTGTTTCAACTGTGTAAAGGTGATATAGTGGTGGAGGTAAGATGTGTCATGATAATAATGACGTAGCTGTTTGCCCATATGTGATTGAGCGAGGGCAATGGTATTTTATGAAGTTGGCCGTACTGTAGGGAGTTACTTACATTTATGTTGAGTCCATGAATGAAGTATTAAAAGTGACTTAGAATCTCAACAACGTGGAAAGCTATTTCTGGATTTAAGGAAACAAAGGTACAACCTTTCTTCTGCCGCTGGAGTATGAGGCGTAACTGAAGTGTCAAGGATTAATGAAGGGTTGAAAGTGTTTAATATCGATATACTGCTGATGTATACAATACGACCACATTCACAATTTTGACTTTTTTTCGTCGACATTTTTGTGAAAAAGGTAATTAGTTTCAGCTTAGAATGTATATAATAATGTGAACATAATGGTGGAGACTCTTTAATATCAGTCTGACATCTAAAAACCGTAATTTATATTACAAAAACGTGTCAGATTAACTGTGGTTGTTATTTGAAGTGGTCAGTAGATGGGTAACTGTATGAGAAGCAAAAGATGATAACAAACTAAGAAGCAAAAGTTAGTGCAGTACTAAGAACATCTTTAATCATTGATAAGAAGCATAATTTTGTGGTCAATTTGTCAAATAGAATATGATTTTATAAAGACGAACCTTCTCATCGACAGAATTCATTCCACAAATTTTGTGTGATTGTGGGCTAGAGTAAGGACTCAATTAATCGACAATAAACGTAAAATAGAATGTCGAAGAATGTGATATTGTGAAGAAAGATAAACTTCAGTATTTTCTTGAATAAATTACCTAAGTATCCCTATTAACGATAAAAAAGGGTGAAAGGCTAACAATCTAAATTGCAGGTGCTTCTGTAAGTATATTAAATTTAAGAAAAGTTAATTAAAATATGATCATAAGAATGTAATTAAAGATACATATTGTGCAGAGAAGAAGACAACGCAGTAGAGGATATGTTGTGAGAGAGAAATTTTTGCTTGAAATTTGAGGTTATGACTGCGTTAATTGAGTGCGAAAAGCACCGGGTCCTTGGGCGAATCTTCATATTTTCGCGGCGCAGTGACTTCTCCATTAAATTTCGGTGTGCAGCAGCATAAATTCTGTACTTTCTCCTAATATTTCGGCTGTATATGGTTCAGCCATCTTCAGAGTGAGCCGAAAGACTGACGCTTCACCACTCGCTCCGTCCTTTGAAATTCGCGGACCGCATCACTGCGCATGCGACCGCAGATACAGTGGAAACTGAAAAGAGTGATACCTTCCGTTTTTGGATGTTTTGGTTCGGGATGAACAGCGCACCGGAACCGTCGCTTACAGATTCATATTTACATGCAAATGGCTGCAACCAGCTTTCGCACACGATGAGTCTTCTCATATCTTTAGTTCCCAGAGCACACATCTTTCCTGACGAGAGAGTCTGGAGGACGACGCCCTAAACTTAAAGAGACTTTTTGAAGCCAACTAGTGTTCTCTACAGCGGATACATAAGGGGCTACAAATGAAAGGAAATGTGGGCATAAGCAATGCAGAAGATGACACCGAAAGATTTAAATCCATGAGTTTCGTGTCATGGGTGGGAAGGATATCGCTTAAAATAGGACGGATCCGCAGCAAGCACAAAGTAAATGTGATTTTTCGATCTCCACTGGGGACAGCTGCATTCTTGGGTTTCGTTGAAGATGACTTCATGCTCAGGAAGGCTGAGGGTTTCAAATATCCACGGCGAATGTGGTCTATCCACGGAAGATGTACGGAGCACCACAGGTACTCTTACAGCCAAATAAATTGGCTGTCACAGAACACTGCATTGATACTGGTCACTCTATGTTGTACGAAAACGTCGAAAGTTTAGCGTCTGCTTCATCTTTATGGGACTCGGTATTGGAACAGGCAGTTTAAATTCGCTTGGCGACGAATTTAATTAATAGAGATAGCGGCTTCAGTTTGGATAAGTGAAGAAATCCTGCCCTTTTTGTAGTAAACTTACAAAGACGTCGCGATTGTCCACCTCAGAGTGATAATCGACAGCCCAACGTGAACCGACTGCTAAGCCACAGATGTAATTAATGCAAATTGTATCTCTTTGTAGCCAACATCTCTGGCGCCTGCGTATTTGGTCCCCTACGCTTAGAATCACTTAGACCTAACTAACCTAAAGACATCACACACATCCATGCCCGAGGCAGGATTCGAGCCTGCGACCGTAGCAGCAGTGCGGTTCCGAACTGAAGCACCTAGAACCGCTCGGCCAAAGCGGCCGGCCATGTATAGTGGCGCGGTCCGCGAGTTTAAGAAGGACGGAGCGAGTGCTGGAGCCTCAACCTTCCGGTTCACTCTGAAGATGGCTGAACGATATACAGCCGAAATATTAGGGGCAGAATATGAATTCAGGCTATCGAACACCCGAAATGTAATGGGGCACCTCGCCCTTAATTTATGAAGTTACGGATTTTATTAAAATAAAACGTGCGAACCATCAGCAGTAAGGAGGCATAGAGAGAAAAGTGTGCCAAACACGGCAATACCTGGCATCTTACTATTGCAGTGCACATCTTCAAGGGCAAGTGGCGTAAGGCATACGTATCCAGCACCGGGATTAGACACGCACATTTCAGTTTGGTTTTTATGAGTGTTCCAAAAGCGAGAGAGGATGGTACATTGTAAGTAGCAGAGGGTGGCTTTGAGGAGCTGGTCGTTACAATCATACAATTTGATTTCATTGGAGAAGACTATATTCGAATAGCTGAAGGTGGAAGCTAAATCGCTGGGCTAGGGGGTAGGGGTTAAACTACTGGTTGCTACAGTTAGCATTACTGAAAGCTCGCTAAGCTTAGATGAAATATTAATGCGTCCATAAACACTGAGAGCGTAGCTGTCATCCGCAGACAAGGATAACCGGTGCAAGATGCGGGACCAACTGAGGCGAGGCGCCTAGTCGAGGACGCAGGCTCCAGCGCCGCCCAGTTCCACGCAACACCACGTAATTATGCATCGTGTACAGCCGTACACGTTCGCCTCGGCGCCACAGCCCGCATCGACAGCTCGCCGGCTGCGCCGCCTGCTGTCTTATTTAGGTGGCTTTTACCGCAAAAAGCGGGCCCGTGTCTCGCCGACTAAGATTTTTAGGAGCTGTCCCTTCCTGGAAAGCGCATTTGTTCGCAGGGGAAGCTACGGCTGGCTCAAATATGCCGTAGCCTGGTGCGAAACAAAACAATCTACTCGGCCTCTGCATAGTACATTATAAATTTCAGATCCTCTCAACTTGGTTTAATTAGTAATTTCTAAATGCCGTCCCTTCAAGTTACTTATTAAAGCTGGAAGTCTTTGGAGAAGCAGTTTCCCACGTTCCAGCAATGGGAATTGTATTTTATCATTCAAAATTCAGCCACTTCTCCTAGGTAAAGCTAATTACTACCACTTCCGTGCAAGAAAAGGGGAAGGAAGACAATAGTTTATGTCCTTTCAACAGTGCATACCCCGTCAGGTAAGCCGCGCGGGATTAGCCGAGCGGTCGGGGTGCTACAGTCATGGACTGTGCTGCTGGTCCCGGCGGAGGTTCGAGTCCTCCCTCGGGCATGGGTGTGTGTGTTTGTCCTTAGGATAATTTAGGTTAAGTAGTGTGTATGCTTAGGGACTGATAACTTAGCAGTTAAGTCCCATAAGATTTCGCACACATTTGAACATTTTTTTCCTCAGGTATGCAACTTTCCGTTTCTCATTAAACGTTTTATTTGGCATGCTTCCGGTGAAGAGAATTGTTTTAGTGTTATTACGTAATGATTTGTCTTCTATGTTTAGAGGTTTGCGTCGCTACCTGTCGATGCAGAAGACTATGGAGATAACTATTTCTGTAACATTATATATTTTGTTGTCTTCTACGTTTAGTGGTCAGCATCGCTAGCTGCCGATGGCGGAAGGCTTCACTTTGTAACCGATCATTTCTCCCTTGGCCTTCCGTCTTTATTCCTCACTCTTAGTTCTTGTACATATTGCTTATTACTCAGTTTTTCTTAGACCTTTAACTGCGAAGAAATCTAGGGCAACAGGAGAAATACTGAAATTGATGGAGGAAAGATGGACTCGTAAATTGGTCAGAAGAAAGACGGGAACTTAACTAACCAGGAAACTAAATTCTTAGGAAGTGTAGAGAAATTGAAACGAAACAGATAAAGAAAACAGTTGAAGAAATCTTAAAGGAAATTGTCGTCAGAACCACTAAGTTAACTGACAGCAAATTACAAACAAAAAGAGAGGCGTCAAAATTAAGAATGCAACATGAAAGGCACCGCTAAACACAGAAAACAGATCTGATGGATGGAAAGAGAACACTGACGGCCTGATTCTGCTGACGTCATAGAAGAAGAAATGAGAACTGGTTAGAAACACAGTTGGACCACGATTTGCAACACTAGTGATCAAATAACACACGAGATGTGGATAACATTCATTAGCAATTTCTAAAAGCATTAAAAGAAATTGCAATTAAACGAATTCAAGATCCTGTGCTCAGTCTACAATGCCGGTGATATATCATCATACTTTTGTAAAAATATCATCCACACACTGCCGAAGATAGCAGCTGCAGATAAATGTGGAAACTATCGCACTATCAGCTTAGCAGGAAATGCATCGAAGTTAATGGCAACATCCTCCATAAACTGTTTGGATGCTTATTTTACCGAAATGGTGTGGAACGACTCAGTTTACAGGATATGTATACATGATTAGTGCTAACATGAATGAGCACTTTATTATTTTGAGTCCTTCGGATGCAACTACACTTAATTATTTTTTAATTCTTTTATTGGGTACAAGTTTTTAAGTAGAAATTCGTCAATGGAATGGAAGGGGTAGTTCGGGAGAAAAATTTTTGAATTGGATGCAAAACTTGCTTCACTACGTGTCAGGTCCTCTTTGTTATTGAGGAAGTGAACGAAAATCTTTGTTGCTGCATACTGAACTCGTTTCAGAGCCACTGACTGCTTTAACAACGGGCAATAAATGTAATTTTGTGCCAAGTGTTATGGGTATAGACATCACTGTTCTTCTCTTAATGTGATGGATTATTTATGACGCATTTCATTAGCGAATATGTGTACTGTAGCGGCCCAGTTAAAAGGCGCAGTCAAAATACCTAGCTCCTGGAAAAGGACATGACGTCCATGGGTGAACACCACACATTATTCTTGTTGCTCGTTTTTGTGCGATCGATACTTTCTTTCTAAGTGATGAGTTACCCCAGAAATTTATTCTGTAAGACATTATCGACTGGAGATATGCAGCCGCCGAGCCGAGAGGACGCGCAGCAGAGCAGCAGCAGCACTTGTCGAAAAACTCACCTCGGAAGATGTTCTCCGTAGTTGAGAACGAAACGTCAGGGAGAAGAAGTTCTACAGATCGACCACGGCAACTTAGCCCGGAAGAGTTTACTGATAAACTGTAAATTAGTTTACTCTTAGTTTTTTTCACGTGCTTCAGCAAAGAAGTGATCTGTACGTGTGTATTTTACTGTGTAGACTAGTGGTTAGATAATTAATCGGTTTTTTTGCGTGTCTTGTGAATATCCTTGTGTAGGGTGGCTTCCTAGTGTAAGTTTTACCGTCGCCAGAAACTCCATCACGCCACTGAGTTTCAATTTTGTGCTAGTACACTGCACACTGTTGAGATCAGTGCATTCTAGTTTGAATATTTATCTCATGCAGTAACTTTTCGGCAAACAGGATTTCCAATAACAGGTATCTGTAAATACATCAACTTCAATAGAGAAATATATTTCTGTTTAATAGCTTGAGGTCTCGGAGTACAGTGAAAAATCTGCACAAAAACTTTTAGTGTTACTTCATTCTCATTTGGTATATTTTTCAAGCTCAGTAGCACCATTTGAGACCTTATATCTATTTTATACACAGTACGACATGGGAAAGGACTGCTTGTTATGAGCGGATACAAGTAGAGTTGCCTGCTGCCCGTAAACAGCAGGATGCTGCGTTGGCTACCGTCGACAAGCTTCTGGCTAATGCTCAAAGTTGCGGTGACGTCGGGGCGCCAGTGACGATACCTGCGACACCTTTGGTGCCACTGGAATCCCCTGCTGACCTGGACGTCGCTGCTGCTTCTGATACGCACCATCTGACCAATCCGTCCTCGCTCCAGAGTGGATGCTAGACAGTGGTGGGTTCACATGTCGTTGGGTGAAATCAGGCCGTGTGGCTGGTTCCCTGCGTCTTAGCAACAGGTACGAGGAGCTACCCAGTGTTAATGATAACTCCGCGCCAACACTGGATGACTCTCCTGTTGGATCAGCGCTCGATTTTCCTGCCCAGTCCGGACAAGTACAGAGAGTGGGTAAGCTTGTCACTGGGAGCTCCAATGCGAGTGACAGAGCCCCTCAGGAAGATAGCAGACAAGATGGGAAAGAATTCCAGTGTGTATTCGGTATGTCTGCCGAGGGGTCTCGTCCGTGATGTGCAAGAGGCCCTGGAGACGGCTGTCGAGCGCATTGGGTGCAACCGGCTGCATGTAGTGGCACCGGCTTGGGTTCTGAGGACATCTTTGGCTCCTTTCGGCGGTTGCCTGATTTTGCGAAGGCAACTAGCAACACAGGCGGGGTGCTGACTAAGCTGTCTATTTGTAGCATCGTACTCAGGGCTGATGGCGGTCTTCTGGTTTGGAGCAGAGTGGAAGGTCTAAACCAGACGCTCAGACGACTCTGCGACGGTATCGGATGCGAATGCGAATTTCTCGACCTCTGCTATCGGGTGCTGAATTGTAGGGTTGCCCTTAATAGGTCAGGCGTGCACTAAACCCAGGAAGTGGCTACTAGGGTAGCGGAATACGTGTGGCGTGCACATGGGGCTTTTTTAGGTTACAGGATCTCTCCCTTGGGATCAAAGACGATTTTCCTGTTAAATCAACCACAGCGACCTCAGAGAATCTTGGTGCTCGCAGATCAGAGATAGAAAAGATTAATATGATTTTAGTAAACTGCAGGAGCATCCAAGGAAAGGTCCCAGAATTAGTATAGCTTACCGAATGTTATATTGCACAGATGGTATTGGGAATAGAAAGCTGGTTGAAACCAGACGTCAATGACAACTAAACTTAAGTTCAGATTGGAACGTTTATCGTAAGGGTAGGTCAGTTGCCAATGCTGGTGGCGTGTTTATTGCAGTACAAATTTCAATAAAATCTAGTGAGGTTATCACGGATTCCGAATGTGAATTAATCTGGGTGAAATTGAGTATCAGTCAAAAATGGTGATCGGATGCTTCTGTAGACCACCTGGGTCAGGATCTGTAGTTGTAGAGCGCTTCAGACAGATCAAATATGGTTCAAATGGCCCTGAGCACTATGGGACTCAACTGCTGAGGTCATAAGCCCCCTAGAACTTAGAACTACTTAAACCTAACTAACCTAAGGACAACACACACATCCATGCCCGAGGCAGGATTCGAACCTGCGACCGTAGCGGTCGCTAGGTTCCAGACTGTAGCGCCAGAACCGCTCGGCCACGCTTCAGACAGAACTTGCAGAATATCGCTAGTAATTTTCCTGATCATGCCGTTGTAATAGGGGGTGACTTCAACTTGCCAGGTATAGATTGGGATTGTTATGCCGTGGCAACTGGTGCTAGAGACAGGGAATCGTGTGGCATTGTTCTGGATGTATTGTCCGAAAATTGCCTTGAGCAAATAGTTAGATAACCAACTCGTGAGGGTACGGTGTTAGACCTCTTGGCAACAAACAGACCTCAATTTATCGAATCAGTTAATGTAGAGGAAGGTATCAGTGATCATAAGGCTGTGACAGCATCTATGACGACGGGTCCTACAAGGAATATTAAGAAAGGTTGGAAGGTATATTTGCTCAGCAAGGAAAACAGGATACAAATTTCAGAATTTTTCAATGGGTGATGAGGACGAAGAAGGGAGAACAAATGGAAAAAAAAATTCAAAGGCGTCGTTCAATATGCCCTAGACAAGTACGTTCCGAGTAGGGTTTTAAGGGATGGGGAAGATCCACCATGGTGGCCGTGTTAGAAAAGCGTTCCGTAAACAAAGAGCACTTCATCACAGAGTCAAGAGAAATAAGAACCTAGCTGGCAAACAAAAGCTGAAAGAAGCGAAAATGAGTGTAAGGAGAGCAATGAGAGAAGTGTTCAATGATTTTGAAAGTAAGACGTTGTCAACCGACCCGAGTAAAAACCCTAAGAGATTTTCGTCGTATGTAAAATCAGTAAGTGGATCAAAATCATCCATTCATTCTCTCAGCGACCACACCGGCACCAAAACGGAAGATAACAGAGAGAAGGCCGTAATACTGAATTCGGTCTTCCGAAGTTGTTTCACCATGGAAGATCGTAGCACTGTCCCTCCTTTCAATCGTCGTACGAACAACTAAATAGCAGATATTGGCATAACAGAAAGCGGAATTAAAAAGCAGCTACGATCGCTTAGTAGTGGAAAGGCTTCAGGACCATATGAGATACCTATAAGATTCTACAAAGATTATGCGAAAGAACTTGCTCCACTTCTAGCAGTAATTTGTCGTAGATCGCTTGAGCAACGAAAGGTATCTAACGACTGGAAAAAAGCGCAGGTCATTCCCATTTTTAAGAAAGGCCGTAACACAGATCCACACAGTTATAGACCTATACTGTTGACGTCAATCTGTTGTAGAATTATGGAGCATGTTTTGTTCTCAAGAATTACGACGTTTTTGAAAAATGAACATCTTCTCTATAAGTTTCAACATGGATCCGCAAACAGAGATCCGCAAACTCAGCTCGCTCTGTTCCTCCATGAGAACCACAGCGCAGTTGACAACGGTGTTCAGGTTGATGCCGTGTTCCTTGATTTCAGTAAGGCATTTGACACCGTCCCGCGTTGTAGTTTAATGAAGAAAATAAGAAATTACGGAGTATCGGAGCAGACCTGGGCTTGGATTCAAGACTTTCTTGCAGATAGAACTCAACACGTCGCTCTTAACTGAACTAAATTGACAGATATAAAGGTAATATCCGGAGTACTACAGGGAAGTGTGATAGGACTGTTGCTGTTTACAATATATGTAAGTGATGTAGTAGAAAGCGTCGGATGCTCTTTAAGGCTATTCGCAGATGATGTAGTTCTCTGTACCAAAGCAGCAACGCAAGAAGATAGTAAGAATTTGCAGAACGATCTGCAGAAAACTGATGAATGGTGCAGGCTCTGGCAGTAAACGTTGAACATAAATAAATGTAACATATTGCGCATAGGTAGGAAAAGAAATCCACTACTGTACAGCTACACTATTGATAACATACAGCTGGAGACAGCATCTGCCGTAAAATATCTAGGCGTAACTACCCAGAGTAACCTTAAGCGGAATGACCATATAAAACAGACAGTGGGAAAAGCAGACACCGGACTCAGATTCATAGGAATAATCATAAGGGAATGTAATTCATCCACGAAAGAAGTGGTTTATAAGGCGCTTGTTCGCCCGATTCTTAAGTATTGTTCATCTATCTGGTATCACTGTCAGGTAGGACTGATATAGAGAAGATCCAACGAAGAGCGGCGCGTTTCGTCACGGGATCGTTTAGCTGGCGAGAAAGCGTTACGGAGTTGCTAAACAAACTCCACTGGCAGACGTTACAAGAGACGCGTTGTGCATCACGGAGAGATTCACTGTTGAAATTGCAGTACAGCACTTTTCAGGAGGAGTCGGACAACATATTACTTCCCCCCACATACATCCCACGTATTGACCACGAGGAGAAAATTGGAGAAATTAGAGCCAATACAGAGACTTACCGCCAATCATTCTTCCCACGCGCTATTCGCGAGTGGAACAAGGTTGGAGGGATCGAATAGCGGTACCGAAAGTACCCTCCGCCACACACCATTAGGTAGCCTGCGGAGTATGATGTAGATGTAGATGTATATGACAATATGTCAGGAGGTTGATATGTTTGTTTCCTGATTAGCAATTATACGAAAAGCAAAAGTAGCTGAACTTAATTGTTTGACAAGCTCGATAATATGTGTGTTCCAGTACACATTTTCATCAACACATACACCCAGAAACTTGGAGTATTCTACCCCGTTTACTGACTCCTGCTCGTGTGCAACATCAGTTGCTGATACGACTCTATTTGTTGCACAGAACTGAATGTATTGCGTTGTTTTTTGTCTTTTTTTTTAATTTTGGGAGATCCAATTTTCAAAGGGCACTTAATAATTCTTTGGAAAACATCAATACCAACTTTTCTGTTGCTTGCTGTCCAATGGGATTATAACACTAGTATCATGTGCAAAAAGTACCAATTTTGCTTGCTGAATGTTAAGGGTACGATCATTCACTTATATAAGGAATAAGAGTGGACCCGAAATTAAACCCTATGGGGCTCCTGTTTTTTTTTTTTTTTTCAGTCTCTAACAATTGCATCCTTTCCGACGTTGCCTGAATTATTCAGCAAAACCTCTTGCATTCTGTTTGTTAAGTGTGATTCAGACCAGCTGAGGATAAAGCCATCAGTTCTATAAAACATGAGTTTTTCTAAGAGAGTAACATAATTCACACAATCAAATATCTTGAAAAGATCACAAAATTACCAAATGGCCACACATTATTATTTAAGGCTTGTTTTATTTCAGAGTGAATCTATAAACAACATTCTCAGTCGAGCAACCTTTCTGAAATCCAAACTGTGATGTGGTAGGTAAATTGTTTCCACTTAAGTATGCGACTGCATGTGAGTGCATTACTTCTCCGAATATTTTGGATAAGAAAGTCAGTAGGTAAATTAAGTGATAGTTGTTTAAGTCTTTTTTCTCACCTTTCTTATGAAGTTGCTTAACAACTGGAGATTTTAAACTGTCTGGAATTATTCCTTGTGCCAGAGAAGCAATGCATATATCACTAAGGTCAGCACTTATTGAGGTGGAACAATTTTTCAGATTTCTGTCTGAAATTCCATCAACTCTACATGTGCTTTTGTTTCCTAGAATTTTTATAACTGTAGTAATTTCACTCAAAGACGTTAGTGCTACTTAAGGTTTTGCCGAATGACATTTTTAATATATTCCCTTGCTTTTTCAATCGGACGATTTAATCCTCTATTTGCCGCTACCTAGAGAAACTGACTGCTGAATGTGCTAGCAATTTGGGAATAATACACAGAAGATGTATAAAAAAAGTGAGGAGGCCGCTGTGGCATTGCGCTGGATAATGGAAGCAAGATAAAGTAATAAGATCTGTCCACGAACAAAAAGCGTTCGACAGTGTGAGGTTATGCAAGATGTTCGAAATTCTGATAAAAATAGGAGTGACATGTAGGAAAAGACAGGTAATATATAAAATGTCCAAAAAATATTTAGCATTTAACATCATGTCGACACTGAGATCATGAGAGATGGAGCAGAAGATCGGATTAAAGAATGAGGGGAGAAAATTGGCCATGCCCTTTCAAAGGAACCACTCTGGCATTTTCCTGGAACGATTTAGGAAAATCACAGAATACTTAAATCTGGATGGCCAGACAGGGATTTGAATCGTAGTCCTCCCGAATGCTAGCCTGGTGTGGTAACGACTTCACCTGTTTGCTCAGTATTTATGGAAGACTGTGACATGGGCCAAATGGGGATTTGAAGCGTCGTCCTCCACAATGCGAGCCCAGTGTGATAACTTCACCAGTTTTCTCGGTAAGAAAGGAAGAGTGTGACATTACTGCCACATAACGCTAAGCGCTATTGTTTCATTTTCTGCCATAATTTGGTGGTCATTTCATTGAGAATGCTGGACATGTAGGCTTGGGAGGAAGCCTCGCCGTTTTTCGGGCAGGGAATGTCCACTTCAAATGTGGTCTCAGGATCCTTTTGTCAGCTGTGGGCAGCCAGTGAACGTCATTAGGATCAGTAAACTTCCACAAGGAGATGCGCAGTCTAAACAGAAGTGAGGTTGTTGCCTTCTTCAGGCATTTGACAGAAGAGCGGGCACATGACATAGCTTAGAGCCGGGGGGGGGGGGGGGGGGGGAGTGTGTGGCTAAGAGGTGCTGTGCTGCCATTGACATGCCCAGCAAGTTGATATTTTTGCATTTTCTGCACAAACGTCAAAATTCAAGACGCCCTGGTGCTTCCTGGTTAGCGAGAGAAAAAGCTGTTGCTTGTGCTCCAAAATTTTTGTCATCCAGTCGATTTGAGTTTTAGTGCCACCATGATATGCTTCAAGAAGCCAACCGATCGACGAGACACTGCTAGAGGTCATTTTTGTTGATGAGCGTTTCCTGTGTCAAGAAGTCCGCCCGCTTAGCTAAGTGGTAAAGTGTTTACCTCTCACGCAGCGGGACAGGGTTCGATTCCCGGCCGGGTTGGAGGTTTCCTCCGCTCGTGGACTGGGTGCTGTGTTATCCCCATCGTCATCTCATCAGCACCGACACGGAAGTCGCCCATTGTGGCGTCACCTGAAATAAGACCCCCAACCCGGGGACCGAACTTCCCGTATCCCGACTCCCGGGTATCAATGCCACACGATCATTTCATTTCTGTGTCAAGAGCGGGAAGTTGTTGTTGTATTACCCTGCTTTTTCATGAAATAAGGGATATTCTGATCTGTCACACTGGCAATAGCAGTGGGTCATCCACTCCATACGTTATTTTCAAAAAGTTTTGCAAATGAAGACCGTGAACTAAGGTTATGGGCTATTCTACGGGCTGCCGTGCTGGACGTTTTTTGTGTGGGCCAACATCTGGTGCTGATCGGCACACGCTAGCTGCTGTTGGGGAAATGTAAATGTAGCGAAGGCAGTAGCGAGATCCACATTCTAATCACCTCGTTACTTGCTTTAACTCTGTTGGAGAGTTAAACTGGCGATGAATAAAATATCTCAGTTTGCTTGAAATACTACGTGTGTTCGGGAATAACTGACTTGGTTTGTATCTTCACGACCATGTTAGCTTAAATTCTTGTGTACGCAAATATTGCACACACTAGCAAATCGGACTTCGTAAATTAAATAGCAGGCAGATTCCGAATAATTACTACAATACGTTGCAGTATCAGTGAGATAGCTGTGATAGTGGCTAAACAGACTTCACGCAATCGTTATTTGTTATTTGCCTTCATAGGATCATACATATATATATATATATATATATATATATATATATATATATATATATATATATATATATATATATATATATAATATTTGTGTGTGTGCGCGCGTGTGTTTCCTTCGTCAAAAATAACACGTTTATAGTCAGAAAATTATATTTGCTCTAAAAAATTGTTTTGATAATACAAGAAGAAAAAGAGAAAAATACTAATATGTCGCTATATCGCTTACTTCGTCACGCGTTTTGAGTTACTTAATTTAGCTGTAATTTGTGACTTCTTTCTATGTCGTCGATCTCGATTTCGCGAGCTGCCCAGATGAAGATAATCTCTTGCACCTTCACCATACAGTTTTTCTACAGTTTTTGATAGCTCCCCGTGGTGTTCTCGGTCAATTTTATTTTGTCAGTCATTAGAAAATATAAACATCTGTTAAGGGGCTCCGAAAAGGCTCAAAATGATGAAAAGTTCAATTTTTACTTTTTGCGTTTTCTGAATCTGCAGACTATTACCTTTTAATAGATATATAATTTATTCAATTCCGAAGACTACAACTATTTTTAAATTTTTTTTGAAATGTGTTCTACATGGGCGTGACCCACTGTGGCGCTGTTAAACTGCTGTCAAATGGTGTTATTATTAACGTCCGTGTTCATCAGGTACATTTTAGTGATGTGAGATAAAGTATGTGTTGTGGCTAACCTGTGATGGTTCAATATATATCGCTGGTGTGATTGTCGATTGTTTCATGTTTATTTACTCTGTCGTTATCTCGAAAATATTCGTAATTAATTCTGTTTCTTGAGTCTCTGTTTTGTTGAAGTGTAATAATGAGTAAAAGTAAAGTTATTAGAAATCCTCTGAAGGCTTTTAAGAAAAGGAGAAATGTTGGAAAGCCAAAGGTATGTGTTATTACTGTAAACAATAAAGACGATAACCAAGTGAGTGAACCTAACCTCTCAAGTACACCTGCCCATAGCAGTCAAAGTGGGAAAGAAAATGGCTAAAATGGCTCTGAGCACTATGGGACTCAACTGCTGAGGTCATTAGTCCCCTAGAACTTAGAACTACTTAAACCTAACTAACCTAAGGACATCACAAACATCCATGCCCGAGGCAGGATTCGAACCTGCGACCGTAGCGGTCTTGCGGTTCCAGACTGCAGCGCCTTTAACCGCACGGCCACTTCGGCCGGGAAAGAAAATACTTCACAGAAGAAGCTTGGTTCAATGAGTGAAAACTATGAATGTTTTATGGGCGAATCGGATGTGAATGAAATATTTGATGTGTCGGTTCTCAAAGGATTTTTTTCAAACTGTGTAAGATGTATTCATTGTAGTGAAGTTGGTCTGGAACTCTCCATAATAAAGCACGTAGGACTTGCTAGTGAAATACAACTGAAATGTGATAAGTGTTCATACATGACCACCTTTTGGAACAGTGTTGCAGTAACTGCAACTGAAGAAAATGGTAGCAAAATCTACGAACACAACAACGAGCGATGCTTGCTTTAGACAAGGAACGCCTTCGGGCTGCAGACAGGGCTGTAAAGAGTCTAGAAATACAAGCAAGAGTAAACGGGAGGAGGAACAAGAGGAAGCTGGAGGAGGAGTTTGCAGAGGATGAAGATAATCCATCCTATGGACCTGGAATGCACTAAAAAGTTAATACAATCTTTGTCGCTCGATTCCCAAAACTTTTATTTTCACATACTAACTACATGTTTTCTAAGGATCTTTCAAACATATTTGTTTCAAACTTTCAGTAAATGTTACACAGTACCCTCTGCATGATTTAACACAGCCTTTTTCCAAAAAACTGTATATTTTTGAATATATAAATAAAAAATTGCAAAAAAATGTTGTGAATTTTCATTACAATTGAAAAAAAAATCATCTTTAATAACTGAACTAAAATTTTGTAAAATCCCTGTGTTAAGTTGTAGCCCATATTCCAATAAATAATCTGTAAAAAGTTCAACTTCCTACCTCAAATACTTTGTGAGGAAAGATGTAATTTATAAGCGTTATTTTAACATTGCAAGTATAGGGCGTTCTGGAGCCCCTTAAGTATGCAATGGGGGCACAGGCAAGCGGATTGTTCTGATTTTTTATATTAGTGGCTCGTGAAGTTCAGAATGCAGATGCAGGTCTCAAAAATTCTCGAGAAAATCGATTATTAACTTATACAAGCGTCTTTCATTTACTTAAATTAAAACAATATATCGATGGACTGAGTGTTTCAGTAATAAAGTGCCTGCCTACCACATGAAAACCCTGGGTTCGATTCCTGGCCAACAAGTTTTTAAACAAAGATGAAATTTCTACGGTCATTTCCGTGCCGTATAAAATGCATACATATGAAAAAAAATCAGTTACGCTCGAGATTGGTAATCACTGATTCGAGTTTTGTTGCGACCATCATTTTTTTTAGTTTTTTTCGCTCAGTTAGAGTTCCTACGTAATTTTAAAAAATAAACAATTTTATGCTAATAAATGCATGTCTAATACCATTTTACATGAAATATGCACATCTTCTAATACGAAATTATGTATCTCACCAAAATTCCAGTTTCCTTTGCAAATATATATTCTTCCCGACTTTTATGTAACAGTTTTATTAAAAATTGTTTAAATGAAGAAATACATTACAAATGCAATCTCTGGAGCAAAAATTAAAAATCAAATATTCTTTACGTGCACTGTGCACATACAGATATGTAGTCAAACAAGCCAGAGTAATAAGCTTTGTAAAATACGGAAAGCAATAATTTTCACGGCGTCGAGCACACTGTAAAAATGTTGCATTTTTATCAGGTTTCCCCTCAACTCACATGCACTTTTCGTAAAAACTGTAGTTGAATATATTGTTCATTATTGTTGAATATATATTAATTAGCATTTATTTCACGAATTTTATATTTAAATGACATGAGTATTCTAACTGAACAAAAAAAGGAAAGAATAATGACTGACAACAGACTATAACGCCACCGACTGTTTTGTTCATTTTACTGTATTTTACGCTTCTTGGAAATGCTCGTAGTACAAGCACCTTTGTTTAAGAATTTCCATTTGTTGTGAATCGAGCGTGGGCTACCCACAGGGAAAGGAAGCATGCTACCACAGAGCGACATCGCCCTCGGGAAACTGACTTAGCTTTGGTGAATTGAAGACGCTCGGAAAATTTCAAAACTGATTTTCTCCAGAATTTTTAATGGTTGCATCCAACTGCAGTGACTGACACCTATTTGAACTCTGCTGTTCACATACTATAAACACAAAAAATTATAAAGATTCGATTGCTGTGTGGTCTGCTAGTGAGTCTTGAGTTAGTTTTCGAGATCTTTTAAAATATCCTACAGCTTGTACACAGCTGGGTGAACCACTAATAATGAACATAATCTGGTGAACATGTAAGCTTGTTGGTCTCGCCGTGACGGCGTCATCATTGTCCACAGTAGTCAAACTCAATGATCGTTCTCTTATTATTCGATGAAGGTATAGACTATTGCAATCGTTCATCTTATTTGAGTATAATTTTTTATTTTACAATAAGGATAGAAGCTGAAGCAATGAACTAAAATTTGTGCCACGTCCTGGACGTAAACCTGGGTCTCCTTCTTAATAAGCAGATGAGCTAACCACTACGTCACCGTAGCACTGTGGTTACTGAAATGAAGTTTGCGTTAGAGAGGGCATTGGACTAGGGTGGTCTGTGCAGCAGTGGCAGCACAATTTCACGGTGATGTAGGAGTTAGCACGTGCGCGTAGTAAGCAGGAGACCTGGTTCAATTCGTGATTTCCCTGCATTGCTTCAGATAAATGCTGGGATAGTTCCTCTGAAGGGTTACGGTAAACTCCGTTCCCCATCCTTTCTTAATCCGATGCGAGCGATGACCTCGCTGTTTGATTCCTTCCCCCGAATCAACTAATTTACCAACCTGGTTAAAATCCTGGTTCTTGAAAAAATTTTAATTTGTTGGTTTATGCTTCAGCTTCTAACCTTATCGAAGATAAAGTTGAGACTCGTATGTCTCCAGTAAAATGTAATCCCTCATATAAATCCTTTTATTGACTAGCAAGAGCTGAGTCAATTCCCTCTAGGATTATAAGCTTGCTACGCGTTATTTCAAGACTACTGGGCTAACTATTTTGTTGAATTCAGAGCAGCAACATCACATACAAATGTCTAATAGTAAGAAACTTTCAATACCAAGAACAGATTAAAAAGGGTGTGAAACAGGGATGTACTCTTTCTCCCCTTCTGTTCAATCTCTACATCGCAGAAACAATCAGGGACAAAAAAGGAAGTTTCAGGAGTGGGATTAAAATTCAAATGGAAAGGATATCAATGGTAAGATTTGTTGATGGCATTGTAATCGTCAGCGGAAGTGAGGAAGAACTGCAAGACCTCTTATGCGGAATGATCAATTTAATGGGCATAGGAGTAATGACTGAGAGCAAAGAAGGAGGGAAGTAATTAGGAGCACTAGAAATGAGATAAGCGATAAACCTAACATCAAGATCTGGGATCAAAAAGTGTGAAGAAACTCTGCTATCTTGGATGCAAAATTACTCTTCTAGGTTTAAACACTTCTGCTGGCCACGAAACTCCCCAGACATGACCATTATTGAGTATATTTTGAATGCCTTGTAACGTGCTGTTCAGAAGAGATCTCCATCCCGTCGTACTCTTACGGATATACGGACAGTCATGCACGATTCATGGTGTCAGTTCCCTCCAGCACTACTTCAAACATTAGTTGAGTCCATGCCACGTCGTATTGCGGCAATTCTGTGTGGTCGCACGGACCCTACCCGATATTAGGCAGGGTACCAGTTTCTTTGGCTCTTCAGTGCATATTTCCGTTAAGGTACTATGTGTGCCCGCTCTTATCCCACCAGTGAGGTAAGACTGGGTGATTTGATTTTTCCTATAAAAGAACCGCTCACTAAAAATGTGCTGAAGCTATGAATTTTCAGGAATGTATATTGTACTCAATTAAGCAATGATTACTTTTACAGAATCTGACAATTTCTGGGTTAAATAGTTGAGGTTCAAAGAATCTTGGAGTATTAGGTATCAATTTCAAGCCACCCCTCAAGCCCCTTTCCCCAAAAACGCACAGATCGTCCATACAACAATGCGCAACCGCCACAAAAGGTTTTCTTTGCTGTGTTGTTCAACATGCGCATCACAAGTTTTTGAATGTCAGTAATGACGCCTAAGTATTGACTCATAATGCGAATTTCTGCACTCTGTAGTTTCTTGGTAAGATAGTATTGTTAACACCAAGTCTCATAACTCATGATGATTTAAAATAGTTGTCCACTTTTTGCATTTCAAACACGTCGTGATAGGTGTTTACTCCTCGTTTTTCATCAGGAATCAAAGTGTGCGGGACAAACTTTGGACTTACTTTTCTCTTCTTCTAAACATTCTGGAGAGTGTCCTGAACATTTGATTTAGACATGTTGCTTCACTGCGACATGTGACACAACGACACTGACACACTACGGTGTGTTTTTTACAGTTGTTCGTTCAAGTTGTTATCGTAGTTACTGCTCTGACGTCGCTTGTACGCCAGAAATAAAATCAGGCTCGGAATGTTTTGGACGGGCAATGTATATTAATATCTGTACCTAAAGCTAATATCCATTTTATGCCTATTATATTTCATTTTTAATTTTTGAGACTGTAAACATCTTATCCAATTTCATATTGGCGAACTTTTTTTCCATGTCGACATGTGCTGCTTCCAATAAAAGCACAACGTCAGAATTACCTGGCGTAAAGGCAAACCGACTCTCAATTTTCTTTTCTGTTATGATGTACATTTTTCTTGGCAGTAACTTTGACTCATGACCTGTTGAGCTGAGTTATCCTTTCTTGATGTCTTTGGTACTTTTCCAAAAGTGAGATTGCATGTCAGGAGTCTCATAGGTTCTACTAATTGACCTGAATAATCGTTTCGTTGCCATAGCTCTTGCTGCTTTTAGAAATTCCGAAAGAATCTTGTCTATACCTTCCACCTTATTTAATCGCACGTCTTCCAAAGCTCTACTAAATTCTGACTTTTATTACTGAATGGCCTATGTCTCTCCATATAGACTCCAATTTTTACTTCTATCATGCCATCAAAAAGCTGTTTCGCCTCCTAGGACCTTTCAATGTACTTTCCCTACCCATCCACTCTCTCTTCCGCGTTTAGCTGCGCGATTATTTTTCCACTCTTAAAGTTGATGCCTTCGCTTCCCTCGAACGTCGTTCTTGACTTTGCAAGGAGAGTAAGTCGTGGTGGGTTTCAGAAAATAAAAGATAGATGGAATCGAGAATCTCTACGATTTTTGCGTGTTATTGACGTTGATACTGGCAAGGTATAGCTTCC
The DNA here is from genome assembly GCF_023864345.2 of Schistocerca serialis cubense. Classification (NCBI taxonomy): domain Eukaryota; kingdom Metazoa; phylum Arthropoda; class Insecta; order Orthoptera; family Acrididae; genus Schistocerca; species Schistocerca serialis. Next base: position 823,392,614 of record NC_064638.1, read on the forward strand.
ACGGATTCCAAGACTTTTTGTTTCAGTTTCATGTTTGAAGCTGGATAACGAGTAACAAGTGAAATATTTTTTTAGTGCGGTACAATCACGAATAAACAAGTTTCCGACTTTTTTCCTTTAGTTGTTCCGTGAAACCTCGTTTCTTGTTAAACTTCAAGGTTATAGGTGAATGCGAAGTACCCTGTTAGCTTGCAGTGAGTGAGTGTGCGAGCATCAAAGAATTTGACGTACATGATCAGAAGTTTTGTACCTCAGCAAGGGAACATAGACGTCATTATTTACCATAAATTTCAGGTTAATAAACGTAAACACGGTCCGTAGTAGGTTATAACTCAATGTTTATTTAATCGTGCGATTAGATAATTTCGACTAAACTTCATCGTCAAGCACATTTTTAACAACTGTATTTCATGTCATTTTCAAATCACTCTTAATTTAAAGTGATTTTAAAATAACGTGAAATACAGATGTTACAATTGTGCTTGATAATCACGCTTAGTCGAAATTAGCTAGTCGCACGACTAAATAAACGTCGTATTACAGCCTACTACGGACCATGTTTACGTTTATTCAGTACCTGGAGACTTTGGATCGCCACAAATACAAGATTTTAAATTTCAGCTAGATACGTCTACCCGTTTCTGAGAAAAAGGGGTCACAGCAGACGGAGGGCAGCCAGACAGTCAGATAACAAATTACGAGGCGTGTTTTTTAAGTAAGTACCGTTTTGAAATTTAAAAAAGACGTGCTAAGATATCTCAATAATTTTAATTTTACATGAAAGCCTGTACCTTAATCTACTTTTCTACATAATTTCCGTCAATATTGAGGCACTTGTCATAACGTTGTACCAGTTCTTGAATACCCTCCTAATAGAAGTCTGCCGCCTGACTTGTTAACCACTGCATCACCACTGTTTTGTCTTCGTCGTCGTCTTAAAGACGCTGACCGCCCAGGTGTTTCTTCAAGTGCTGGGCGCAAGATCGGGGCTGCACGGAGGATGATCTGGAGTTTCCTATCGAAAAGATGTGATGAGATCTTTAGTCTGATTCACCACATGCGGACGGACATTGTCTTGCAGCAAAACGATGCCCTTGCTCAACTTCTATGGACTGTTGTTTTGATCCTGGTGTGACGTAGGTCACCCATGTTTCATCACCCGTAACAATTTGGCTTAAGAAATCATCACCGCCGTTGTGGTACGACGCAAGGAAAGTCAATGCACTGTCTAAAGTTTGGTTTTGTGCACATCCGTGCCCGCATCTCGTGGTCGTGCGGTAGCGTTCTCGCTTCCCACGCCCGGGTTCCCGGGTTCTATTCCCGGCGGTGTCAGGGATTTTCTCTGCCTCGTGATGGCTGGGTGTTGTGTGATGTCCTTAGGTTAGTTAGGTTTCAGTAGTTCTAAGTTCTAGGGGACTGATGACCATAGATGTTAAGTCCCATAGTGCTCAGAGCCATTTTTTTGTGCACATCCGTCAACATTTTCGGTAATTCAAGTGCTCGGTCACAAGGCCCTATTAAACACTACAAGAAACATTAGGAAAGTCATCCCACAAGGAAGAACCCTATTGTCCTCTTCCTGTACCAAACTTTCACTAACGACCGAAGGACGCCCACTCCGTTGTTCATCATGCACATTTGTGGAGCCATCTTTATTACCATTCCATCACTCATTATGTTTTCTCCGTAAACTGCACAGATCTCACGATGAATATCGATCGCTTTTAGGCCTTTAGCACTAAGAAATCGTATAACAGCCCGTACTACACAGTCGGCGGGACTCACGATTATCGGAGACATCTTAAACACTCAGTACACAACGAAACAAGGAAGAATCAGACAGTAATGGCGTAGATTAAGGTGCAGGCTTCCATGTAAAAATAAAATTATTGAGATATCTTAGCACGTTTTTTTTTAAATTTCAAAACGGTACTTACTTAAAAAACACGCCTCGTACAATTTTGTTTCGTATAATGTAATTAAAAATGAACAATTTCGGATTTTCCCTGTACTTAAACTGTGATAGTTCTCTTCTTGTTAGATTTTATGATTTGCGGTCAAAGGGAAGTGCACTATAGGCTTTGATCAGCAGATTTCCAGAATCAAAGTATGTGACATACATGGCCGTATGTCATGGTTGTGTCAGCTTCGCATACTGCCAATGGACTATAGACCTTGGTATATGATACATATTTCAGCTTGATACGTGTAACTGTTCCTGTGAAAAATGGTGCTCAAAATACGGACGGAAAAAAATATTCGTGTAATATAATTACAGGTTCAGAATTTTCAGATTTTTCCCTTTACTTACACAGTCAAACATTGCTTCTTGTCAAGTTTGATGATTCTAGACCAACGGGAAGTAGTCTATACGTTATGACCAGAGAGTTCGTGAGAATCACAATATGTGAGATTAATGGCCGTATCTTTTGGTTGCATTGACTTAGAAACTCACATTTAGCACACCGCCTTAGTATGTGAAATAAATTCAGCTTGATACGCGTACCCGTTCCTGAGGCAAAGTTTTTTCAAAAGTCGGACAGAACGAACGCAGTAATTCTACACTACTGGCCATTAAAATTGCTACGCCAAGAAGGAATGCAGATGATAAACGGCTATTCATTGGACAAATATACTAGAACTGACATGTGATTACATTTTCACGCAATTTGGATGCACAGATCCTGAGAAATTAGTACCCAGAACAATTACCTCTGGTCGTAATAACGGCCTTGATACGCCTGGGCATTGAGTCAAACAGAGCTTGGATGGCGTGCACAGGTACAGCTGCCCACGCAGCTTCAACACGATACCACAGTTCATCAAGAGTGGTGACTGGGGTGTTGTGACGAGCCAGTTGCTCGGCCACCATTGACCAGACGTTTTCAATTGGTGAGAGATCTGGAGAATGTGCTGGCCAGGCAGCAGTCGAACATTTTCTGTATCCAGAAAGGCCCGTACAGGACCTGCAACATGCGGTCTTGCATTATCCAGCTGAAATGTAGGGTTTCGCAGGGATCGAATGAAGGGTAGAGCCACGGGTCGTAACACATCTGAAATGTAACGTCCACTGTTCAAAGTATCGTCAGTGCGTACAAGAGGTGACCGAGACGTGTAACCAATGGCACCCCATACCATCACGCCGGGTGATACGCCAGTATGGCGATGACGAATACACGCTTCCAATGTGTGTTCACCGATATGTCGCCAAACACGGATGCGACCATCATGATGCTGTAAACAGAACCTGGATTCATCCGAAAAAATGACGTTTTGCCATTCGTGCACCCAGGTTCGTCGTTGTGTACACCATCGCAGGCGCTCCTGTCTGTGATGCAGCGTCAAGGGTAATCGCAGCCATGGTCTCCGAGCTGATAGTCCATGCTGTTGCAAACGTCGTCGAACTGTTCGTGCAGATGGTTGTCTTGCAAACGTCCCCATCTGTTGACTCAGGGATCGGGACGTGGCAGCGCGATCCGTTACAGCCATGTCGACTGCTAGTGATACGAGACCGTTGGGATCCAGCACGGCGTTCCGTATTACGCTCCTGAACCCACGGAATCCATATTCTGCTAACAGTCATTGGATCTCGACGAAAGTGAGCAGCAATGTTGGGATACGATAAACCGCAATCGCGATAGGCCACAATTCGACCTTTATCAAAGTCGGAAACGTAATGGTACACGTTTCTCCTCCTTACACGAGGCATCACAACAACGTTTCACCAGGCAACGCCGGTCATCTGCTGTTTATGTATGAGAAATCGGTTGGAAACTTTCCTCATGTCAGCACGTTGTAGGTGTCGCCACCGACGCCAACCTTGTGTGAATACTCTGAAAAACTAATCATTTGCATATCACAGCATCTTCTTCCTGTCGGTTAAATTTCGCGTCTGTAGCACGTCATCTTCGTGGCGTAGCAATTTTAATGGCCTGTAGTGTATAAAGGATCCCATTGTACCGACTGAAGTACGAAGCCTTAAAAACAAAGCTGAGATGTGAACAAGTGGACAGCAGATCGCTGATAAACAGTATTCGAGTATTTTCTAGTAACCCACGTAAATTTTCCCCTTGCCGTCGTTGAATAGAAAGACCGGTGACGCACGTTAGCTGGAACAGCTGCGAAAGAACGCACGGAAACAATCCCAACTCGCTGTCGCTGTCCCAGTGTACCTTTTAGTTACACCTCGTGTATTGACACGTGTTGGATGTGAACTCTTGAAACGACCGCTAGTGTCGGCGGCAGCGGCCGTGAGTTCCCTCCTCTCCTCCGGGCCTTCCGCAGCAACACGTGCTGTGCGCACCGCCCGCCAGTGCCACAGACCGACTGGCGCGTTGTAATCGGGACTGCGGCCGGGTGCCGGCTCGGGATTTACGACCTCTGGCTGCGTGGCGGTGTTTTTATCTGAGCCCAGGTGGACACGGCCAGCGGCGCCGCACCGCGCAGCCTCGTCCCGCCATGCTAATGGCCCGCCCGGGCGGACCGCATTAATTGGCCCCGGCAAAACAGCGCTCCCTCCTCTTATCCCGGCTCGCTAGCCGCCCCCTCCCCTCCGCCGTTCGTTACGGCTGTGCGCACACCCTTATCTCACGGTCTGCGTCTGCTTCTCTCTATACGTCACACTGGCCCGCTCCCTTTTTCCGCATTTACGCATTTCCTTAACGTGTATCCGCACAGCTGAGGCAGGAAATGGCGCCATTCTAAGCTTAATAGACGGTCCAGCCACATTAATGTGATCACCGCCCACGATCGCTGTCAATGTGCAATAACCTCACACAATGGCAGGTAGCGGTACTAGTGGTGGCAGGTACAAAGGGTGATTCAGCAGCCCCTACCGCTGTCGTTTTATGCAACCCGCAATGTTAAATCTTGCCTTAATAACCGGTGTAACTGCCGTAATGTTGTACACAAGCATGCAATCGTGCATGCACTGTGTTGCACAGGTGTCAAATGTCAGTTTTTGGGATGGAGTTCCATGCTGTTGCACTTGGTCGGTCAATACAGAGACGATTAATGCTGTTTGCGGATAACGCTGAAGTTGTCGTCCGATGATGCCTTACATGTGCTCGGTTGGAGACAGGTCTAGTGATCGAGCAGGCCTTGGCAACATGTTGAAACTCTGTAGAGCATGTTAGGTTAGCACAGCGGTATGAAAGCGAGCGTTATCCTATTGGAAAACCGGTGTAACAGCATTAATCGTCTCTGTATTGACCGACTAAGTGCAACAGCATGGAACTCCATCCCAAAAACTGACATTTGAAACCTGTGCAACACAGTGCATGCACGATTGCATGCTTGTGTACAACATTACGGCAGTTACACCGGTTTTCCAATAGGATAACGCTCGCCTTCATACCGCTGTTCTAACCTAACATGCTCTACAGAGTTTCAACATGCGGTATGAAGGCGAGCGTTATCCTATTGGAAAACACGCCCTGGAAGGCTGTTCGTAAATGACAGCACAAAGAGCGAATCGCTAGAATGACGCACAAATCTGCAGTCAGAGTCAGGGACGCGTTGGCAGTCGCTTCAGTGGCTTGATGTATCCTGCCTCAGAAAAATCAACACGCGTCAATCTGGAGTATTACGTGAGTGCGTAATTATCATCATAAAAGTATTAACCACAGTCATTTGATTAGCGACTCACAGATCACTGAGCACGCAAGTAGCTATGTTTGAGGTTGAACAGGTATCTCTTGCACACGCAAAGTGGAATGGTCCTCATAGACTCAGTCGTATGCAGAGCAGGTGAGATATTTTCGTTCATTGCTAGAATGCGTGGAAAATGCAGTCTGTCTACAAAGAAAACTGGGTAAAAAACTCTCGTTCAACCTATCAAAGAACTTTGCTCATGTGTTTGATACTCTTGTCACATAGGACTAAAAGGAAATATTCAACGAAGGGCAGCATGTGTCTTTGCCCGAAAGGCCTTGATGGAAATGCTGGAAAAAAACATCTGGCATGCGTATGCTAATCATTCCGGGAATACCTACTTCCGATGAAGCACAATTAAGCGGCAAATCAGGGTAAACACACTCCTGGAAATGGAAAAAAGAACACATTGACACCGGTGTGTCAGACCCACCATACTTGCTCCGGACACTGCGAGAGGGCTGTACAAGCAATGATCACACGCACGGCACAGCGGATACACCAGGAACCACGGTGTTGGCCGTCGAATGGCGCTAGCTGCGCAGCATTTGTGCACCGCCGCCGTCAGTGTCAGCCAGTTTGCCGTGGCATACGGAGCTCCATCGCAGTCTTTAACACTGGTAGCATGCTGCGACAGCGTGGACGTGAACCATATGTGCAGTTGACGGACTTTGAGCGAGGGCGTATAGTGGGCATGCGGGAGGCCGGGTGGACGTACCGCCGAATTGCTCAACACGTGGGGCGTGAGGTCTCCACAGTACATCGATGTTGTCGCCAGTGGTCGGCGGAAGGTGCACGTGCCCGTCGATCTGGGACCGGACCGCAGCGACGCACGGATGCACGCCAAGACCGTAGGATCCTACGCAGTGCCGTAGGGGATCGCACCGCCACTTCCCAGCAAATTAGGGACACTGTTGCTCCTGGGGTATCGGCGAGGACCATTCGCAACCGTCTCCGTGAAGCTGGGCTACGGTCCCGCATACCGTTAGGCCGTCTTCCGCTCACGCCCCAACATCGTGCAGCCCGCCTCCAGTGGTGTCGCGACAGGCGTGAATGGAGGGACGAATGGCGACGTGTCGTCTTCAGCGATGAGAGTCGCTTCTGCCTTGGTGCCAATGATGGTCGTATGCGTGTTTGGCGCCGTGCAGGTGAGCGCCACAATCAGGACTGCATACGACCGAGGCACACAGGGCCAACACCCGGCATCATGGTGTGGGGAGCGATCTCCTACACTGGCCGTACACCACTGGTGATCGTCGAGGGGACACTGAATAGTGCACCGTACATCCAAACCGTCATCGAACCCATCGTTCTACCATTCCTAGACCGGCAAGGGAACTTGCTGTTCCAACAGGACAATGCACGTCCGCATGTATCCCGTGCCACCCAACGTGCTCTAGAAGGTGTAAGTCAACTACCCTGGCCAGCAAGATCTCCGGATCTGTCCCCCATTGAGCATGTTTGGGACTGGATGAAGCGTCGTCTCACGCGGTCTGCACGTCCAGCACGAACGCTGGTCCAACTGAGGCGCCAGGTGGAAATGGCATGGCAAGCCGTTCCACAGGACTACATCCAGCATCTCTACGATCGTCTCCATGGGAGAATAGCAGCCTGCATTGCTGCGAAAGGTGGATATACACTGTACTAGTGCCGACATTGTGCATGCTCTGTTGCCTGTGTCTATGTGCCTGTGGTTCTGTCAGTGTGATCATGTGATGTATCTGACCCCAGGAATGTGTCAATAGTTTCCCCTTCCTGGGACAATGAATTCACGGTGTTCTTATTTCAATATCCAGGAGTGTACTTCCCCTGCCGCACCGCCATCCATCCCGCCTGCGTATTGCTTCCTTAGGGGCTGAGGAGGACAAGATTAAAATAATTACAAGGCGCAGAAAGACATCGTTCTAGCAATCATTCTTCTAGCTTCCCACACGCGAATGCAATGGATGGAAACCCTAATACATGGTACTACGTGAAATACCCTCTACCATGCACTTGACAGTGGTTTACAGAGTATGGATAAAGATGTAGATCGTGCGTCCAAAGCTTTCGGGAAGAACGTGTCACCCCTAAAAATAATCTGAACGTTAAGCAGAGTGTGTACAGGTTGCTAGCAGTAGCAGTAGTTTGCTCCTCTACACTCATCTTAAGTTTCAGCAACAACTTTAATGATTTAGTGCATCACAATTAAATTGAAACGTGCAAAAATGATCTAGATACTTGCCAGTCACAACGGGAAATAATTTACATAATGTGGCTATCAGTGTACGAAATAGTGCGTAAGAGCTATGCACGCAATCTAGCATCCCACGTATTAAATGGAAACCTAAAAGTTTGGTAGGATATGCTGAAATCACAAACAGATGCAACTTTATTATTTACTTATAAATAGATAATAAAGTGAAATCGTTCATGATCAAATTTCCTTCCAAATTTAAATATACATAGCGAAAAAAATAATCGCCGTACTTGGCAGTCGGCGTGCGATTACTCAGCCCAATTCAAGACAAAGCGCATCTAGGAAAACCTAGTGCCGCCAGTAGTTTAATAGAAACGCGGTTTATAAAACGAGGCTCTGGCAACACAGTAACTGCGCCCAGTGTGTCCAAGAACAGGCAGCATGAACACTGCACTGCGCTGGAGCTGTCCCTTTAGCTCACTTGGGGTGTGCCCTGTCTCTTCATTTCATGAGGCATCTGTGATCACCTTCCATGGTACGGTGCACTGTCACATACCGGCCAACAGACGGGTAAGTGTTAGCAAAAGCAATGCAATGGTGTGGCATTGTTGTACGTGCACCTTACTGGGAAGTTAGTGATGTTTTACAGTTTTCAGCTGACTGGGTGTTGTGTGATGTCCTTAGGTTAGTTAGGTTTAAGTAGTTCTAAGTTCTAGGGGACTGATGACCATTGATGTTAAGTCCCATAGTGCTCAGAGCCATTTGAACCATTTTTGAACAGTTTTCAGCGATTACTGATATTACACACCTATGTTCGTAGAATGTAAATACTGGGTTCCTTCTACATAAAATTCATCAGATACAGATGTTGCACTTAATAATTGGGAAAGAAGTTTTATGAAATGCGGAGAATGCCGATACACCACATACGAGAATATCAATCACGGGCTTGAAGTACAGTTACTCCCCTATGAAAATGTTATCAACATCACTCTGAGTTTCAGAGTAACACATATATTCTCAAGTACAACAATGGAAGGAAACGTGATTTGGGTTAATTTTTAATGAATCTAACTCTGAAATGAAATGATCGTATGGCATCGTTGGCCTGGATGTCCCATTCGGGTTCGGCCGCCAAGTGCATGTCTTATTTCATTCGGCGCCACACTGGGCGACTTGTGACCGATGGTAAGGATAAAACGATGAGGAGGACAAAACAACACCCTGTGCACGAGCGCAGAAAATCTCCAACCATGCCGGGAATTGAACCCGAGACCAGTGCATGTGAGGCAAGCATGTTACCACCCAGCTAAGGAAGCGGACTATCTGGCATAGGAAGGACTTAAATATAAATAAGTAAATTTCAAGCCTTTATATACGCTTTTATTTACCCTTTGACAATTATAAAAAGATTATTCCTACCGCACAGGCCATGAAGGCTGGCCGCCGTGTCATTCTCAGCCCACAGGCGTCAGTGGATGCGGATATGGAGGGGCATGTGGTCAGCATACCGTTCTCCTGGCCGTGTGTCTGTTTCCAAGACCGGAGCCGCTACTTCTCAATCAAGTAGCTCCCCAGTTTGCCTCACAAGGGCTGAGTGCACCCCGCTCGCCAACAGCGCTCGGCAGATCGGATGGTCACCCAGCCCAGCTCGACAGCGCTTAACTTCGGAGATCTGACGGGAATCGATGTTACCACTGCGGTAAGGCCGTTGTCAAGAAAGACACAAGCACGTAGAATTGCATCAGACTAGCTACGAGTTTGTCGGGAAATCGACTGTGGCCTTTTCGATGTAACCGTACCAGTATTCATCTTAGCGACACGAGGGAAAAGTAGAAAACTCCAGTCAGGATCGCGGGGCTGGGGTATGTCACACTCATTCAGAATGAGATTCCAGTGCTGTATTATTACGCCACGCTAAATGGTATTTACTTTATAAATAAACATAAGGAATTTCATAACGTGTCTAGAGTCTACTGCTAGTTTGCTCCACACGCAAGAACTGTAGAACATGTCCCTATTTTCAAATGAAAATTTCGTTCTGTACAAGCCCTAAAAGTCGACACATGAACTCCAACCGACAGTGCCTCATTCATAGCACTGCACAGCTCTTCTTGAAACTGATTCCCATCGTCTAGTTGGTGTATTTGCAGCTCCATCTTGAACGTAATAAACTGGAAATTTACAGTAGAAACCCAGCACAGATTGTATACCTACAGTCTGATTAAGCATACAGATAGTACTTTTGAATACGTGCACCACAATTAACAAAGTGACAAGCACCTGATACCAAGACTCACAAATTGATTTGAGATTTTACTTACATTTAGCAAATAGAGATACTGAGAAACTTCAAGATAGAAACTCAGTTCCTTAAGAATTTTGGTGCGGCACATTTAAGATTATTTCTTTGAAAGAGTGCTCATGTAATGATGATAGTTCACTCTGCCGTACCCTGTGGCATACAATAAGAATACTATCTAGAAGCAGCAGCCTGGATCATTGTAAAGAGCTGTTTAAAAAACTAAGTATCCTTATTGTACCAAGTAAGTGTGTAAGTAGGCTGTTTATGTTTTCTCTATGTAAGTAGGCTGTTTAGGTTTTTTTATTGGTAACGCCACCTCTGTATGAAAATCACTGGCTGTGCTGTGTGCAGTCTGTGGCTGCTTTGCATTGTTGTAATACTCGCCATTGTAGTGTTAGGCAGCTGGCTGTGAACAGCGCGTAGCGTTGCGCAGTTGGAGGTGAGCCGCCAGCAGTGGTGGATGTGGGGAGAGAGATGGCGGAGGTTTGTAATTTGTCATGAACTGCTATATTTATATATGATGATATCAAGGTAAATACATTGTTTGTTCTCTATTAATATCTTTCATTTGCTAACTATCCCTATCAGTAGTTAGTGCCTTCCATAGTTTGAATCTTTTATTTAGCTGGCAGTAGTGGCGCTCGCTGTATTGCAGTAGGTTGAGCAGCGAAGATTTTTGTGAGGTAAGTGATTTGTGAAAGGTATAGTTTAATGTTAGTCAGGGCCATTCTTTTGTAGGGATTTCTGAAAGTCAGATTGCGTTGTGCTTACAAAATATTGTGTGTCAGTTTAAGCACAGTCCAGTATAATTGTTCAAAGGGGACGTTTCATATGTCGACCCTTAGCCGAGGATACCTCACTGGAATCTTCTGATCTTTTGTTGTAGTTTGTTTAATTAGTGTAGATTTTGTTTATTGCTAGCTCGTAATTGTAGAGAAAATCTCCTTTGTAGTTGTAGTTTTTCATTGTTGTACAGTAAAACAGTTGTGGCATGCATGTAGATTTGCACCAAGTATTTCGCAGCTGCGCTGGCAATTAAGTAGACATTATTTCCATTGCTATGTTATTTTATTTTGCTCTTCAAATTGTGCTTTTCTGTGTTATCGTCTGAAATATTGTGACAATTATGGCGTGTGAAAAACGTAATACTAGGCTCCAAAGTAAACTGAGAAATGACAGTGAAGACGAAAGCAGTGTGTTAGCGCTGCAGAGTAATGAATTAACTAATGTTCAAAGTAGTAATTTGGTAATTGCGCATAGGGAAATGGGGCGGGCGGCAAACAATGGTGTAGACAGTGAAACAGGTAGTGAACAGGGAAGCGTTATCGATCGATTGGTCGGAAACAGCTCGCCTCAGGAATCGGGAATGACAGAACACAATATTGCAAATACTGCAGACTCAGGTTTTGGGTTCTCACCGTTTTCTCAAATGAGTCAAGACACATTTTCCGCTTGTCAAAATGTGAATGTTGCCGGTGCAACTTCACTGCCGAAAAGCACTGAGGAACATGTTTCAGACACCAGTGCATTGTTATTACAATTAATGCAACAAATGGGACAAAAGCTTGAAAAGTTAGACACAATGGAACAACACCAGAGACAAACACAGCAACAGTTAGACACAATGGAACAAAATCAGAGACAAACACAGCAACAGTTAGACACACTGGAACAAAATCAGAGACAAACACAGCAACAGCTTCAAAAGTTAGACTCATTGGAACAAACTCTTGAACAAACGCGTGAAGATTTAACTACTGAGTTACATAACATTGAATCGAAATGTCAAAAAGTCTGTAATGACGTAAAAACTCAAATTTGTGAGCATTTTCAACCTATTTTTTCGCGGCATGAAAAGGCATTACAGAATCACGAAGCAGCCATAAAAGAACTGCAAATTATTGTTCATGAAAATCATGAGACCTTGCAAGCTAAATTTGACTCAGTTGCATCTACCGATTCGGTTACGCAACTTGCAAAAACTCAGGAAAACTTAAAGAACACAGTAGATTCGATTTCAACACAAATGGACACTCTGAAACTTGGTTCAGAAAAACACATTGAGGAAATGTGTTCACTATCGGAGAAAGTAGCCGAACTTTCGGATCAATTCACTAACTTATCTACGAAGGTAGATGATAATCTGAACGACACAAAACCGGTAGTCTTTAATGACACAGAAGAGTGCGAACAAATTAGGAAATTCAAACAAAATCAGAATCAAATTAATACGCAACACCAAAGAGAAATCCGGGATGTACAAGATCAGCTGACTCAGGTAATACAAGAATTACGTATTTCAGAGGCCACTCGCGCTCCAATACGGGAAGAGGGACTTAGAAATACGGAACAACCACAAAATAATAACACAGGACACTTCGAAAGTTATGAAAGAAATTGGCAAGGTGCACCGAATTTTGAAATGGAACCGCCGAAACGACGTAACAATGACCGATATGCGACTTGCCGACATGATGACTTTGACTATAAGCTGTTCATTACTACACGTAAATTCAAAACATTTAAGAATTCTGCCAACGACATTCATCCACAAGCGTGGCTCCATCAATTCTCTCATTGTTTTCCTCCCAACTGGTCATTAGAACACAGATTAGAATTTATGTGTGGCTACTTGGAGAATGAACCAGCTGTAAGAATGCGATCGGTAATTCACGATTGCCACAGTGAAGGAGAGTTTTACCATGCCTTCCTCTCAGCATATTGGTCTCAAGCCACACAAGACCGTGTAAAACATAGCATCATCATGATGAAACACTTTGAACAATCTGAATTTTCCAGTCTTGTCAAATATTTTGAAGACATGTTGCATAAGAATCAGTATCTTTCAAACCCATACAGCCCCTCAGAACTCATCCGCATTTGCTTAATCAAACTGCCTGAACATTTACGACATATTATTTGGCAGGACGTTGCAAAGACGACATTGAAGCATTTCAGGGACATTTACAAGAATTAGAAATTGACACTGACAATCGCGGAACGCGAAACCGGGAAAACAATCACTACAGGTAACATCCGTCACAACTCCGTGACGACAGAAGTAATAACTGGACACGACAAGGCTATTCTCACAACACAAATCGTGACCAAAACAGACACCACCCTTATGACAACCGCTGGCAGAATAATAGTTACAGAGAAAGATCGCATTTCCGTAGAAATGAATATGACAGAGATAACCATAGAAACAGACAATATGGTAACCAGAACTGTTATTATCAAGGGAGACAGAATAATTTCAGACGCAACGGTCCAGCGCGCAGTTACGATTCAGGGAGAAATTCTCCACCACATGACCGACAAGAAAGAAACTACAGGAACTACCGACATGACGACAGACGATATAATCATAACGATAGACGTGAATTTCATCAGAACTGGCGGGACTCTAACAGAGCTGGGCCCTCTCGGCAAGGCGAATTTGTAGAAGTTAGGTCTCCTAATCCCAATAACAGCGCGCGCCAACAAAGAGACAGACAATGACTCGCACAGCAGGCAGCTGCGTGCGGCCGCTGGCTCAGGGAAAAATAACAAAGACGCTAGCCTTGAGAAAAGATGTAGCATTCTTTACCGATGTAAACAACATGATAATTGCTTTGAAGTTGAAAGTCTGCGTACTAGGAAGAGTAAAGGATTGCACCACACTTCACATGTAAAACCATTTATTGAAAGATAATCTGCTTTTTAACTTAGTCTTTGCCATAAAATTTTTCGCTTCACATTACTAATATGCATTGTCAGACTTAGAATCTGTTAACATACAACAATGTTTGAAGTTAAATATCCAATCAAGAACCAAGAGAACTTACTTAAACAGAAATGACGAATGCATTGTTATAGTGAACAGACGTCACAGTGTTATTGTGTGTGTACATTCTTGCTTGTTAGTTGCACGATTACGTAACGACTATCAGGCTTACATACTTAGAACATTTACCAGTACTGCTAATGAGATTTTAATGCAACATTTTGGTTTACTTGAAAATATATTCTGGATTTAAAGTACTTTCAGTGAGATACCAGATGGCACAGTGGTTAGTTTATGTGACAGCTACACGATTTTATCACGACGCTACTAATGAGTGACAATTTACAATGTTGCTTTTGCAGTGTTTCTGTTTTATATCTGCACAGTTTTTCTGAATTCTTCTGGAAAGTAAAACATGTTTTAGTAGTAACTTTTGTGGTACAGCAACAATGAGATTGTCTTTTCCGTAGCACAACAATACGTTACAGCACAGTACTTTCTTCATCACGGCAATAAGTGTAATAACTAAGATATCTATACATAAAGCATTTCACTTTTGTTTATCATGAGGTAAGTACATTGACTTCTGCAGAACTTAGCTTTCGGAGGACGATAATTACGACAATTCCACAGAATTATCTTACAGCAAGACGCACATTTAGCGCTACAGGACACGCATTTGAGTGATTAATCTTGTACTTAAAACATTTATTTTTAAAGATATTTGAAGTACAATGATACGAAGTTTTTCCGTGATACATTTTCCGTGATACATCTGTAACACCTGAGGGTATAATTACATTAATCCTCAGGGGGGTACACGCTTACTTTGTGTACCATGTGTGTGGCAACCACAAGGAACCCTAGCTAATATGGTATTTGCTTATACAACTTTACACATCGGTACCATATTTCTCTAACACACAAACTACACAGCTATCTGATCATTTAACTGAGAGATAAACATTTTTTTACTACATCAGTGACACATGTTTACGCAATACACAGTTGGGTAACTTCACACTTATGAAACTGTATTTTATCTGTACTTTGTAAACTGTTCATATTTTTTCGGAATCATTGTGATACTATGAGAGCTTTGAATGATGTATTTGGTAAGGGAGCATGATTTTAAAGTACGATTGAGGTAGATGACACTATTGAAATGAGCAGAGAATTTTTTTTAGGTTTTGAAATTATTGCAGAAAGCTACGACGATTTTGAGATTTGACTGAGGTGTTATGATGTTATTTTTACGACGACGATGTGTATTATGCTGCTGAGGTATGTTTACGATTAATAGGCTGAGGCTATATGAGTTATTTGATTATGCTTCATATTTATAATGACGAAATATTGACGAGTGTCGATGGATACGTATATGTGTAATAAGGTAAGGAGTAATGAATAGTGGGTAGGGACTCTTGACTTGTGAAAAAGGATGTTGGAAACCAAGAATCGTACTTTAAGAGTTATGAAATGTGTGTAAATACGTGAATGTATCACAATGCCGGCGAAAATTTTTTGGACAACGTTATATTCATAGGATTTTCTTTCTACAGATTTGCAACGCTAATTCTTGACCTGTGAAATATTTTTATGTGAGACTGTCACTGTAGCGGAAACTGGTGTCGTAAATATTTCCGTAAGAAAGTTAAGTGACCACCTGCACGTAATGCGTCGTGGGCACGCAGCTGTGTCAAACACCTGGAGAACAAGCCATTATGGTGTGCCTTTCCGGAAGCACAGGTAGAAAAAAAAAAAAAGAAAAAAGGCAGGCCTTTATCCTCGCCATTGGCATTCCTTTAGAGAAAATATTGCAAATGCGACACCCTCATTACTTCCATTAACCTTGCTATTGACATTCCTTTGTAGAAAGCATCGCAAATATTACACGCTCATTACCTGAAAGCATATGATTACTCGTACTTTGTAGTAATTACTGCAATGCTTATGAATTGATGGGAAATATTCGTACATCTGCACACCTGATTATGACATGTGTCTTTCTATGAGAGTTGAGAGCTACTGACTTACGAAATGCCACATGACTATTGAATGATATTTTTATGCTTTGCTTTTCGTAGTTGCTTATTTCACTTGATATCTGGTTTCCAGCTGTGTTGCAGCATTGCTTTTATAAAATAAAATGCATTTGCTAATGTGAACACTTTCTGTCAACAGATCTATTAAATAATTATTTTATGATCCACATTCTTTAAAAAAGGAGGTCTTGGAAAGGAAAGAACAATAAGAAGGAACTAGTAACAGTAACACATAATTTTCTTTTCAAGTACATGGTAATATTTCTTTTTTACAATCAGTTGTTGTGGTGCACCACTTTAATTACATAGATATTAAGATGTGAATATACATTTCCCTTATCTGCATTGTTGTTTTTACTGTAATATTTTTTCTGCTTGAGCTTTGTCATGTATAGATATAAGTTTTATATTTTTTATATTTTTTATATTTGCTGCTGCTGTTTGCCAGGCACAGTGCTACTGAATTTTAAATTGTGTTACTCTGTTAAGCTAATTTTACTACTGACTTATTTTTCTTGCTACTGTACATTGGCTCATATTAGTTGTAATGTTGCATTGCTTGGTAATTTATATTTACTGTAGCTTGCTTTGCAATTTTCCATTTTTTTTGCATTGCTGTTTGTGTTAATTTGTTATGTGCTGCTGCATTGCCTCGTCCCTTAGTTTAGTATCTGAGCTCAGTAGATTTAAGTTAGCTTAAGAGGAGACTATATAAGAAACTAACTATTATAAATTTATAAGAAATGCATTGAGAAGCTATCAGAAAATGGTCTGGCGAAATAAAAAGGATACTGTACAGTGGAGAAAAACTATTATTGACAGAGGATGTGAACAGAATACAGAAAGCAGAGAGAAAAACTATTTTTGACAGAGGATGTGAACGAAATACAGAAGGCAGGCTTAGATTGGACTTTTGGGAATAATGATGAATGAAGGGAGATCTCCAAGAAGCAAAGAAAGTTTTGTTTGCAAAATACTGCAATGAAACAAACCCTGTCCTTTCCTTTTGTGTTATCCCACTATGTGTTTGGGTACACTTGTGTATATATGTTCTTCCTGTCTTTATATGTTTACCTCATCAGACTTTTGTTGTAGAATTTTTCTCATACTCAGCTACATGAACTATGATGAGGAATACTGTTATCCTCAAATATAATTTGCGTTAATAATATGTTATTTACTTTGTAAAGATGTTAGACATTATTAATTCTGTTTTGTTTTAATGCTCATGTGTAAAGTTGATGTTTCAAAAGTTATTCTGATCTTTTATGTATTTACTTATGTCATAATTCCTGTAACACTGATGTATATGTTTATTTCTATTCTTTTGTAAAGCCCCTATTACTACAAACGTTATCTGTATTATTATGTTTTTAATGATGTGTTTTGTACCTTTGTTATTGTATTCTTATGTTATAAAATTGTAATATTCACCAGTTAATGATATTATTAACTTGTTAGTTACATTTCACTGCACACGTTTCTGTTGGTCATAGTATATGGACAATATGTGAGAAGTAGGGACTGATAGTGTTTGCACGTGTGTTAATGATTCAGCAAGGGACTGGATAACAGCATTGCTGGTTCTAAGGACAATTTCAAAAACTTTGTGAGTGCACAAGTGGTGGTTTATGGACTTGCTATATTATCCGCAAGACTCTTCAGCGGTGATTGTGCACCTGCACAGTCACAACAGATGGCTGCTGGCTATCTCTCCAAGGACTACAGTGGGTCTGCATCTTTGATGACCCACCAGTACCATTATCTCTACAAGGACTACAGTGGGTCTGCATCTATGATGACCCACCATGCCATTATTTCTACAAGGACTGCAGTGGGTCTGCACCTCTGGTGGCCCACCAATACCGTAATCTCTACCAAGACTACAGTGGGTCTGCTCTGTGATGACCTACCTACCAATACTCTTCAAAATTTCGACTGACTCTGCTGTGGGTTTGCTCTGTTGTGGCCCATTACCTGTCTGCATGTCGAGAGTCAGCACTGTCTTTCCATTGGAAGGACAACACTACTTCTTCAAGACTGCATGGAAATCCACTACTTCCATGTGCATTTTCTTTTACTGCTCAGACTTTGAGAAAAACACTACTATTTTACCGTAATGAATGATCAGGACTGTCTTTATAGACTGCGAGAAAATTTTAGCTTTTGACCAACATTGTATCAATAAGTGTGTGCATTTTATATCTTTGTTACAGTAATTGTGAAAAATTTTTGTCAAATCTGTATTGGCCAGTGCCCAACACCATTTGTAAAAATTTTTTGTGGGGAGCATGGGGGCTATGTAAGTAGGCTGTTTATGTTTTCCCTATGTAAGTAGGCTGTTTAGGTTTTTTTATTGGTAACGCCACCTCTGTATGAAAATCACTGGCTGTGCTGTGTGCAGTCTGTGGCTGCTTTGCATTGTTGTAATACTCGCCATTGTAGTGTTAGGCAGCTGGCTGTGAACAGCGCGTAGCGTTGCGCAGTTGGAGGTGAGCCGCCAGCAGTGGTGGATGTGGGGAGAGAGATGGCGGAGGTTTGTAATTTGTCATGAACTGCTATATTTATATATGATGATATCAAGGTAAATACATTGTTTGTTCTCTATTAATATCTTTCATTTGCTAACTATCCCTATCAGTAGTTAGTGCCTTCCATAGTTTGAATCTTTTATTTAGCTGGCAGTAGTGGCGCTCGCTGTATTGCAGTAGGTTGAGCAGCGAAGATTTTTGTGAGGTAAGTGATTTGTGAAAGGTATAGTTTAATGTTAGTCAAGGCCATTCTTTTGTAGGGATTTCTGAAAGTCAGATTGCGTTGCGCTAACAAAATATTGTGTGTCAGTTTAAGCACAGTCCAGTATAATTGTTCAAAGGGGACGTTTCAAGTGTATTAATCTGTTGCGCGTAACAGAAAAAACATTACGTATTTCACTTATGGTTCTATACATAATCATGGAAGAAGAGCCAGTTTCTCTGATAAACTGCACCATGAGATGAAAAATATTACTAAAATACACCTGTTTAGAAACGGCTCCTAAAATATTCTTCATAAATAATGCACATCACTCAGTCAAAGACTACGTAGAAGACTTACATTAGTGATTAATAGTGAAATGCGATATCTACATCACCTTGTTGCATTACAATACTGTAATGATTTTGCAAGAAAATCATTTGCCGAGATCTACAGTGCCTGGTAATAATGTCTTGTCATTCTCCTGAGTTCATCTCTCTCATCTATGGGGATGCTAACTCAGAATATGAGGAATAATCACAAATTTACCTGCGTTGAGTCAGTTTTCCGAATGGACTGAAGTTAGTACAAGGGGCATAGCAGCACGTTCATGGCTCCAGAGTTCTTGATGTGTGCAGTGATGAAGAACAAAACTATATTCTTTTGCTAGAAGCTGTCTGCAGAAAATTGTGTGTAAATCAAAGAACATTGTACATTGGGGATAAAATGAACGAGCGAGGACCGAGCTTGCCCTCTCTAGCCATCCTGATACATGTTTGCCCTAGCTTTTCTAAATCATTTCAAGAAAATGCAAAGACAGTTTCTTCGTCAAAGCCATGGCCGACTACCTGTCCTACCATCATAACTAATACTTATATATTTTAATATGTGTATTTATATTTTTGAGCTATTTATTTTCATTGGATTATTATGATAAATCTAGTATCTAAAATTTAGAAAGTATTCTGTAATTGGGGAAAAATTGCGATCGGTATAAAACGCTAAAAATCATATAAAAACAGTCTCGGTAGCGTTTACAGATTTTTATTTGTTAGCAACTGGTTTCAGCCCTTTCCTCAGGCCATCTTCAATCTTTCGCCGATGCAATACAGTACTGATACATATTCACTACAGAAGGATGAAAATATGGCTAAACAACGTCTAAAATACAAGCTACGCTAATTAAAAGGTACGATGTTATACCTGTTGTGGCTCCTGGTGGTGGCAAGTGAAGCGAGATCCGTAGAAGTAAGTAGCAATGTAAGATAACTACTGGATAAATGAATAAATAAATAAAATTAAATTGAAATAAATCATTACTTATTGGTGTTATCAGCAAGTATATCTAATATGAATGTCAGAGTGTACAGTAACAGCTATGTATATTTGTTTAGCAAGCTATGATACACAAAAGAAGAAACGAAGTGGCCATTCAACTCCATGCTTTACCTTAGCTCAATAGGCCTCTCATACGAGGTGCGACAATAAAGAAATGAGACTGATCATTTTTTCAAGATGTGGCAACCCTGCAGGCTTGCATAGGCACAATATCTTTGACCTTGGTCTATTAAGCTGCTTCTAGTCCAAGTGGCACATCGATGCAACTGCTCAGTTGTGAGCCGTGCTGTAATAAGTTAACATGTGTTTGTGTCTCTCGGCACGGAAATGGAACCGCATAATATTGCGCAACGGTATACCATTTCTTTTTCCGTTAAATTGGGTGGAAACGCGACGACAACTTATGGTAAGCTTCAGAAGACTTTTGGAGAAGAGGTTATGTCAAGAGCTCAAGTTTTTCGTTGGCATAAAATGTTTAGTGAAGGCAGAACGAATGTTGAAGATGAAGACCACAGTGGACGACCATCAACCTCACGGACGGATGTCAACTTGGCCAGGGTGCGTGAACTCGTACGATCTGATCGAACATTATCCGTGAAAATGATTGCAGAAGAACTGAACTTTAGTCGACAAACTGTTCGTCTAATGATAACTGAAGATCTTGGTATGAGAAGGATTTGTGCAACACTGGTCCCAAAAAATCCCACACCACAACAGCGAGAAACACGGAAAAATGTGGCAGCCGATCTGTTAGAGCAAACGGAAATCAGTCCAGAATTGTTGAGCCGTGTTATCACTGGTGATGAAAGTTCGTTTTTTTCAGTACGATCCAGAGACAAAACGCCAAAGTTCGCAATGGTGCACAAAGGGATCACCCAGGCCAAAAAAATCTCGCATGTCGAAATGAAAAGTGAAATGCTTGCTTGTGTGCTTCTTTGATTACAAGGGAATTGTTCATAAAGAGTGGGTGCCTCCTGGACAAACAGTTAACCAATATTAGTACAAAGAAATTTTGGAAAGACTTCGTAAAAGAGTTCTTCGCGTCGGTGCCAACATTGCTAATAATTGGATTCTGCATCACGATAATGCGCCATCCCATACTGCTCTGTCAGTACAGCATTTTTTAACCTCAAAACAACTTTTGGTATTACCACAGCCACCTTATTCGCCAGATGTCGCTCCATGCGACTTTTTTCTATTTCCAAGAGTCAAAACGGCTGGGAAGGGACATCATTTTCAAACAACACAAGGTGTCCCAAAAGCTGTGACGAGGGTCTTGGAGCATATTACAGAAGATGAGTTCCAGAAATGTTACCTTCAATGGCAGAAGCGCTGGAAAAAGTGTGTGCAATCAGAGGGGAACTACTTTGAAGGAGACAACAATAAACTTGAGTAAAACGGTAAGCAACTTTTTTTCCACATCAGTCTCGTTACTTCATTGTCGCAAGGAGACAACATTAAACTTGACTCAAACGGTAAGCAACCTTTTTTTTTACATCAGTCTCGTTACTTTATTGTCGCACCTCGTACATCTTCCCCCAGTGTGCTACCGAGGATCCAAACAAACTTCTGGACAGATCACATAACATACATATCTCCCCCAGAACGGTGACATATGATTAAAAACAGACGCACCTTAGTAATTACGATGAGTCGAAATTCCATTTACTGATACTCCTCTGAACGGTGCAGTATCTTACTGCCACAAATATACTCAAAGCAGAAGTCTTCCCAAGCTGTCCATTTGGGAAAATTCTCAATGCTTAGCGTTCATATATTTCTGCTATGAGAAAGTTAGACTAAAGATTATCTCATACTAGAGGCTCTCAGTGTAAGTCACTACATATATGAGTAGTTATTACGTAAATCAGGACAGACTGTTGATAGCTTATGCACACAGGTTCCAGTTATAGTGAACGCACGTGCACACACACACACACACACACACACACACACACACACACACACACACACACACACGCAGATGAGAGAGAGAGAGACACAGATGACACAACAGTTTAATGCGTATCTCCTCTGGATGTCTGAAGACGAACGTAGTTACATAATTGATCACTGACTGATCACTGTCATGTGTGTGGCAAAGGACTAAAACAAAATAAAAGAATGAATGAACGAATAATAAGGTGTTCCATAAACATACAGAACAACTATCCGTTGCCTTTCTGAACAAACCTTTCCTGACATGGTGCTCTACCAACAATACTGTAATACTATGTGAAAGGGCCCCTACCGCACTTGAACTGGCTGCATCTAGGTGTGCTAAGAAGACATGATAATTCATCTATATTTGGAGGAATATACCCTTGAGAGTTTCTGGCAAGTACAAAATTGTATAGCAGGTAACATACTTTTGTAATCAGCTCAACTGTGAAAACAGAAGGTGGTATGGTCTGCAGCAGAATTTGAATTTTGTTTGACGTTATGCCAAATGCATTTGGTACAACATTACGCGATCTGTAGATTCTATACTTGAAAATTCTCTTTTCAGGCCTCATCTCACGTTCAGCAATTGGTTTCATTACGTTCTCCTTCAATACAAAAGCATCATTTGCCACAAAAATGTAAGCAACACAATTTCAACACCTCGTAATGGATACTTTGCTGTCAACTTTAATAAGTCATCCATAAGTTTCGTGCACCATCATTCATTGTACCATTCCTGCCGATCCCAACAAACGAAAATATATGTTTGGGATTTACTAATGCAAAGAAAAAAACCCAATGTTATTATTACCTTTTTAGTTTTAATGATGAACCATTAGAACACAAGGGCCTAAACTCAACAAGTTCCTGTTATGTGCTCCAAAGCAATACGGGAACTGTCAGAGGCTGTGGAACAAATCTTCAATGAACAAAACCTTCGCAGGTTTCCAGCTGTGAAGAATTGTTAATATCTCACCAGCTTTCGGCCGAGCTCCACTCTCCCATTGCCGAGTAGTAAATGACTGTCGTGTCGAACTGGCAGCGCCGTTATATAGTCGCGCTGCTGTTATGACGTCACTGACGTTGACTTCCACGCCACGCAAGGTAATGTGTTCATCCGACGTCCATTGTGCCCACTTAAACCTCACAATCGTCGGGTCTCAAGCTTGTTGTGGTCTTCAGTACAGAGACCGATTTGATGTAGCCCTACATGCTACTCTATCCTGCGCAAGCTTCTTCATCTCCAACTAACTACTGCAACGCACATCCTTCTGAATCTGCTTAATGTATTCATCTTTTGGTCTCCCTCTACGAGTTTTACCCTCCACGCTGCCCTACAGTTTGAAATTGGTGATTCCTTGATGCTCCAGAAAATGTCCTACCAATCGATCCCTTCTCCTAGACAAGTTGTGCCACAAATTCCTCTTCTCCCCTGTTCTATTCAGTACCTCCTCATTAGTTACGTGATCTACCTATCTAATCTTCAGCATTCTTCTGTAGCACCACATTTCGAAACTTTCTATTCTCTTCTTGCCTAGATTAGTTATTGTCCATGTTTCACTTCCATACATGGCTACACTCCATATAAATACTTTCAGAATAGACTTCCTGAAACTTAAATCTATACTCGATGTTAGCAAATTTCTCTTCTTCAGAAACGCTTTCCTTGCCAGTCTACATTTTACATCCTCTCTACTTCGACCATCATCAGTTATTTTGCTCCCCAAATAGCAAAACTCATTTACTACTTTAAGTGTCTCATTTCATAATCTAATTCCCTCAGCATTACCTGATTTAATTCGACTACATTCCATATCCTCGTTTTGCTTTTATTGATGTTCATCTTATATCCTCTTTTCAAGACACTGTCCATTCCGTTCAATTGCTCTTCCAGGTCCCTTGCTGTCTCTGACAGGATACAATGTCATCGGAAAACCTCAACGTTTTTATTTCTTCTCCATGTGTTTTAATTCCTACTCCCAATTTGTCTTTTGTTTCCTTTACTGCTTGCTCATTATACAGTCTGAATAACATCGGGGGTAGGTTACAACCCCGTCTCACTCCCTTCCCAATCACTGCTTCCCTTCCATGCCCCTCGACTCTTATAACCTCCATCTGGTTTCTGTGAAGGATGTAAATAGCCATTCGCTCCCTGTATTTGATCCCAGTCATCTTCAGAATTCGAAAGGGAATGTTCCAGTCAACAATGTCAAAAGCTTTCTCTACAAATGCTAGAAACGTAGGTTTGCGTTTTATTAAATCTATCTTGCCTCACGTATTTCAACATTGCTATGGAATCCGAAGTGACCCTCCCCGAGGTCGGTTTCCACCAGTTTTTCCATTCGTCTGTAAAGAATTAGCGTTTACATTTTGCAGCCGTGACTTATTAAACTGATAATTCGGTTATTTTCACACCTGTCAACACCTGCTTTCTTTGGGATTGGAATTATTATATTCTTCTTGAAGTCTAAGATTATTTCGCCTGTCTCATACATCTTGCTCACCAGATGGTAGAGTTTTGTCAGGACTGGCTGTCCCAAAGCTATCAGTAGTTCTAATGGAATGCTGTCTACTCCCGGGGCCTTGTTTCGACTCAGGTCTTTCAGTGCTCTGTCAGGCTCTTTACGCAGTATCATATCTCTCATTCCATCTTCATCTACGTCCTCTTCGATTTCCATAATATCGCCCTCAAGTACATCGCCCTTGTATAGACCATCTATATTCTCCTTCCACCTTTCTGCTTTCCCTTCTTTGCTTAGAACTGGTTTTCCATCTGAGCTCTTGATATTCAAACAGGTGGTTCTTTTTCTCCTAAGGGCTCTTTAATTTTCGTGTAGGCAGTCTCTATCTTACCCCTAGTGATATATGCCTCTACATCTTTACATTTGTCCTCTAGCCATCCCTGCTTAGCCATTTTGCGTTTCCTGTCGATCTCATTTTTGAGATGTTTGTATTCCTTTTTGCTTACTTCTTTTGCTACATTTTTATATTTACTCCTTTCTCCAGTTAAGTTGAATATCTATTCTGTTACCCAAAGATTTCTACTAGCTCTCGTCTTTTTACTTACTTGATCCTCAGGTGCCTTTACTATTTCATCTTTCAAAGCTAACCATTCTTCTTCTTCTATTGTATTTCTTTCCCCCGTTCTTGTCAATCGTTTCCTAATGCTCTCTCTGAATCTCTGGTTCTTTCAGTTTATCCAGATCCCATCTCCTCAAATTCCCAACTTTTTGCAGTTTCTTCATTTTCAATCTACAGTTCATAACCAATAGATTGTGGTCAGAGTCCACATCTACACCTGGAAATGTCTTACAATTTAAAACCTGGCTCCTAAATCTGTTTCTTGCCATTGTATAATCTATCTGAAACCTTCCAGTGTCAGGTCTCTTCCACGTACACAACCTTCTTTCATGATTTTTAAACCAGGTGTTACCTCTGCATTCCTTACTCCCATTCCACATTCACCTACAACTTTCCCTTCTCTTCCTTTTCCTACTTTCGAATTCCAACTCCACATGACTATTAAAATTTCGTCTCCCTTCACTGTCTGAATAATTTCTTTTATCTCACCATACATTTCTTCAATTTCTTCGTCGTCTGCGGAGCTAGTAGGCACATAAACTTGTACTATAGTGGTAGGCGTGGGCTTCGTGTGTATCTTGGCTGCAATAATGCGTTCAATATACTGTTCTTACTAATTTACCTGCGTTGCAAGTTTTTATTCGTTATTAAACCTACTCCTACATTATCCCTATTTATTTTGTATTTATAACCCCGTATTCACCCGAGCAGAAGTCGTGTTCCTCTTGCCACCGAACTTCACTAGTTCCCAATATATCTAACTTTAACCTACCCATTTCCATTTTTAAATTTTTTAACTTACCTACCCCATGAAGGGCTCTTACATTCCACGCTCCGATCCGTAGAACGCCAGTCTTGTTGCTCCTGTGTAGTTCCTGCCCAGAGATCTGAATGGGGGACTATTTTACCTACGGAATATTTTAACCAAGAGGACGTCATCATCATTGAAACATGCAGTAAAGCTGCATGCCCTCGGGAAAAATGGTTCAAATGGCTCTGAGCACTATGGGACTCAACTTCTGTGGTCATTAGTCCCCTAGAACTTAGAACTACTTAAACCTAACTAACCTAAGGACATCACACACACCCATGCCCGAGGCAGGATTCGAACCTGCGACCGTAGCAGCAGCGCGGCTCCGGACTGGAGCGCCTAGAACCGCACGTCCACCGCGGCTGGCCCCTCGGGAAAAAATATGGCTGTAGTTTCCCCGTGCTTTCAGCCGTTCGCAGTACCAGCACAGCAAGGCCGTTTTGGTTAATGTTGCAAGGCCATATCAGTCAATCATTCAAACTGTTGCTCCTGCAACTACTGAAAAGGCTGCTGCCTCTATTCAGAAAGCACACGTTTGGCTGGCCTCTCAGCGGAATCCCCTGCGTTGTGGTTGCGCCTACGGTACGGCTTTCTGTATTGCTGAGGCACGCAAGCCTCCCCACCAGCGCCAAGGTCCATGGTCCTGGGGGGGGGGGGGGGGGGGGGTTCTTTTATAAAGCTGCCCCAAAATCCGATTGTCCTCAAAATAACAGATATTTCGTTGAACATAATCCAGTGTCACCTTTCTACAGCGTGTTCTGCCATGGCCCTTCTTTCAGGATAGCACAGGCGTAAGCACCTCTCATGTTTCATCTGGCGTTACTCCACAGTGTGTACTGTTTACCCGACGTAGTAGCTTTCACATTGACATAGTATTTTGTACACTCCGGGCGTTCTGAGTACTAGATTCTCCTTTACAGCCCTCACACGCTGTCGTATTTTTGCTGGAAGCCTGAATACTGATGAAATGTTACATCCTTTCAAGAGCAGGCAACACGGAAAGGCGAAGACGCAAGTTTCTTGCTCTATTTCTCAGTCCTGTTTTTCCTGCGTGTCTCACCAGAAATAGTCTGTGATACCTGGCAGTGACTGTAGCCATTTTCCCAGAAGACTCTTTGGAAGTGGCTCAGTTCTAGTGGTAGGTTTTCGGCTATGAGACGGCTTTAGCACATTGGACGAGGGCGTTCAAAGTGACACGTTATTGTACCAGATAGTGGTGGCTGAGAGTGTGCAATCACCGATTTTTAAGTGTAGTTTTCCTGTAGATATTGTGGCCCTGGTGCCCTTGGTTTTTCGGAAAACTGGAATATCAAGGAAGGATATCACACCATCTGTCTCTACTCGCATCGTAAACCTAAGCCTGCCATGAATGCATTTCAAGTTACCTAAAATTCTCCCAGTTTTTCACGTCCATTGGGCCAGATGATAAATGTGTCACTGATGTAATAATAAAAACAACTTGCCTTAGCTATATTCGTGTCCAAAGCGATGTCTTCAAAGTTCTCCGCAGGAAGATTGGCTGTGGATGGAGCTAACGCACTTCTCATCGCCACACAGTCAACCCAGATGCAATAGTGGAAATAGAATGATGCCAACATGAACTTAAACAGTTCCACACCTGTAATTTCAAATAAGTGGCAGAGAAGATCGATACAATCTTTGACAGGAACAATAGGGAGACCACAAAAAGAAGCCAAAGAATTACAAATTCCCAAAAACATGGCCAAAAAGTAATAAGGGATGCTCAGCACAGCCATCGCTGACGCGGGTCGAAATCATTACCATGTTTGACGAGGAAGAGGGCAACAGTGATGTCGCAGTTGGCATCGCGGCTATTTAACAGCGAAACCACAGCACCACGGCGGTCATTTACCATTTGATAATGGCGAGGACCTCTTTGCCGAAACCTCGTAGGATTTTAACTGCCTCATGAAGCTGGAAGCACGAGAAGATTTTGTTAATTCTTCTCACCGTGAGACCATGCGTTCGAAAATTTTTAATTACTTTCTATTCTGCAGCTTCTTGTAGTCAAAGCAAATCAGATTTCATTTTACAGTCATACCATAAAAAGAAGAAACGTAAAGCAGAAACTTATTACCTTTCATCCAAGACTAATAGCATTACGATCTAACACACTTACTAGAGCTGTCGAATCCTCTGGTATCATAAGTGAAAGCCTGTTGTTAACTATTTACGCAGATCGAATTAAATCTTTATAGATGTTTCCCGTCGCTAGAAAACATAGTGTGACATTAAACTTACAGTTGCACATTGTATTCTGAACATAAGTAATACCAATAATGCACTTTACACAGGCGTAATTGCTGGATTCATCATCGTATCTTTCTTGTAAATTGGAGGCGAAACCATATGAAGTAAATCCTTCAATATGAATACATCCATTTGTATGAAATTTGAAAAGGATGCAGGATGTTCTGTCTAATCAAAACAACGTCATGTATGCCAGTCATTGTGGATATACTTATAATGTCAAATTATAAGGAAAAAAAATACTTTTCAAATTGAAATAAGTTTCATGTGAAGTACCCTCGATTCTTTTCTAAGCATAAGATCACACCTCTTTCAGCGTTTCTCCTCCTAATCAAAGTTTTTTACCAGTTTTTTTTTCTCTGCTTGATCAGCATCCATTTCTGCTTAGACCGGCACCAAAATGTTTAATAGCGCCAGTTTTCCCTGCTAGCCAACATTTAAATGCGCCAGCTAGCAAACGCAGATAGAACCTTGCTCTGTGTGAATCAGACTTATCACTGGTGTTCCCTATAACTAGCACTCCCCTCCTCCCACGTGCGTGCTAGGACACTGGAGAGTCCACTTGTCCATTCGCAGGATAATGGGCGACGCTGGTCAGCCAGTGCTCATATTGGCTTTCCACCTTGCAAACCACAAACGTGCCTGCCATTTACTGAGCAGTCGGCGTGGGTCTCCCGTGTCATGTACGCTGTAAGATGCCTTGGCAGCAGAGCTCGTGGGCCAAACAAGCGACACCCATAGTGTTCCATGCGAGGCGCCGAAGTCTCTGGAGCCGCTACACCCTGAGGCAGCAGTCCGCAGATGGCTGGCCACGACCAACAACGCCATCAGCTGTTTGCGAACTGCAGCTAGCTCCTCCACCGTCTGCACAAATTATGCACACACACACACACACACACTATACATCTTACTATTCAAATTCGAATGAAAACAATAGTTCCGTAACAGAGGGGAAAACGGGGAATGTTTTATTATAGAGAAGCATTTGCCCAACAAATTTGTTAAAAGACGAATTCAGGCTACTTGAAAACAATGGGTCTACCACCGACACTACTTCCCACACGCTGGAAGACACAAACAAGCGATTTGCTGTGTTGCTCGTTAACGACAGGAGACTGAGTTTGTGTGTGTGTGTGTGTGAATTCCTACGGGACCAAACTGCTGAGGTCATCGGTCCCTAGACTTACACACTACTTAAACTAATTTACGCTAAAGACAACACACACACCTATATCTGAGGGAGGACTCAAACCTCCGGCGGGAGTGGCCGCCGAGGTTGAGTTTGCTGACTAAAACGATCGGTGACCATTCAAAACAAAAGAAACGCAGAGGCACTATAGACAATAACAAGTCTGCCACAGTTACAGTTCTAATCAAGTAAATATTACGAAGCAGAAGCTTTTGAAATTTTACTGGGACTGCCACACACTATGTAGTCGATGCTTCTTCCAGTCGGATGGTGTTTTTGGCGACGTTTACAAAGATGTGGACCGATTAGCGATGATAATGGCTCCACCAGGCGCCAGCAGTGATAACCAGTCTCCAGCTTGGAGCGGCGGCATGTTGTACAAATGTTCGAAAGATTTTTACATAATGCACTTATCTTGCTGGTGTCCACGGAGAGCCGCTATTTACGAACATCAACTAATCCACAAATGCATTTGCAGGCGCATCCCACGGATTTTGCGGCGCTGTGTACGCCATGTTTGCCAGCTGACAACAGTCGCCAGAGAGCCCTGCAGTATAGTTCACATCCCGCTGTTTCCAAGGTTACTCTTCTTGACCCAATAACATAATAGGTGTAAAACAAATCAGAGGGCTATAGATAGACAGATACACTGATTTGGCAGTCAAGAGAGCAATGCGCTCAATGGCTACTGCAGCAGAATATTGTAACCTTACCTTTCACAAAACCCAGAGAAATTCTGGTCGTATGTAAGGGCTGTTAGTGGCATCACAGTTAATGTCTAGTTGCTTATGGACGATACTGGAACTGAATTTGAGAATAGCAACGCAAAACCAGAAATGCTTAACTCTGTTTCGAAGTGTTTCTTTACAAGGGAAAACCCAGGAGTATTGGCCCACCTTAAGTATCGTACCACTGAAAGGATGAGTGAAATAGATGTTAGTGTCAGTGGCGTTGAGAGACAGCTGCAATCGTTAAAACTGAACACAACTCCAGGGCCTGATGAAATCCCTATCAGATTATGTAAACAATTCACAGTTGAGTTGGCCCTTCCGTTAACTATAATCTGCCGTAAAGCCCTCGAACAAAAAATGCACCCAGTAGTTGGAAGGAAACACAGGTCACACCTATCTACAAGAAGGGTAGCAGAAGTGATCCACCAAACTGCCGTCCAATATCCTTGACATCGACTTGTTGCAGTATCTTAGAATATATTAGTACATATTCTGAGGACAAACATTATGAGGTATATCCAACAGCAAGGATTTCCCAAAACATATATCATGTGGAATTCAGCTCGCAGTTTCCTCACATGACATCCTGATGGATCAAGGCAGTCGAGTAGATGCAGTATTTATCTGTTTGCAAAAAGTATTTGACTCATTACCACACCAACACTTATTATCAGAAGTACGATCATATGGGCTATGAGATGAGAATGTGAATAGCTTGGAGATTTTTTTGGTAGGGAGAACGCAGCATCCTACCTTGGATGGAAGTTATCGACGAATGTAGAAGTAACTTCGGGTGTACCCCAGGAACGCGTGTTGGGTCCTTGCTGTTCATATTGTATATTAATGATCTTCCTGGCAATGTTAATAGTAACATCAAACTTATCGCAGATGATGCAGTTATCTACAGAAAAATGTTCTGTGACGGCAGCTGTACAAATATTCAGTCAGACGTTGATAAGATTTCAAAGCGATGTAATGATCAGCAGCTTGCTTTACATGTTCAAAAATGTAAAATTGTTGCCGGGCCAAGTGGCCGTGCGGTTAAAGGCGCTGCAGTCTGGAACCGCAAGACCGCTCCGGTCGCAGGTTCGAATCCTGCCTCGGGCATGGATGTTTGTGATGTCCTTAGGTTAGTTAGGTTTAACTAGTTCTAAGTTCTAGGGGACCAATGACCTCAGCAGTTGAGTCCCATAGTGCTCAGAGCCATTTGAACCATTTGTAAAATTGTTCATGTCGCAAAAACATTTTTGTACAGCCGCTATGAACCATGTGACGACGAAATTTCGCAGTATGCATTTTATTGTTGACGCTCGCAAATAATGCAATAGGTATAATCTGCTGAAGAACGGCATTAAGTACCCAAAACTTGTTAAGAAATTAAATTTCTTTCTTGCAGGCTGGCTGTTGATTATTTCCACATACGCAACTACAGTTGCTGGGAATGGATAAAATGCTAAACTTCACAAAACAAAAAAAGCTTAGTACTGTTTGAATATAGTGTCAGTGAGCCGCATCTGTAAACTCGTACAAATACCTGAGTGTAACACTTATTAAGGACACGAAATAAATAATAGTAGAAATCTACGCACGTAATAGGAAGGAGAGGTCATACATAGGCTTCAAAATGATATTTACTGTTGAGTCTTTCAAATAAAATGACGAATATCAGTATATGAAGTGTACTTTGTCTTCTCAAAATGACAAAATAATTATGCAGTTGAGTTAGGCTTTCTCGATGGAGTCCAATCTAACTGGTGACCTTTTTGTCTGCATAGTTCTAGTGGATAGCTGCGAGTAGTTATCCTGTACCTGCTAATACAGTACGCAGCTGATATCAGTTATTCATCGTCTTGTTTCTGTTCCAGGTTACCTAGATCATCAGGGATGGTCATCTAGGTGCTGGAGGGGAACAAATAGACACTGAAAAGTGGAAATGAGCGTTTGGCGTCATTGGCCGGGAGGCCTCTTGCGGGGCAGGTCCGGCCGCCTTGATCCAGGTCTTATTCCATTCGACGTCACATTGGGCGACCTGCGCGCCGGATGGGGATGAAATTATGATGTAGACAACATAACACCCAGTCCCTGAGCTGAGAAAATCTCCGATCCAGCCGGGAATCGAACCCGGGCGCGTAGGGCGGCAACCCGTCACGCTGACGGCTCAGCTACCGGGGCGGACATTTGCACTGAAGAGTCAAAGAAACTGGTACACTTGCCCTCGCGAGCACGCAGAAGTGCCGCAGCACGACGTGGCATGGACTCGACAAACGTCTGAAGTAGTGCTGGAGGGAACTGACGCCATTAATCCTGCAAGTCTGTCCATTAATCTGTAACAGTACGAGAGTGTGGCGATCTCTTTTGAATAGCACATTGCAAGGCGTCCAAGATATGCTCAATAATGTTCATTTCTGAGGAGTTTGATGGAAAGCGAAGTGTTTTAACCCAGAAGAGTGTTCCTGGAGCCATTCAATAGAAATTCTGGACGTGTGCAATATCGCATTGTCCTGCTGGAATTCCGTCAGAGTGCACAATGTACATGAATGGATGGTGATGATCAAACAGAATGCTTACTTACGTGGCTCCTGTCAGAGTCGTATCTAGACATATCACGGGCCCCATATCACTCCAACTGTACACGCCCTACACCATTACAGAGCTTCCACCAGCTTGAACAGTTCCCTGCTGACATGCAGGTCCATGGATTCATGAGCTTGTCACTATACCTGTACATGTCCATCCGCTAGATACAATTTGATACGACGCTCGACCGGCCTGGCGACATGTTTCTAGTCATCAACAGGCTAACGTCGGTGTTGACGGGTCCAGGCGAGATGTAAAGTTTTGTGTTGTGCAGTCATGAAAGGCTGCACACGTGGGCCTTCGGCTCCGAAAGCCTATATTGATGATGTTTCTTTGAACGGTTTCGCATGCTCACACTTATGACAGTGCAGTATTGAAATCTGCTGCACTTCTGCCACGTTGTACGATTCTCTTCAGTCGTCGTTGTCCCGTTCTTGCAGGATCTTTTTCCAGCCGCAGCGATGTCGGAGATTTGATGTTTTACCGGATTCCTGATATTGCCGGTACCTTCGTGAAATTGTCGTACTGGAAAATCCGCAATTCATCGCTACCTCGGAGATGCTGTGTCCCAAAACTCAGGCGCCGACTATAACAACACGCTCAAACTTACTTAAATCTGGATAACCTGCCATTGTAGCAGCAGTAACTGATCAAAAAAATGCATTAGACACTTGTCTTATACATGAGTTGCCGATCGCAGCTCCGTATTCTGCCTGTTTTCGTATCTCTGTATTTGAATACTCATGCGTATACCAGTTTCTTTGGCGCTGCGGTGTGTATTCCAGAAACGCATATCACATAAGATCCGAAATGCAGCATTCAGTCATGACATCATAAATCCCGAAGACTGAGGTAATCAGATCGTTTCAACGTTGATTTTCGAAGAACTATATAGTCGATGTTGAGAGCACGAATGCCAAACAAAATATAGTCGCAATTGGCATCGAGCAACTGGATTGCTAAATTTGCTCAGGCAAAAATCGTTACTTACTCTATAGTGGAGGCTTTACATCACACACCGAACGGAAGGAACATTAGTTTATCGTCCCGTCAACGATGAATGCGTTACAACGCATTGCATGGTCAGATAAAGCAGGAAATAACGGGTGGGCTTCTCTAAAGAATCAATCAAATTTTCCCACTAAGTGATTTTTGGGAAATTTTGGAAAACCTGAAGAATGACGATTGGATAACAATGTGAGCCACCTTTCTTCCCCAATGTGCGTCAAATGTCATAAAAACTGCATCGCCTTTCTCAGTCAACAAACGCAGAATAATTTCGAGCGTGCCCAGACAGTCAATAATGGATCGTTACTGTTTATAGTACTTATTAATGTCCTGGTCGATAATATTAACTGCAAATTCAAATTTTTCCACTTGTGAACCCCTTATCTAGGAAAAACAAAGTTCACTGAATACAAAAAACACATTATTCGTGAAAGGAGTGTAAAAATGTGGTCTCCAAGAACCGAAAAATAGATTTCATCTCGTCCACCTGTTACTGGGTGGTAACTGGGCTGTCGAGTCACATCAATATTTAAAATGATGGGTGGGTGTTCGAATTTTAACAACAGTGTAGGCCAGGGGTCCCAACAAAATTTTCTTGAGGACCCCCTCATCGAGCATGATTGGTACCCTGTCATATCACAGTATCAAGTACCTAAAAAAGCCAAATTAACAGTCTTTTTATACGTTTTCTATTTTTGGTACTAGAAATAAATTGACATATTCATTACTGAAAAAATATATTGAGCTTAAGACTTTTTCAATTTAGCCATCGTTGTTATGGTTAAATTTTTGATTATTGCTCAAAATCTTTGTCTTCAAATCTGGGTGCTTAGTATAACAAATGAATTATCTTCCTCTTCATCTGTAGGCCTTTCCCATTTAAACGAACCACATTTTAACCAACGGTCCATTTTTAACTACGCGAACTGTAGCTTCCCCAAAAAACAACTCTTTACATACTTTACTGTTTTAATACAGAATATTGAATATGTAAACAATACTGTCTGTGAAAGCACTGGAAATAAATTAACAATGGCCGATTGTCGTCTGAAATGCGACTTTCTGTGTAAAGTGACTGTCAGTTGTCAGCTGCAAAGAGGCAGCGCGCGTAGTCTAACGATATACAGCAGAACTACTTGCATCTATCTAATTCTAGTTTCGCGCTAGGATGTGCTAGTGTCATTTCGCTCTAGGAAGAAGCCAGACGCAGAAGTTAGCGTTCGCTAAAGCTCTGCTCATGGAGGAAGCGGCCAAAACTAAAAATCTGTTATAATACTAAATATATTTAATATATTTTTTATTCTAATAGTATCTTGTGGACCACTCTGGCATAGCTCGCGGACCCCTGTTGGGAACCACTGGTGTAGGCTCAGTTTAGCTATGGCAAGTAACAGGTGGCAATGGCTGCTTTTGGTACAGGAAAGATAGACGTGCTAGAGAAGTCACTCTTGCTTTGTGCCCAGTAGTAATGAAATAAGGTCAACTACATTGTATCTGTTGAAATACGAAAGTTTTCGAAGATTAATAAAGCAGCAGGCTGTAGTAGCGGTGGAAATATGGGAGACGTACAAGATCAGAAGAGTGACTTAAAGTAGCTGAAAGTACCAATTACGCTATAAATCTGGGAAGTGAGAAAAGATGTCTGTTATTCAGAAGACAGCATCCGAGTTTTGCAGCTTAGGGCCGCTGTTGTTTTACTTGTACATAGAGGCAGGGGTGAAAGAAGCGACGAAAAAGTTCAGGTCAGGATCAGATAAACAAGAAGAAAGAAAAATCAAAGTTTCCACTTCAATGGAAGAAAGATTTGTAATAATTACTGAACAAGGTATAATATGTAGACATCGATTTATAGAATCGGCAGAACAAAGAAGCTGACAAATAGCAATTAGAAAGAAAACCAGTCTGAACGTTATGGAACATCCAGAAAAGACATTGAAAAGAAACTATGTTATCTGAAACAATACATTACATGAGACGGGAAAAGTAAGATAGGTATGAAAAATGTACCTACTGTACCAATAGACAATTCAAGCATTCGTAGACAAAATATATCTTTCATTATCAACAGATGATACGGAGGAAAACAGTTCAATCTACATACTTGGGTCATAGCATTGTATAGAAGTGGAAATAGGTAAATGAGAAAACCTTAAAAGGCAAATTGATTGAATCGACAAAAGATGCAATAATAAATACATATTCGACCTACTGGGCAAAAAATAAATCTAAGTAAAATAGGCAAGCCGATGGGCATGATCTATGCCATACTAGACTAGTTGATTTGTCAACGGAGAGATGAACAGCAGGCTACTACGAAAATTGGTGACTTTAAAAGAGAACATTGAGATCTTTGGGCGTAACCAATATGATTTAGAGATTAACACAGAAGCGAAATTAATAGAGGACGACATTAATCAGTTTAGAAATGCGCCAACACAATAATTTCAATCTGCGAATGTCTAATCCCTTCAGCCTTACACTTTAACATCGATTGCGCTAATTTGTATCTTTATTTCTTTGTAGGCATGTTTTAATAACTGCATTACGTTTGCAGCATTTGATAAAATAAATGTAGTAAATTAAAGGAGACGTAAGATAAACGCCCATAAGAAGTATTGTATGGCTCATGTTCCACTCCCCAATAATTGTGGACTCTGTAACGTGCCGGACTGTATCCTTGTATTAGTGCCAGTTAAGTTCACGTCACAACCGGATGTATTGAAACATTTCCTCACCCAGTAGATAGTGCGCAGTGTTCCCGACCTACCTTGCTTTGCTTATTCAATATTGTCTTCCCGGTAGCTGCGTCCGTCTCACCTAAATCACACTGAAATTAAGAAACCAGGACCCTAGATTAAGTTTTCCAAAATCAAAAGTCAAGACCGTATTCATTGTTGAACATTTATGACAATCACAGTGCGATTTATTTGTTATCACTCACACACGCAATATTCATGTGACCAGGCCTCTTACACTTAATCGTCGTATTAGGTACGTCAAAAACTTCCAGTCTTTAACAATGTTCACAATTACACTTTTTTGGTACCGACCTGAAAAATTAACCGACTTGCCGCACTTTTGCTCCATGAGAACCTGACCGAGAACTAACTCAGAACTGCACCAGCTCGGACCCTATATAGACGAGTGCTTGAATATTTGACTATTTCTGTTAATATATTATAGTTTATAATTTCCCAGGGTTAAAATGATCCTTTCTAATTGGTTTTGAAGTTAACCATTGGGTTTTATTACTTAAATAACATGAGTGAGCTGTATCAATTGAAATACGTGGAACT
This sequence comes from Schistocerca serialis cubense, assembly GCF_023864345.2. Taxonomy (NCBI): domain Eukaryota; kingdom Metazoa; phylum Arthropoda; class Insecta; order Orthoptera; family Acrididae; genus Schistocerca; species Schistocerca serialis. Next base: position 823,429,543 of record NC_064638.1, read on the forward strand.
AACTTATGCATTCGCAGTGGGACTTCCCGACTTGGCAGTCCTCTTGAACAATAATTTTTACTTATTCAAATTTACTTAATTCTTAATTAATGCACTTACAAAGTTGAGACTGGAGTCATTTTACGTAGAAAAATAAAGGTAGTAAAAGTATCAAAACAGATCTCGGAATTATTTAGTAGTTTGGTCACAATTGGCACTGAAAGTCATACAGCCTACAGATTTCAAGTCTTAATATTTATTTAACTAATAGACTTTACGTTAATTTAAACGCTTTACTGGAATCAGTAAAATTTAGGCTTTCTTTTGGATGCAGTCTTATAGCTGAATTCGATCTATTAGCTCACTCGAATTTAACTTAATATGTATTGCACAATATACTTCATTGTTCATAACTTTTAATAGGATGCATTTCCAATAAAACTAATTAGCTCATTACTTTCAGAATAGATATTACAATGTACTCAAATAATAGATTTTACTAGGGGAATTTTATTTAAACTATTTCTGAATTCTGTACTATGAGGCTGAAGGCCGCAGAATCTGCAGTCGCAATCTGAGTAGTGAAAAAAAAAAGTTCATTGCTTAACTAAGTTGCTGAATGAGTGTAAAACCAAAACAGGATAGCAGTGGGCAACCCTGCTTCGTTACAACTCCCAGCAGTTATTTCCAAAACTTCACCGTGACTCCCCATGTTGTTTCACGGGGTACACCATTTCGTCCTTCCAGCGATCCTACGGCTCAGTTATTAAATAGCATGCGTCACTCTTCTGTCCCTTGCTCATTCCCTACTCCTCTTCCCAAGTTCTCGTACAAAACGTTTACGGTCAGCTATTTCAGACAGACAGCTAAGAGCAGCTGCCAGACACACATTGAGACAGCGCCTCATCGATTAGCGGGTAACGCTGCGTGCGGAATTAAGCTGCGCCCACGCACCTGCTCGGCACGGCGCAACCGTTCCCGCATTTGTCGCGTTTTAATTACGGCTCGACGCCAGTCGCTTCCACGGGCTATTAAACAGATTAACTCCGCTTGCAGGGTCCGTTCCGAACGACAGAGTCCACTGCAGAATGTCGCCGTTAATGGAAAGGCCCGCAAATTTGATTTGGTGTCCAATATCTAGATTTCAATTAAAATTGTGATGTTGAAAAATACAGCGAAATCGTACGTCCTGACGTTTGACAAGTAGCTGTGAACACGAGACAAACTACATTTACAGATTTACAGTCTGTGAACGTGTGTGTGTGTGTGTGTGTGTGTGTGTGTGACTATCTTCAGTCTTTATGCTAGCCTGTTCCGCCTAATTTTCTTCAGCTCTCACTTTATTAGCTTGGACCAGTTTATTGCTATCGAGCCTTGGTCCCCACCACCTTCACTCCGCATACGCATACTTCTTTCCATTACCAGTCTAACTACTGCCTGACGCCTCAGAATGTGTCTCATCGATCTACTCTTTCTTTCAGCCAAATTTTCCCAGAAAACCCGTTTCTCCTCAATACGATTGAGTACCTCCTCATTAGTTACCGATCTACCCATAAAAGCTTCAGTATATTTCTGTGAAACTACATTTCAAAAACATCAGTTCTCCTCTTGTCCATATTGTTTATCGTCAATGTTTCACTTCCATACAACGACATACTTCAGACAAATTCATTCATAAAAAAAACTTTCTAGCACTTTAATTTGTATTAGTTACTAGCGTATTTTACTTTTCCTGAAATGATTTTCTTGCTACAGTCAATTCGCATATCATACCTGTTTGCTTCGCCCATCATAATTTATTTTGCTTCCCAAGAGCAAAACTGATTTATCAGTTGTAAAGTCTCATATCCTAATTTAATATACCCAACATCACTTGGTTTAATTCGACTACACTCCTTTTCCTTTGTTCTACTTTTGTCGATGGTCATCATATTGTATGATTATATGATAGCGGAACAAACACTGGTAGCAGTTACTTCTGTAAAATAACTGGGAGTGTGCGTGCAGAACGATTTGAAGTGGAATGATCATATAAAATTAATTGTTGGTAAGGCGGGTACCAGGTTGAGGTTCATTGGGAGAGTCCTTAGAAAATGTAGTCCATCAACAAAGGAGGTGGCTTACAAAACACTCGTTCGACCTGTACTTGAGTATTGCTCATCAGTGTGGGATCCGTACCAGGTCGGTTTGACGGAGGAGATAGAGAAGATCCAAAGAAGAGCGCCGCGTTTCGTCACAGGGTTATATGGTAACCGTGATAGCGTTACGGAGATGTTTAACAAACTCAGGTGGCAGACTCTGCAAGAGAGGCGCTCTGCATCGCGGTGTAGCTTGCTGTCCAGGTTTCGAGAAGGTGCTTTTCTGGATGAGGTATCGAATATATTGCTTCCCCCTATTTATACCTCCCGAGGAGATCACGAATGTAAAATTAGAGAGATTCGAGCGCACACGGAGGCTTTCCGGCAGTCGTTCTTCCAGCGAACCATACGCGAGTGGAACAGGAAAGGGAGGAAATGACAGTGGCACGTAAAGTGCCCTCCGCCACACACCGTTGGGTGGCTTGCGGAGTATAAATGTAGATGTAGAAGTTCAATTGGTCTTCCAAGTCCTTGCTGTTATTACAGAATTATATATTCTTGAACATTCTACATCTGCATGGTTACTCTCCAATTAATAATTAACTACCTGGCAGAGGATTCCTCGGACCACCTTCATGCTATTTCTCTATCGTTCCACCTTCGAACAGCGTTCGAGAAAAACGAAGACTTAAACCTATCCGTTCGAGCTCTGATTTTTTTTTTTAAATTTCATTATGATGATCATTCCTTTCTGTGTATGTGGGCGCCAACAAAATATTTTCACACTCTGGGGAGAAAGTTGGTGATCGAAATTTCATGAGAAGATCCAGCAGCAAAGAAAAACGCCTTGTTTTAATTATTACCATTGCTTTCACAACTCTCTCGTTTACTGCTTGCTGTACCTATAGGTTGGATACCATCAGAGATAGGCTGCAACACTGAGCCACTTCCTTCTCAACTAATACTTCCGTTTCATGTCCGTTGACACTTGTAAGTATAGTCTGTTTCTGTACGACATGTAGCAATTTATAGACAAACATTGGCTTCCTTAATTTTTGTCCCTGATAAAATTCTAATTTGAAACAGTGCATTAAAGCCAACACTGCAAAAGGTTTTTCTGATTCCACAAATCCTATAAATCAACTTACACACTGAATAGCCAAAGAAACTGCTACATCTGCCTAATATCGTGTAGGGCCCCCGCGAGCACGCAGAAATGCCGCAACACGACGTACCATGGATTCGACTAACGTCTGAAGTAATGCTGGAAGGAACTGACACCATAAATCCTGCAGGGCTGGCCATAAATACGTAAGAGTACGAGAGGGTGGAGATCTCTCCAGAAAGGCACGTTGCGTGGCATCCCATATATGCTCTGTGATGCTCATGTCTGGGGAGTTTGGTGGCCAGCGGAAGTGTTCAGACTCAGAAAAGTGTTCCTGGAGCCACTCTGTAGCAATTTTGGAGATGTTGTCAGTCACATTGTCCTGCTGGAATGCCCAAGTCCGACGAATGCACAATGGACGTGAATGGATGCCGGTGACCAGACAGGTTGCTTACGTGTGGATCACCTATCAGAGTCGTATCTAGACGTGTCACGGGTCCTCTATCACTCCATCTGCGCACGCCCCACACCTTTACAGAGTCTCCACCAGCTTGAACAGTCCCCTGTTGACATACAGGCTCCATGGATTCAGGAGGTTGTCTCCGTACCCGTACACATCCATCCGCTCGACACAATTTGAAATGAGACTCGTCCGACCTGGCAACATGTTTTCAGTCATCAACAGTCCAATGTCGGTGTTCACGGACCCAGGCGAGGTGTAAAGCTTTGCGTCGTGCAGCCATCAAGGGTACACGAATGGGTCCTCGACTCCGAAAGCCCATATCAATGATGTTTCGTTCAATTATTCGCATGCTGACACTTGTTCATGGCCCAGCACTGAAATCCGCAACAATTTGCGGAAGGGTTGCACTTCTGTCACGTTGAACGATTCTCTTCAGTCATCATGGGTCCCGCTCTTGCAGGATCTTTTTACGGTCGCAGCGATGTCGGAGACTGAATGTTTTGCCGGATTCCTGATATTCACGGTACGCTCGTGAAATTATCGTACGGGAAAATCCCCACCTCGGAGAGGCTGTATCCCATCGCTCGTACGCCGACTATAACACAACGTTCAGACGCACGTAAATCCCCATAACCTGCCATTGTAGCAGCAGTAAGCGATCAAACAACTGCGCCAGACACTTGTTGTCTTATATAGGTGTTCCCGACCGCAGCAGCGTATTCTGTCCTTTTACATATCTCTGTATTTGAATATGCATGCCTATATCAGTTTCTTTGACGGTTCGATGTATAATAAAAATAAATATCGTGTGTCTGTATACACCCGCCACAACTCTGCTAGCAAATGTCGCACCCCCAAGGGGGGTTATATGGTATGATTATCCTTCATCCCCAATCCGTGAAGAAGCAGCGGCTGTTATGAAGATACGGGTGTCTAAAGAGAACATTTGTTCACAACGACGTTACCGATGTCTGCCACACACTCCCGCAGCCCCATAGGGGTTATTTGTACTTTAGCCTACCATCCCCATTCACGAAGAGGGTTTTGTTTGGAACTGCAGGGATTAGGTTAGGAGGTATAAGTGTGAAAAGGGGGCATCGCACGAATGGACTTTTTATGAGACGACGGTAAAACAAAGTGGAATCGTGAGCTGCGGTGGCTGAGACTAGCCACAATGTTCTTTCTATAATTTTACAGAATGTTCAAAAAGAATGTAACACCTTTCAGAAGATTAGAGAATGTTTTAGATCGCCAAGGTAATCCGGTATTAATTAGAGATGCATTACTTACACATTCTGCACATTTTCGCCAAACGCTTCCAGTTATTCCAAAATGAAATCAATATATGTTTGAAGAAATCGTTTCTTTCCTCTCCAATGAGGAAGATACAACTAACGATAAGAGAGTTCAATTATCCAATGATGAAGATGCAAAACATTTTGTCGAAAAACTCCTTCAAATTAGTGAAGCCACTCAGTTGATTGTGTAACTGGCCAAACTGAACTTACAAATGCTTTATGTAACATTGTAAACACTCCAAATGAATTCATAGATAAAGTTCTTCCAAACATTGTTCAAAATGACTCAGTTGGTCTATTTGAAAGAGACATTTCAGCAATATGAAATGAAGCAGCTGACGATATTAATTTAAAAATTGAAAACAAGAAATGGTCTTGAACAATTACCAAACAACATAATTGAAGCAGAAATAATATCAGGAAAAGATAAAGAAAAACAATATTTATTCCGAGGATTCCCCTCGTATCTACCGAACTGCCGTTTCAACTCAAAAACAGTATTTATTCCGAGGATTCCTCTCATATCAACCGAACAGCCGTTTCAACTCAAAAGACTACAATTTCCTGGAAGATAAACATTTTAGTATCACTGTAATTAAGGCACAAAGACAAAAGTTAAGATGTTATGGTATTCATTTGAAAGAATCATGCATTTCTCACGATCAGTTAGGGATGGAAACCCAAAGGTTTTATGTGTGTACTCATCAAATAACAAGATGACAAATGTTGTTCGAAACCAAGTACTGTGATGGAATAAGTTAATTAAGTATGAAATATAGTGAAAGCAAACCAAAATACAGCTGTGTTGAGAATACGACGATTTAGTGTAGCTTTGTAATCAGAATATATAAAGGCTACTTGTTCTGGAGTATATGAGTGTTTGAAGTGTTCGTTAACACATTTTGGTGTTCACCAGAAAATCTTCCATCTCTTTCACTTCAATGTAAATTTTAAGCGAAAAAGTTCGAGATTTATCTACGTTACCGAGCTTTTAGGACGTTTTAGAAAGTTCCTGCATTAGAGAATACGTATTACCGTGTTTTAGAGAGACCCTGAATGTTCACAGAAAACGAAGGAAAATGAAAGTCATGCGAAGCGGGTCTTTTTCATCTAGTAGTATAACAGAACATACATTAAATAAACGTTTCTGTGACACCCGCTTAACTCATGGAGACATTTGGTCTTTTTTTACGGAAATGAAGTAACTGCGTTATTAATTAGCACTGAAATGAAAGAGCGGACGCTAATTAAAACTTCTCACAGACAGTGGCGCTAATCGAAAGAGATGCCTACTCTTTTAACCATTTCGAGAGAAGAGTATCACGACTTCAGTACAGTTATAAAACCGTCACTCGTGACTTAGTCGCAATATAACGGTAGACGCCATGTATGGCGCACTGGTATAGAATGAGATAGCAACCGTGACGTAGAGTGGTTGTGACCAATAAGCAACTTTAGTGTCTGAGGGAAGTACCCAAATACATAAATGACCAATGCGTTTTCGCTAACTGATTTTGTTGCAAAAGAAACAGCTGTGTTATTTGTATAGGGTGTATCATAATTAATGGCATAAACGCACACAGTTGAAAGTACACGATACTAGAATCAAAAAAGTCTCCGTAAACATAGGGTCGAAAATGTATACCTTAAGAGCTGCGAACAATTTTTCGTCTTCGATACTGTGAAGCAAATCTCTTCTACTGCAAGTTCTTTGCTTTCCACATTTTCGGGAATGGTAATGTGGACCAAAACAAGAAAAAATATCCAGTAAACATGTGCTCTAAAATGCATATCTTAAGAGCTATGAGCACGTGCTCATCTTCGCTACTTGGAAACACAACTCTTCTAATGAACAATTGCTCATAACGTTTGAGGTATGCATTTTAGAGCAAATGTTTGCTGGACATTTTTTCTTGTTTTGGCCCATGCTGCTACTTCCCAAAATGTGGAAAACAAAGAGTTTGCAGTAGAAGAGATTTGCTTCACAGTATCGAAGATGAAAAATAGCTCGTACCTCTTAAGGTGTGCATTTTCGACCCTATGTTTCCTGAGACTTTTTTACTTCTGGTATAGTGTACTTTCAACTGTATGCGTTTACGCCATTAATTATGATAATATACATAGGATGTAACCTTCAGGAAAACAATTTCGTTTGAAACAGATAAAACAGAAAACAGCCAAAAAGGGTTTATGTTAATTATAATAAGCAATTTCCGTTACTCGGTTGTTTAAAATCCCTGTTAATGTTTTTACAGCACGGAGACCATTTACAACTAAAATGTTTTTGTTAACAGAGAAAAAGATGTAGCCCCTATCGTAATTTCTTCTTCGTAACTGTTAGGAATAGAATACTATGATGCAGTTTTACTGTTTAATTAATAAGTTTAAGAATAACAATTACGATGGAAATTTGCTGGCACCGTACAAGAGTCGCAACAATAGTGAGTTCGCTTGGGAGCGTGTGTCTCAGCTAATTTATGAACAGCGACAAGCGCTCCAGACAGTACGCTTATGACTTTTCGTATACACGAAAAATCTGTCACATATAATATTGGATTATTAGATGATGATTCTTCGAACTTTGAAGTTATTTACCTCCTCTTCTTCTTTGAAGACAATGTTACGGCGTCCAGTTTGCTATGCTTAAATTTCTTGCTTCTCCGAAGTATCACAGATACCGCTAACACAGACAGATATATGAGGTGAAATAAGGAATTAGTAAAAGAAGTTGACTTCGCACTATAAGAATTAATGTATTTCACATTTGTGAAGTGCCGGGGCAAGCAGTGTATTTAACATTGAATTCTTCTAGAATCTTCATATGGAAATGATGCTCTAAGCCCCCCCCCCCCCTTTTCTAACTCCGACTTTTACCGTTGCACATGGATTAAGAAGAAGCGCGAACTGACTGTAATAGACCCTGCAAGTGGAGTAGAAAAGAGTTTGGCACCTGCAATAATTTAATTTGACAGAAATTAATTGGATAAAGGAAAGTTTCATTAATGTGGTGAGAAATTAAAGAGTTGCTCTACCGATCAACAGAATGAAAATTCCGTCCAAAATAACAATTTGATTTAGTATGACTAAACTCAAAATAATAAACAAAACACATGAAACATTTACAATACGTCAAATTGGATACTCAAATAAATATTGTGAAGGTGAAGTTGTCCATAAACTAGCTTGTGACATTTATGACCAAGTGGTATGTGGAGCCAATTCCTTGCAACTCAAATCTTAAGAGAAACACCCAGCCCATCCAACATTAATTGTTGCTACAGTAGGGAGAACTCAGACAATGAATATCCAAGACAGAACAAAGTTAGAAAAGACGAACAGGCGCGCTCTGCTGAGCTCTGATTATCACCTAGTAGAATTCCCTAATCTGCCGGTGCTGCGGACATACATTACCAAGCTGTCTTCTTAACAGCAAGGACACGATCTGGCATGCTGGACCTGATGGCTGGTTGCTTCGATGTCCTGTTGTGGTGATGATAATGTCGCGAGTATAGCCCGAAACAAATTATCATGGTCTGGTTGTTCCAGACTAAAGACTTCCTAGCAACACAAATGCGCCTCTGAGGGAGATGAAGAAGGCTCACTAAACAATCACTGACGGTACAGTGAGTGATTTTAACAAGAGAAGTCACACGGTAACTCCGATACAGTCAACTTTAGCCAAAACTGCTCAAGACGGACAACATAGGCCGCTTGTATGCAGAACGCTCAATTGCCAACTGTACTTGGAAAGTTACGTTGAAGTCGAAACTTCAGCAACTTTGTCAAACAGTTACAATTAAATGAAAGTATATTAGACAGCCAACGGAAGGCAGGCTGTCCAGAGCAGCGAGAGCTCAGTCTTGTAACCTACTCTGACTGAAAGGCGAGAGCCCACCCTCTCAAGAGCACCCGTACAAGCCGAACACAGAACATTCCCGCCCCCACGACAGTGGCCGTGATTAAATGTTCCAATCAGCAACTCTAAAACCGGCGGAAAATTCCACTCTATTGCCGCCGCAGTACTATTCCACTAATGGAGATACTTGGCGCCAATTTTGCTACGTCACGGAGCTATCCCCTGAGCAAGCCAATCACAGTTACGATTTTGCAGAAAACGCGGGAATTTGCCCGCCAAGACTGCCTGGGAACACAAGTCATTCCTTCGCCTCGCTGGTAGCCCGCCAGAAAGTGTTTTAACTAAGTTTCTGCGAAGTAACGGAATCTCTAGCCCAGCCGCTCCGTTAGGCCCCTGTGGACATGTCGCCCCCGCTCTTATGACAATGTCGGCGTCTGGAAAGCATCCATTCGACTCACAGTCGTCGGCTTAACCCTTTGAAGATCAGCAGCAACCGCCTGTCACCTGACCACCTGGGTGACGAGAGAATCTGCGTGGGAAGTCCGCGTGTGAAGGAATAGCAACTTTTCACCGCATGCAACTAGAGAGGAAAATCGAACTACTCAGAGTAAGATAGAAATATGAGAGGGGACTCATGCCACCTCTCACATTATTAGTGGACTAAACAGAACTCTATGTTCTACCTCTGTCATGGACGGGAAAATGCAGACAGGACGAGATCGATGAAATATCAGATACAAGTTTTTACAAACCTAATAAAATTAATGTTCTTCATCTTTTCTCGTTTGGCTCTACAGCCTTGGTTGCTGCAGGCATATCGCGTTTTAATCTTTGCCATAAATTATTTAGGCAACTGAATGGATAAAAATAGACAGAAAGAATAAAACCTATGCCCAAATAGGTAAACCAGCATACGTTCCAATACACAGTTCTTTCACGTTATAATCAATCTCTTAATGCATGGTAGAATTTGGTTCTCTTGCAGTGGTAACATGGCGAGAGGAACAAATGTCGCAATGCGTGTCTAAAATAACGGACTGCAGTGGCTGATGACAGTCAAAGCGTATCCCAGTTTACAACTATGTGTTCAAGAACGAGCAGTTGGTTCACAAATTGAATACCTGAAAGAGTAATAGATCATTGCAGCACCGCTATACATTCACTGTACGGACTCTTTTCTTGGGTTTATCAGTTTCCATAGAACCTTGTGATTGAGTCATGCATATTTTGCTGTTCTTGTTGTCTTTAGTCCAAAAGCTGAATTGATACAACTCTCCACGTCACCCTAAACTGTGCAAGCCTCTTCATCTCCGCTTATCTACTGACACCTACATCCATCTGTAGTAGTCTTGATCTGCCTGTACAGTATTTAGCCCCACAGCATCCTCTGTTATCAAACTGATTGATCCTTGACGCCAAACTACGTGCCTCGTCAAATGACGCCTCTACTCGTCATGTTGGGCCACAAACTTACTTTCTCACCAACACTTCAGCAGTTATCTGACACACCCCCGACGCACTGCATTGAAAGAGCTATTGTCCTTACCTGAACTCTTTGTCGCCCACATTTCACTTCGTACAATGTAACATCCCTCACAAATATCTCCAGAAAAGATTTCTTATTGCTTAAAGTTATATTCAGTGTACACAAATTTCTCTTTTTTAGCTATACTGTTCTTCCAATTACCGCTCGGCGTTTTATACCCTCTCTACTTCTACTATTATCAGTTACTTGACTGCCCAAATAGCAAAACTCATCTATTACTTTTAGTCTCTCATTTCCCAATTTAATTCCCCCAGCATCGTCTGATCTAATTCAAATAACTTGAAACAATGTTGTGAATACGTCTTTTTTGTATTACTAACGTACATGGGACGTCAGCGCAGTAATTACGGTGTCAGCTTGAAGTAACAACTCTAAATTACATATGTGTATTCCACCAGTCAGTTGTGAGCAGGCAGTGTTAAGTAGTGAACGAGAGGCAGTAGTGCGTCTGCTTTGTTCTGTCACAAATCACAGTCGAGAAAATTCTCTAAATCGAGTGTTCAAAATGTTTTCCAGGATTTAAAATGTTAACAGTGTTGACGCTGGATAAGTATTTAATAGTCGCTAGATGTAAGACCACCGATTTATTGACGCATTTCGAATATACTCATCTTCAGAATATCAAGCCAGATATAAGAACTTCACACATGCAGCGTGGGGTCATGTGAATAAGACACATTTCAAGGCGTAACGTTAAGTCTCGGAATGTGTCATATTCACATGACCCCATACTGCATGTATGAAGTTATTCTTTAAATGCGAACATTTTTAGGTTAGGCTTTACCGTGACTGTTACTGACATTAAATGAAACAACAAGTTCACTGTTACCAGTCACCATTTTATTTAGTAAGTATTACATTTGCAAAGGATATACATCGAAACAACATCACTGTTTTTGTACTCGAAAATAGCCTTGATTGCCTGACGCGGCAGATTAACTATAAATGCGAACGTTTTTAGGTTAGGCTTTACCGTGACTGTTACTGACATTAAATGAAACAACAAGTTCACTGTTACCAGTCACCGTTTTATTTAGTAAGTATTACATTTGTAAAGACTATATATCATAACAATATCACTGTTTTTGTACTCGAAAATAGTCTTGATTGCCTGACTGGGCAGATTAACTTTAAATGCGAACATTTTTAGGTTAGGCTTTACCGTGACTGTTACTGACATTAAATGAAACAACAAGTTCACTGTTACCAGTCACCGTTTTATTTAGAAAGTATTACATTTGTGAAGAATATACATCGTAACAACCTCACTGTTTTTGTACTCGAAAATAGCCTTGATTGCCTGACTGGGCAGATTAACTTTAAATGCGAACATTTTTAGGTTAGGCTTTACCGTGACTGTTACTGATATTAAATGTCATTCCTCCACAGACATTCAGACACATCATTGAAAGAGTCGCCAGTAGAGTTCAAACTGGCATAAACCCAAAAGATGGACGACCCTTTTTAATGTTCAGTAACAGGTGTCCAGATAGTTGTGATCAGATAGTGTAAATTTCCGACTGATGTCTACTGCACGGTGCTAGAGCAGGTTCGAATATTGGGACCTGCAACAAATTGTAGTATCTATGCCGATAGATTTACGAAATCTACAGCTATCGTGGAAATAGTATATCCAAGCTATCAGATGGTTTCTGTCGTTGCGATTTCCAAAAGCCTTTCGATACTGTACCGCTTTGTCGAATTCAAGATACCTTCATACGGAAACTCTTTACAAATGTTTTATTGTAATATTCTATTTCTTGTAGAGCACTGTACCCGTGGTCTATGGGTAGCGTCTTTGATTCATAATCAAAACCTTTTTGGTCCCGGGTTCGATCCCCACCACCGCCTAAATTTTGATAAATAATCAGCATTGGCGGCCGAAGACTTCCGGCATAACAAGTCAGCCTCATTCTGCCAACGGCCTTGTCAAAGAGGGCGGAGGAGCGGATAGAAGTTCAAGGCACTCTCTTGTCCTAGGGGTGGGAAATTGCCCCTAAAGGCGGAAGAATCAGCAATGATCAACGACATGAGGATGGAAACCACTGCATTAAAGACACGTTACGTGTATCCACAGTACATGTGGCCTGTAATTGAAGAAGTGTCATGATGATCTCTCCATTGGCAAAATATTCCGGAATAGTCCCCCATTCGGATCTCCGGGAGGGGACTGCCAAGGGGGAGGTTACCATGAGAAAAAGATTGAATAATCTACGAAAGAATAACGTTATACGAGTCGGGGCGTGGAATGTCAGAAGCTTGAACGTGGTAGGGAAACTAGAAAATCTGAAAAGGGAAATGCAAAGGCTCAATCTAGATATAGTAGGGGTCAGTGAAGTGAAGTGGAAGGAAGACAAGGATTTCTGGTCAGATGAGTATCGGGTAATATCAACAGCAGCAGAAAATGGTATAACAGGTGTAGGATTCGTTATGAATAGGAAGGTATAGCAGAGGGTGTGTTACTGTGAACAGTTCAGTGACTGGGTTGTTCTAATCAGAATCGACAGCAGACCAACACCGACAACGATAGTTCAGGTATACATGCCGACGTCGCAACTGAAGATGAACAGATAGAGAAAGTGTATGAGGATATTGAAAGGGTAATGCAATATGTAAAGGGGGACGAAAATCTAATAGTCATGGGCGACTCGAATGCAGTTGTAGGGGAAGGAGTAGAAGAAAAGGTTACAGGATAATATGGGCTTGGGACAAGGAATGAAAGAGGAGAAAGACTAATTGAGTTCTGTAACAAGTTTCAGCTAGTAATAGCGAATACCCTGTTCAAGAATCACAAGAGGAGGAGGTATACTTGGAAAAGGCCGGGAGATAGGGAAAGATTTCAATTAGATTACATCATGGTCAGACAGAGATTCCGAAATCAGATACTGGATTGTAAGGCGTACCCAGGAGCAGATATAGACTCAGATCACAATATAATAGTGATGAAGAGTAGGCTGAAGTTCAAGACATTAGTCAGGACGATCAATACGCAAAGAAGTGGGATACGGAAGTACTAAGGAATGACGAGATACGTTTGAAGTTCTCTAACGCTGTAGATACAGCAATAAGGAATAGTGCAGTAGGCAGTACAGTTGAAGAGGAATGGACATCTCTAAAAAGGGCCATCACAGAAGTTGGGAAGGAAAACATAGGTACAAAGAAGGTAGCTGCGAAGAACCATGGGTAACAGAAGAAATACTTCAGTTGACTGATGAAAGGAGGAAGTACAAACATGTTCCGGGAAAATCAGGAATACAGAATTACAAGTCGCTGAGGAATGAAATAAATAGGAAGTGTAGGGAAGCCAAGACGAAATGGCTGCAGGAAAAATGTGAAGACATCGAAAAAGATATGATTGTCGGAAGGACAGACTCAGCATACAGGAAAGCCAAAACAACCTTTGGTGATATTAAAAGCAACGGTGGTAACATTAAGAGTGCAACGGGAATTCCACTGTTAAATGGAGAGGAGAGAGCAGATAGGTGGAAAGAATACATTGAAAGCCTCTATGAGGGTGAAGATTTGTCTGATGTGATAGAAGAAGAAACAGGAGTCGATTTAGAAAAGATAGGGGATCCAGTATTAGAATCGGAATTTAAAAGTGCTTTGGAGGACTTGCGGTCAAATAAGGCAGAAGGGATAGATAACATTCCATCAGAATTTCTAAAATCATTGGAGGAAGTGGCAACAAAACGACTATTCACGTTGGTGTGTAGAATATATGAGTCTGGCGATATACCATCTGACTTTCGGAAAAGCATCATCCACACAATTCCGAAGACGGCAAGAGCTGACAAGTGCGAGAATTATCGCACAATCAGCTTAACAGCTCATGCATCGAAGCTGCTTACAAGAATAATGTACAGAAGAATGGAAAAGAAAATTGAGAATGCGCTAGATGACGATCAGTTTGGCTTTAGGAAAAGTAAAGGGACGAGAGAGGCAATTCTGACGTTACGGCTAATAATGGAAGCAAGGCTAAAGAAAAATCAAGACACTTTCACAGGATTTGTCGACCTGGAAAAAGCGTTCGACAATATAAAATGGTGCAAGCTGTTCGAGATTCTGAAAAAAGTAGGGGTAAGCTATAGGGAGAGACGGGTCATATACAATATGTACAACAACCAAGAGGGAATAATAAGAGTGGACGATCAAGAACGAAGTGCTCGTATTATGAAGGGTGTAAGACAAGGCTGTAGCCTTTCGCCCCTACTCTTCAATCTGTACATCGAGGAAGCAATGATGGAAATAAAAGAAAGTTTCAGGAGTGGAATTAAAATACAAGGTGAAAGGATATCAATGATACGGTTCGCTGATGACATTGCTATCCTAAGTGAAAGTGAAGAAGAATTAAATGAGCTGCTGGACGGAATGATGGGGGGTGGTTGGGATGTGTAAGGGGGACTAAACAGCGAAGGTCATCAGTCCCGGACGGAATGAACAGTCTAATGAGTACACAGTATGGTTTGAGAGTAAATCGGTGAAAGACGAAGGTAATGAGAAGTAGTAGAAATGAGAACAGCGAGAAACTTAACATCAGAATTGATGGTCACGAAGTCAAAGAAGTTAAGGAATTCTGCTACCTAGGCAGTAAAATAACCAATGACGGAGGGAGCAAGGTGGACATCAAAAGCAGACTCGCTATGGCAAAAAAGGCATTTCTGGCCAAGAGAAGTCTACTAATATCAAATACCGGCCTTAATTTGAGGAAGAAATTTCTGAGGATGTACGTCTGGAGTACAGCATTGTATGGTAGTGAAACATGGACTGTGGGAAAACCGGAACAGAAGAAAATCGAAGCATTTGAGATGTGGTGCTACAGACGAATGTTGAAAATTAGGTGGACTGATAAGGTAAGGAATGAGGACGTTCTACGCAGAATCGGAGAGGAAAGGAATATGTGGAAAACACTGATAAGGAGAAGGGACAGGATGATAGGACATCTGCTAAGACATGAGGGAATGACTTCCATGGTACTAGAGGGAGCTGTAGAGGGCAAAAACAGTAGAGGAAGACAGAGATTGGAATATGTCAAGCAAATAATTGAGGACGTAGGTTGCAAGTGCTACTCTGAGATGAAGAGGTTAGCACAGGAAAGGAATTCGTGGCGGGCCGCATCAAACCAGTCAGTAGACTGATGACCAAAAAAAAAAAAAAAACTACCGTATCGACGACTTTCCAGTTTTAAAATGGATGCGTTACTGAGGACGTAACGCATCTGTGAGAAGAGGTTTAGGTACTTCAACAACAATATGGAAACACAATACAAAACGTTTATTATTCACTTCTCCTAGAGTAAACAATATCCAAGCGAACAGTGAGAACATGAAAAACCCATCGAGGGAGGTGGTGCAGTGGTTTGCACACTGGACTCGCATTCGGGAGGACGACGGTTCAAATTCGCGTCGGCCCGTTCTGATTTAGGTTTTCCGTAATACCCCTAAATTGCTTCAGGCAAATGACGGGATAGTTGCTTTGAAAGGGCACGGCCGGCTTCCTTCCTGATCCTTCCCTAGTCCGCTACTTGGTCCCGTCCCCCGATTCAACTAAGCATGACAGACTGTCGAAGGAAACAGTTCTGTGCGTTGTTACCGACTTAAACTGTCAGTGAAGCCTGCGGTGACGAACAACACACTAAGAGAACTTCCATGTGTGAAACTAGGATTCAGTGGAACACATATACAGCAGTATCCTTGTTACATTTCTTGTAGTTGTTTAAAACGAAACGCACTGGATCACTTTATGTAACGAACACCTTTTGTGACAGTATAATAATGTAAAGGAAAAGATCATCTGTCCACCGATTAGCACTGCACAAGAGACTTTTTGCACTGTGCGTCAAAAAAGGTACTTATGGCTAATTTTTGTGTGCTGAACTCAGGTTTGATTTTAGTTTTTCCCCACAACGCACAGTTTCTTCTGGATATCGGTTTCTTCTCTGTTACGGAAATTTCATTTCGTATGCAACAGGGAAACTCTCTTGTCTATGTGTATTCTGATCTCTGCGATTGTCCTGCTAGTGACAGGTATCATAAACAGAACTCACAATTCTGACTTGTGCTGCCATCTGGTAAGATCTCTTGTAATTTCGAATGCATTGCAGTTACTGCTGTACTGTGTGTTGCGATTTAGAGAAATTTGTGATATACGAGTATATTGTCACAAACTTCAGCACCAAATGCCTAGACGATGTGTAAATAACCCCGATATGTTTTGTTACGTATTTGGGGAACGTACAGTGAAAAGCTAAAGGCCTAATTTTATCCTATAGTTAAGAAGACATACGAGTTGTATTTTGGCCTCATAACTATGGACAAAAATAAGCCTTTTGTTCCTCATCTTTTTTTGTACCACATCTGCAAGTAACTTGCGTAAGTCTGCGCAGGATTCTGAAACAACAGTGCCGTTTATGGTACCAAGTGTGGCACAAACGAAAAGATGATACCACTAACTGCTGTTTTTGGTTGACAACAGTGAAAGAGTATTCTGAAAAATCAGAACATGCTATTAAACATCAAAACCTGCCCTCAACCATGCGGATAGTTCCTCATGATGCTTCCCCACCTCCTAAGCCACCAAGTCAATGGACCATTGACGAACAATGTATAGAGACGGTGTCTGGCAGCAGTGGGAACGAAACAGCAGCAGCAGCAGCCAGCCCAGCACGTGTTGGTCAGGATCCGGAGTATTTGACACTACAAGCAACACCATCTAATCGCCTTGCGCAGGGAGAACTTTACGAACTATAAAGGGAAATGAACCTTCATAAGCACAATCTGTGTTAGAGGCTTCACGACTCCAAGAATGGAATTTGCTCGCTTAGGATATTAAAATGACTACATGTAGAAGGCGACAGTGTGAGTTTGAAACCTTTTTCTCTTCCCCCAAAGAGTTTGTTCACTGTAGTGAGATGAACTGTTTGCAGTACTGTGTCGTGTCCACAACCCTGGGAATACGAACTCCGTACTAATCTCGACATCAAGTTTATAGGCAGTCATCCTTCCCAATGGTAACAAATATCCTTCAGTTCCAGTCGGACACTCAATTAACAAGAAAGAGAATTATGCAACAATGCGAAATTTTCTCAGTTATGTACACTACGATTTGTATAACTGGAAATTGTGTGTTGATCTGAAAGTAATACGGTTATTGACTGTTGTGCAAGCAAGTGACACGAAGAACTGCTGCTTTCTGTACGAGTGACATAGCAGAAATAAGAAAGAATATTACGTATGTGAAGAGTGACCATACCCAAACGCTTACTTTCCAGATAAAATGAGTGTGTTGTATGAGGCGTTAGTAAACAATGAATGTGGACGCCTCCCATAGCTGCGTATTATAATGAGGTTAACTAAGATATTTGTAAAGGTGCTGGACAGAGAAGGGGATGCTTTTGCACGCGTGAAGACGAAGTTTCCCAGAAACAGTGGTGAAAAATTGAAGAGGGAGTATTTATTGGTCCACAAATGCGATAGTATATGCAAAAAACAGATTTGCCCAACTCGTTAAGTGATACTGAAGCAAATGCATAGAATGTCTCCAGCTCAGTGTGTACGTACTTCCTTTGAAATCAGAAATCTGATGCCTATAAAGACACTTTATATAACATTATTATGCCTGCCGGAGTAGCCGAGTGGTTCTAGGCGCTACAATCTGGAACCGCGCGACCGCTACGGTCCCAGGTTCGAATCTTGCATCGGGCATAGATGTGTGTGATGTCCTTAGTTTAGTTAGGTTTAATTAGTTCTAAGTTCTAGGGGATTGATGACCTCAGAAGTTAAGTCCCATAGTGCTCAGAGCCATTTATAACATGATTAGACATTTCTATTCCATGAAGTGTCATATGTCACCAAAGTTACCTCTTCTAGGTTGCTATCTTGACTTTTTACCCTCAGAACTTGAAGTAAGCAAGTGATCAACATGGCAAATGGTTTCACCAACACATTGTAGTAATGAAAAAGCGATTTGTGGGGCGATGAAACTGCAGCAAGTTGACAGAATATTTTTGGTCCTTAGTGACACTGCAGAACATGAATACAAAAGAAAATTACCAAAAATACTTCTAAACTTATCCTTAGGTGAAATATTGGTCTTTCCAAGGTTTGAAAGTTATGTATTTTTCGTAAATAATAAAATCTCTACTCTTGGGAAACGGTATGTGTAGAAAGTTGTTAATTTCAAATCCTTATTCCCCGTAATTATTACAAGTGAAAAACCATAACTTTATCCAGAGGGCGGACAAAAAGTTAAAATGTGTTGCACAGTGTTATCGAACACAGTAATTATAGGCAAATAAACGATAAGCCGATTATGAAACCATAAAATATCAAATTTATTAGTCACAAGTAACACCTGTAACTCGTTTGCAATCAGTTATTGTTTTTAGTCTTAATTACCTTCATTAGGGCGGAATAACACATCGACAGCAAAACGCTGACAAAACTTTTGACGGGTTCATATTGTAGTTGAACAACCTGAAACCTATATCGGGAACCTGTGACTAGAATATGAACTACGGTGCTACGTAATATGTGCTGTATTTTCGGTCATTCCGTTTCCTTCTTCAGGAGTCGTTACCAAAACGAAACTCACAATTAAAAGAATGTACAAATGAGGAAATAAAATGAAAAATACTTCTTCGAAACATTTGTTTGTATTACTTTCGGAGTGGTAAAACATTTTCATACAGAAAGATTGTGTATTTGGATTTTGTATCTCTTTGATGCGAACGATGAATGGACGAAATGAATCTTAGTTGGCGCACCTCTTTGAACCTTACTCAGCTGGTCGAAAAGCAGGCTGATTACGCACCAACGACCACGAAAAGTGTCGAAAAGACCGATTTTTTCCTTTCCCTTTTGAGTGAATAGAATCTGAAACATTTTTTCATCCTTTTAAAACTAGATTAAACATTAAGTTCATTAGTAGCTGAGTTAACAGTGTTAAACAAGGAAATCTTTGTACCTTAAGTACGCGATAAAATATTCTTCATCCTTCCACAATATAAATTTACAGGCGTACTGACGTATTAGTCAGAAACAATGATTTAAATTTTAAAATTTACTGACGGAACTCAAGACTGAAATATAAATACAAATATGATAGTTAGCGCTGTCTCCATGATAGTTCTGCCGCATACCAGAGTCCATGTGAATTATTACCACATAGAGTTCAAAAATCAAATCTTAACAAAATCATGAAATCTAAGGCTTAATTTTACGATATACTATTTGCACTTCTCAGTGCCTCCGTGCTATTCAACTACTAAGCAGTTAGAACATGTTGATCAATATTCAGAGCAACATGCAGCTGGAAATGAATCGTGGGCGTTATAAGTTATCAGTTCTGTACCGTACGAATCTGCAGAAAAGAATAATTTTAAGGAGACAAGTGGATTAGCTTGAGAATGAATTTACGACCAAATATTGCAGCTTTGACAGCGAAATCACAATAGAACATTACAATTTCGAGTCGTTACAAAACTGTACGTTAGAAACGCTATATACCATTAGAGTTTCTGTGTGACAAAACCGTCATTTGTGTAATAATTACGACAGTTAGAGAATTCCAGAAAACAACGGCATTTAAGCAAAATACTCGGCAAAGGAAAATGGAAATGAGTCTAGATGCGTATAGTAATATAGCTTTCCTATTCATACTTAAAGATCCGTACACCTGGTGATTCAGTAAATCCATGGTTGGCTATTAGGTACATGTGACTAAACAGAAATTTGAGCATATTGTCTCTAAGCATAAAGGGTTTGCATGACATAGCGTAATAAGTGAAGAAAACACTCATAGGATGACTTACAAAGAATTCGATATAAAAAATGTAACTTAATTGTCTATCGATTTTCATGACACTGAAACAGTTTTCTTTCTTAGAGTAATATAGTGTGCTATCCATACGACGTGAGGTCTGAAGATTACAAGAGAAAGACTGCCAAACTGAAACAAAGGATAGTTTAGTTCACATGAGCATTATCCACGAAAGGCAAGTGTCCTTATTCACGTCCCTAAGAGAGGCCATACATTTACATATTACTCCTTGCCATACCTAATATTAACTATGGACTTGTATTTCTTTTTTAATCGACATGTTTGCTGTAACGGTAACGGCCTTGCCGCAGTGGATACACCGGTTCCCTCCAGATCACCGAAGTTAAGCGCTGTCGGGCGGCCCGGCACTTGGATGGATGACCATCAGGGCCGCCATGCGTTGTTGCCATTTTTCGTGATGCCGGTTGAGGAGCTACTCGACCGAATAGTAGCGGCTCCGGTCAAAAAAAAACATCGTAACGACCGGGAGAGCGATGTGCTGACCACACGCCCCTCCTATCCGCAACCTTACCTGAGAATGACACGGCGTTCGGATGGTCACGATGGACCACTTGCGGCCTGAAGAAGGAGCGCTTTTTTTTTTTTTGCTATAGCGGAAAAAAGCTATAAGTAAAACGGATCTGACTGTAAGGATATATGTGAAAAGCTGTATATCTTTTCTTACTTATTGTACGAATAGCTGTTGTCATGTGGAAGGTGCATGTGTGCACTATTAATAAACATAGGTTCTTAAATGAAACAACAAGTTTACTGTTACCAGTCACTGATTGTTTATCTCCACGATGCGTTTCAAAGATTTAAACATCCATGATCGGGTGGATTTACTTTTGTTAGTGTGACATGTGTGTGTGTTGCGTTACGATTTTTTGGAGGAAGTTGTGGCACTCTCCAGTAGAGAAACAAAACGCTATTTCACAACATGGTTTTTGGTTTATTTTGACAAAAAACTAAACACATGTTCACCAAGTTCAGTCTGGTATGAGCTAACAGACTTCAAGTAAAGTAAGTAGGGGAGAGTATTGTATCATGGAACACGTCTCAGACAGTCCATGGTAATCTATCGAGGACAGTGGGACAGTAGGCACGCATGAACGACTTGAATAATTATAACTGAAAGTACTAGCTATAATGCAATCCAACGTCGTTTATTCAAAACATGCAACCAGTTTCGAAGACAAAGAGAATGATCTTCAGGCCACTGTACACAGACACATACACAGCGTGATTTAAAGATATGAGAGTACAGACAACAAAAATCACAGTTTGTGATTAAAAAGAGGACTACTCACATGATAAAAATATACTGTCGTTATCCACACAAGACAAAACACAGCATCTAACTTATATTCTCTTTAAAAAATCCAATAATCACACACTCCAGTGTCGTAAAGTACCCGAATTACACTAGAAAAGCAATCGAAATCACATACATCCCTAATCGAAACACCTACGAAAATGAGATTTACCAGCAAGTAATGAGCATTAGTAAAGATCGTGTAGAATTCTTTGTTTTATTAACTTTTAATCGTTTTGTTAATATGACAATGGTTGTTTTGGGTCATTGTGGTTACAAATAATGCTTCTTTGCACTGTTTAGCGGTACTTCTACGGCTGTCACTTCTACTGTATTTTATAGTTGTCTCAATAGCGATGATCACTATGTTTTCGCTTTTGGTAGCTGAGTGTTACACGATCAAAACTGAGAAGTCCCTCGCATTTACCTTTAATATTATGACATGAAATTTTAATTAAATAATGCAGTGAGTGTAATGGCCGATTGAATCCTGCTAGGGTAGATGAGCTCCCTACACTACGAAGTTCTGCAAAATTTTGTTAGTTATAATTCATGGTGGCGATCATGAGAAGTGACAACTAAGTCAATACACACACTTTCTAATAACAATTTCTATTATATTTTTCAAAAATACAGATAAAACTTACGCTAATTATCAGATAGCACTACAATGACGTCCTACCTCTAGACGAAACAAAAAAGGAGAGCGCGTTCAATCAATGCATTTTCTCTGATCTTCGTGGCGCCTATGTTACACAGAGATTATACCAAAAAAATGTGTTTTGTTAATTACATCGATATTTGATAATAATAACTTACGTTCTTTACTATTTGTTTTATATCGCGCAGACGTACTTAGTCTTTAGATAATTTATGTTTCACACGTCTCATAGCAAAAACTTCTTTTCCCTTTTTCCAAATCTGCCGGCCGGGGTGGCCGAGCGATTCTAGGCGCTACAGCCTGGAACCCCGCGACCGCTACGGTCGTAGGTTCGAATCCTGCCTCGGGCATGGATGTGTGTGATGTCCTTAGGTTAGTTAGGTTTAAGTAGTTCTTAGTTCTAGGGGACGGATGACCTCAGAAGTTAAGTCCCATAGTGCTCAGAGCCATTTGAACCATTTTTCTCCAAATGTCCATTTATGTGACGTACCGTCACACTTCCCCATGTACGTCTGTGTTATTACAATGGTTGATTATGTGTATGCCACTCGTTGCTTTGCTGGTATTAAAATATTTCGTCCTTCTGTGTTTCTAAACACGTATATATGTTACCTATGACTTGTCGTTTCCGTTATGAAAATGTATTTAGTGTTAGAGTTTTCTAAACTTTTTATATTATTTTAAGCTTTCTGTGGTGCTTGTCTATAATATGTTCATTTTGGTGGTTAACATGCGTACAGTCATTGCGGCTATTTCCAAGTGGCTGCTGAGGTCATTTGTAGCTTACGGTTACTGGGTATATTACTAACATGTTTCCCAGTGTGTGGTATTAGAATGGTGGTTTGGACCATTAGATCTGGGAGTTTAACGTTCAATTCCCATTTTAAGGTGTGTGAGCGTATCGTTTGTTTGCCCTTTTATTACTCTGTGTGTTATTGTGCAGTGTCTGGTTGTGACTTTGTTGCGATTGATGTTATCCTACTTAATGAATGATTTCAACTGATACTTTTATTTTCATTTTGAATGTACGGTAGAGTTCGGTTCATTACTAACTGGGAGTGGATCCAGTGTTGATTTTCCCTGTACTAAGTACTTTTTGGGCACACAATTTGGCTTTCCACTGGTGTTCCGCTTTCAAAACGCAGTTTAGATGGGAGGCGGGGGAAGGGGGGGGGAGGATTAATATAAGATTTGTGCAACTCGTCTCTCATATTACGTCACGTAGGTTCGAAAAGGGAATTGGAAAAAATGGCACCACGTTTTTGTGGGATAGCGAAGACGTATAAAGATGTGCTCGGTGTTTGTTACGTTTACGTAAGTTATTTTCTGGGTTCCCATTCTTATAGAATCTTCGGAGTTCATAGTCTTACTATCGTTGTTGTTGTTGTTGCGGTCTTCAGTCCTGAGACTGGTTTGATGCAGCTCTCCATGCTACTCTATCCTGTGCAAGCTTCTTCATCTCCCAGTACCTATTGCAGCCTACATCCTTCTGAATATGCTTAGTGTATTCATCTCATGGTCTCCCTCTACGATTTTTACCCTCCACGCTGCCCTCCAATACTAAATTGGTGACCCCTAGATGTCTCAGAACATGTCCTACCAACCGATCCCTTCTTCTAGTCAAGTTGTGCCACAAGCTCCTCTTCTCCCCAATTCTATTCAATATCTCCTCATTAGTTATGTGATCTACCCACCTAATCTTCAGCATTCTTCTGTAGCACCACATTTCGAAAGCTTCTATTCTCTGCTTGTCTAAACTATTTATCGTCCACGTTTCACTTCCATACATGGCTATACTCCATACAAATACTTTCAGAAACGATTTCATGACACTTAAATCTATACTCGATGTTAACAAATTTTTCTTCTTCAGAAACGCTTTTCGTGCCATCGCCAGTCTACATTTTATATCCTCTCCACTTCGACCATCGTCAGTTATTTTGCTCCCCAAATAGCAAAACTCCTTTACTACTTTAAGTGTCTCATTTCCTAATCTAATTCCCTCAGCATCACCTGACTTAAATCGACTACATTCCATTATCCTCGTTTTGCTTTTGTTGATGTTCATCTTATATCCTCCTTTCAAGACACTGTCCATTCCGTTCAGCTGCTCTTCCAAGTCCTTTGCTGTCTCCGACAGAATTACAATGTCATCGGCGAACCTCAAAGCTTTTATTTCTTCTCCATGGATTTTGAAAGAGAGTATTCCAATCAACATTGTCAAAAGCTTTCTCTAAGTCTACAAATGCTAGAAACGTAGGTTTGCCTTTCCTTAATCTTTCTTCTAAGATAAGGCGTAGGGTCAGTATTGCCTCACGGGTTCCAACATATCTACGGAATCCAAACTGATCTTCACCGAGGTCGGCTTCTACTAGTTTTTCCATTCGTCTGTAAAGAATTCGCGTTAGTATTTTGCAGCTGTGACTTATTAAACTGATAGTTCGGTAATTTTCACATCTGTAAACACCTGCTTTCTTTGGGATTGGAATTATTATATTCTTCTTGAAGTCTGAGGGTATTTCTCCTGTCTCATACATCTTGCTCACCAGATGGTAGAGTTTTGTCAGGACTGGCTCTCCCAAGGCTGTCAGTAGTTCTAATGGAATGTTGTCTACTCCGGGGGCCTTGTTCCGACTCAGGTCTTTCAGTGCTCTGTCAAACTCTTTACGCAGTATCATATCTCCCATTTCATCTTCATCTACATCCTCTTCCATTTCCATAATATTGTCCTCAAGTACGTCGCCCTTCTATAGACCCTCTATATACTCCTTCCACCTTTCTGCTTTCCCTTCTCTGCTTAGAACTGGCTTGCTATCCTACAGTAATACATACATGGTCTTGGTTTTATTTTGCTGGATTTCCATATGGACGTTCCTGAGCTCATGGGCTTGTATGTGCATGTTACACATATGTGGCTACTGGTTTTACTGACGGACTTCTGCTAGGTTTCTTTGCAGGCTGTTGTTACATATAAACAGAGGATTGGTCACACAAGATATTCTTCGGAAATTGTTTGTCGACATGCATCATATATTCATGTATGTCACTTTTAACCCGGTGGGTACAAATTGACTTCAGATGTTATTCAAGTTTTGCGTCCAACAAATTTTCTGGAATAAGTAGAAACATTGGTGACTTGTTTCGTTGTTACTTTGGAGATATTCCATTTAGAGTCTTAACTTACATAAGTTACACATTTGCTATGCTAGTGTCGAGGACCTAAGAGTTATGTCCTGGTTGCTGCATAGTAATACCAATGAAGCATGTGCTTTTTACTTCAACGCTATTTGTATACTAGGTTTTAGACCATGTTTAACATTGTTTATGTGTCAGAGGTCATTAGAGTATATGTTGTTATTTCGGTGGATCTGCGTTATTCAGTGGACGTTTGTTCATTAGGTTTATGTTGCATTTGTTTACTCCAGCCGTTTGGTATTATTTTATTACTTTGTTAAGTTTCGTAAGTGTTCCATTTAGGAATAAATGTCACTTGGATTGCCTTATTCGTGTAATTCGTAGTAGGCATGGGTTCCCCTCCAGTACATTACGTCATTGGAGTATTAAATAATAAAAATATACTATCGTTATCCACACAAAACAAAATTCAGAATACTGAATTTTGTTTTGTGTGGATAACGACAGTATATTTTTATTATTTAATTTTTTTTGTGATTTATCCTCTTTGTAGTACCAAACTGTGATTTTTTTTAGTCTGTACTCTCTTACCTTTCTATCATGCTATGTATACAGGTATTTCCAAATGCCGGATCCTGAACACGACGCTTTTTGGCATCGAAACTGATAGCACGTTTTTAGTAAACGACGTTGGATTACAATGCAGTTGATGGTTTCAATTATAATTAATAAAATACTTTTCAGACATTTGCCTGTAGCTAGTCGCATAATAGGAAGTTAATATATTTACTTACTCCATTTTTGAATGATGACTTTCGCTTTAGGCGTGCTGCAACCGTTTCCTGATATTAAAAGAATTGCTCCGGAAGCGTTAAGTTTCTCCAAGTGTGAAAAAGTGTTTCAAGACACAACACGGTCGTTACCTAGCAACAAACATTGTGTTAAAATTTAAAAGTGTTGCAATCGACAAAATTTGTCAATACAGTACTTTATAGTCTGTGTGTTACATTAGTATTCTACTACACATCAATAATCAGCAAGTGAAATCAATTAAGAAGAAGTATTATCAAAAACCAGTTTACAGGCTAAAACATTTTGAATTAGGAGTTATTGAAAACAAATTCTAACTTCCATTTTCAAGACAAGGAATCTTGTTTGGAGATTTAAAAAATTCGTACCTTTACAATTATCAAGTATTCAAAGTAAAAAGACAGAAAGCACAAGATGCCGCACGACTCACGATGTATGGCTTAACCTACACACGCTGTGTTAAAAACATACCCGAATTTTACAGAACATAGACCTCAGTAACTGAAGAACTAACAGTATCCTGAAAATAGTAATCTAATACAAAAGAAACGACGCAGCACGAAGGAATTGTCTGAATGGGAAGGAAATCAGTATATACACTATATGATCGAAAGTATCCGGACACCTGGCTGAAAATGACTTACAAGTTCGTGGCGCCCTCCATCGGTAATACTGGAATTCAATATGGTGTTGGCCCACCCTTAGCCTTAATGACAGCTTCCACTCTCGCAGGCATACGTTCCATCAGGTGCTGGTAGGTCTCTTGGGGAATGGCAGCCCATTCTTCACGGGGTGCTGCACTGAGGAGACGTATCGATGTCGGTCAGTGAGGCCTGGCACGAAATCGGCGTTCCAAAACATCCCAAGGTATTCTATAGGATTAAGGTCCGGACTCTGTGCAGGCCAGTACATTATAGGGATGTTATTGTCGTGTAACCACTCCGCCACAGACCGTGCGTTATGAACAGCTACACGATAGTGTTGAAAGCTGCAGTCACCATCCCCGAATTGCTCTTCAACAATGGGACTCTAGAAGGTACTTAAAACATCAATGTAGGCCTGTGCTGTGATAGTGCCAAGCAAAACAACAAGGGCTGCAAGCCCCCTCCGTGAGAAACACGACCACACCACAACACCACCGAATTTTAGTGTTGGTACTACACACACAGGCAGATGACATTCAACGGGCATTCGCCATACCTACACCATGTTATCGGATCGTCACATTGTGTACCGTGATTCTCCACTCCACACAACGTTTTTCCACTGTTCAATCGTCCTTCATGTTTCCACTTCTCTGTCATATTGGAAACAGTCGACCTAGTGATGTTTAGGAGTGTAGAAATATCGCGTACAGACGTATGACACAAGTGACACCCAATCACCTGACCACGTTCCAAGTCCGTGAGTTCCGCGGAGAGCCCCGTTGTGCTCTCTCAAGATAGCTAATTGCTACTGAGGTCGCTGATATGGAGTAGCTTTCAGGACATGGCAGAACAATGGACCTAATAAGAAAAACTTATGTTTTTGGGGCTGTCCGGATACTTTTGATCACATAGTATACGATGCACACGTACAGATAAGCGTATATTTCCAATTTCCGAAAAAGTTGATGATTTATTCAAGAGAAAGAGATTCACATATTGAGCAAGTCAGTGACGCGTAGGTCCACATTATGTACTTAAGAAAGCAGTTATTCGGCGCAGCACTGATTGATATACACTACTGGTCATTAAAATTGCTACACCACGAAGATGACGTGCTACAGACGCGAAATTTAACAGACATGAAGAAGATGCTGTGATATGCAAATTACTAGCTTTTCAAAGCATTCACACAAGGTTGGCGCCGGTGGCGACACCTACAACGTGCTGACATGAGGAAAGTTTCCAACCGATTTCTCAAACACAAACAGCAGTTTACCGGCGTTGCCTGGTGAAACGTTGTTGTGATGCCTCGCGTAAGGAGGAGGAATGCATACCATCACGTTTCCGACTTTGATAAAGGTCGGATTGTAGCTTATCGCGATTGCGGTTTATCGTATCGCGACATTGCTGCTCGCGTTGGTCGAGATCCGATGACTGTCAGCAGAATATGGAATCGGTGGGTTCAGGAGGCTAATATGGAACGCCGTGCTGGATCCCAACGGCCTCGTATCACTAGCAGTCGAGATGACAGGCATCTTATCCGCATGGCTGTAACGGACCGTGCAGCCACGTCTCGATCCCTGAGTCAACAGATGAGGACGTTTGCAAGACAACAACCATCTGCGCGAACTTTTCAACGACGTTTGCAGCAGCATGGACTATCAGCTCGGAGACCACGGCTGCGGTTACCCTAGACGCTGCATAACAGACAGGAGCGCCTGCGATGGTGTACTCAACGACGAACCTGGGTGCATGAATGACAAAACGTCATTTTTTCGGATGAATCCAGGTTCTGTTTACAGCATCATGATGATCTCATCCTTGTCTGGCGACATCGTGGT
Organism: Schistocerca serialis cubense; assembly: GCF_023864345.2. NCBI lineage: Eukaryota > Metazoa > Arthropoda > Insecta > Orthoptera > Acrididae > Schistocerca > Schistocerca serialis. The sequence continues at coordinate 823,458,096 of NC_064638.1, forward strand.
GAACGCACATTGGAAGCGTGTATTCGTCATCGCCATACTGGCGTATCACCCGGCGTGGTGGTATGGGGTGCCATTAGTTACACGTCTCGGTCGCCTCTTGTTCGCATTGACGGTACTTTGAATAGTGGACGCTACATTTCAGATGTGTTACAACCCGTGGCTCTACCCTTCATTCGATCCCTTCGAAACCCTACATTTCAGCAGGATAATACACGACCGCATGTTGCAGGTCCTGTACGGGCCTTTCTGGATACAGAAAATGTTCGACTGCTGCCCTGGCCAGCACATTCTCCAGATCTCTCACCAACTGAAAACGTCTGATCAATGGTGGCCGAGCAACTGGCTCGACACAATACGCCAGTCACTACTCTTGATGAACTGTCGTATCGTGTTGAAGCTGCGTGGGCAGCTGTACCTGTACACGCCATCCAAGCTCTGTTTGACCCAATGCTCGGGCGTATCAAGGCCGTTATTACGGCCAGAGGTGGTTGTTCTGAGTACTGATTTCTCAGGATCTGTGCATCCAAATTGCGTGAAAATGTAATCACATGTCAGTTCTAGTATAATATATTTGTCCAATGAATACCCGTTTATAGGGTTGCCATACGCCACGGATTTCAAGGACAGTCCGCGATTTTAGGGTAAATAAAAACGTCCGGGCCGAAAAGGCAAATGTCCGCCATATTTGCTGGATTTGAAGTCAACTTCCGGTAATTTCAAAAATTGCTGTCAAAGAAGCATCAATATGTTATCTCTTTGCCTTCACATTATATAAAATCCAAACGGAACAGAACAGCTTGCGAGATATGGAAACAATGGGCAGTCAGGCTCAGGCGTACGGTACATCTTCTTCGATTTGCGAGATTGCGAGTTGTCGATACAGTGGGCGGTCAGTCATCTCTGGCAATGAAGAGTACTATCCTCTTTGATTAGCTTGTTGAATGTTCGCAAGGTTTGTTGTGCTTACGATTTCGTTGTGTTATATTGTGTATTAAATAGTTGTTATTATTTGCCTGGTGGTTTAATAATGTCGGCTAGACGGAAGGTTAAGTACAGGGAGGATTATACTGAACTTCAACAGAAAATGTTGAAAAGACACTCAAGTGGATGCATGAAAACACAAGCTGTTAATTGAATGAGTCCCTTCTCTTTGACCAAGTACTGAAATTAAAGTCTGTTTGGGGGAGGTCAAAGATGAAAGTATGGAGAATATGATGTCACATAAGAAATGGGTGTTCTTCATTCATAATTGTATTTCTAGTGAGCAGTATTCAGAGTTGCTGAAAATTGTGGAATTTTGTTTCTCCCTTGCCAGTCATAACGCCAATGTAGAGAGAGTCTTTTCCCTCATGAATTCTCAGTGGACAGAAGAAAGGAATAGGTTAACAGTAAAATCAGTTAATGCAATGATGCAAATATAGTACAATATGAAAAATGTAACTTGCAAAGAATATCATAAACTGATTGAGAACCAGATTAAGTTCCTTTCATCTATTCAAGGTTCTGAGAAATACGATGACAATAGAACTTCGTGTACTGAATAATGTAATGCATATTCTTATTGTTTGTAATGAATGCTGTCTTAATGAACCAGTCCTTCCTAAACTCTGGATCATTAATTAAATGCACATTTCCCCTAGCTTATGGGCATGAGGACTCCTTATTCCTCTTATTTCCTTCGGTCGGCTACGGTGACCATAAGTTTTGTCCTGGTTTTGGATTCCGAGATTATGGCAACCCTACCCGTTTATCATCTGCATTTCTTCTTGGTGTAGCAATTTTAATGGCCAGTAGTGTAGTTGTTGGATGTCCTCCTGAGGGACATCGTCCCAAATTATGTCCTACTGGCGCGTTAGATATTCAAAACCCCGAAACGGTTTGTAGGCCCTGCGCATAATACTCCAAACATTCTCAGTTGGGGAGAGATCCGGCGACTTTGCTGGCATAGCTGGGGATTGGCAAGCACGAAGACAAGTAGTCTTTATTTTGCTCCGGATGGCTTGCCATGAATAGCAAGTAACGGTGCGTAGAATATCGTCGACGCACCGCTGTGCTGTAAGGGTGCAACGGATGAATACCAAAGGGTTCCTTCTATGAAATGCAACTGCACCCCAGACCATCAGTCATGGTTGTCGGGCTGTATGGCGGGCGGAAGTCAGATTGGTATTCCACTGCTGTCCGGGACGCCTGCAGACACGTCTTCGCCCGTCATCAGGCCTCGGAACTCATCACTAAAGACGCTTCTACTTCGGTCAATGAGATTCCAGACCGAAGACGTCTGCGGAGGCACCGGACAATGCTGGAATATCAACCTGACTGTTGCCCCCCATATGCCTCCACAATCAAGACTGATGGTGTGGGGTACGATTTCTTGTCACAGTAGGACCCCCTGGCCGGCTAGGTCACCGGATTTCTCCCCAACTGAGAACGTCTGGAGCAGGGCCCTCCAACCAGCTCGGTATTTTGACGATGTATCGCGCCAATTGGACATAATTTTGAATCATATCTCTCAGGCAAAATAACTGCTCGTATTATGGTCAGAGGTGGACCGACGCGTTATTGACTTGCTCAGTTTGTGAGCTCTCTCTCTCTTAATTAAATCGTCCAATATTTGTGAAACTGTAATCATTCGTTTGTCTGTACAGGTCACACCTGCCGATTTCCGTCCCATTCGGATCATTCCTTAGTGTCGCTTTGTTTCTTGCCTTACACTGGGAGCTCCCCAATGGTGGGATCGACTTCTTGAAACCGTCTATACGGTTGTTGTTGTTGTTGTGGTCTTCAGTCTCGAGACTGGTTTGATGCAGCTCTCCATGCTACTCTATCCTGTGCAAGCTTCTTCATCTCCCAGTACCTACTGCAACCTACATCCTTCTGATTCTGCTTAGTACGTATATTCATCTCTTGGTCTCCCTCTACGATTTTTACCCTCCACGCTGCCCTCCAATACTAAATTGGTGATCCCTTGATGCCTCAGAACATGTCCTACCAACCGATTTCTTCTTCTGGTCAAGTTGTGCCACAAACTTCTCCCCAATCCTATTCAATACTTCCTCATTAGTTATGTGATCTACCCATCTAATCTTCAGCATTCTTCTGTAGCACCACATTTCGAAAGCTTCTATTCTCTTCTTGTCGAAACTATTTATTGTCCATGTTTCACTTCCATACATGGCTACACTACATACAAATACTTTCAGAAATGACTTCCTGACACTTAAATCTATACTCGATGTTAACAAATTTCTCTTCTTCAGAAACGCTTTTCTTGCCGTTGCCAGTCTACATTTTATATCCTCTCTACTTCGACCATCATCAGTTATTTTGCTCCCCAAATAGCAAAACTCCTTTACTACTTTAAGTGTCTCATTTCCTAATCTAATTCCCTCAGCATCACCCGACTTAATTCGACTACATTCCATTATCCTCGTTTTGCTTTTGTTGATGTTCATCTTATATCCTCCTTTCAAGACGCTATCCATTCCATTCAAATGCTCTTCCAAGTCCTTTGCTGTCTCTGACAGAATTACAATGTCCTCGGTGAACCTCAAAGTTTTTATTTCTTCTCCATGGATTTTAGTACCTACTCCGAATTTTTCTTTTGTTTCATTTACTGCTTGCTCAATATACAGATTGAATAACATCGGGGAGAGGCTACGGTTATGTGGCTTAAAATCCCATGTATCACACACTGCAGCAATTTACCCTGATCGGTCCTCGTTTATGAGTAATTAAAGAAACAACAGTTTCGGAATTTTGCATGACACCCAATAATGTTAAAAAAAGAAACAATGTAATGACCAGTTCCATGGCGTAATCAATGGGTTAAGGTTCTCGCATGTAGAAGGTCGTGGGCTCGAAACCTAATAGTTGTTTTTGTTTATTTTTTAATCGCTATTGAATTCTGTTAACTGGTTGAAATGTAATATATTATTCGTATTCCTTTATCATTTGTCATTGTTTTCCAGTTGATATCTCTTTCATATGATTTTAATTAATTTTATGTATTAATTTCGATTTTACGTGTTTCATTTTATCATTCTTATTTTTCGCCCATGTTATTGTATTCATTAGTTTCGTCCCTCATTTTGTTTGAGCTTCATTTTACTTATAATCCCATTTTTTGTTTAAATGTTCATCTTAATTATTTTGCCTATAGTTTATATTATAACAGATAAATTCAATTAAATTGATATTCATAAAAATACCGAGTGGAAAAAGAATCTTATAAATTAAAAAATTGAGAAGAAATCAAAAAGTTAATACAGTGATCGAAATGTCGTGACAGAGGAATACAAATAGAAAAATACATTTAAGAAATTAATTGATAAAGATTCTTTTTAGTTAATGTAACTGGCGACATTAGAACCCAAAACCCACATGGGAAAGCCTTACCCTATTCATTAAACCACGCAGCCAGCCTATGCAGTACTACATTTTTAATACTATTGAGCGTCACGCAAAATGCCGAAATTTTATCGTCAGTTTCTCGAAAACAAGGGCCCACCAGGCTGCATGACTGCAGTGTGTGATACCTGGGATCTTAACCTCCGGCCGGTCGAGGTGGCTGAGCGGTTCTAGGCACTACAAAATGGTTCAAATGGCTCTGAGCACTATGCAACTTAACTTCTGAGGTCATCAGTCGCCTAGAACTTAGAACTAATTAAACCTAACTAACCTAAGGACATCACACACATCCATGCCCGAGGCAGGATTCGAACCTGCGACCGTAGCGGTCGCTCGGTTCCAGACTGTAGCGCCTAGAACCGCACGGCCACTCCGGCCGGCTAGGCACTACAGTCTGGAACCGCGCGACCGCTACGGTCGCAGGTTCGAGTCCTGCCTCGGGCATGGATGTGTGTATTGTCCTTACCATAGTTAGGTTCAAGTAGTTCTAAGTTCTAGGGGACTGATGATCTCAGAAGTTAAGTCCCATAGTGATCAGAGCCATTTGAAACATTTTTTCTTAACCTCCATAACCGCACTTGTAACACTGCGCTAGTGCACACGATACTCATTAAAGCCTGTACTATGGTAAGTTGACGGGCTTCACCTTATGAGAAAGGATTTTTGTATAGAAATTGACCGCGTGTACCTGAAAGGAGGCAAATCAGACTTACACCCACTCTGTAATAACAATGATACGTCAAGCAAGTCCGAAATGCAACTACACGTCAGGACGGACAAGAAACAACACAGAAGATGCTACCAATTTGTTAATAATACGGTCGCCAGCCTAATTAGGCATTAACTGAGTTTCTTCCCTGTACGAGTTGATGTACGTTCAAGCAAAACAACACGTAGTAACACAGCATAATATGGTAAATTTTAGAACCAGAAAATCTATTGAACTGATAATTTCACTTTCTGTACTGATAGGGATAAACTATAAATACATAACACTACACTATAATGTTTACTACAAAACTTCGTACTGTCTATTGATCTGATTAAAATCGGGCATAGATTACCCTAGAAATAGCACTTTCGAATCGCACACACAATGTCAATTTTGATAAAGGTAAAACACTGATAAATTTGGTTTTTTATATTGACTTTAACTTTGCTGATCAAATCAGTCTAGAACACATCAGAATTCAAATGAATAAAAAAGAGGGGGGGGGGACCCTGAAACTGTTATGATCACTGTATTAAAAAATTCGATTACTGTAATCATTATGTGCTCAAGATTTCCAATATATTAGTTACTACTCTTTTCATTTTATTTCCTGCTCATTTAAATAGCATCATATCTGTCTCGAAATGATTAAACTTCACTACTAAATCAATATCAAAATTATCTTCCAACTTTGTCAGACCTTTGTTATTCGTCTATTAGTTCATTAACAAAAAAGTTCTTTAAACATCATTCTAACATAGCTAGGTCTGCAGGCAATTATTATTAACATAAACTTTGATTCTTCATTTCGGGACACTCGGATTGCACAACATTTGGAAAGGACCCTGGCTAGGTTAGTTGTGAGGATAATTAAATGATAGGACAGTTCTGGTAAAATTTAAGTTGTTATTGAACAGTATGGAACAAAAGTAACACTGGTCCACACGAATACAGTACTAAAAGTTTCAACCTGTTCGTATCGATGCGGCGGTTGGCGGGCGGCGAGATGGCGAGGCACGTAGCACACATACAACCACAGCAATGGCTCTTGATGTATCGGCACTTTACTTCTTCATAGCGTCGCAATACTTTTTCATTTAGCGCCTATGGAATTTTGCCATGCTGTATAGGCTTCGGAACGGCATATCCGAGGCTCAATGAAACTACGTCTTCCAGGAGAGCCTCCTCGATCCAGAACGTGTTACTCAGACCAATGCCCAACTCCGACTACCACTGCTGAGCCCGTTATGCCGTGCAGCGCCCGTGTGCGTTTTCCCGCGCTCACCTGCCATCCACCTTTTACCGCTCCCCTACAGACAGGGTATTCACCAGAGGTTTTGCGTTCTACATATCCTAACACATTGCCTACGTATGGACCAGACGCACAATTACAATTTTAAACATGTTACAATAGATTCAACGTTTGTTACACTTCAATTCTATTACAATATTGCTTGAAATTTGACATAAACATTAATATTCACATTGAAAATTGTTTACAGTTTCTGTAACATAATGGCATGAAACAAAAAAAAAAAAAAGAAATGAAATCGGAACATCGATTACACTAATTTATCGAAAAATCAGAAAAAAATATTATTTGTATAATAGTACAGCGTTGTTATTGTTACACACTGATAGTTTAAAAAGTCGATCCCACCGATGAGGACATCTCCTTGTCAGTGTATACCACTGAAATATGTATACCTGCATAGGCTTCACAAAATGCAACCTCAAGTTTCACACACACACACACACACACACACACACACACACACAAGGAAACTGCTTATGGTGGTCTGTAATGTGCATTCGTTAATTTGGTTGCACAATCGATCATCAGATTGAGACACTGAACAGGAAATGTCATGTTTTTCTAGGTACACTTCCCTCCTATTACAACACTCCAACTGCTTACCGACTTCATACTGATGAACGGGGGTAGGCATGAAGTTTGAACTATCCACATAAAAATAAATTTACGTAATTAACTTATTTTTTCCAGGTGCATTTATGCAGTCCTGGTACACACTGGAGTCCTTGGGCCACAGTACCGTAGCACACTGCTAGATGCCAAAGCAAAATGGCACTGCCTACTTATAAAGTGGAGATCAGCTGTGTCGTGGAGATTTCAATGTGCCCCAGTAAACCTGTAGGCAAACAAAAGATTATTTACGAGGTGAGATTGGAAAGTTTTAAGAATAGGCTTGTAATTGAACAATGATGTTACTTACATGCTACTGTGATTCATCTCTTCAAAATAGTCCCCTTCTGACTGAACGCACCAAATGGTTCAAATGGCTCTGAGCACTATGGGACTTAACATCTGAGGTGATCAGTCCTCTAGAACTTAGAACTACTTAAACCTAACTAACCTAATGACATCACACACATACATGCCCGAGGCAGGATTCGAACCTGCGACCATAGTGGTCGAGCAGGCCTGGACAGAAGCTCCTAGAACCGCTCGGCCACAATGTCCGGCCTGAACACACCGACTCCTCACTTTTGTAAACATTCCTGGAATTTTTTTCCCTCAGATACGCTCTCTGTACCAAGTACCTTTTGGGAGCACAATTTGGCTTCACAATGGTGTTCCACTTTGGGTTGAGGGGGGGGGGGGGAGGACGTTTAAAATAGGAATTACGTATCTTGTCACATATTACGTCACGTAGACACCGAACTGGGAATAGGAAAAATGACACCACATTCTTGTGGGTTAGCGAAGACACACGAAGTTTTACTCGGTGTTTGTTACATTTACGTAAGTTGTAAATAATAGATTTCAGCTATGGCCGTCGGTCTGTTTCAGAAAAAGAGGTGTTCGCCTGCGTTCAATCATCGTCCCGGAAGCAACTGCAAACATTTTTCCGTGAAAGTATTGGCCGTCTTGTCTCACAATGGGATTAATGTATTAACAGTTTTGGCTACTTAGCTTTTTTCCGTCTGGCTCGCTTACATCTGACTGCCACTTATGGTATGTGCAGCGATAACCGTCTTCTACATCACATAAGCATAGTACACTTTCAGATGACGAAAAGTTGCAGAGGACAAAGCCGTCTCCCATCATCACTTAGTTCAGTGAAGGGAAGTGAAAAATGAATTAGCAGAAATCAGCGTCACACAAGCAGATTCTAGACAGGCCAGCTTTCCGAAACAAGATTACAAAGGTTGCGGTTTTTCAAGAAAATGTCTGAAAGAGTATCACTGTATGGGCAGAAAGAACAAAAGAACACAGCGAATGAATGAAGAAACACTGAAAAGGCCGTAAATCGGGAAAGAAGAGGTCACTACTTCAACATCACTACTTCAACAACATTAGCTGCGTCAGATGGTCCTCAGATGACTGAAATCGAAGAAAGAGAAGAAAAGCAAATTTTATGAAAAAAATGATGGAATGTGAGGGAAAATGATTATACATCTGAAGTAGATGACTAACAAAAAGAGATAAAGTAAAAATGAGTATATACGTAACAGACGGTAAAATTTGTTTAAATTTAAATAGAATTCGGAGTGGAATGAAAATTCAGAAATGTGCACGTATCAGTCGTATTGGAACATAAAAATGAAGGACCACAATTATGAAGAATTTTCTGTGAGTTGTTGATTCGTCATAAGGTTTTGGGCTCTGTAACGGAACGAATTCACTCAACAGCAAGTATATGAAAATCAAATGCATTAACACTTGTCCAACCTAAGGGTCACCACCAGACTCTGAACGTAACTGCAACTGGCATCAACTAGGTACCAGGGCTTAACAAAGAAGTAAACGGCAAAATAAAGGCAAAGGATTGGAAAGGGCACAGGTCATCCCCGTTTTCAAGAAGGGACGTCGAGCAGATGTGCAGCACTATAGACCTATATCTCTAACGTCGATCAGTTGTAGAATTTTGGAACACGTATTGTGTTCGAGTATAATGACTTTTCTGGAGACTAGAAATCTACTCTGTAGGAATCAGCATGGGTTTCGAAAAAGACGGTCATGTGAAACCCAGCTCGCGCTATTCGTCCACGAGACTCAGAGGGCCATAGACACGGGTTCACAGTTAGATGCCGTGTTTCTTCACTTCCGCAAGGCGTTCGATACAGTTCCCCACAGTCGTTTAATGAACAAAGTAAGAGCATATGGACTATCAGACCAATTGTGTGATTGGATTGAGGAGTTCCTAGATAACAGGACGCAGCATGTCATTCTCAATGGAGAGAAGTCTTCCGAAGTAAGAGTGATTTCAGGTGTGCCGCAGGGGAGTGTCATAGGACCGTTGCTATTCGAAATATACATAAATGACCTTGTGGATGACATCGGAAGTTCACTGAGGCTTTTTGCAGATGATGCTGTGATGTATCGAGAGGTTGTAACAACGGAAAATTGTACTGCAATGCAGGAGGATCTGCAGCGAATTGACGCATGGTGCAGGGAATGGCAATTGAATCTCAATGTAGACAAGTGTAATGTGCTGCGAATACACAGAAAGATAGATCCTTTATCATTTAGCTACAAAATAGCAGGTCAGCAACTGGAAGCAGTTAATACCATAAATTATCTGGGAGTACGCATTAGGAGTGATTTAAAATGGAATGATCATATAATGTTGATCGTCGGTAAAGCAGATGCCAGACTGAGATTCATTGGAAGAATCCTAAGGAAATGCAATCCGAAAACAAAGGAAGCAGGTTACAGTACGCTTGTTCGCCCACTGCTTGAATACTGCTCAGCAGTGTGGGATCCGTACCAGATAGGGTTGATAGAAGATATAGAGAAGATCCAACGGAGAGAAGCGCGCTTCGTTACAGGATCATTTAGTAATCGCGAAAGCGTTACGGAGATGATACATAAACTCCAGTGGAAGACTCTGCAGAAGAGACGCTCAGTAGCTCGGTACGGGTTTTTGTCAAAGTTTCGAGAACATACCTTCACCGAAGAGTCAAGCAGTATATTGCTCCCTCCTACGTATATCTCGCGAAGAGATCATGAGGATAAAATCAGAGAGATTAGAGCCCACACAGAGGCATACCGACAATCCTTCTTTCCACGAACAATACGAGGCTGGAATAGAAGGGAGAACCGATAGAGGTACTCAAGGTACCCTCCGCCACACACCGTCAGGTGGCTTGCGGAGTATGGATGTAGATGTAGATAATAATTTTACCTGGGGAATTATTCTGTAGGCTTGAGGGATCGACTTTCATCGCTCAAACACACAAGACGCTCTACTATAACCTCAGCTTAATTACCTTTAAGTCTGCAACGATTCTGCACCGCATTTACCAACCACATTTTGTACGATCTATAACTACGTGCAAAAAGTCTGATTCCTTTTTTGGTCCTTCACGGAGAGAACCAGCTTGAACAAAGTAAAGTTGTTCGGACCAATTCCTAATCTGTTTCTCTTGATCGTCGTTCAAACTTCGATAACAGTGCATGCTGAGTCGTGCGAAATTCGCTTGCTTCGATCGATCGAGAACAGAGCGGCCCCTCGCCTTCCTTGTCTTGGCGATGTGTAGGAGGGACTGCTTTGAGTTCCAAACCCAGTGTGGCTGTTTCCAGTCAGCCTGCGGGCTGTGAAAACTATGAATCTTTTCGTCTAACAGTGACTATTCGTACTTTTCCAGTGGAATGAGTGAACGATTCGGGCACTCATACAGCTTTTGCGATTTGTCTGACTCTTCCTCGCACATTTCTCATCTCCTTTTCACTCCACACCAGTGTCAGATTGACGTCAGTAATAAACAAACATAGTGTGAACTGTGAAAGGCAGCAGAGAATCAAGTAGGTAAAAAGACGAGGGCTAGTAGAAATCCTTGGGCGACAGAAGAAATATTGAATTTAATTGATGAAAGGAGAAAATATAAAAATACACTAAATGAAGCAGGCAAAAAGGAATGAAAACGTCTCAAAAATGAGATCGACAAGCAATGTAAAATGGCTAAGCAGGGATGGCTAGAGGACAAATATAAGGATTTAGAGGTACATTTCACTACGTGTAAGATATATACTGCCTACAGGAAAATCAAAGAAACCTTTGGAGGAAAGAGAACGTATGGAGATCAAGAGCTCAGACGGGAAACCAGTTCTTAGCAAAGAAGGGAAAGCAGAAAGGTGGAAGGAATATATAGAGGGTAGGGTCTATACAAGAGCGATGTACTTGAGAGCAGTATTATGGAAATGGAAGAGGACGTAGATGAAGATGAAATGGGAGATATGATACAGCCAGCCCTGGTAAAACTTTACCATCTGGTGAGCAAGATGTATGAGACGAGCGAAATACCCTCAGACTTCAAGAAGAATATAATAATTCCAATCCCAAACAAATCAGGTGCTCACAGGCGTGAAAATTACTGAACTATCAGTTTAATAAGTCACAGCTGCAAACGCTGACACGTATTCGTTACAGACGAATGGAAAAACTGGTAGAAGCCGACCCCAGGGTATATCAGTTTGGATTCCGTAGATATGTTGGAACGCGTGAGGCAATACTGACCCAACGAATTATCTTAGAACATAGACTAAGGAAAGGCAAATTTACGTTTCTAGCGTTTGTAGACTTAGAGAAAGCTTTTGACATTCTTGACTGGAGTACCCTCTTTTAAATTGTGGTAGTGGCAGGGGTAAAATACAGGGAGCGAAAGGCTATTTACAATTCGTACAGAAACCAGATGGCAGTTATAAGAGTCGAGGGGCATGAAAGGGAAGGTAGTGAGACAGGGTTGTAGCCTATCCCCGATGTTATTCTATCTGTATATTGAGCAAGCAGTAAAGGAAACAAAAGAAAAATTTTGAGTAGGAATTAAAATCCATGGACAAGAAATAAAAATTTTGAGGTTTGCAGATGACATTGTAATTCTGACGGGGACAGTAAATGACCTGGGTGAACAGTTTAACGATATGCACAGTGTCTTGAAAGGAGGATATAAGTTGAACATCAACAGAGGCAAAACGAGGATAATTGAATGTAGCCAAATTAAATCAGGTGATGCTGAGGGAATTAGATTAGGAGATCAACTTCTAAATCTATATCTACATGTTTACTCTGCAATTCACATTTTAGTGACTGGCAGAGGGTTCATCGAACCATTTTTATACTACTTCTCTACCAATCAACTCTAGAATGGAGCATGGGGAAAAAGGAACAACTCAATCTTTCCGTTCGAGCTCTGATTTCTCTTATTTTATTATGATGACCTTTTCTCCCTACGTGGTGGGTGTCAAACGTTTAGTATTGGAGGGATGCGTGGAGGGTAAAAATCGTAGAGGGATCCAAGAGATGAATACACTAAGCAGATTCAGAAGGATGTGGGTTGCAGTAGGTACTGGGAGATGAAGACGTTTGCACAGGATAGAGTAACAAGGGGAGTTGCATCAAACCAGTCTCTGGACTGAAGACCACAACAATAACAACCGCTCAACTACTGTGGTCCTTAGAATTTCAATAGTGGTGGATCTTTGTGTTCAAATTAGTGCTGGTAACAACTGAACATTTTCTCCGAGAGGGTATTCAGATGTTCCATTCTGTTTGTAGCATCTCCCCGTCCCCTCTCCTTCTTGTTTCTTAGGATTGTGTCCATGCCTATTTCCCATGTGTGTTGAAAGTATTCAAATTCTCGTGTGCAAGCATATATGAGTACTTTGGTTTGGAACTATATAATTTATTGGAACTATTTTTGCACATATTGGACTTCTTGTCGATTAACTCTTTGGATACATAAAGTTAAGATGAATGAATCGTACAGTTTCTTTAGACCAGTGCTGACCCTTTGTGCATGAACTCTTTAAATCATGCGCCTGAAAGAGTGCTGATGTTGTGTCAATGTGCAAATAAAGTTTTCTTTCATTTTCACAGCCCTTACGGCATTTAAGAGATTTTTCTTGTTTTTGATTCCTCTTCAAATTACATGCCGCTAGCAAAGACAGCAATGCTTTGCAGTTGCTAAATGTGTATGGGAATTCTATATACATCCTGAACTCCTTCCTCTACTCTCTATGTACATCTCCTCCTTCCATTTCTCTTCGTCCATCTCCTCCTTCTCCCCTCCCTCTCTCTGAGCATCACCTCCTTCCCCACATCTCTGTCCATCTCCTTCCCCAACCTGTATCTATTTATCCCCCCACCCCCCTCTATCCACTTACCCCTCTAGCTGACCTTCAGCATTGTTTATTATTCCTGCAAACAAAGGCTTCATTCTGATAGTGAAGTCGATGAAAGGGAATCGTAAATCAGTTGGGATCATTGGTATATAAGGTATGAGAGCTACCTCTTCAACTCCTTTATCTGTGAGTACTGTAGCTTCAAAGACAGTATTTCACATAGTTTTATTCTTTGAATGAATAGGATTACAAAGTTTCGGGCGATTCAGATTCTGTAGTAGTATTCTAATCATATCTCGATAGGCCATAAATACACCTTTCCTGTTTTCTGTAAAACCGACAGCAAGGAGGAAAACAAAATGACACATTGTTGTGTGTATAATATTTGTTTTATATTATATATGAGAGGAAAGAATGAATAAATGAGAAATGATTTGTCTAACGATTAGTATGCGCTGCTATCGTAGCTGAAACTGACTGCAAGAAAGAAAACGAAACCGTACATTTTCCCACCTCAGCGGAGCACAGTGTTTTAATTCTCGCAGTCCAAAAGATCATTAGAATATCGTGTAAAAATGTGAAATAAATAGCTCAAGAACATTTCCAGACTTTTGCTAACAACCTTTCATACATATATGTTTGAAGTAAATCGGCCAGCAACTTTTTGAAATTTCTCGCAATAACGTTAAACTACGACTTGTCTAATTTAGAAGTATAGATTTCATATATATGTTAATATACTGGATATATTTAAAATATGTAGCCTATGTCTGTCGGAACTTTCATCAGAGTATAATGTATAAATCTGAAATAAATCGGTCAAGAACTTTTCCGAGATTTTTGCCTTAAACATTTCCCCGTTGGGTAGGATTTTTACACGGCGCTCTAATAAACGTTCGGACTATAGAGCAGCGTGTAAAAATCTGAAGTAAATCGATCAAGAACTTTTCGAGATTTTTGGTAACAACGTTAAACTGCAACTTGTCTTTGTAAAGTAGTATAAATTACTGACGTATTTGCTCATGGTAATCACCGTAATGGTTTTAGATACTGTAAGATATGCCCTGGATTATGGCTACAATGTTTCAATAACCTAGGGACTTCTTTGTATGTTGCTGTCATTCTCCATCCGATTCTGTAATAATAGTGATCCCTTCTATCGGTGAACGTATTCCCTGAGATAGCTTCCAGTTTATTTATTCATTTATATCCTGTTTCCTCTCTTTTGCAATCTAGGCTGCGACTAGCAAGTCAGTGATGGAGAACTGGTGTATAATTATGAGGAACGCAGATCTAAAATGGGACACAGAGATAGTGAATACAAGTACTAAAAGATAGCTATGGAAATGTTGATACAAATGGTATTTTGAGGATAATATTCTTACTACAGCAAGGCAGAAGTCGCTGTAGCGAAACTGATATTGCTGCAGTACAGCAGGAATGTTGTGGCGTGAAAGAGTGTCTTGGTAATAACCCTGATAGGGTGATAACGAAAGATGATATTGAAAGGAGTCCCTGGTACAAACTGTAAAAGTATTGAAGAAATAAAAGTAGAATAGTATATAGTTGTGGTAAAAGAAAAGCAGATAGTAACAGCAGGAGATGCTGTTATTGAGACCACAGGAAAGTAAATCATAGCTACAGAACGAAGCGCCAAACCTCAATATAGAGATACTGAGGGTACTTTATAGGTAATTCCAGTAATAATTTAAAACGCCAGAACAAAGTGAGAATATTATCTTAGTAGTAGACAAGTATGTAGCTCTTTAATGAGAGGTCTTCTGAGGCAATGCAGAGACACAGAGATGAGACTGTAGGTGGAGTGGTAATCGTCTGCTGCAAGGCAATCATACGTAAACGTTATTCACATACTGATATTGAAAGGTCGGGGAAAATACGCCGACCATTCGAATAGACTTGCAACTTCACCGTGTGTGTTAGTTATTTCCGTAACAACTCCGTGAACGACGGTGCAATAAGAGTTAGACTTAACTTCCAGTTACGAATAAAACGTAAATAAAAACTAAAACACTATTTTCTATCATTGAATGGAATAATACTACAAATACATACAAAGATTAACAAGATAACTGAAACTAACAGGTTTAAAGCCGCACTTAAAGTGGGTCTCTTAAATAATGAATACTACACTACCAGTATCATTTGGATAACACAAAGCAGGGGTTAATAAAAATGCAGTATGAGTTAATAATAAAACGCTTCCGCAATATAAAGCATCTTACTTGAAAATCCTATGTCCAGGATCAGTAGCAAATAATAGATTAACATCCAGTCATCCTCTTCAACTCAATATCTCATTCACAATTACGTGATTTTGAGATTGGCAAATGGGAAAGCATGAAGAACGTAACTGAAATGCAACAGTACAATGTTAGCTTAGGCATTATCGGCTAACTTTTATGAAAAATAAATGCATACAATAAGTAAATCCCGGTCAGACTAGTGCAGTAAGTAACCCCATAGTGCAATAGAGAATTAATTAACACTGCATTATGTGTTACCTTTGTTGCACGCTCGCATAACCAATATAATTTAAAATGACCATTTTTGAATAGTACTGCTACTAATGTTTTAAGGAAGTTGAATTATGGCATATTGTACTAGGTGAAAATTTGATCTAGGTTGAATGAAGACGTAAGGAACACAATTAGAAACCGAATGCTTAATATTACATGAAAACTGTTTATAACCTGCACTGCATTCTTTTCTGGAGGCAGACGCTCACAGCTGGATGAAACATTGCGAACACCTGCTTAATAGTGTGTTGTTCAATCTTTGGAGCACAATACAGCAGTGATTCCGCGTAGCATGGGTTCGACAAGTCCTTGTGAGGTATCGAGGGACGTGTTGCGCCAGAGGTCTACGCATATTTCTCGCAGTTTCCGTCAATTACGGGCCGGTGGTTTATGTCCTAGCCCCACCGTTGTACTTTGTCGTCAAATTGCTACGGCTCGCCACCTATCCTGTTTTACCTACTAGGCAAGTCTCCGACTTCCACGTCCTGTAAACCCCGTATGACACGGAATAACTTTCTCTGCAGTTTTCTAGAAGGCGCGCATGGCTGCCGTCTATCAGCTGGGAGCGACAGCTACTTCCAATGCTGAATATCTCAATCGGTGTATGATTCGGGGCGGAAGATAGCTGGCTGGCTTGACTCCGCCTACGGCAGGGAGCATGAGCCGGCCGAGCAGTGATCTTTCTGAAACGATTCTGAATAAACTTAGGTAAAAAAAAACTGATTCTCACATGCTTATAGCTTCATTCGTCGGGTTCCTGATGAACTGCCTATCATTGCGTCACTGGTCATATTTATTGTGACATTTTAGGTTTAAGTAAACTATTTCAAACTTTTCGTAAAATTTGTAGTGAAAAGTAGAGTTTGCTATGAATTTACTTTTGGTGCATGTCACGTCATATGTTGCTGTCTACAAAATGTAGTTAACCTTTAAACTTTGACAGAGATTGCTATCTATTACTAATATCGAGGAAACAGATCGTATGTAAAGAGCTTCGTCCCGAGCACGCGCGCCAGAGAAAAAGCCAGAATGGAATATTCACAAAGTTCCTCGTATCTCATAAACGGTTTCAAATATTGGAGATATAGTTATTTTAATGCGCATCAGAAACCGTCTTTCATAGTAGGGAAAGTAGTAACTTCATTGTGGCGCGCCGTACTATAATTAATAAATGATATGTATAACTCTGCGATTGTTAAACATTATTGGCATCATCAGAAATCCGTGATGTTCCAGATTCGTACCTTTGTAAGGGTACATCCTTTGATTTCTTGCCTATTTGTGAATATAGTGCTTTAATTGGCTTTAATTAAAGAAATTGATTTATCCCTGCGATCTGAGGCACTTATTAGTGCAGTAGTCAAAGAATGTATCTAATTACAAAATCAAACAATGTTCACTATAAACTCATTGTATTACAATCTTTATCTCCTTGAATGTAAGTAATGACATCTTACAAGAATATATGTTTAATGACTGCTGAAATCAATAAGCCACACTTAGGTGACAAAACTCGTAGGATAGCGATATGCGCATATACATATGGTGGTAGAATCGCGTACACAAGATATAAATGGATATAGCATTAGCGGAGCTGTCATTCGTACTCAAGCGATCTTTGTGAAAAGGCTTCCGTCGTGATTATGGCCGCGTGACAGGAATTGACACTTTGAACACGCATCGGTGGCTGGACCTTGACGCACGAGACATTTCACTTCGGAAATCGTTAGCAAATTCAATACTTCGAGAGCCACAGTATCAATAGTGTGCCGAGAAAACCAAAGTTCAGCAAATTCCTGTCACAGTGGTCCACACAGTGGCCGACGGCCTTCACTCAAAGACCGAGAGTAGCCGTGTTTGCGAAGAGTTGTCAGCGCTAACAGACAAGCAACACTGCGTGAAATATCCACCGAAATCCATGTGGGACGTACGACAAATGTATCCGTTAGAACACGAAATCTAGCGCTAATGGGCTATGGCAGCAGAAGTCCGACGCGAGTACCTCTGCTTAACGGAACGACAACGCCTGCAGCGCTTCTCCTGGGCTCGTGACCATATCGATTGGGCCCTAGACGACTGAAAAACCGTGGCCGGTCAAATGAGACCCGATTTCAGCTGGTAAGAGCAGATGGTAGGGTTCGAGTGTGGTGCAAACCCCAAAAAGCCATGGATCCAACCTGTCAACAATGCACTCTGTAAGGTGGTGGTGACTTTGTATTGCAGTGGTCTGTGTTTACATGGAATGGGCTGGGTCCTCTGTTTCAATTGAACCGATGATTGATTGGAAGTGGTTATGTTATGCTACTTGGAGACCATTTCCAGCCATTCATGGACTTCAGTTTCCCAAACAAGATATCATGTCACCGGAACACCATTGTTTTCGGTTGGTTTGGAGAATATTGTGGGTAGTTCTAGCGAATGATTTGACCATCCAGATCATCTGCGCCTGCTATACGGACGTCTGAGTCACAGCTCTCGTACAAGATAAGTAATTTAAGTAGTAATAAACTGTTTTTAACACTTTAAACTAATTTATTACGTTAATTACAGTGCTCTTCAAGCGTACCACTAAAGGTTTTTGTCTTACTCGCGAATTTTCACAGTAATCACGTAAAGTTCGTTTTGTTTACATATCGCGGGCAGGCCGAACTTTTGAGCTTTCAGATTAAACTCCATACCGCAATTTTAAGTGCATTTACTGATAGTTTAGTGTGCTAAATACGTTTGCTGCCACTTTATACCTCTAGAGTATCGTCGTCTCTTAAGTAATTTCTAGTAAAATACTTCTGAACCACTGTTTACATAGTCGCGAGTTGGCCTAATTTTTCGTACACGTATTTTCATTGTTTTCCGATAACTTAATTGTCTTTCTGTCACTAAAATCGATTTGTACCATGAGTGTAAAGTGCCTCACGTGCCGTAGAATCGTTTGCTCCGGGGTCTGGCGTGATGGATGTAGTAACTTTTTTCATTGGGGCGATTGTAGTGCCGTGGGAATTGGGAAAATGAGCGAGACTCATCAGTGGTTCTGTAGGCTATGCAGTAGAGATAGAAAGATTGTGGAACAGGAGGGGAAAATTGCTGCCCTTCAGGCTGAGTTAGATGAGGCTAGGCGAGAACTGGGCAGGTAAAGGGGGGAGAAGGGTAAACAGGGGTGGGAAGTGGCAACAGGCATAAGGAACAGGCCAAGAAATTCTTCTGACAGCTTTGTTATTAATGTACAAAATAGGTTTGACCTGTTGCCTCAGTCAAAACTGATGAGCCTCTCACAGAAGTAGATGTAGACAGGACTCAACAAGCTTTCAGCAGCAAATTGAATAAGAATGTAGGGAAGTCTGCAAAGAGAAACAAAGTCTTGTTGCTAGGTAGTTCGCATGCTAGGGGTGTGGGCCAACTTCTGCAGGATGAATTAGGGTCAGAATACCAGGTCACAAGTTTTTTCAAACCTAGCGCTGGACTGGGGCAGGTTACAGAGGATTTAGGTTCACTATGTAGAGGCTTTACTAAGGAAGATACCGTGGTTATTGTGGGTGGGCCGGGCAACAGTATTGACAGAGATCCGGGGTACAGCATACAGTGTGACCTGGCAATGATTGCATCAACATCGAGTCATACCAGTGTTGGGTTTGTGTCGGTTCTGGAGCGCCACGACCGACCGCATTTGAGCTCTTCTGTCAGGAGGGTTAATTTGGAGTTGGAACAGCTACTTGGATCTGCTGCAGGGTCACACATTGGTGTGGTTCCTGTTGATTCACTCTGTAGGTGGGACTACGCTAGACATGGCCTACACCTCAAGAAGAAAGGGAAGGGTAAACTGGCTGAGCTGATAGCAGGAAATTTAAAGGGGGGAGGAACTACATCTCATGGTGGAAACTCTTTTTTAGTGTAAGATCAGTTTCCAGTGGGAAACTCAGCCAGGCAAGTACTAAAGATGTTAAAAAAGTGCAAGATACTCGCAAAAGTAAAGTGAAAAATAATGTTAGTATATTTCATCAAAATATTGGGGAATTGAAGAATAAAATTGGTGAGCTTCTCCTTTGTTTAGAAGATATACAAACTGAGAATGTAATAGATGTACTATGCCTGTCTGAGCATCACATTATCACTGATATGCAAAAGGTTAGCATCAATGGGTACAAATTAGCTGCACATGTAAGTAGAGATAACATGATGAGAGGACGAGTTGCCATATATGTCAAAAGCTTCCACAGTGTAAAAAATTTAGAAACTAAAAAATTTTGTGTAGAGCAACATATGGAAGCATGTGCCACTGAACTTAAACTAAATGATGGCACTTTCATAATTGTAACAGTGTATAGGTCCCCCTCAGGGAATTTCCAGCTATTTCTAGAAAACTTGTACGCTCTGTTGTGCTATCTGTCATACAGGGGGAAGCAAATTATCATTTGTGGGGATTTCAATGTTGATTCCCTGAAAGAGTGTAATAGGAAGAATGATCTTCTAGTATTACTCAGTTCTTTCAATTTGAGCTCAGTCATTGATTTTCCTACTCGGATAACAAAGAACAGCAGTACATTGATAGATAACTTTTATATAGACCAAGATAAGTTTAAGGACATAAATGCTTATCCTGTTGAGAATGGTCTTTCAGATCATGGTGCACAGCTGGTTACAGTACATGACATAGCTCCATGCAGTATATAAAATCAGACTTTCAAAGCAGTGCGTTCAATTAACAATATAAATATTGCAAACTTTAGGGAAAGCCTACAGCAGCTAGACTGGGATGAAGTGTATAAGGAACCCAATGCAAACTTGAAATATAACTTATTTCACGATACATTTTTAAGGGTATTTGAAAATTGTTTTCCCAAGAAAATACAGTAGTTAAACATAATTCCAAGAAAACATATAGAAAACCTTGGCTAACTAAAGGAATACGAATATCTTGCAACTGTAAAAGAGAACTGTATCTATCAGCAAGAGGGAGTTGTTGTTGTTGTTGTGGTCTTCAGCCCTGAGACTGGTTTGATGCAGCTTTCCATGCTACCCTATCCTGTGCAAGCTTCTTCATCTCCCAGTACTTACTGCAGCCGACTTCCTTCTGAATCTGCTTAGTGTATTCATCTCTTGGTCTACCTCTACGATATTTACCCTCCACGCTGCCCTCCAACGCTAAATTTGTGATCCCTTGATGCCTCAGAACATGTCCTACTAACCGGACCCTTCTTTTTGTCAAGTTGTGCCACATACTCCTCTTCTCCCCAATTCTATTCAATACTTCATCATTAGTTATACGATCTACCCATCTAATCTTCAGCATTCTTCTGTAGCACCACATTTCGATAGCTTCTACTCTCTTCTTGTCCGAACTATTTATCGTCCATGTGGCTACACTCCATACAAATACTTTCAGAAACGACTTCATGACACTTAAATCTATACTCGATGTTAACAAATTTCTCTTCTTCAGAAACGCTTTCCTTGCCATTGCCAGTCTACATTTTGTATCTGCTCTACTTCGACCATCATCAGTTATTTTGCTCCCCAAATAGCAAAACTCCTTTACTACTTTAAGTGTCTCATTTCCTAATCTAATACCCTCAGCATCACCCGACTTGATTCGACCACATTCCGTTATCCTCGTTTTGCTTTTGATAATGTTCATCTTATATCCTCCTTTCAAGACACTGTCCATTCCGTTCAACTGCTCTTGCAAGTCCTTTGCTGTCTCTGATGGAATTACAATGTCATCGGCGAACCTCAAAATTTTTATTTCTTCTCCATGGATTTTAATACCTACTCCGAACTTTTCTTTCGTTTCCTTTACTGTTTGCTCAATATACAGATTGAATAACATCGGGGAGAGGCTACAACCCTGTCTCACTCCCTTCCCAACCACTGCCATCTGGTTTCTGTACAAATTGTAAATAGCCTTTCGCTCCCTGTGTTTTACCCCTGCCACCTTTAGAATTTGAAAGAGGGTATTCCAGTCAACATTGTCAAAAGCTTTCTCTAAGTATACAAATGCTACAAACGTAGTTTTGCCTTTTCTTAATCTTTCTTCTAAGATAAGTTGTAGGTCAGTACTGCCTCACGTGTTCCAATATTTCTACGGAATCCAAACTGATCTTCCCCAAGGTCGGATTCTACCAGATTTTCCATTCGTCTGTAAAGAATTCGCGTTAGTATTTTGGAGCTGTGGCTTATTAAACTGACAGTTCGGTAATTTTCACATCTGTCAACACCTGCTTTCTTTGGGATTGGAATTATTATATTCTTCTTGAAGTCTGAGGGTATTTCGCCTGTCTCATACATCTTGCTCACCAGATGATAGAGTTTTGTCAGGACTGGCTCTCCCAAGGCCTTCAGTAGTTCTAATGGAATGTTGTCGACTCCTGGGGCCTTGTTTCGACTCAAGTCTTTCAGTGCTCTGTCAAACTCTTCACGCAGTATCATATCTCCCATACTAGATAAAAAGGGACACAGAACTGAAGAAAATAATTATAGAGGTATTTCCCTTCTTCATGACTCATATAAAATTCTGCCTCAGTGTCTCTTGGACCGAACACAACAATTTGAATGCAAAACTGGTGAGTTTCAAGCAAGTTTCAGAGTGAGTTTCAAGCATGTTTCAGACCAAATAGATCTTACCCTAAACAAATGTTAATCTGAAGCTTCAGGATTATTCAAAATTATGTTACCACTCTAGATGCATTCCTGATCATGAAACGAATAAAGAAATAAAGACGTACGTATGGCATTGCGGCCTGGGTGGTCCATGAGGGCAAATTCAGCCACCTACTTTAAAACCTTATTGTCCTTTATCATAATGGCACCTTTCCTTCTCGAATGTGAGGGAGTACTGACCCCGAAATTGTTCAATATTATAAAAACTATTGTGCGGTAGTAAGAAAAGTTATTAAAAAGTCCAGAAGCATGTGTATCATGTCTGAGATTAGTAACTCTGATAATAAAATTAAAGCAATTTGGAATATTATTGAAAGGGAAACAGGGCAACCAAGAGCACAGGAAGACTTTAGTGCCATAAAACTGAATGACGAGTGTACTAACAAACAATCGGAACTTGAAAATATTTTCAATAATCATTTTTTAAATGTTGTGGAGAAAATAGGATCTAGATCTTCACTAGAAGAGGCAAGGCTACTAATAGAAGAGGCCATACCTGTGCAGTTTGAAACAACTGTAATTCCACCAACCTCTCACTCTGAAACCAGTAAAATAATAAACTCACTGAAAAGTAAAAGCTCTTACGGAATTGATGGCATTTCCAGCAAGGTACTTAAAGCTTGTTCCCCACAGATAAGTAGGATTCTCAGCCACGTATGTAATAGCTCTTTGGAGCAGGGTATTTTCCCCGATAGACTGAAATATGCCATTGTAAACCCATTGCATAAAAAGGGGGATATGTGGGATGTCAACCTACCGCCCAATCTCTCTTCTGACAGCTCTATCAAAGATTTTTGAGAAAGTAATGTATTCAAGAGTAGCCTCCCATATTTGTACAAATAAAGTACTAACAAAATGTCAGTTTGGTTTTCAGAAAGGCTTTTCAACAGAAAATGCTATACACGCGCTTTCACAGATCAAATATTAAATGCTCTGAATAACCGGACATCACCTATTGGTATTTTCTGTGATCTCTCAAAGGCTTTTGATTGTGTAAATCATGGAATTCTTTTAGATAAGCTAAATCATTATTGTTTGAGTGGGGCAGTGCACAAATGGTTTAATCCATACTTAACTGGAAGAATGCAGAAAGTTGAAATAAGTGGTTCATGTAATGTTAAAACAACAGCTGATTCCTCAAACTGGGGGGGCTATCAAGTACGGGGTCCCACAGAGTTAGGTCTTAGGTCCTATACTGTTCTTGACATACATTAATGACTTACCATTCCACATTGATGAAAATGCAAAGTTAGTTCTTTTTGCTGATGATACAAGTATAGTAATAACATCCAAAAACCAAGAACTAAGTGATGTAATTGTAAATGATGTTTTTCACAAAATTATTAAGTGGTTCTCAACAAACGGACTCTCTTTAAATTTTGATAAAACACAGTATATACAGTTCCTTACAGTAAATGGCACAACTCCAGTAATAAATATAGACTTTGAACAGAAGTCTGTAGCTACGGTAGAATTTTCAAAATTTTTAGGTGTGTCCACTGATGAGAGGTCAAACTGGAAGCAACACATTGATGGTCTGCTGAAACGTCTGAGTTCAGCTACGTAGGCTATCAGGGTTATTGCAAATTTTGGTGATAAGAATCTCAGTAAATTAGCTTACTATGCTTGCTTTCATTCACTGCTTTCGTATGGCATCATATTCTGGGGTAATTCATCGTTGAGTAGAAAAGTATTCATTGCTCAAAAACGTGTAATCAGAATAATTGCTGGAGCCCTCCCACGGTCATCCTGTAGACATCTATTTAAGGATCTATGGATCCTCACAGTAACTTCACAGTATATGTATTCACTTATGAAATTTGTTGTTAATAATCCAACCCAGTTCAAAAGTAATAGCAGTGTGCATAGCTGTAACACCAGGAGAAAGGATGATCTTCACTATGCAGGGTTAAATCTGACTTTGGCACAGAAAGGGGTAAATTATGCTGCCACAAGTCTTTGGTCACCTACCAAACAGCATCAAAAGCCTGACAGATAGCCAACTAACATTTAAAAATAAATCAAAAGAATTTCTAGATGATAACTCCTTCTACTCATTGTCTGAATTTTTAGATATAAATTAAGGGAAAAAAACAAATTAAACATTAGTGTCATGCAATATTTTTTGTAATGTAATATCTTGTACAGTCATCTTTTATTAACCAGACACGTTCCACATCATTACGAAGTGTCGTATTCATGATCTATGGAACAAGTATTAATCTAATCTAATCTAATCTAATCTGACGTGAGACCCATCGAACATTTCTGGGTCGTGGACGAGATGTCAGTTCAAGCACAAAATCCTGCAATGGTAACACTTTGGAAATTATGGACAGATTGTGAGTTAACCAGTGTTTCGCTCTCATTTAAATATATGGCCGAAAGAGTCAGCCTTCAGGAATTGTGAAACGATCCCTGTCGTTCAGGACCGCATGCCACAAAGAGCGCATATTCACCACGAGATGGGGAAACTCAAAGGCGTCTATTGTCCATTGAGGCCTAAGTGCTGTAGTGTGCGAGTGAGACAGACGAGTACCTACATCATAGGAAAACCCAGTAGAAGCCGTTTGTGACCAAGGAGACGTAGCAGCGTTAAATATGGCGAACCTAAGATCAGCCATAAAGGGAAACATTTATGGAAACTATTTAATTCTGTAGTAATGCAGGGAATGAAGCCATAGTAATTTTAATCTGCCATCCTTCATAAATTTTCGTGGTAATCCCAATAAAACTTGAATATTGTTCATATCTATAATAATTTAGGATTTACTGTCAAAGTGAAATTAAGAAGTTTTGTAACAAAGACCTGAATGTTAAAATCTGAAGGCTTTGGTCGATCTTAACGATCGATATTTCATATAGAAGAGTATCATTAAAATGACAAACGTTGTAAATATCAACGCTGTAACTTTATGTGTTTAAAAGATACAGTAAATTTAAATTATCAGGATTTTCAGTTAAGCATCAGATCACATTTCCGCCACACAAAACACATTGAACGATGACAGCATGACACCTTATTGAATCATTAGGTAATAGAATATTTGTTGTAAATTTTAGTGCGTAATAGTTACTTTTGTTCTTTATTATTTATCAGAATGCATATTGGTACAAGGCTACTGGCCGTGACATTCAAATTTAAGAAGGAAATTGTATTGGTTTTATGTAAAGGAATTTAACATGTAATGGATATAATTGTTACTTTATTTAGAACGTGAATGTGGTCAAGTTTTGATTATTTAAATATTTTAAAATGTAAAATAATGTAGAATAAGCTGTATTCAATGAGATGGACGGCTTCAGGAAAAGGGAACTGCCTGGAAACGCGTCCGGGGACGGGCAGAGGGACAGTGCCGGTGCAGACGCGAAAGCGGACAGTGCTGGTCTAGACACCAAAGGATACAGTTCGAACTGAGACACGAAAGTGTACAGTCGGTCTTTCGGCAGCTAGGAAGTGAGACGACTTAGAAAATTTCGTGTTGTGTGGTATCGCGGAACTTAGTCTCTGAGTGGTGGGCAGCCACGCGCGTGGTGTGAACTCTTAACTTTTCGCGCAGATAACATGTATTTCGCGATGAGATTGAGAATGATCGAACTGCGTCAAATGGAGTGTAGCAATAACTCTAAATACGACCACTTTCGCTATTAGTTTGCTTTCTGAATAAACACCTAACCAAATCGTAACTGTGTGGCCTACATCGTTAATGGGTCGTTATTGTATGTTATGTTAACTTTGTATTTCGCAAACTTGCCATCAGCCAGACTATTTAACCATAGAGTCACAAGTGTCTAATTTATGGCACGTAATGCGACGCTTGCATTTCAACCCCTAGACGAGTTTGAGCCAAGACATTTTAATGAAGGGGAACCGCATGTGGGGTCGAACATCTTTGGGATTTTAGCTCGCAAGCTATATAGGCAGCATGCTTCAATATTTCTGCAGGAGACATCCAACGTCTTGTTGAGCCCATGCCACAATGAGTGGCTGCACTACGCCGGGCAAAAGGAGGTCTTCCATGGTAGTAGAAGGTATTCCTAGACTTTTGTCATCTCAGTGTGATATTTCGGCAAACTAGGATAAAGGAGCCGGAATGATAATTCAAAATTAAGTCATATCTGAAAATAGTATTTACTTCCGTGAAGATGGTACTGTGATAGCCCTTGTTTAGTACATACAGGTAGAAAATAGTACAGAAGAATTTAAATGCGCATCTATTGCTGGAGTTACAAGAATGATGAAATTCGACTTAGTCTTAGAACTTAAAATTAGAAATGCTGAACATCGTTACGTAAAGTTCACCTTTCCTTACAGACAATTTGTCTGTTGTGACTGTGCTTCAGTATGTTTAGGGTCTCCAAGTGGCGACTGCGGTGACTGCAAAATCAGCCATTGGCTCAACACCAGTAACTTCTCTCTGCCTGCCTCTAAGTACAACCTCAGCTGGACGGGAGCCTCTCATCCCAGACGTGTGGCGTCAAAGCAGAAGTATGGTCCAAGAACTGGAGTCAAGAACAGAAGTGACTGCCTGTAGAGTGCTTCCGACAGGGGAAACTTCGAGGTCTGTGGTTTCAGCACTGCGTACTTTTCGTTGGCTGAATACTGATGCTTGTGAGTGCCGACCAGTAATATGTTTCCTTACAAAATGCTTGCCTTCCTCTCTCACTCGAACTTCATGCGGTTAATCAATTAAGAAACTTGTTACGCTTGGAGCTCCAGGATTGTGTACGTTTTACTACCTCTATCTGACTTCTTTCGAGTACTGGCCAGTATCTTTAGAGCTCTACAAACACAGTTGTACTCTCTTCTCCGACTCCTCGGTTGTTTGTATAAACTAATGGGGGCTTCTTTATGTTTCTTGAAACATTCAATTAATTTGGCGTACCACCGCTTGGTGTCGGTGGCTCACGCACTACAAAGAAGTCTTAACTTTCTGTTCCCATTTCACTTTCTAAAATGCTATCTCAGCACCCATGTTTTTCTACGATGTTTGATTTCCTGCTGAGTTTCCCCAAAAAATCAGATCTTCCATGTCTTTGGCCATTCAGCGGCACTTATCGTGTGGACATGGCTTGTTAAAACCGACTCTGTTGTCCTCGTTCCTGAGTTATACTTAACATCGTCTGACGGCATACGCACAGTGCCAACTGTCTTGAGACGGTTTTTCTCCTCTCCCTCCCACTAAACAAAATATTGCACCAGCCATATTCAGAGCTACCTCGCGTTTCCTTTCGCACGGGGAGGCGAGAAGGCAGTTCTGCGTATTGCGCAGGGTAGACGCACTGGGGGCTTTTATGACCTACACAGCGTTCCACGCACTTACCGGCGTTGAACTTGCTTTTCCAGTAACCTTTCATTTAGCTCTGCATGCAATTTACTACATGAAATCAAAATCCAAGTGGTTATGTGTTAGCAACCACTTCATATTTTATGACCTGGTGGGGAGTAATTTATTCTAAATGGGCTCTGATCACTATAAGTCTTCACATCTATGGTCATCAGTCCCCTAGAACTTAGAACTACTTAAACCTAGCTAACCTAAGGACATCACACAACACCCAGTCACCACGAGGCAGAGAAAATCCCTGACCCCGCCGGGAATCGAACCCGGGCGTGGGAAGCGAGAAAATTTATTCCAATTTAACTTGGTCATCTCGTACGGGTTTAACGCATGGTATGGAACAGTTGGATAAAATGGGCACCAGCTTCCAGAAATAATCGGCATAAATAAGGTGCTGCTGAATTTGAGTGCTGAGAGTAAACCGGATCTGAAACTCTTCCAGGTTGTGTATGTATATCTTCTCCGCGAACGGTACTATCATAACTTGAAAAGTTGTGCACAGAGTTCACATCCATTGATAGGCAATCAGCTTCGAATTCTAGAATCATACAAGTGATGTAGTTAAATCACGATTCTTAGCACCAGACTATGCGCCTTTCTTTACCTTATTCTATCTGGAAATAATTTATGTTGGATTGTTCGTTTTTATTTCACTTGTGGAGGTGTTATAGGATAAGCTATCTTTCCTCTATGTAAAATTACTTTTTCTTTAAAACAGTGCAGTATATTGAATTATAGCAATCAGGTTGAACAATCGTAACTAGCAGCTCTTAATGCTGCTGTATTCTGTACACTGTGCTGTAAGCTCTGCTCCATGTATGCAGCATAGGCTTACATACTGTTGTCAGTGTGAGAGGGTCCACTGCTTCACTTTGCCAGTTCAGATTACAGTCTTGACTACCTTTCAGTAACTGGAATAAAGCCAGATTTAATTTAATGTGCCTTCATTACAAGTGGTTGTCATACAGTGCGTTACAAATAACTAGAAAAGTTACTACTACAGAATCAGCTGCAGTATCCAAAAGTGTGAAAGTGATGTGGTATGAGCACATAAAAATATATTGTAACGGCGAGAACTATTTTGTCGATTCACGAGTGATTTCTCACCATTTGGAAATCATCAATCACCCACTTTAATATCTCCCTTGCGATTCTAACGTTACATAGGCCAAATTTCTACCAGTATCGATCCCTGGGTGGTGGTAGCGATCGCTCTACGTCCGTTTACATAGACGTCACTAGATACACCCCATACTAAATGTTGCTTTCAAAGACGATAACTAAGCAGTGTTCAGTGCGGATGCGACCATCCCTACTTGTCCGACTCCAACAAAAGAAGTGCCAGAGACACGTATACAGTCTGTTACTGTATAAGATTCTCTTAGAAGAGATGAATTTTTCACTAAAGAAGTATTTAGGAATAAAATACATGAAAGTGTAGGTTTAATTGGATTGTGACAGCACCAACCGTGACATTAGGTAAAGGCTGTTATTTCGCGAAATGTTCCGTAGCCTCACGGTATTTGAACAATATTCGCCTATTGGCTTATATAAATTCGATACCTGCCTGTATTATATCTGTCGCAAATCAGTATTCGCCTCACAAAATTCTGGTTTACTGCTATATAAGACTACGAGGATTATATCTAGTTGATCCAACATATTTCTTCAGCATGCATCTCTATAAAGTCTGGTCATGTTATGCCAAATAAATGTACTTAATGTAAGATGTAAGATAAGGTAAACCTGTAACCTTAACGTTATGATCACTGCCTACCACTAGACTTAATGCCGCCTCCTGGCGTTTCGGCCACGTGACACGACAAGGAAAGTAGGTTTATGTAACTGGAGCAGAGACGAATGAGGAGTCATTGTAGCGAGGGTACAGGTCGCCAGCGGGGATATCCAACGACATAAGCGCCTTTGACAAAGAGGGTACAGTTTTGGCCCGGTACCTACGGACGAGCATATCGAAAACAGCAAAGCTGGTATGTAATTTATATGCTGCTGACGTGAGGATCTATGGAAAATGGTTGAAGGAAGGTAAAGCCACAAGATGGCGACAAGGTGTTAGACATCCGCGCCCCGTTAAGCCCATCTCGCACCGTGTAAGATTCGCTGCCATCTTACTTGCCCGCTCATGCGGCAGCTCCCTTGAGGGCTGTGTCATCTGCTAAGCCGCTGCCTTGCAGGTAGTCGTGCATCTTTCCCGTGATACGTCGGGTGCTATTTTGCTTGTAAGACCTAGTCGGGTTATCTGCATGCTACCTGCGCTGGCCAATCAGGAGTGCGGTTTGCGACTGACGTCACAGCCTACAGGGCCGGAGCTCTTGAGACAATGCCAGTCAAACCGCGAGACTAAACAGAAGGTCATGCGCTGGCCGTCCAACGTCCGATCTCCCTCAAACGATTGTATAGAAACTACTCGGTAAAAAAATTTATTTTCACACATCTTATAGCCTCATTCTTCAAATTCAACATGAGCTTTATGTTCATGGTCATATTTACTGCAGTATTTTAGGATTAAGTAAACTACCGGAAACATTTAGAAAAGAGTGCAGCAAAAATGGAGGTTGCTATAAATTTGCTTTTGGTGCATGTCACGTCACATGTTTCTGTGTATAGAATGTAGCTAACATTCAAATTTTGAAAGATATTGCTATCTATTACCAACCTCGAGAAAGCGGGTCGTATGTAAAGCGCTTCGTCCCGAGCACGCGCGTCAGTAAAAAAGCCAGAATGAAATATTCACAAAGTTTTTCGTATCTAATAAACGATTTCAAATATTGAAAAAAGATGTTTGCAAATGACAGTATACGAAGAGGGGAATATTTCGCCATATGATTAATACGTAAAGCTTCCATATCTATTACGATTTCAAGCGACTACAAATTTTTTTCACTGAAATGATGTAATATTTAAGCGCCATCAATAGCTGGTGAAACGAGAATTACTGTGGGTTTGTAACAACATACGTGAGACAATTTCACCTTATTTTTGTACCAAGAATTGCCATTTTCATAAACTGATGACTTGTCTTTTCACCAGTTACTGCTTATCGAATCTCTCGCAATTTCAACTGCATTAGAATGTCACTCACATGAATATTTACAAACTCTGTTGAAGCAGATTTGAATGTCGCTACAGGGTAACTTAACACATTACTCAAAACTCTGTAACACGCCCGGGACTACTATTGGGTGGGGTCCCTTCAACTGGCTTCTCGTTTCGACCGTGCGCCCTGTCCACATCACGTACCTGATAATCCCGCAGCGGTCGTACTGTTCTGCTCCACACTGCTGCTGGCTTGCCTGAAATTATGTATGTAATATGCAAGCAAGTTAGGGGAGCCACTCAACATCAAAGCACAACACTGTTCTACGTATGAACAACTATATTCCGAGACGATAAAAGAAAAACGCAGGTTGCACTGTTTACATTCTAAGTCGTAAATGTTTATCCCAATTAACAATCTTGATGATTATCTGTCCACAATATCACTCAGAAGGGCGGACGCGTAACCGACACGAGGCGGGTGATTGTTGATGATGCGGAAGCCGAATGATCGAACGAAAGTTCTTACGCTCGTCACACATACAGATATCTGGTAATAGTCCTCCTTGACATTAGTAATGATATAACACTGTTCGTAAAGTTAATTTTTCAGTTCTCAACTCTCACTTCTACAAGTGTGCGCGTAACCATCGCGGCGCGGCTGATTGTTGATAATGCGGAAACGCGATGATCGAACGCACGTCCTCACGCTCGCTACAAGACACTGGCACTTGACTGCACTCTGTCATGGTAACTAATTTTTACTCATTCACATCGGTTAATTCTGGGAGAGCGAACACGGCGCGGATGATTGATGTTGTGCGACACGCAACGAGAGGATATCGGGGGCACTGCTCATTTTTAATTACATGTTGACGCACTTTCCATGAATCACTTCCATATTTCATCACTTTACTGTAATAGAACTTGTAGCAACACTTCAAACTCCATACTAACAATGCCTCTCACATGCAGAGCTACTCACAATACCACATAACAGTTCCGTGTCCGGTGCTCGACTCTGCGGACGCGGCTGCCCGCAAAGATACTCCACAACTAAGCCAGCGATATGACAATAGGCTTACAACTGAACACTGATAACGTCTGTACAAACAAAGTCAAGCGGAGTTATAAGACTGGCGAAAATAAATCGACACTCCTGTTGAAATTTTAATGGAATCCTATACCCCAGTGTGTGTTTAATAATGAATGACATGGATTGACACTGGCCATAAACTTTAATTTCTATATCTCGGTCAACTGAAAAATATGCAAACATTTAAATTTGCAAACTGCAGTTAACTACCTATGGGTGTATGCAACTTTCTGGCAGATTAAAACTGTGTGCCGGACCGAGACTCGAATTCGGGAGCTTTGCCTTTCGCGGGCAAGTGAGCTACCTAAGCACGACTCACGTCCCATCCTCAAAGCTTCACTGTTGCCAGTATCACGTCTCATACCTTCCAAACTTCACAGAAGATGTCCTTTCTTCCAGGAGTGATAGTTCTGCAAGGTTCGCAGGAGAGCTTCTGTGAAGTTTGGAAGGTAGGTGACGAAATACTGGCAGAAGTGAAGCTGTGAGGACATGTCGTGAGTTGTGCTTGGGTAGCTCAGATGGTAGAACACTTGCCCGCGAAAGGCAAAGGTCCAGAGTGCGAGTCTCGGTCTGACACACAGTTTTAATCTGCCATGAAGTTTCGTATCAGCGCACACTCCGATGCAGAGTGAAAACTTCCCTCTGGAAACACCCCCAGGCTGTGGCTAAGCCATGTCTCCGCAATATCCTTTCTTCCAGGAGTGCTAGTTCTGCAAGGTTCGCAGAAGAGCTTCTATAAAGTTTGAAAGGTAGGAGACGTGAGACTGGCAGAAGTGAAGCTGTGAAGACGGGGCGTGAGTTGTGCTTGGATAGCTCAGATGGTAGGGCACTTGCCCGCGAAACGTAAACGTCCCGAATTCAAGTCTCGGTCCAGTACACAGTTTTAATCTGCCATGAAGTTTCATATCAGCGCACACGCCGCTGCAAAGTGGAGACCTCATCTTGGGAGGTGTATGCAGATTACCAATATCTTTACGAATTAGAAGCTATTTGTGGTGAAAAAGAACAATTTCTCATTCTGTACAGTGACGGGAAAGAAAAGATGGCATGCTATATGCTGTTAATTTTTTCTATATTTCTTAGATTAGTGAGACATACAAATAAAATCTTTTACCCAGTTTCAATCCATATCATTCACTATTACTTAGAAAACTACACTACGGTATAGGATCTCGGCGAAATTTCAACAGAAGCAGAGATTTATTTTCCCCATACTTTCCATCACCTTTATTTTTCTTCAGAGAAATGTTGTCAGTGACGAGCTTTTAGCAATGCGTAAGATTCCTTGTTGCCATGTTATCGGTTTCTTTCGCCAAAATGCAGCTGAGTTTGTAAATATTCATCTTACTAACATTTTAATGCAGTTGACGTGAATACATGTCAATAGTTTGTGAAAATGTCCATTCTCGTTGTACGAATAAACAGTCATTTCTTAATATATATTGTTCCAAACCCACTGTAATTCTCGTTTCCCCACCTACAGTATCTCCAACAAATAAGCAATTACACTGCTCTAGTGGGACATTCATTGATATTCTTCGAGTCAACGACTCTAACATATGTCTTGTCCTAGATGAACACGCTTATTATTCTAGGTACAGGAATTTTTCTCAATAAATAAAGTACTTGCGTGAACTGGAATGCTCACAAACTTATTGGTCTCCAGCGATTCATCAGTGGTTATCGTTGCATACATAACATATCATTTTCACCTCTGAGAATGTTTGTTAGTGTAAAAAATACTAACCGCACGTCGTTCGGAGTTAATGTTAAACTATAGATCGCACAACAACTGGCTCGGTAATTCAGTTCCAAAGTCAGAGAAAGGCAACTGCACAGCAACCCAGCAGGTTCGTAACCAGTCATGCGCTCTTGAATTGAAATCACCAGCCGTATAAATTTCGATACTGAAAACAAAGATACTATTCATTGCGTCCAACGATAAAACATCACGTCAAACAGAATACACTGCCAAAGAAATTAGATCGTTATGTTCAAGATGTAAGCCTTTGGTACACTTAAGTTGAATGTTTGATCGTTGCCTATATATTCTAATAAGTTATTTATAAATTGTTTATTACAATTACGCCTCAGTTGCGTACTATTACCAAGTTCCTTTTCAATCCAGACGTATTACAACGGTTCACCCATTTTCGCCTAACTAAACACTATTAGTGTATGTTCAGCAGAGCGGGCTTGAAAATGAACTTGGTAGTTAGAAACTAGTCGTCAGCATAATAAACTTAGCTGTGACAGAATTACAATAATGAATTAATGTTATTCAAGTTGTTGGTCCTTTCCTAACATTATGTTGGAAATATGTAGTTGTTCATAATGTTAAAATCTGAGATAATGACGAACTGAGACGGTTGTACTGAACTGATTATTATAACAGATTTTTCAATTACTAGTTATGTTTTAGTGAAGTAAAACTGAACGTCATATAGACTGTGATGCCTTGGTCACCGCTGCACAAGAATTAATCTGTCCAAGGTGGCCGAAAGAAAACTCGGATATGATGAAATGCAGAGGTCTGTTTAGTACACGATTTTTGGGTAAGCTAATGGCGATACGTGAAAAGAAGCAAGCATCCTCCACAGAAGCTATTCACTGCTTGATTTGATCAGGGTTATAATATCTAGTGAGAGTAACTCGTATAGAAAATAAGAAAAAGGTAGCGGATTTAGGAAGTAATTCTCCGTAGACGACATTGACGGTTTTGACACGGATGTAGCAACATATTATTCCTGTCGAAAGGAGACCTGCGTGCAACTGCATTAAGTGAATTAGGAGAACTATTAAAAATTTCTATATGGATGGTTGAATGGCGATTGGAGCTCAAAATTTACTGGCTGCAGTTCGTGTTATGGTGACATATCGTATAAAGAGTTTGCAAGATAAATGTAGTTTGAAATATAATTGGTCATCCTCAATATATTCTGCCTTTACGTATCTTGGTCTCATGAGCAGTCTTTGCTATCTATTGCAGATCGATCGGTTTCCAGATATTAAAGGCTGCTTCGACTATACGAATGTACCTGACTGAGGTCTTCGAGACAAGAGTGTCTCCGGCCAATGGTTTTGAGGACGTGGTCGGCACACATAGCTTGACGGTCTGGAAGGAAAACAAGGCGTTCTGCTTCATTTTCATGGCTATTTCGTTTGGGCTGCTTGAGAATGAAGGTACGTTTTTCTCTCCTATGTGATATGGTATGCTAACGAGCGTGGCTGCTTTTGAATGATAAGAGCGAGGAGGCCATCCCTGAAATCAGCAATGGTGTTGTATTAACTAAGTGACTGTAACAACCATTTCTATCCACCTATTCCGCAACACAAGTCATGTGTTTATTTTACGACCTGTCGACCTATATTGGAACAGTGTGTTTGCTTAGAAAATGTCGAATGAGCAGCAGAGTGAAAGATCTGGGTTGACTGCTGAGTTGGGAAGACGGAAGGAAGATAACGGAACTAAAGAATAAATACTGTAATTACTTTCGCCTCCTGAGGGTACAACCACTTTATTTTCTGGAAAGGCGTCACTCCACGAAGAATGTTACTCACAAAGAATGCTGATACTGATCATTGTAGTTTACATCAGACTTGTAGAGGAAGGATTCACTAGGCTGAAAATGTGGAATGTCGCGTTTATGAAACGTAATACAAAACGCGGGTGGTCAGTCACGTTATGCTGTATGGTTAATTAAATGTCGGATTTCGTTTCTGAGCGACTACGGGTTCATTTGTGCACAAATAAAAGGATATAATCTGATAAATTAGCATGTCATATTAAGCCAATGGCGGAAAAGTCCCAAGTCTGAAATTTTGCATAATATCTGTAAATGGAAAGCTGGTAATTACACACCATTAATATACAAGGATACGCTCTGGCTTTGAAATAAATCAACCAAATAAACGTTAATGAATTCAACATTTTATTACTTAATGAGAGGAGGTACTATTCTATTGATGCTTACACGATGGTAGCTGGAACAAGAAAGATAACGCGATACAGCGAGGCTTCTCCTTGCTGCTCGCAGAAAAAAGTGAAAGCTGCTCCTTCCTTTATTTATAAACGATCTTATCAAAGTAAGATAAAAATCACTAACGGACTCTTTGGTCCTCTTTCTCATGACATACGTTTTTAACTTCACATATAGAAGACAGAAAAAGAAAACTAGATATAGGGCTCTTACAGAGTCGCGATTAGGAACAATGTTGCTCACATCCCTTTCTGTTTACGCGTTGTTTGATTCGCGATCGTGTTTAGCAAGTCGGTATCTCATTCACCAAAATGCTTTTACTCGAAATTACGTTTTCTTTTTTTCCTAAAGTCACGTAATGGAACATGTATTCGTATGATTGTATTGAGAGCTTTAACTCACCTTAATTAGAACAGGGCGAGTTAAATTGATGAATGATCTACGGATTTAAAATTTGTAAGAGACAAAATATTATTCTCTCTGAATAACTGATTTGGTTCGTATTTTCACCACGCTGAAGATCTAGAATATCTGAAGTGCGCTAATTTAACATGTACTGGGCAATCAGTTTTTTTTAAATCAAATGATACTCAGGTTCTAAGCAATTACCACAATTCGCAATTATCTCCGTGACGCGGCCGTAATGACGGCTATGCAGAACTCGCCCGCATTTCGTTTCAAAATCTGTTAACAACATATAGAGGGTGATATTAGTGTAAATGAAAGACCACAACACAATGTTTGGACAAAAAAATGAGTGATTACTTTCACTTAAAGAAACTTACGTTACTATGTGCGTCGTAACAGTACAACCCCAGGAGGAGGAAAGATAACGAACGAAGTGCCAGAAAAAAAGCCAGACAAAAGACAGATATCACATCATAAAAACATTGTAATTTACACCCCTTCATCAAGATTTTGAAACACTGTGGATTCATATTTTGTAAATGAGACTCCTTTCCTTGTCATTAATGGCTCAGTGCATAATTAATTCATTATAGTTAGTAAAAGTAATTCTGTTAGCACAAGGACAACAAGATAAAATACTGGTACATTGTTATAGAGCACAACGTGACTTACATAAGGTGATCTGTTGGTTCTGTATGGAATCCTTGAGCCTTTTTGGATCAAATAACTCTGAAGCTGAAAAGAAAATTTCACGTGTTAATGCTATTTCGTTCTAGTCATCAAATTAATTAAAATTTGTTAAACTACTTTTGCGACACAGTAGCACTGAACAGTCACGAGGCTTGCACTGGTGCCTTATGCAGAGACAATTGCAGAAATTTTATCACCTTATAATTCGTCCAATGGTTCAATTGTAACCACTTCTGCTTCAACAATTCTTAGCATCAGCACATTATTTTCAGATTACGGAAGGTAAGCTTGCCTCGAGAATTTTTGTCCAACACTTGTTTCCTTGTCTCGTTATTGTGCTCGGTAACAACGTTACTTTTCTACGTCTTAAGTGCTATTTTTTGGAGGAAAAATTTATTTTCTTTAATGTTTGTAAAGAGCTGATCTCCTCTGTATATGTTTCTGTATAAGGTAGAAGAAAAGTCCCACACAACGTCTTTTTTCAGTGGAGTGTAATATTAATAACTATTGTATTCTGTGATACCGTAGTGAAACTTTATCGGTGATCAGCGATGACTAATGGCCTTTGCTGAAACAGAACACAATAGGCAAAAATTTTCTCTTTTGTTTCTGCAAGAGCCCGAGCTCATTTACTCTTGTCTTTCTATGGTAGTCTGTAGTAGCAAACAAACATGTTGTGTAAGTTGTAGTTAAATTATACGTTTTACTGACTTAAAATAATTAAAAGTCATATATGTTTAGAACTACCTACTCCCACTGCGAATAGTTAACTTGATTTTTGCTGCTGGATGATTTGTTACAGACAGGTTCCAGCGGAGTTGGCAGATAATTGTGAAGACACACAGTGATCGATCTCGTATTGTACTCAGTCGTTAATTTGTATTTTCTCATAGCAGTTCGCGGCCCTGAATTAAAGGCCGATCATTTTAATGTATCTTGCATTCACCTCACGCAAGGAATGTGCAAATGATTCGGCCATTCGTCTCTGAACAGCTATGCTATCTATTTTTGCCCATGCCAGCCACTGGCCACTATTTAGCAATTGGATGGTCCACCATCTTACAAAGATGTGTTGTCCTCCTTTGAAATTATAAGAGTAAAGTAAAAAGAGAAGTGCAACGCGTCAGGTCCCATTTACCAATTTCCGTTGCGTTGCCTATGTGTGTCTATGATGGATGATTCTTGAAGGTAATCAGGTCGCGTAATAACATTAGTTCCTTTGGCTTTAGTGCAATTGCAAAGAGAGTATCTTTAAGCAGGACAACTTAAGTGGAATTTTAATGTCACATCAAATGTAATAAACACCATCCAAGTTTTTCCGGATGGTGCGTGGACATGTTGCTAGCGATTCCTTTCACTGGTTTCAGTCGAAACACACCTGTCCTTTGTGCAGCGTACATTTTTAAGACGCCCAGCGCTTTCAGGGCAGGAGTGGTTTCTTTTGTTTCCTGTCTGGTCCCACTCCCTCCCTGCTTCTGTGACGCAGGTGCAGCGCCAATGCGGGCGTTCTGGCAAAGGAATTCCACGCCAGCTGCAGGACATTCCAAGGCTGACACTCACAGTTACGTCACAGACATTGTAATGTTTTAATGCACACGCCCTTTTAACTCTAAATATTTACATTTGAGCCGGCCATAGTGGCCGAGCGGTTCTAGGCGCTACAGTCTGGAACCGCGCGACCGCTACGGTCGCAGGTTCGAATCCTGCCTCGGATATGGATGTGTCTGATGTCCTTAGGTTAGTTGGGTTTAAGTAGTTCTAAGTCTAGGGGACTGATGACCTCAGAAGTTAAGTCCCATAGTTCTCGGAGCCATTTACATTTGAGTTACTCCCAATTTCCTTGTCTTTCGCTTGCAACGTCGGCATCTGTAGATCTATTGTTGCTCGCGTTCGTTTACCGCTGATTATTATGAGAATAAGCCTGTCAATGTGACTTGCATGAAACGCTGTGACAAAAAACACATATGCTGATGCACGAAATAGACTGTTAACCCTGAAGCCACTTCGTAGCATTCATCGGTAGTACATAGTTTCGAGTGCGAAGTCCTAACGCTTCATCGGCGGGACTGAAACAAAGCCGGCGCACATGGAGTACACTGTGATCCATGAAACGTTATAGATTTTTAGCCAGTGATTATAATCGTGGCGAAATCATCGAAGGCTCGGGATCTTTATCGATACTAACGCAACACATTAATCGATGCAGTTTACTTCTCAATATCAATTAGCAGGTTGATGGCATGTTTACTGGTTTCCAGCCAAGTTGACGACTTCATTGTGCGTGCAACATTTTCATTACTCAGATAGTCGTCTTAAGCGATACGGGCGGTCTTAGTATGTGTGTAAGCAGTCCAGACTCCAATCGTACTGTAAGTGAAGTCTGTCCCCCTTTAAAGCTGAGTTTTGCTGCCCGCTACTAAAGACCGGACTCCAACGCTACCTTAACCTGAAGATACCCTTGCATTTATAAGGTTATCTAACCACCTTATGTCGATAGATATCCACCATTAAAACCTAAAACAATGTATAACATAATGACGACTCTTTGCAGTGCTGGCTACGTTAGTTCATTAATCTTCTTAGTAAATGTGCACTGGTGCCTCCACGACTGTACGGGTTTCTCTGGCGCAGCCGACAAAACCTGCTAGCAAAATCTCCATATTCGTGTATTTCTCGGTAAATCACACCTTGCAATGGTGAAAAACATAAATTTCATGAAACTAGCTAATTCTTATCAGTTCCACTGTGCCGATAACGAATATCATAAAGAAAACTGAAACTTATCTCTGGATTTTGTTTTGCAAAGGTGATCATCCATAAAGGGAAACGGAAGAAATTTATTAGCAACGTCGCATTTCTCCACATTGATAGTGAGCTTCCTTCAGTTCCAACTGTACACGCTGTTCGTATGGAAGAGTAGTCTGTAAATTTGAAATGCTTCGTTGAAGTCGTCGAGTATACGGCAATGGCACCACAGGGGGTTGGGAAGGCGGAGATGGATATACATGAAATATGTTGAATGTGTTGAAACTAAATGAGTTGATCGATGGGTATCCAGCCAAAGAAAATGAGACAGACATGTAGTTGTGCTCACATTGCCTAATGGTTAAGGGAACTGCGCGAGGAAATCAGGAAATTCACATTCGAGGACCAGTCTGACATCGGTTTCCAGTTATCACTAACGGTTGGATAATGCAATCATTACGACGTGAGTTGTACCCTGATACGGACACTGAGTTACGGGCAGACAAGTGAACAAAGAATGCAACAAATTGAAGCTATTGTCATACTTTGTTAACAGGATCACAGGATTCAGTTTTAGCTATGGCTGAGATCCAGAATTCGGGCTATTAGACTCTGTCACGAGATTTCCGTGTCACAAAGGGCAGCACGTGCTGCATACCCTGCCACCAGTACACGTTTCTCTGCCAGAAGCATTTCGCGCGATAAAGTGAAACTGCCAGAATGAGATTTTCACTCTGCAGCGGAGTGTGCACTGATATGAAACATCCTGGCAGATTAAAACTGTGTGCCGGAGCGAGACTCGAACTCGGGACCTTTGCCTTTCGCGAGCAGGTGCTCTACTTACCTTTTTTTATTTTTTTTATTCGCGACGTCTTATCTGCAGTGTGCGACGCTTACCGTTACGCTCCTTTTTTTGTAGCTTGTTGGTCGATTTTTTGCGGTGAGGGCAGAGTGATCAGGGTTCGTAACCCGAGGCAAGGAATCAAGGAATCAGCGATGGTAACGGGAAATCTTTAGTGGATAATTTTATTTATTTATTTTTTATTTACTGTTTTTCATATATTCTTAATTTGGTTTTACTTTATACCACAACAAAAAAATGTACCTAGCACAGCATCGTGCTCTGAGTAAACAAAACATTATCTTGGCACGTTCCTACACCGAGGTAATGTATATGAAGAAAACGAGAAAAAAAGTGCTGAGTACATGATGCAGAAGGGTATGTCGCTACTTTCCTTACGCTTCATCATCTAGGTACGTCTTCACGTATGTCGTATGTTTTCCACCGAGAATCGAATTTAGTATTGTCAGCTCACTCAATGGATGTCTTCTCCTACCTGTTGATGATCCAGCTGCGTGGAGGGTCGCGTAGGGCACTCCCTAAGTAATTAGAAAAATACTGTCCGTATTTTGGGTTCCTTACCATCTTGCAATGACGTTGTTGTAGGTAGTTCCAAAAGTCGAATACATCATTAAGTCCATCGTGAAATAAGTAGTGTACCGCATGCGCACGGATCCACGTAACTGCGTTGGTCTTGGTGCGCCGGAAATACTGTTGATCCGAAAATAGTAAAAACCGAGGTGTATTGTGTTCCGTAGTCACTCGTAGAAAATACGACAAAATTTGTCGCACCAAGCGCCATACATCTTCTGCCGCGCCACATGTGAGACGGTGTTCGTCCGTGTCTCGCATCCCGCAGTCTACACATAGAGGCGATTCCGCCATGTTTATCTTATGGAGGCGTGATCGGGTGATCTGTTTACCATTGACTGTGATGTACCATGTGGATCGGACGTCTGTGTCCAGTGTAACCGCGTGTATCGTCCGCCACACCGCCTTCCAATTAACCTGACGGCTTTTGGTCTCCACGATGTTAGGTGGGCGCCTCTGCTGTAGGACATGATATATATCCCGCGCCGACGCCTGTTTCGTCGGTGGTACTGCGATACGGACATAGCTGTGTTCAATGTAAAAGTTCCCGAAACAATAGAAGGGTGGGGGAATGTCTAACGTCATCAGTGGGAGCATAAGGGAGAGCGGAGCTAAGGACTCCAGCAGCAAACCTGTCAAACTTTCCTGGTTGTGGCGCCACAGCTTGACGTGTGGGCTGACATACAGGGCCACAGCTCTGTCGTGGACATGGACTAGACTAAGACATCCCCTGTCTGCGGGAAGAGTCAGCGACTCATTACTGACTTTGAAGAGCACGCCAGTACTGACGTAGGCTCCGAATGCCGCTAATAGACGTCGAGCCATCAGTAACGGTATTGGAAGAACACGCGCTATGTGTGGAAGGCTCGATGCGAGGTAAACATTGACAAAGTTCGAAATGGTTAAAAAAATGGCTCTGAGAACTATGGGATTTAACATCTATGGTCATCAGTCCCCTAGAACTTTAAACTACTTAAATCTAACCAACCTAAGGACATCACACAACACCCAGTCATCACGAGGCAGAGAAAATCCCTGACCCCGCCGGGAATCGAACCCGGGAACCCGGGCGCGGGAAGCGAGAAACGCTACCGCACGACCACGAGCTGCGGACCATTGACAAAGTGTGTCCTTTGAAGAATGTCGAGGGTCCGCAGACGAAGGTTGAAGATCTGGACCTGAATTTGTTGTAATAAGCGGCGGTAGTTAAGCGCCGCAGTGCGCCGTATGTCGTCTAGAAACTCTATTCCGAGACATTTGATAGTGCCACGAAGCTGTAGGGGTTCGACACACGCTGGGGTCAGCCCGCCTCCTATGGCCATGGCGACCGATTTGGTGACGTTGAGACAGCTGCCGGAAGCCACACCGTGCGTGGTAATCCATTCTAGTGCGTTGATTACATCGTCGCGATTGCGGAACACGAGAACCAGGTCGTCTGCATAAGCTGTACAGCGGAATGTGACGTCACGTAAGGTGAGACCGGTGAGGCGCTGACGGAGGCCACAGAGGAGCGGTTCCAGTGTCAGAGCATATAGTAACGTCGACAAGGGGCAGCCTTGACGCACGGAACGGAAAATCGGGAGGGACTGCGAGGGACGCCCGTTAACGAGCACTTTGGAAGTCGCCCCTCGGAGGAGGCGCATCACGATGTCTGTGAATTGCTGTGGGTACTGCATGTGCTGGAGAACGGACGTTAGGTACGCGTGACCCACTAGATCAAAAGCTTGGCTAAAATCTAGTGATGCCAGCGCTCCCGGGGATGCGGCGTGCCCTGGCTAGGGCTATTAAGTCACGGTATCGACACAGTGCTGTGTGGATGTTGTTGATACTCCCTAGGGAAGTCTGATCTGGTGAGATGACGTAAGGTAGGGTCGGTCGTAGACGGTTTGCAAATAGTCTGGTGAATATCTTCATGTCGCAGTTGACGAGTGTTAGCGGGCGGTAATCTTGTATTCGAGCCCCACCTTTAGGTTTGTGAACCGGTATAATTATTTCTTCTACGAAGGTCGCGGGGAGCGGCACCGCGGGGGACATAACGTCCCGACAGATGTATGTCAACCTGGGAGCCAGTAAATACTGGAAAGTTCTATAAAACTCCACAGGGAGCCCGTTGGGGCCAGGAGGCTTATTCGCCGCTTCTTTACCTATGGCGTCGATAACTTCGCCTTCCTTAATGTCGTTCAATAATTCAGTTTGTAAATCCTGTAGGACAATGCCGTAAACCAATTGTGAGACTGCTGTCACCTTCGTCGGGTAGGAACATTGAGCAGAATAACGTCGTGCGTAATGGTCGAAGAAGGCTGCACCAATGTCGCGTTGTGTGGTGTGATGACGGCTGTCCTCAGTGGTGATGGCATGTATCAGCGCCCGTCTTCGCAGTGTATGTTCTCGAATGACGTGGTTGCGAGTCTGTCTTGTGTCCGCGCTCGGGCGATCGTCCTTTCGAGGTGTCGGCGCATACAGGCTACGAACTGTGCCTTC
The DNA here is from genome assembly GCF_023864345.2 of Schistocerca serialis cubense. Taxonomy (NCBI): domain Eukaryota; kingdom Metazoa; phylum Arthropoda; class Insecta; order Orthoptera; family Acrididae; genus Schistocerca; species Schistocerca serialis. Next base: position 823,501,717 of record NC_064638.1, read on the forward strand.
GCACGCTGTACTGTCAACTGTCGTTCCGGTGTGGATGGCAAGGAGGCGCATTCGCGAAGGACGGTGAAATAAAAATCGAGGGTCTGCCGCCTCCAAGCAGCAGTCTCACGACCATACGTAATAGAGGATCTCCGTAGGGCCGGCTTGGCGCAGTTTAACCACCAACTAATCGATGTCGGATACGTCGGGAGGCTGCGGACGCACAAACTCCACGTACCTTCGATGGCGCGTCGACAATCCGGAGAAGCGAGATGAGCAAGGTTTATTTTCCAGGGATGTCGGCTGGGCCACACCCGTTGGCGACGAAGGGTGACGGCACATATATAGGCCTCGTGATCAGAAAAGGCTACTGGCCACACCTCCGCGTCACTCACCGTTGCCGCGAGAGAACGGGAGACGTAATTCCTATCGATGCGACTAGACGAGTGACTCGTGAAATGGGTGTATCCCGGTCTATTTCCGCGGACATGTTCCAATGTATCTACCAGGTTCGGAGCACGGTGATTGGCGTGGCAGTTGATCTTTATGTGCTTGGGTATAATTGAAATCGCCCCCTAACATCAAGTCATCGTGCCTGCCCTGAAAAAGCGGTGCTATTCCTTCTGCGAAGAAGATCGATCGGTCACAACGGCGATTCGTTCCGGAAGGGGCGTACAGATTGATAAACCGGACGCCTTGCACCGTTACGGCCATTCCTCTAGCGTCGGGGAGATATCGGACTTCGCCTGCCTCGAGGCCATCTCTGAGGAGAACTGCGACTCCACTGTTAGTTGGCGAGGCGTGGGACACATGAGCCTTATAACCATACATACCCGGGAAATCGGCGACGAAGACTTCTTGGAGAAAGACAATGTCAACGACTGCTGCATTGAGCATGTCTTGGAGCAGCGACAACTGTCGTGTCCTAATGGTGTTAATGTTGATGGTCGTTAAGCGATAGGTCTGTAGATCGTCTCCTGCGGTGGGGGCCGCCGTTAGTGTCGCCGTACAAGGTGGGACCTGTAATCTGCAAGCCGCGTCAGCGCCACATGTGTTGCTACTCGGGAGGGGCCGAGGTGTGGGAGGAGAGACCCCTCTCCTCATCCACCACAGCGGCCGTAGAATCGTTTTCAATGTCATCCGCCCAAGGTCCGTAAGTTAACGGTGGCTGCGGTGGAACATTTGTGGGTGGAGAGACTAAGGGTGTATCCGCAGTTCTTTCTGGTTGTGTACCAACGGAGGGCGCTGAGCTTGCCATCTGTCTGCCCGAGAGAGCGGAATCGGGTTTGTCAAAAATCAGACAAAATGGCCGTCCGGTAGTCAACTGGAGAAGACGTCCGCTGGAGGCAATCGTCTGAGGGTGTGCGACGTTGCTTTTTATGTTTTCTCGGTGACCTTTGTTTGCGGAGGTGGGTTTCTGTGTCCGAAAGAGTTTGTGGTTCCCGTATCGCATCTCCCTCAGGGAGAAAAGCAGAGGTCGGTACAACCCTTTGTCGAGTTCCATTCTCTCGTCCGAATCTTCATGTGGAGTCGATGGGCGGCTTTCTTCAATCTCTGCGGACAACGTAATGTTGTTGGTCAATCCAGGACTGGCGGCAGGTGTGCATTCTAACGCTTCCTGACTTCCAGATGGTTTGTCGTCTGTCATGACGGTCGATCGTGTCACCCCTGCGTAATTCAGGGGGAGGGCCGTGAGTGTAGGAGGTGGTGCTGTGTCATGTAATGGAATTTGTGTAACCCGACGTTGAATACACGCCGAGCGCACATGACCCTCCTGGCTGCAACCAGAACAAGTACGAGGTTGTCCGTCGTACATTACTATTGCTCGACAGCCACCTATGACTAAGTAGTATAGCACATGTTTCTTTAATTCAATTTTAACTTGACGGACGCCGCTGAGGACCTGGTACCTCTCGAAGGTGTTCCATTTATCGGCCACGTGACTAATTACCATCCCACAAGGGCGGAAAGCTAAAGTAACTACGTCCGGTGGCACATCGAACGAGAGTTCGAAGACTCTTAGTGTGCGTAATCCTAGTCCAGCATGGTTAACGCTAACCTCTCCGATGTGACCATTGGAGTGTTTGAACTTGAGAGTGTTCGCGCATCTGTTCACAACTGCGTGACATAACTCGTCATCGACCATCTTGACGTAAACGACGCTACTTGTGATGGATAGGTGGATATCGATGATGTGCTGTGTTCGATTTCAAAGGCTCGTGGTCGTGCGTAGTCGGGCTGGAAGCTGATCTTGATGGCAGCTTTTCTGTACGAATGAGCCATTGCGACTCAATGTCAACGGATGCGAGTACTAGTTGCGGCAAGGAAGTAAACAAACAACGCGCGCTTGCGACTCTGCGGACGGGACGTAAACAAGACGTCCACGCCGCTCACAGGCCGAAAGCAGAGTGACCAACTGAGCTATCCAAACACGACTCACGCCCCGTCCTCACAGCTTTACTTCCACCAGTACCTCGTCTCCTACCTTCCAAACTTTACACAAGCTTTCCTGCGAACCATGCAGAACTAGCACTCCCGAAACAAAGGATACTGCGGGAACGTGGCTCAGCCACAGCCTGGGGGATGTTTCCTTTCTTTCAGGAGTGCTAGTTCTGCATGGTTCGCAGGAGAGCTTGTGTAAAGTTTGGAAGGTAGGAGATGAGGTACTGGCGGAAGTAAAGCTGTGAGGACGGGGCGTGAGTTGTACTTGGGTAGCGCAGTTGGTAGAGCACTTGCTCGCGAAAAGCAAAGGTCCGGAGTTCGAATCTCGGTCCGGCACAAAGTTTTAATCTGCCAGGAAGTTTCAAAGTATGTATGCTTAGAAGCCTGTAAAATGCATCCCGCTTCAACCACGCCATCGTCGCGAAACAGGTCGTTGGTGCAGTGATCATGTTGGTTGGGCTGAACAACAGTAGTCCAGAATGATGCTGTTTGACCAGTCCCGCTTCACTGTGGCAATTGATTCTGTCCACCGGTTAGCGTTGCGTGGTAGTAAAACACGTTGCGCAACACAGAATATTCTTGAACGCCATTGTTATGGTCTAGGCGTATTGGTAGGGGCTGGCATTATGCATAATGGCGGGACAATACTGCATATATTTGTGCAAGGTGCCGTCACAGCACAGCGTATTGCAGGGAGACTATCTGGGATCATGTTCGTCTGTTTAGGAGTGCGCTAGGTCCTGACTTTCTGTTTGTGAACGACAATTCCCGCTCCCACAGGGCGAGTGAGATGTCGGACACACTCGAAAGTGAAAATATTGAATGTATGAAATGGCTTGCGTACTTCACGGACCTAAATGCTATAGACCTTGCCTGGCTGGGATACTCATGTCAGACGTGTTCCTCTATGAGCCCCCCCTCCCCTCCCTGTCCGAACCGTTGAAGAACTGAAAACCGCCCTGAGAGCGGACTTGGACAATATCCTTCAAGGACTTCTCAATAGTTTGGTAGCCAGCATGACTAACATGTCCAGTATGTGCATTAGTACCCGAGTAGTGCATATCCTTAACGAGAGTGCGACGTCGACCTTTATATGGGGAGTCTGACCTCTGAAAAACATGAATCTTATTTATACCTGCTATCCTGCTTTCCCATGTGGTAAAATCTGTACCATTTATCGTTATAAACACGCCACTCCACTTAAATAACTTACATACTGTGTTTCATGTCGTCGGTAATTGCTTGTGATTATTCCTGTCGAACAATTTCTCTGTTCCTTAGCAATTTTCAAGCAATTTAAAAAAATGTTTGTTATTTGTCTCTTGTGGTGTTGGCAACATTATTTTTGTTTGACTTTATTATAGAGGACTCGAACCTCCGCCAGGATCAGCCGCACAGTGCACGACTGCAGCGGCGTAGACCGCTCGTCTAATCCCGCGCGACTAATTACAGCAACTACTTTCTGTCGTAAGAGGTTCGCTTCCTTACATCTATTATCTCAGGTGCCAGAATTATTTGATCAAAACAACATAAATGACAGCAAATTGTTCACGATATCATTGCGCTAGTGACTTTTCGTGGATTTAATAAAGGTTGAATCTCAGGAGGTACTTCTCCAACAACGGACTCTTAAAATAATTCTTTATGCATCTGCAACAGAAGGAAGCGATAAGGGAGACATCAGCAGAGGAGGCTTTGACTGTTGCATCATTTGCTTATAACGTCACCTGTAAGTATTATCCAAAGAGAGTTCAGTAAGTAATGCAACACATTTTTTTTCTCGGCCAATTTCAATTGAAAAAATGCGGAATTTGTTGCGCGGCATCGTGGAATATTCCCATTTCAACCCCTAAGTTTCACTAAATTCCGATAGGCGGCGGGGCTATACGTAGTCTTCAAATAGTTGTCTGTAAGGGAGGTACGTTCCAAGTAGACAGCAGTCATTGAGTTTCTTTCGGCGGGAAACCAGGGCATCGCAAATATTCATAATAGTTTCTAGAATGTCTAGGGAAACATGGCAGTGGGCAAAAGCACAGCGAGTCTTTAAGGATGTATCTGTCATCATGAGAAAAGGGTTGCGAAAATCTGTCCAGTGACCCGCGTGCGGACCGGCTGTACACAGTTGTGACTCTTGCAATGCGGGAACATTCGCACACTCTCAATCCAGATGATGGACAGATCACAACCAGATGTACAACTGGACGTTTCTGTTGGTAGTGCCGTCACATTCGTCCACCAGTTGGGGTGTAAGGAATTCCTTGCATGTTATGAGGCTGATCGTGAAAATTTTTTGTCGTACATCGTCAAAGGCGATAAAACGTGGGGTCACCTCTTCGAACTGGAAACAAAAGCCAATCTATGGAGTGGAACCACTCAACCTATCCTCCCAAGAAAAAGTTCGAAGCCGCACCGTCAACCGATGAAATTATGATAACGATGTTCTGGGTTATTTGTTTGATGTCCTCCCTCATGGTGGAACGATCAACTCTGAAGTGTACTGTGCTACCACCAGGTAAATGAGGAAACGATTACAACGTGCTCGAAAGCAAAGAAAAATTAAACGAACTGTTCCCTCTCCATGACAACGCAAGATGTAACACTAGTCTGCGCGCCGGCCGGGGTGGCGGAGAGGTTCTAGGCGCTATAGTCTGGAACCGCGCGACCGCTACGGTCGCTTGTTCGAATACTGCCTCGGGCATGGATGTGTGTGATGTCCTTAGGTTAGTTAGGTTTAAGTAGTTCTAAGTTCTAGGGGACTAATGACCTCAGATGCTAAGTCCCATAATGTTGTTGTTGTTGTGGTCTTCAGTCCTGAGACTGGTTTGATGCAGGTCTCCATGCTACTCTATCCTGTGCAAGCTTCTTCACCTCCCAGTACCTACTGCAACCTACATCCTTCTGAATCTGCTTAGTGTATTCATCTCTTGGTCTCCCTCTACGATTTTTACCCTCCACGCTGCCCTCCAATGCTAAATTTGTGATCCCTTGATGCCTCAAAACATGTCCTACCAACCGATCCCTTCTTCTAGTCAAGTTGTGCCACAAACTTCTCTTCTCCCCAATCCTGTTCAATAGCTCCTCATTAGTTACGTGATCTACCCACCTTATCTTCAGCATTCTTCTGTAGCACCACATTTCGAAAGCTTCTATTCTCTTCTTGTCCAAACTAGTTATCGTCCATGTTTCACTTCCATACATGGCTACACTCCATACAAATACTTTCAGAAACGACTTCATGACACTTAAATCTATACTCGATGTTAACAAATTTTTCTTCTTCAGAAACGCTTTCCTTGCCATTGCCAGTCTACATTTTATATCATCTCTACTTCGACCATCATCAGTTATTTTGCTCCCCAAATAGCAAAACTCAATTACTACTTTAAGTGTCTCATTTCCTAATACAATTCCCTCAGCATCACCCGACTTAATTCGACTACATTCCATTATCCTCGTTTTGCTTTTGTTGATGTTCATCTTATATCCTCCTTTCAAGACACCATCCATTCCGTTCAACTGCTCTTCCAAGTCCTTTGCTGTCTCTGACAGAATTACAATGTCATCGGCGAACCTCAAAGTTTTTACTTCTTCTCCATGAATTTTAATACCTACTCCGAATTTTTCTATTGTTTCCTTTACTGCTTGCTCAATATACAGATTGAATAACATCGGGGAGAGGCTCACTCCTTTCGCAACCACTGCTTCCCTTTCATGCCCCTCGACTCTTATAACTGACATCTGGTTTCTGTACAAATTGTAAATAGCCTTTCGCTCCCTGTATTTTACCCCTGCCACCTTCAGAATTTGGAAGAGAGTATTCCAGTCAACATTGTCAAAAGCTTTCTCTAAGTCTACAAATGCTAGAAATGTAGGTTTGCCTTTTCTTAATCTTTCTTCTAAGATAAGTCGTAAGGTCAATATGGCCTCACGTGTTCCAACATTTCTACGGAATCCAAACTGATCTTCCCCAAGGTAGGCTTCTACCAGTTTTTCCATTCGTCTGTAAAGAATTCGCGTTAGTATTTTGCAGCTGTGACTTATTAAACTGATAGTTCGGTAATTTTCACATCTGTCAACACCTGCTTTCTTTGGGATTGGAATGGACCGTTCTTCCTCAAGCGCCCTACAGGCCAGATCTTGCAACTTCCGAGTCTCATCTGTTTAGCTTAATGAAGGATGCACTCGGTAGGAAGCTGGTTTGAGGACTGGGTATTTCAGTTTAATGACTTACTTTAATGGTTGCTGAATGATAAAGTTTGATCCGATGAAATAATATTTATGAAAATAGTGTGTAACATTACTCATGACACATAAATGTCGAGGTTATAAAACAGTTTGAGAACGAATTACAAAATTAAAACAGAACAATGATAAGAAAATGAATGGTTTTTGCTAGGGTCACCACCAGCTTGATACTGTACAATTACGATTGAGATGGTATCCAGACACATAAAGAACACAAATTATGCTTTCAACCATAGTTGCAAAACTTTAAAATTACACAAAAAATGTATAAATTCGAATAGAGCAATGAATAAAAGATCAATGAATAAAAGAAGAATCAGAAAGGAATATTACTAAGCTGGTGAGCTCCAATGAGTTAACCCGATAGCGAAACAAACATGAGTGGTTACGAGAGAAATCCCCGGCCCCGGATCGAATCCGCCCGCCGGATTAACGACGAGGGCTAGTATGGCGGCCAGCCTGGATGTGGTTTTTAGGCGCTTTTCCACATCCCTCTAGGTGAATACCAGGCTGGTCCCAGCGTCCCGCCTCAGTTACACGACTCACATACATTTGAAACACATCCGCACTTTTCCATGATTTACGCTGGACGCAGACAGATGGGGTACTCTGATTCCATCCTGGGGGGTACGGGGTGGCGGCAGGAAGGGCATCCGGCCACCCCTTCACATTTACATGCCAAATCCGATTTAACCACGCCAACTCCGTGCAAAATGCGGGACAAAGGCGCAAGCGATAGATAGCGATAGAAGCAAGAATTATATTGCAGAAAATCTTGCATACCAGTGCATGAAGCGCGTAGATCACATTAGGAAGACTAAAAAATAGCAACCAGCAATGGAGTCCTCTTCCCTCAACATATAGCGATTCTCGTAGGTGTGAGTGTGTGTTGCAAATGCAGTCTCATCTTGACAGCTATTGAGGTGGCTGCCGACAGGACGGGTGCTCCGAACGGCGGCCGCTGCTAACCTTTGCTGGGCTGAGCCGATGTAATATGATTGCGAATCGCGAATCTCATCATCCTCCTAATTACTCGCCGCGGATGCGCGTAAATTCACAATGAAACTTCGAAGACTTGGCAGGAGGCCGAAGTCAAGAAACGCACGTACGAGCGCGGATTCCAGAATAGCATCACCAAGTGGAAGTTAGGATCAGAAAACCTATACGAACCTGAATACCAGTTATGAATGCTTCTTAATTTTTGATAGCCTTCCTGCAGACTTCGGAAAGGCACCCCGCACAATCTTTCCTAGCCAATCACAGAAAGGGCCTAAGTATTCTTCCAATCAGGGATCCAGCAATCCGTTTCCTGGCTTCCACCATAAAGTTAAAGATGTATCCGCCAATGGGATACGTGTATATGGAAACGGGAGATGAGTGTCGGCCCGTTCCCACGTCCAGACTTGTCGAAAATTCAGGAAATTTTGTTGGCCGTCAGGAAATTTTGTTGGCCTTCGCACATCGTTTCTGCGGGAATGGCAAAGTCTGGAAATTTGCAGACACGCGAGTGGCTATTGAGGAAACGTTTGCGGAGACCACACACAGCATAAAAGCAAGTGGGCAGCTGAGGAATCCACCCGAAGTTTAGTAACAAGGTAGAGTTTTCGCCCCATACTCCAGTGCTTTTCCGTTCTGCTACTGATGACACCAATCTTTCTTTCCGTCACTCATTCTTTGTGGAAGCTTAGCCAGCAGGATAATACCTGCAAAGCTCCGTCCGACTGTCCACGCGGCCCACTAAAATGACACTCTGCACTATCAATGCTCACCAGCTCTTCCAGAACGTGTGAAAGTTCTTCCTGCTTACACCGCAATGAAAAGGAGTTCCGCTAGTCAAGTCCAGATGCATACAATGGAAAAAACTACTACAAGAATGAAATGACACAGGGGTGTATTACCGGCATTGCTGCCGGCCACTGTAGCCGAGCAGTTCTAGGCGCTTCAGTCTGGAACAGCACTGCAGCTGCGGTCGCAGGTTCGAGCCCTGCCTCGGGCGTGGATGTGTGTGACGTCCTTAGGTTAGTTAGGTTTAAGTAGTTCTAAGTTCTAAGGGACTGATGACCTCAGACGTTAAGGCCCATAGTGCTTAGAGCCATTTGAACCACTTTGAACCGGCTTTGCTACACGCTAGACCCTAGCCACTCATCTCAGCAACACGCTGTACAGGTGGAAAATCGACAAACCAGACAGTAAATAAAACAATAGAGTACCCTATGCAGTATGTGCATAGGGTAAAATACGAGGGAAACGACTGAAATTGGGCGCCGCCTCACCGCACTATTGCACCTGTCGGCGCAGCAGGAAACTGGAAATATTGGTAACCGGCGTGTGTCTGTGGCTCTCATTCGAAGTTGTTATTACAATCACGAATGCATTATAAGCAATGAGGAATATCTATGCACAGGTCTCCTTGTTCTTTTGTACCTCACAAAGTCTGAAAGCATGTAACCTGGCGACTCCCCGACTTTCACGACAACTCACCCCTCTGCTACCCGGAGGGGTGAACAGAAGCCTGCTGATTATGGCCGCAGACGGTGTGGGGCGCACCTGGCGGGATGGCGGGCACTCCCACAGATTTCCCGGCGGTGCCCGCAGCTCATCAGCGTCCGTCAGCCCGCACCGCCCGGCTCTCCAAGCGTCCTGGTCGCCAGGCTGCGCGGAAACCTTACGTCGAGCTCTCGTCTCGTTACATGCCGCAGTGGTTAGAAAGACACAAGCGTACATCATTAAACGGAGGTACATTTGGTTATAAACTCTCGTCGATGGTGAGGTCATTAACGACAGACCATTAACTCGTGACAAACATGCAGCTGTCCCGTTTCAGAGTAATCATCTCGGAACTTGAACGATTTTCAGAGACGGCCGTGCCACACCGAAGTCGGCAACGCGAATCGATAGCACAGGCACCAGCAAGGTCTCGCTGCATCCCGCAACAACCAATGTGGGGAAGGAGGGGTGGGGGGTGGTTCTCTCCAGAAGACACGCCCTCTCTCTCAGTATAGTGGCGCCCTAAAGCTGACGTCAATACTCGTGTAGCGTCGAGCATGCGAAAGCTCTCTCTGTGCGAGATATCAGCTCCAACAGTCAACATTATCGTATAGGACAGTGACAGTTAAAGTTTCAGATAGTGTGTCTTTTCGTAAAGGTTGCATTTTGTACTGCAAAAGGACAGTTTGTTAATCTGAGCATCAAGTGGTGCTACCATAGTCAATAACAGTTGTAAATTATGCAGTACTTCCGTGGCAAAGAAGTGAGTCAAAATTAAGTAATTGTTTTTTTTTTCACTTATGTAATGAAGTGAACTAATACTACACGTGTTCTAGTTTGATGTGCCCTTTACCGAGCAATCAAAGAATTCACACTTATGTCGGACGAAAGTAGTTTCTTCTGGTCACAACAGAATTCCCGTCAGACAATTCAGGAAAACTATGGAAGACATGTGATGCTACAGAAACATGCTGAAAATTGGATGGGCTGTTTCGGGAAGTCTCAGATAACAAGTCAAAGAAGTTCGAGGTTCAATCCTTGTTTCGTCTCTCTCATATCTTTCGTATTTCTGATAATAAGTTGTCCATGCGAAAAATGCCAAGCTGGACCGTGGTTAGGTGACTGCCTTCAATTGTTTGTCCCCTTTTGACTGACTTGGTTAGTTGCTCAAAGTAACCAATGAGTGGACGACACCTTTACTTAACGTTCATTGTATGTAAACTATTTAACAAACAAGGAAACTGTCAGCACAAATTCAAAAAATGGCTCTGAGCACTATGGGACTCAACTGCTGTGGTCATAAGTCCCCTAGAACTTAGAACTACTTAAACCTAACTAACCTAAGGACAGCACGCAACACCCAGCCATCACGAGGCAGAGAAAATCCCTGACCCCGCCGGGAATCGAACCCGGGAACCCGGGCGTGGGAAGCGAGACCGCTACCGCACGACCACGAGATGCGGGCGTGTCAGCACAAATTAAAAAAGTTACAAAACCGTAAATACTCTCTAAGACAAAAAGGAAGTAAGAAAAGAAAAAAAAACGACAAACAGCGGAGGAATTATCTGAATGGGACAGAAATCGGTAGATGGGATGTACATGTACAAACAAACAAATGATTAAATTTCAGAAAGATGTGTATGATTTATTCAAAGCAAATCTCATTGAGTGGACTAGACTTGTCTTCAGTGAACTGAACCACAATCACCAGCGAAGACGTGCCTGGAGACGACCTGCACGATGATGCGATACCAACGTGACTCTGAACCGCCAAACGGCCCGACAACAAGGAGTAACCGCCTGTACCGCCATTTCATTAGTAGAGATTGAAAATACCACTTCAGTTGTAAATTACTTTATTTGCACACGACCGGTCTTGGACTGTTATAAACCCATCCTCAGGTGTCGTAGCTGTGCTGTGGTCCCCGAGAGTCGCGAGTAGCAGGCGCGGTGTGCTGCCTATGAGCGCAGACTCCTTGTTCAGCACGCCGCGCCTGGTACTCGCGACTCTCGGGGACCACAGCACAGCTACGACACCTGAGGATGGGTTTATAACAGTCCAAGACCGGTCGTGTGCAAATAAAGTAATTTACAACTGAAGCGGTATTTTCAACCTCTGCTATAATGATCAGTTGTGGATGTTCTTCCAACAGGATTGTTTGCCATTTAATTGCTTAGAAGGACTCCTTTGGTGGTCATCCGCGGCACTCTTCCAGCACGACGATACGTCAACGCTATTCTACGACCCGTTTTGTTGCCCTTCATGGCAAGCCATCCTGGGCTTCCATTTCAGTAAGATAATACCCACCACATACGGAGAGGTTTAATACTGCTTCTCGTAGTGCTTGCCAAAACCTACCTTGGCCGGCAAGATCGCCGGGCCTCTCCCCATTTGATAAAATTTGGAGGGCCCTCCAACCAGCTCGGGTTTCTGACTATCTCATGCGCCACTTGAACGAAGTTTGACACGATATCCCTCAGGACGACATCCAACAACTCGCAATTAACGCCAAGCCGAATAACAGCTTGCGTAAGGGTGAGAGGTGGACCAACGCGTTGTTCACTGGCTGATTTTGGGAAGCTCTTTCTCTTGAATAAATCATCGAGTTTTTTTTAAAACTGGAATCATTTGTTTGTCTGCAGACGTATATCGCTTTTACCGATTTCCGTTCCATTCGGGTAATTCCTCCGTACTGCGTATTTTTTTAACTGAATACTTTTTCCGAATGGCGTCAATTTTTGGAGTAGATTTACATCCACTACTTTACTAGTTTAATTGAGAATTTCATTTATGTGTGTCGGTAAGAGGTAAAAAACGTTCACTACAGTCAAGTATAATAAATTATTTAGGCCCTTTGACTGTGAGCCCGGCAAACCAGTTGTTGTAACGTTCGGTCTACCACAAAAAAATCGGGCATGAGCTATCTCCAGCGACATAGGTATTCGTAGTTGACTCGTGGAGAGATTAATTCGCATTACTACTAATTATACGGTTCCCGGATTCGGAGAAAACTAGAATAGGCGTACGGCTCATCGAACGGGAAGAGTAGCTTTGTACTCCCACTCTTTCACGTTTTTCCTCGCCAATTCGTCCCTCATCCTTATTCATATTTAGAACACCCTAATATCATTTGATATATTGACCAGTTACAACTACAAGATCAATATGTAAATAATTTCCATCTATGTGTAGAATTATTCTAGTAAATGCACTGCTGATAAAGAGCTTTAACTCGTATCAACTGAGATCCTACACTCGGTGCTTTTACTCCAAGATATTTAAACAGACCATGCTCCCGCCAATACTTACGCGTGCCACCCCAGGGAGTGCTGAAACCCATAGCTATTTGAGGCAGCCGCCAAATATTTAACGGAGCAACGTGCCAAGCGCGTCATTTAAGCTATCACATACCGGAACTCTGCCAACTCTTGTCAATTTCAGTTCCAGCATTCGGCAGTTTGTAATCTCACCCTCCCACACGTCACTATTAATATGCCAGACTTTTCGTAGTTTCAAATATTTCTAAAAGAATAATAATTTTAAACGTACATACAGAGTGTAACAAATTAATTTCTTTTTATACATTTTAGTCTGAAATTTAATACATCGTATACAAAATCGAATGAAATTCTTTCAGTGGAACAGCCGAGAATGTTCACCCAAACTAGATTCTGGATTAATCCTGGTATGGTCTACTACTACAAAAAAAGGTTGTGTTAGAAACGACTGTCCCATTACAAGTTCCAGTTAGAGCAGTTTAGTTATCCCAGTCATCGCTCAGCAGTCATCACCCAGCAGTCGTCAGCAGTTAACGCCGCAGTTCAATCGATTCATTCGTCGGAAAATTTACGCCGACTGTCAAACATTTTTCCAAGTGATAATCAAAGTGTTTATTTATTGACAGACTCAATATGAAAACTGCAATCAGTCTGAATCTTCTACGGTGTTACGTTAAATGCCTTCTCGTGAAACAAAAGCTGAGTATATAATTTTGGTCTACATACGTTTAATAACTGATTGTTCTTGAGTCTCATGTGTTGCTACAGTAGTTATGTTTTTATTGCCGCGTGAAGAGACAGTAGCTAGAGTGTAAACAGGCTGCTTCCATTCAGATACGGGTATGTGCGGTAGGAGGTTCACTTCCTGTTGTTACCCTTCTGTTGAGCACCTGATTGGTAGACACAATAGGAACCATTCTGGCATTCGCCTTAAACTATATATAGCTGAATAGCGGACAACCTAAATCTGGATTGCTTAGCGGGAATCGGAATTGCCGTCCTCCCGAATACGAGACTTGTGTCTTAACCAATGAGCCACATGAAGATGGACGGAAGAAAAGGGGGAAGGAAGAGAAGGTGCCAAGTAGGAATATGAAGAAGTAGAGAAAGAAATATTGGAGACAGATAACATGGGAAGGCTGCAGAGATGCATGAAAGGAAGTTATGAGGAGATTCACTTGGCCGTACACGTGAGGGCCGTAGCTGCAGATGTACAGCAACAGGTACACATCGCAGGGCTTCTGTCTCTTACCTGGCGTCTTCTAAAGATGTCCCTCTCACTGCAGAAGATAACGCTGGGCTCTGGCTTCGTCTGTGAAATTGTACTTCAGTATTGCTTAATGCATGTCTTGTTTTATTCCATGCCGTGAGTCTTGCTACAGCACCGTTATTACACCAAATAATTAAACAACCTCTTACTCACATACTTGTCCATTGTTAAAAATAGCTTTACCCAATTTTAATAATGGACCCTCGTAATGCAATTAACACTCTCAATGAGATGATCAACACGCGTTGGTACGTCCGTCTGATACGCCACTGCTCACTTTAGCTGTCGTCAACCAACTCCTGCCAGCAATGACAACGGAGTTGCTGCCTCAAACTTTTCGGCCAGCCAGACCCCAGGAAAATCGTCGCTACCTTATAAGGGTTGGTTTCCCTCAACCGGCGAGAAGCGAACATGCATATGCAGGTGGATTGTGAAGCAGTAACTCGCCACCTCGTAATAGGCTCCCCGACACTAGTGCTTGCTACATATTGCACCATAATACAATTTTATTGGCACTCATTTGCCATAAACGTTACAATGGCATTGGATCAGTATGCAATGGGACAATGAAAAGAGAATCGCGCTATTATAGTAAGCGCCGGCACGCCAGTCGGGAACGATAGAGCAGAGAGGGCTGTGAACAAGGCGTCAGCCAATCGCACGCTGACCGACCCCTCTGCAGGACGGCAACGTGACAGCAGCGGCCCCTATGTGAAGAGGACAGACATAAGTGCTGCGACCGACTGGCGATGCCCACTTCTATAGTATCTTCGAGATTAGCTGGGTCACTTTACTTGTCCTCTCTATGACTTGGAATTGTCTACACTGAAGAAGATTAATTATTTTGTATGTCACCCTCTGCTTGCGACACATTTGCGTAATAGAAAAAATTAAGTATTGTAAATTTATTTCAGTAATAAAACTCATTAATACGATTTGTTGGAGTGTTTGTCTGGTGAACCGAGTGTGCAGTCTTCCTAGACACCACAGCAACAATAAGGCTGCAGCAATGAGGACTGAACAAAAACTGGCAAGATGTCAGCAGCGGACCAGGGATTAGGTGCAAAGTTGGAGTTTCACCTGGACGCTTGTTAGTCTAGCTACGCCACTGGAACAAAGTAATGAGAATAAATTTGCTATAATTTGTAAAAACATTAGTGTCGCGTCCGTAGCTTTGACCACCGGTTTCATGTGTGTATAAATGATCAAGTGTGTGTGAATTCCCAAGGGACCAAACTGCTGATGTCATCGGTCCCTAGGCTTACACACTACTTAAACTACCTTAAACTAACTTATGCTAAGAACAACACACACACACACACGAGGGAGGTATCGAACCTCCAGCCGGAGGGGCCGCGCAGTCAGTGACAAGACACTATTGGCAAGGAACTAAACATCTATGGTCCATAGCACGCTAACACGACAGTACTGGCGAGCCCCTGCAACACAGCTACTACTGGTAACCCCAAATGCTCGACCCGCCGAAAAACAGGCTACCGCAGGGAAACTGTACTGTACACAGCACGCAAACCAGCCACGCACACCCTCTATACTGTCTGTGAGCCGATCTATGACCGATCGCCCACTAATGTTTAACGACCTTGAACTGTTGCAGGGACGCAACAACTGCAGCAAGCCCTGCAACGAGCTCCAGCAACGACAAAGGTAACGTTGCACGATACCTCGCTCTAACATAACCACACCTTGCATGCACTGTCGCAGATAGCAAGCCGCTGCTGCCCTTACTACCCGTGCTACTGTCGCAGAGGTTTTTTTCCCTTAGCGCTAGCCTTCGCACTTTTTTTCCTCTGCCCTTACAACCGCTACCCTTCGATCGCTTTCGTCCACTTTCTATCTCCTGATGGACCATGTTAATGAGTAATCTTACCCAGACGCATTGATAACATCGCAGCCCGCATCCTGTGACTCCTGATTCAAAAACTAACATGTTATACGGAGGTGACAGTAGAACTTTTGGTTTGGTCACCACGTTGGTGTGGGCGTGGAGGGGCCCCATTCAAAGTCAGTGACATGGAGCCTCTAACCGCGCGGCCATTACGCGCAGCTGTATGTAGATTTTAGCATTACTGTGATATGTAGTTTTTTCTTTGGTGTTGCTATCCGTCACTTATCCCCAAAATGCAGAACATGTTGCACAGCTTTCTGATATGTATTTTCGCACGTTACTTTTCTCTCTAAGAGGCACCTCTGGAGAAAAGCGCCATGAGAAGAGCTACTGCCGACGTGGTGCGTACAACGAAAACGTTGACGCAGCAGCTTCCTCCCGATGTTGACAAGCGGAAGCGGACGCATTACTTCCGGTGCCCGCATGTCTGGAGTGCGCCAGCAGGCACGTCACACAGCGAAAGCACAAGAGTCTTCATCTGCGTTCCGCCGGAGTGCTGGCTGTTTAGACACTCCAAGAGGAAGCGTGAATTTCGTCTGCCCTGGGTTCCCTGTGAGAAACACCGACCGCCAGAAAGCCATTCCGTGAGGCCCCACGACTCCGTGGAGGTTCTTAGCACACCAGTCCCTGCTACTATGTGCTTATACACTGTTGATAGAACAAACAAAAGGAAAATGGTGATGTACCTGTAGTTTTTCATAAGTTCACCACAAAGTGCATTTACTAGAATGAAAAACTTTTTCTCTCCAGTGTCAGCGAATTTCAAAAATAAAATATGTAATTTGCTTGGTATTTACAGAATGTATATAGTTATCTTCTAAATACTGGCACTGGTTACGTTATTACAAAAATGTGAGGAGAATCATAGAAATAAGTTCATAGGCAGTTCACCAGTCGAAAATAATCGACGATAAGAAGCTTAATTTCGTTATTATGCCTTCAGTAGTGGGATGCCACCAGCATCAGGGCGTTTTGTTAGTGTGGGTTGTCTACACCAGGGGCAAGTATAGATTAAAGGGCAAATATATTATTCTCTTTTGACTGACAGGTCATTAACCTATTGCTTTGTCGAGTGGATTATGACTCCCTGGAAATAATCTGTCCTTCAGAGAAACCTGCCCCCACTCCTCCCCCTCCACCACCCAACCCCTCTGCAAACCTTCAAGCCTCCCCCCTCTCGCTCGCTGATACAGGTACACTTTCAGTTACTTGAATAGTCCCCTCCCACTCTACCAACTTGAATGATTAACTAATTAAATTGATCAATTAATTATCCCTCCCTCTCTGGTAAATCCCCCAGCCTTTCCTTACACTCGCCCACTCCCCCCCCCCCCTCTCTCTCTCTCTCACCCGCCTGGAAACTGGCGGCTCCCTGCTGCAGAGAAGGGATCACATGACAGAAAATTCAATTACATTGCAAAGCAATTATAAAAAATTCATTTTACCGGGACTTGATCTATGTTGCTCCTCATTCCATGCTGTTTGCGAAAATGCAGGTCTTGTAAAATACTTTGCAAGGATGTCATTAAATCGATCACCTTTTTTATTTTCATCATGCAAGGAATACTGCCATAACACTCATCACACATAATTATACTGTTAAAATCTTTAGATCGCGAAACATGCACCATCCACCATCGCCTGTCCACTGGGCCACACACAAAGCATACTCACACCACTGCATACACAGGCCACTCGCAGTCCCACAAAGAAACGCATCCATCAATGGTTCAAATGGCTCTGAGCACTATGTGACTTAACATCTCAGGTCATCAGTCCCCTAGAACTTAGAACTACTTAAACCTAACTAACCTAAGGACATCACACACATCCATGGCCGAGGTAGGATTCGAACCTGCGACCGTAGCAGTCGCACGGTTCCAGACTGAAGCGCCTAGAACCCCTCGGCCACTGAGGCAGGCGCATCCATCAGTGGCCCCACCCTATGCTGGTACCCAAGAGGTGTCCACTCTGGCTCCATGACTGACAGACCAGATGTCACGCTAATCCCCAAACTAAAGAGTCATGAGGAAGCAACCCTTTGGTATTTGGCACCTAGGAAATTCCTGTCAGAACATCTGGTCTCTCTCTCTCTCTCTCTCTCTCTCTCTCTCTCTCTCTCTCTGTCTCTCTCTCTCTCCCTCCCTCTCTCTCGGGTTCTCTCTCTCTCTCTCTCTCTCTCTCTCTCTCTCTCCCTCTCCTCTCCCTCTCCTCTCCCTCTCTCTCTCTCTCTCTCTTCCTCTTGTCCTGTAACTTGCCAATGCCAGTCACATCGAACCACAAACAAAGCAGCATTTACCTGCTAAACTCTATGGTTTGGATGTCTTGGAAATATTCCCTCACCTTAATCGATTAATTAATTAAATCGATATCCTTTGTGTGGTACTATTTTTCCTTTGTAGGGTGGCTATTATTTCACACCTTACAAGCACTCATTCACATACTTTGCCATGATCTACAATCACATTGGGTATTATTTGATAGGTCCTACATCGTATACAGGGTGAGTCACCTAACGTTACCGCTGGATATATTTCGTAAACCACATCAAATACTGACGAATCGATTCCACAGACCGAACGTGAGGAGAGGGGCTAGTGTAATTGTTTAATACAAACCATACCAAAATGCACGGAAGTATGTTTTTTAAAAGAAACCTACGTTTCTTTATATGGAACCCCGTTAGTTTTGTTAGCACATCTGAACATATAAACAAATACGTAATCAGTGCAGTTTGTTGCATTGTAAAATGTTAATTACATCCGTAGATATTGTAACCTAAAGTTGACGCTTGAGTACCACTCCTCCGCTGTTCGATCGTGTGTATCGGAGAGCACTGAATTACGTAGGGATCCAAAGGGAACGGTGATGGACCTTAGGCACAGAAGAGACTGGAACAGCACATTACGTCCGCATGCTAACACCTTTTTATTGGTCTTTTTCACTGACGCAGATGTACATTACCATGAGGGGTGAGGTACACATACACACGTGGTTTCCGTTTTCGATTACGGAGTGGAATAGAGTGTGTCCCGACATGTCAGGCCAATAGATGTTCAATGTGGTGGCCACTATGTACCGTGTGTACCGTGATGTGCCTACAACCCCAGAGGATATGAAACAACGTATTGTGGCAGCCTGCGGCGACATTACACCAGATGTACTGCGGCGTGTACGACATTCATTACGCCAGAGATTGCAATTGTGTGCAGCAAATGATGGCCTCCACATTGAACTTCTATTGGCCTGACATGTCGGGACACACTCTATTTCACTCCGTAATTGAAAACGGAAACCACGTGTGTACGTGTACCTCATCCCTCATGGTAATGTACATGTGCGTCAGTGAAAAAGACCAATAAAAATGTGTTAGCATGTGGACGTAGTGTGCTGTTCCAGTCCCTTCTGTACCTAAGGTCCATCACCATTTCCTTTGGATCCCAACGTAATTCGGTGCTCTCCGATACACACGATCGAACAGCGGAGGAGTGGTACTCAAGCGTCAACTTTAGGTTACAATATCTCCGGATGTAATTAACATTTTACAATGCAACAAACGGCACTGATTACGTATTTGTTTATATGTTCAGATGTGCTAACAAAACTAACGGGGTTCAATTTAAAAAACGTAGGTTTGTGTTAAAAAACATACTTCCGTGCATTTTTGTATGGTTTGTATTAACCAATTACACTAGCCCCTCTCCTCACGTTCGGTCTGTGGAATCGATTCGCCAGTATTTGATGTGGTTTACGAAATATATCCAGCGGTAATGTTAGGTGACTCACCTGTATATGAATATTTAAAGGAGACTGACACTATCACGTACGCCTTGTAAATAATTGTTAACGCTTATTGCATGAAAGGTGACGGTGTCTTTATTACCATACTAGTAGAGGTTGGAATGACAGTGGAAATGAAACGGCAGACGAAAATCAAGCCTTGGGTGGAAGGCCCACACAGGTGTGTTGGTCCTGCTTCACCACAGGAAATAGCACGAGTGACATCGTAGCACAATAGCGCTGGAGCACAATAGAGTCGCAATCGGCTGGTTTTGTATCCGAACCGGAAGGATTATACTTCGGGAACGCTGAATATCTTGGATGCAGATGAGAGGAACGAAGAAGCGGCACCTCGGAAACCACAAAGGCTGGGTTATTTCCAAGGATTTTTACACAGAAGCGCACCATTTTACAAGTATAGATTTTTCCTCGCAAACTTTCCGCACTGGACGACAAAAGACTAAAATAAGGTTGGTCGGCGTTCGGAAGAATCTGTAGAGATTGAGAATATTCCGTGGTTTTGGGAATATGATTCGTTTTCGGAATTGCAATGGTGGGGAGCCAAGCCTTACTGGGAAGCCGGCACTGGAGAGACGTGCTCTTCCGTTGTGAGTGTCCGTGTGTGACGGTCGCTCGACATCTGCTTTTGTTGGTACAGATGGACTTGCTGTCTTTGCTACCATTAGAGTTTATAGTTAGAACAGTTAGGAACTGTACTGTTGCGAACCTATACGATTCTGGACCTCACCTCCGGGTTGGAAGACGTCGCTGAGTATACAGCGTTCAGTAATTGAGAGCATTTCCTCTGCCTATACTAACGTTGAGACGTTATCTGAACTCCGTCCTTGTGGTTGGGAGTTCGCGTTGCTCGTCTGTAGAACATAGAGAGGAGGTGAAAGTATTAGAGTACATTAGTCAGTGGTCCGCCTTCTGCCGTCCTAGTGTTTGAAAGAGTTTAATTGTGGCTGGAGTTCTTCCACCGTCGCAGATGAGTACGAGAACCATCACTTCGGCGCAACGGACGCAGTACATACGGTGATATCACAAATTGCTTCGGCTTATTAGAGCTATAAAAGCTAAATAGCTGTGATCACGTTATTTTATTTCCACTGAGGTTCCACACCACCGTGGATCATCTCTGAAACTAGTATCTTCCAGTGTTTGGTATGTAGATGATGGCATCAATTTCGCGTTATTGATATTAGACCACGAAGTCATAATAAGGGGCAGAGTTGGGCAATTGATTAGTAATTTTACTTATGAAATGTAAACTTTGTAATCTAAATGTTTTTTTTTATCTACAATAAATATATAAGCAGGAACAACGTTTATCATTTAGTAGGATTAGTTGCCTTCATTACTCATTTATGTTTAGATTGTAATTTATAGAATTAAGAGATACTGAGATCTGCAGATCTGCTTCAGGGGGGGGGGGGTAGTCAGACAGAGCCAAATCTTCATTTTAATGTTTACTATTTTCCGTTGAGCACATTAATTTTACACCTCCCCTGGAGTGGCATCTTGGACCATGCTTCCTATTGGTGGATACTAGGACTGGAATATTTGACGAGATTCGATCCTGCAACCATCCAGTTTCCAAACTCTACTGGATTTTTTTCTTTTCCCTTGTCTCCGGTCAGTGGATACAGACACAATTAGGTCATTTGGTAGCTAAAAATTACAAATTTCAGCTCAGTTGCATGCTGTGTCCTTAAACAATTTGCAGGAGCGTCTTGACAGATGTGTCCTCACAATACAACTATTGAAAACAATAAATTTATCAGTTGGGAATTTGACATTGTGATTGGGTTCTTAAAACACTATAGAAGGAGGAAGAAGGGTCCACCATGTGATAGGATAGAGACAACAACAAATACCACTGCAAGACAAGCTGCAGTCGTGGATGAGCGTGTATGCCAGAGAGCAATACCCCTGGCTATGGAGGGAATCTGGGGATGATTGGAATGGTAGGAATTTGAACTCTCTCATTAAGTAGCCAAATGCCTCATCACATACGAAGTCTCTTGAGATAACAGCACAGAGAAGTTGCAAATGTCAGGTTTATACTACGTACCACTTTATAAATTCGGTAATAGGCCTACATCTGATTTTATTACGATGGTTGTCCCTCCCTGTAATGGTGGAAGATTGAAACATCATTAAAAGATATAGCTGCAGCGGAAAAGAAACGCCTGTTTACTGCGCCAAGTCATGAATCATATCCGTTGCACCCTACACATCTCATCCACCCACCAGGTGGCACGTGATTGATACCAAATTGATAGGCTAATTCATGAAAGTCACTTTGCATGGCGAGTATTTTTTTTTTTTTTCAATAGTCGGATTACTTTAATCAGGTAGTTCAAATGGGAATCTTTGGAGGAAAATGATGTTCTTTTCGATGAACACTATTGGGAACCGACAATTGAACCTGACCACTGAAGGATTCTACTGCCAGCAACATACATTTCACATAAGGACTGCACTATTAAAACACGATCACAATGACTGCATTACCATCACCATGCTTAAAAAGTGGTCTTGGTTCTACTGGCACACACAAGAGTCGCTGATAGTGTTACACTTTCTGGTAGAAATGCTGCCTGCGATTTGGCATCAAGTCTGTCCATTCAACCACATACTTGTGTTGGATACTACGGAGACGTCTTTTAAAGATTACATCCACTGATGAATCATATTCGTTCCACTCTCATACCTCGAAAGGGGTCACCTTTTTTGAGCGTACCTGCTAAGGGTCCCATACAGCAAAAACTCCAGTGCAGTTTCTTAAACAGTCCCACTGCATCTTGTAACTGCTCCTCAGTTTCTACCCAACCCTCGCTGCAGCTTCAGTCATGTGATCGTCCAAGTTTAAGTCAGAACTGAACGGCATCCAGAGAGCGCTATGTCTAATACCTTCCGCATCACGTGGAGAAACAGAGTGAACTGAGTTCATGTGACAGGCCCGTGTTTTGACCAGTCAGTGGAAATGGGAAAACGTCGTAGCTCCGCAAAGCTTGTACAATGTGTAAGGCCAGAACCAAACGAAGCTTTCTCCTGTAACACGAGGTAGTAGAAAAGATAGTATGAGCAGTTACAGTGATGTTTCTCATCAGGAAAGTTAGGAAGACTCCACAACATACAGAAACTGGAAGAAGGACAAAGATTTTGTCACTGCATTGCGGTACGTCTGCAAACTACACACACGTACTGCAGTCTGTAGCCGCTCTCCGTCAATCTGCTGTCGTCGACTTTTCTGATGTAAGAAACTGATGTTGTTATCTAATGTATATGGCCGACTTTTCATTATAGTTACAAATCATATGGAGCAGCCACAAACATCTTCACTGTAACGGCGACTAAATTTCGGGTTTTTACAATAATAATTAATAGTGACCTATTTCACAGTCGATCACCCTTCATTTGTTGCTGCGTTACCGAAGACAAGATAGTGAATTATGTCTTTGGGTGTTAGATATTACTTCAACTTCCTATTTCCGACGTTACTGCTTATCCCCACGATTTCTGATTTTGTATTATTTCTGTCTGTTTGGAAATGAAATTTACGCTTTGTAATATTTCATAATCAAACCTTCCGTCATCCAGAGATAGTTTGCAGCTTGCCTATAATTATTGTTGACTACTCACACCCTGTTGTAGAAATCACTTTAGTTTTTTATTAATAACTTTTAATAACAAGTAAATGATCGTGAATGATTGCGTTTGTTGTATAGGAAAAAGGAGGGTTGATCCTACCATTACTCTCAGCAATTACAGCAACTAAAATGTCTGTGATTTTTATAGCTCGTTACTCAAGGATATTATAGTAAAGACGATAGTCCATTACTATTCTTAGATACAATCATTCAAACTACGTACGCTTTAACTTTCACAAAGCTAAGTGTCCAATTCAGTTCGTGTATTCAATTTAATGTCCCTTCGTAAGGTCCACAGTGCCTACTAGCGATTATTTAGCATGTAATATAATTTAATATTGAGCGCTACTTTTTCTCTCGTACACAGTTTCTCAGATATTCTTAGTCCATGGCCTTATGGCAAAAGTCTGTCCCTTATAAATTAAGTACAGTCAATTTTCTTGCAGCTTAACAAAAGTGCCCTGATCCCTTCTGTAGCATATCACACGGAAATGCCAGCTATATCATACGCCGTAACTACGTAGACTAATTCAGAGCGCAGAAAACAAGACGAGAGAACTAACAATACCCGCGGATGGTTTATATAGTAGAATTTAGAAACAAAACTATCCGTGTTAAACCATCTTTGATTTCCCTGAAGCGTTACTTCGATGGGGGCGTTATTCTGATGAGAGATTATATACCGATAATTTTAATTAAAACTTTTCCACTGTTATTAATTATTTCCGATATTATCGATCACCTCTCACATCTCCCCTATATGAGAATAAGCCTAATAATATTATTCTCAATTAAAAGAGCGATTATAAAAGCCCCAGTTTGCACCCTGCTGCACAGTGTTGTCATTCTCACTCACAACCGCGGTCTTTTTATTTTCACGAAGTTAGTAAACAGCCTTTACTTCGCCCAACAGAGGGAGTGAACTTACATTTGCTGATTTATTTGGGGATTTTAATGTGGACTGTGAGGCTAATCCTCTTGGCTCTTGTAGCACCGAAGTGCTGGTGATTGGGGAAAGGGGGAAGGTTGATGGTTGTGTTATATTGTTCCTTTTACATTAGTTTGTACAATGGTTCTTACGAATAACATGTTTACATAATATCATCACAGATTTTTACATATTGTAAGACAATTAAATACCTCCTGATAATATTATGCGGAATAAGTCTACCTATCATAAATAAGTTCATTACAAGTATTTTACAATTGTTTAAAAGTTATCTAAATGAACAATCTTCGGTCTTAAACTTGATAGGGTTTTCAAGCTAGGCAACTTATCCATTCTCCGTCGCCCTTCTCTTGAGGTCATCCGAGCGGTTACACAGGGGAAAGTGGAACAAATTTTCTTGATGCCCTCCGTTCGGTTGCACAGGGGATTGCAGCAATTATTTGAGATGGAACTCATCTTCTCGAGCAACCTCTTGAATAGGCTAGCGACTCGATATATTGCTGTTAGCGTTGTCTGCATGCTGACTTCAATTATTTATTCGTTCCGTCAGCGCCTTGGCGAGGTTAGTACCAACTCATGCATCATCGTCAATCTTGACGACCATCTGATTATTAGGTTGTCGTTGTTGTAATCTTCTTAACGCCTTTGTCCCTAGCTGCGTGTAATTTCGCCCTACAGGATACTGGTACAGCGTCTTGAATCTCGTTTCATGTAGAAGTCCTCTGCTTCGGCTTAATGTGCTGTCGTCCCATCAGAGAATTCAAGAAACAGCCAACACGTCATCTCGACCACCAGATAGTTGTGCCAGCCTCAGCATGTTATCTCTCCCCGTAAGATGTTGCAGGCAACGTCGGTGTGCATTCTCGCCCCATCAGGTAGGTGGTGCAGCGTCGGCACGTTGCACCGAGCTGACTCTCGAAGGTAGTGATTCCGGACAACTCAGTCTCGTAGATAGTGTGGATATGGAACATAGAATTTGTGCATATATACGGTAGCAACAATTTCATCGCTTCAAGACAAAATAATGATGATTAGTCACATTAAAATAGTTAGCTACGTAAGAGCTTCACAAAATAAACTTCGTCATAGTTATTTTTCACTAAATCACTCATGACACTGTATTTCACACAGATCCTAGATCGTCATCTGTTAAATACGTAAACACATCGGGTTCATTTTATAGTAACATTCGCATTAATTTCATTTAATAATTATGTAACTATTTACGTGAACATATTCCGTCCTTTCAGTTCTACCCACGTACAGTCACAACACATCATCAATCAACGTCTCCCATCACGAGGTCAGATTCTGTCCCTTCAGTTCCAATGTAATGACAAGACGTTCCAGTAAACCACTTCCAGCGCGTCAGGAGCCCAGATTCTGTCTTTTATTCAGTTCCGAACGTGTAACACGCATGATACGACTAACCAAGCTTCTGCCTCACACGTTATGATTCAGTTACGTTTATCTTTAAACATGCAGTCACACATCATCAAATAACTAAGTATAGTACCACGATTCTGAACTCATGCCAGTTCTTGATACCAGGTCAGTCACAGTCGGTGATCATATATTGCAAAAACTTACACAGTTTGTACCATTGAATTAAGATCAATCCCCATTAAATAGGAAATAATCGACTGTTAACTTTTAGGACAATAAATTGTCCTCGCGCTTCGTTCTGAATTATTGCTTCAGTACTCATCGTGCTTTTACATACATTGGCATCATGAAACTGACTTTACATCTGAGGCATTTGTTCAACTTAATACTAGAACATAAATTCACTAACAATGCAAATAACTATACATAAAACATACACTAAGATAATTCCCTTAAATTTACATGAAATCACACAGGTCTTCATGAGAGAACAACCCTTTGGGCGAGCCCCTCATTATGGATACCTACCAGTACATAACTACCCTGATGTGGCATCTTGGTTATCTTATACGGTCCGGTGTGTAGATTTTCATTTTTCATTCATCTTCTTCTCTGCAGATGACTTGCTGTGTTTCCACAATAGTAAAAAAATGGTTCAAATGGCTCTGAGCACTATGGGACTTAACATCTGAAGTCATCAGTCCTCTAGACTTAGAACTACTTAAACCTAACTAACCTAAGGACATCACTCACATTCATGCCCGAAGCAGGATTCGCAGCTTTGTTCTTAACATCGCAGATTTGTGCAAGGCTAGCTGAACTTTACCAATAAGCTAAGAAGCTCTTCTGTGAACCTTGTAGAAATATCACTCCTGGAAGAAAGGATATTGCGGAAACTTGGCTTAGCCACAACCTGGGGGATGTTTCCAGAATGAGATTTTCACTCTGCAGCGGAGTGTGCGCTGATATGGAAGGTAGGAGGCGAGATACTGGCAGAACTGAAGCTGTGAGGAAGGGTCGTGAGTGGTGCTTGGGTAGCTCAGATGGTAGAGCAATTGCCCACAAGAGTCAAAGGTCCCGAGTTTGAGCGTCGGTCCACCACACAGTTTTAATCTGCCAGGCAGTTTCATATCAGCGCACACTCCGCTTCAGAGTGAAAATCTCATTCTAATTAGACAATCTGTCAAAATTATGTTACCCATGCGTATGAAGTGGAAAGTTGTTATACTAATATTGCCTAACAAACGGTGAGATATGTACTTTTATCGCGAAAACCATTCACCACCTGACGGCTGCTCGAGGAATAATAGAGGAAACTACTAGGAGACAGAAGGAAACAAGCTAATGGATTGGGGACCACACTGAAGTGGAAGACGAAAACATGACTGTGTTGACAACGAAATGAGGGCGCGCGGCTCGTGTCTCAGGGCGAACGGTTGGCAGATGGTACAACCAAGTTCTTCACTACATTCGGAGAGTTAAGAAAAGACGGAGATGACAACATTAATGGAATGTGGTTAGCTGGCATTAGAAAGCTTTTAGGAGCATAGTCGACGGGTACTGTGGAAAACTGTAAGGTCTAGAAGAGGCTGCCGTCTAGCAGTGGATGTCAAATTAATTACGATGATGAAGATGAATTATGATTCCAGAATGAGATTTTCACTCCGCAGCGGAGAGTGCGCTGACATGTAACTTCCTGGCAGATTGTGTGCCGGACCGAGACTCGAACGCTGGATCTTTGCCTTTCGCGGGCAAGTCCTTTACCAAATGAGCTACCCAAGCACGACTCACCCCCCGTCCTCACAGCTTTACTACTGCAAGCACCTCGTCTCCTACCTTCCAAACTTAACAGAAGCTCTCCTGCGAAAGGCCCGTGAAAGGCAAAGGTCGCGAGTTCTAGTCTCGGTCCCACACGCAGTTTTAATCTGCCAGGAATTATGAAATTCAGCATTTCAAAAACGTTCAAAAAATTTCACCATATCATCAGTTACATTGCAAATCGTGTGAGACGTACTGAATGTGGCAAATCGGCCGCCAGGAAACCTGCTACAATCCGCAAACCGTCTGTGGTATCTCTGTGTACCATTGTACCCACCACCCCATCCCCACCTTTTTTTTTCAGTCACGAATGGTGCTCGGGAAGACCGATTGTTAGCAACCCTCTGCGCGAGGTCCAATTTCTCTAGTTTCACCCTCGTTACCTTTTCGTGAGATATACGTCGGAGGAAGCTATAGAGAGAGAGAGAAAGAGATTTTACTAGGAATGTAGGCTCCCACAATTTCAACAGTAAACCACACCTCTTACGTAGCGTCTGCCACTGCAATTGTATGAGCGTCTCCCCGGCACTATCACGTTACCAAACTGTGACAAAAGAGCTGCTCTTCTGAGGATCTTCCTTATTTCCTCTGTCGATCCCATCTGGCGCCTAGTACGGTTTCCAGATTGATGAACAATAGTCAAGTATCGGTAGGGACGAGATTTTCGTAAGCTATCTCCTCCGTGGACGGTTTTCACTTCCTGAGAATTCTCCGAACAAAACTGGGTCTGGTGAGTGCTTTTCCTACGGTTTCGTAGCGTTGCGACTTCTTTGCATTCAAACAGTAGGTGCTGATTCAGAACACTGAGGAATGCATGCGACAAACACATTTTAAATGCACAGCTCTCGCTCCTAGCGACACACAGGATCTCAATCTGGCACGTTGTGTAAACGCGGAGTGGTGGTGCTGTTTGCCGTGGATAGTAGGCCACCAGATATTGCCTGAGTGCGAGACGTGCGCACTTCCCGAGCCTCGTCCGCGCACTTTAACGGTAGCTGGCAATCCCAGAGTAGCTGTGAACGGAGTGCAGGACACGCGTGCAGAGCTGGGACCGCCGGCGCCCTTGGTCCCTCAGAGGCCCGCATCAACCTGCAGCTGCCTCCTGCGGCCGCATGCGGGACGGCAGCCAGCGGACAGCAGGTGCTGGCCGGCGCTTTCTCCTGCCACTGCCGGACACGGCAGCAGCTGCCGCACCTGCTCTACCAGGAACCTGCCAACAGCGCAGCCTTTCGCGATGCTTCTCAGTTCAAGTTTTAGAATCTTTTGTTTCCGTCTGAAGGCATTTATCACGCGTCGTCGAGTCGGCATCTGTTCAGCCTTCGGTCGCCGTGTAGCAAACCCTTGTTTCTGGGACTGGATTTCTAGCGGATAATGTGACCTTGATCGATTACAATCCTGCGTGTGACGTCTCCTATTGCTGTCTAATGGAACTTCCACGAGCATCGAAAGTGTAATGTCCTTTTTCTACGTCCAGTCAGTATTCTTCACCTCGTCGAGATACGTGACCACGAAGCGACACAACATTACCTATTATTGTAGTCAATATTTGTTGATTAATGGGTTTAGATTCAAATTATTACAGTTGGCTAGATGCGCTGTTTCGCAGTTGCCACCAGAGATGCTCATTAAGGGGGTAGGACGTCAAACGGACCGACTTGGAGCAGGAGAGGCACCACACGACTTTTTAATTTCCACTGTCTATACTTTTACAAAAAAATTCATAAAACTTCGTCAGCATGACCAGGAAGGATTCAGAATTCACACTCATAGTAGTGGAAGTTCGAAAACAGAACACGTGAAATTTCATAATTTTTTCACTTACTAATGGCAGTATTTGTTGCTGTAGGTACACTTTTCTTCATAACTAAGACAGATTCTTCGATGAATTGTGCACAGCATACAAATCATACTTAAAGGTGTATGAAAATCTAGAATTTTCTAAATCTATTAAAAACTGTGGTAAAATTGAGGTAATTAACTATAAAATTTCTGTTTTTCCCAAACATGAAGTTTAACATATAACAGTTCATTGTTTTTCATAAATCAAATAAATTCTAGAGTTTCATACACCTGTGAATATGGTATATATGATGTGCAAAATTCATCGAAGAGTCTCTCTAACTTATGAAGAAAAGTGTGCATATAGCAACAAATGCAGCCATTAGTAAGTGAAAAAATGATGAAATTTCAGACGTAAAAAGAAATTTATTTTGTTATGTTTTCGAACCTCCACTGCAAAGAGTGTGAATCCTGAATCCTTCCTGGTGATTCTGACAAAGTTTTATGAATTTATTTGTAAAAGTATAGACACTGGAAATTAAAATGTCTTGTGATGCCTCTCCTGCTCCAAGTTGGCCCGTTTGACGTCCTACCCCCCTTAACAGAACAGTTACTAGGTGGCAGATTCGTGTTTCAAAATGAATTGTTATCTTTGATTTGTGTTGCACATGTACACCGAATTATTTCCTTCAAAAGTCACAGCATTCATTTAATTCAGCAAGACGTTTTGTCCGTTGAAAATTATTCCTTGTAATATTAATATGGAATAAACTATTATTATTATTATTGTCCAGAGATAATGTAATACACGGTTCACTTCTCGCGATACTCTATTCGAAATCGTGGGACTCTATAGTTTTTCCATAACTCAGTTTTTATTAACACAGCTTCTTTGATACGATTCATTACTATGAATGGTCACACTTAAGACCGATAATAAGAGTCTAGACAGGATCTATAAGCGAAAGTCAAGTTGCAACGCGACATTTGAATAATATCTAAGGTAACAACTGAAGTTCGAAGTTTTCTTTTAATTAGCCCGGTCTCCATTGAAGTTAACTATATCACGCAGTGGTGCATGAACTTAAGAGACGTTAATATTCGTGGTTGGGTTTATACAGAGTTGTGAAACAAAAGGAACGATCTGAAATGTTGATTTTTGAATAATAAGCGGAATATACCCCAGTCGTTTAATTAAGGCTAAAATACGTTAAGAATTGATATTCTCTGTGTAAATAAATCTGTAAAGTAAGGAGAAAAGGTCACCATTTAATGTAAGGAATGTATTTTTTACTGTTCCGATAAAGAACGTTTCACAGAAATGTTCATGCATTGAAATTGTAAAGTAATTTGAAGACAGTCGCCGTAACTTATTTTTGGATTGAATAAAAGCAGGAGTGTGAGCTCTCTCTCTCTCTCTCTCTCTCTCTCTCTCTCTCTCTCTCTCTCTCTCCCTCTCTCGTTTTCGATGGCTGTTTCACAAACTGTAAGTGTCGTTCTAGTATCTGTACAGTTTTTACTAAATAACTACGCTGATTTAATTACAATAGACGTGTTTGAATTAAGAATCTACTTTCCTACTGCATTAATATCAATCTCAATTTATTATGTTACATTTTAGAACTTTTTCAGGCTGTAACGAAGGAGTGTTGCCGACGAATTGTTTGGTGGCCACAGCCGAACGCTACTAGTGTTCAATCGGCCCTTACTTTACCAAACTTTTATTTGAGCATCCCTGAGATCTCTTTCACCGGTCTTTTCTATCAATATCCGAGCAATGTAATTACGCAAACTGTGTCAATTTTGAGATCGGTCACTGGCCTCTAAACAATGCCGTCGGTCAACGTTCTCGACGGTCTGATGGGAATCTGTTGCTGATTGGCGGAATACATAATTTCATTATTCACAATTAAAAATTTACTATGCACCATTTTACCATTTCAGAAGCTCTACCATGAGCAAAAGTGATAAATATCATATTATTTTATTTGTTTTTATCTACCGGTAATATTACAGTTTGTTAGGAGCTCTTTGAATAAAGCCTCTTGCTAGCTTGCAAGAATACTCCATTCTATTGGTTCTTATTATTCTTTTGTTTAATTATTTCTGCTTTAAAACAGGAATTCGTGACTTTACATGAAGTATTTCGAGTAAATTTTAGTTTCAAAAAAGACCAGACATGTAACGAGGTGTTACAGGTGGAAACTCTAGCAACATGCTGCGGTTCTGCTAGCCAGTGACTCCAGTGATTACCAGGACTGCAGACAAGTACTTGCAAATAAAAGAAAAAACTCTTAACTTCTACGTTTTTGAGGTGTAATTGAAACTGTATGATTACCCCCTTGAAATGAATACGCCATCAACAGGAAGTTGAACCCTAATGCTTCCTCATTCTCCCGTCGTAAAAAGCCTTTCGTCTGACGATGTAACGCCACTGAAGTATATTCTGTCGATACCCAAAAAAGATTCTGGGACCCTCCTTGCTCGTTTTCCCCCCGTATTGACTTATTTTATGATGGAATAATGAGAACATGCGCCTGTTATCTGGTGTCTTGTTACTGTCCTTGCGCTTGTGTTCTCTTTTTACATGTTACGAGGGTGCTGTGCATAGTACAGCGCACTGTTGGAGCGAACAGGGCCGCGGGTTCCTGGCCACTGGCGAAGCCGGCTCGAAGCCCGCGGCTGCCCCGGGGCGCAAGATTAACTTGGATCTTGAAATGAAAAGGAATGTGTTACTGTGCATGGGACTCTTCGTATGGGATGCCAGGAAGTTATTCGGTATGGATCCTGTCCTTTAACAAATACTTATACAAGTTCAAGCCACTACCTTAATTGAAACATAGCGCAATTCTAGATTGTTATGAACTACTGATCATTTTCTGAGACTTGAAGGGAAGTAAGAGATCACTATAGATTTCCTTTCCTGGTTTACTGTTGAATGGAAAGGCAGAAGAGACCTGATACGATAGAAATTACGGAGCAAATAGCTATCTCAGTGTCAGAAAATATTATGCCTGAAGATTTTTTGCAAGTGATATACACTCTTTAGACTAGTTGCAAGGACTGCCTTGGTTCGGAGAGAAACTTGACGGTAGATACCGTTACGAAGAGTTTTTCCTGTTTCGCCGATATAACCAGCAGGAGAGTCGCACGTTCTTCATTATCTCTCTCGTACACCAACAACTAACCGGCGCCGAGGTATAATGACACATTGTGACAGCCAGAGCGAGAGCACCAGTAGCAGCGAGTACTGTTTGTATAAAGCGTTTATTTTGCATTTTGTTTACGACCTTCCACTAAGGAAGGGATTCTATTTGTGTTTATCTGCTCTGCATAGTAACTAACAGTTCTTGATAAAACTTTACGTAGTTTTCGTGTTAGATTTCTTAGTGTTTTCTTGATCGTTTAGAACAGAAAGCGCCCTAAAACCGTCTTTTGTTTGTTTCGCGGCCGTTAGCCACTAGTCACTTGAATCAGCAGTTGTCTTGTGACAGCCAGAGCGAGAGCACCAGCAGCAGCGAGTACTGTTTGTATAAAGCGTTTATTTTGCATTTTGTTTACGACCTTCCACTAAGGAAGGGATTCTATTTGTGTTTATCTGCTCTGCATAGTAACTAACAGTTCTTGATAAAACTTTACGTAGTTTTCGTGTTAGATTTCTTAGTGTTTTCTTGATCGTTTAGAACAGAAAGCGCCCTAAAACCGTCTTTTGTTTGTTTCGCGGCCGTTAGCCACTAGTCACTTGAATCAGCAGTTGTCTTGTGACAGCCAGAGCGAGAGCACCAGCAGCAGCGAGTACTGTTTGTATAAAGCGTTTATTTTGCATTTTGTTTACGACCTTCCACTAAGGAAGGGATTCTATTTGTGTTTATCTGCTCTGCATAGTAACTAACAGTTCTTGATAAAACTTTACGTAGTTTTCGTGTTAGATTTCTTAGTGTTTTCTTGATCGTTTAGAACAGAAAGCGCCCTAAAACCGTCTTTTGTTTGTTTCGCGGCCGTTAGCCACTAGTCACTTGAATCAGCAGTTGTCTTGTGACAGCCAGAGCGAGAGCACCAGCAGCAGCGAGTACTGTTTGTATAAAG
Source organism: Schistocerca serialis cubense (assembly GCF_023864345.2). Classification (NCBI taxonomy): domain Eukaryota; kingdom Metazoa; phylum Arthropoda; class Insecta; order Orthoptera; family Acrididae; genus Schistocerca; species Schistocerca serialis. The sequence goes on from NC_064638.1 coordinate 823,534,779, forward strand.
CGTTTTTGTACTTATTTGCTGCGCTTAGCTTTTAAATAGTTTTTCTGGGAAAACCTAGCGTAGTTTTCGCGTCTCGTATTTCAGTGAGTGTTTCTTGATTATCAAAGTAGCTCATCAGAAGATTATCTTGGGAATTTGTCACCGTATAGAGTAGGGTAAACATAGTCATGTGTAGGGACTGTGGTTGTTGTGAGCGGACGCAAGGAGAATTGGCCACTCTTCGGGGGCAGGTGGAGGCTTTGTCTGTTAGGCTCATCGAGCTCGAGGCGCAGGCGTCGGCTCGTAGTGGCGTTGGGGCAACTGTGGTGAGACCTATGCCTACTTCGGTGGCCTTGGAATCACATGGAACCCCTGATGTCGCTGCGTCTTCCGGCAGTGAGCATCTTACCGGTCAGCCATCACTCCAGGGTGAATGGCGGACAGTGGTGGGCTCGCGCGTGCCTGGCCGAAAGGCGAAGGTGGGATCTGGCCGCGTGGCAGCTGCCTTACCCCTTTCCAACAGGTACGGGGTGCTTCCTAGTGGTGATGACATCGTTTCCGAGCCACCACAGGATGCCTCACCTGTTGGGCCAGTGGCCGATTCTCCGGCAAGGTCCCGACAGTCACAGAGGGCGGGCCTATTAGTTATAGGGAGCTCCAACGTTAGGCGGGTTATGGAGCCCCTCAGGAAAATAGCGGGTAGGTCGGGGAAGAATGCCAGTGTGCACTCGGTGTGCTTGCCGGGGGGTCTCGTCCGTAATGTGGAGGAGGCCCTTCCGGCAGCTATTGAACGCACTGGGTGTGACCGGCTGCAGATAGTAGCACATGTCGGAACGAATGACGCCTGCCGCTTGGGTTCTGAGGCCATCCTTGGTTCCTTCCGGCGGCTGGCTGATTTGGTGAAGACAACCAGCATCGCACGCGGAGTGCAAGCTGAGCTTAATATCTGCAGCATAGTGCCCAGAGTCGATCGCGGTCCTCTGGTTTGGAGCCGTGTGGAGGGTCTAAACCAGAGGCTCAGACGACTCTGCGACTATAATGGTTGCAAATTCATCGACCTCCGTTATTGGGTGGAGAACTGTAGGCCCCCCCTAGACAGGTCAGGCGTGCACTACACACCGGAAGCAGCTACTAGGGTAGCAGAGTACGTGTGGCGTGCACACGGGGGTTTTTTAGGTTAGAGGGACCCCCCCTTGGGCGAAACGATAAAATACCTGACGGCTTACCAGAGAGGACATTATCATCGTTGATAAAGAACGTCCGTCCTCAGAGACCAAAAACAGGAAAAGTTAACGTAATATTGGTAAACTGCAGGAGTATCCAGGGCAAGGTTCCTGAATTAGTATCTCTTATTGAAGGAAATAGTGCGCATATAGTATTAGGAACGGAAAGTTGGTTAAAACCGGAAGTGAACAGTAACGAAATCCTAGACACAGAATGGAATATATACCGCAAGGATAGGATAAACGCCAATGGTGGAGGAGTATTTATAGCAGTAAAGAATTCAATAATATCCAGTGAAGTTATTAGCGAATGCGAATGTGAAATAATCTGGGTTAAGTTAAGTATCAAAGGTGGGTCAGATATGATAGTCGGATGCTTCTATAGACCACCTGCATCAGCAACCGTAGTAGTTGAGCGCCTCAGAGAGAACCTGCAGAACGTCGTGAAGAAGTTTCGTGATCATACTATTGTAATAGGGGGAGACTTCAATCTACCAGGTATAGAATGGGATAGTCACACAATCAGAACTGGAGCCAGGGACAGAGACTCTTGTGACATTATCCTGACTGCCTTGTCCGAGAATTACTTCGAGCAGATAGTTAGAGAACCAACTCGTGAAGCTAACGTTTTAGACCTCATAGCAACAAATAGACCGGAACTTTTCGACTCCGTGAATGTAGAAGAGGGTATCAGTGATCATAAGTCAGTGGTTGCATCAATGACTACAAGTGTAATAAGAAATGCCAAGAAAGGAAGGAAAATATATTTGCTTAACAAGAGTGATAGGGCACAAATCGCAGAATATCTGAGTGACCACCATCAAACGTTCATTTCTGAGGAAGAGGATGTGGAACAAAAATGGAAAAAATTCAGAAACATCGTCCAGTACGCCTTAGATAAGTTCGTACCGACTAAGGTCCAAAGCGAGGGGAAAGATCCACCGTGGTATAACAATCATGTACGAAAGGTACTACGGAAACAAAGAAAGCTTCATCATAGGTTTAAGAGTAGTCGAATCATAGCTGATAAGGAAAAGCTGAACGAAGCGAAAAAGAGCGTAAAGAGAGCAATGAGAGAAGCATTCAACGAATTCGAACATAAAACATTGGCAAACAATCTAAACAAGAACCCTAAAAAGTTTTGGTCATATGTAAAATCGGTAAGCGGATCTAAATCCCCTATTCAGTCACTCGTTGACCACGATGGCACCGAAACAGAGGACGACCGAAGAAAGGCAGAAATACTGAATTCAGTGTTCCGAAACTGTTTCACTGCGGAAAATCGTAACACGGTCCCTGACTTCAGCCGTCGCACGGACGCCAAAATGGAAAATATTGAAATAAACGATATCGGAATTGAAAAACAACTGCTATCACTTAGTAGCGGAAAAGCATCCGGACCAGACGAGATACCCTTAAGATTCTACAGTGATTATGGTAAAGAACTTGCCCCCTTTCTATCAGCAATTTATCGTAGATCGCTGGAAGAACGTAAAGTACCTAGCGACTGGAAGAAAGCGCAGGTCGTTCCCATTTTCAAGAAGGGTCATAAATCAGATGCGAATAATTATAGGCCTATTTCGCTTACGTCAATCTGTTGTAGAATAATGGAACATGCTTTGTGTTCTCGTATTATGACGTTCTTAGATAATACAAATCTCCTTCATCATAACCAACATGGATTCCGCAAACAGAGATCATGTGAAACTCAGCTCGCCCTATTTGCCCAAGAAATTCACGGTGCCGTAGACACTGGCGAGCAGATTGATGCCGTATTCCTGGACTTCAGGAAGGCATTTGATACGGTTCCGCACTTACGTTTAGTGAAAAAAATACGAGCTTACGGAATATCGGACCAGGTTTGTGATTGGATTCAGGATTTCCTAGAAGAAAGAACACAACATGTCATTCTTAACGGTTCAAAATCTGCAGATGTAGAGGTAATTTCGGGAGTACCGCAGGGAAGCGTGATAGGACCTTTATTGTTTACAATATACATAAATGACTTAGTTGACAACATCGGTAGCTCCGTGAGGCTATTTGCAGATGACACGGTTGTCTACAAGAAAGTAGCAACATCAGAAGACTCGTACGTACTCCAGGAGGACCTGCAGAGGATTAATGCATGGTGCGACAGCTGGCAGCTTTCCCTAAACGTAGATAAATGTAATATAATGCGCATACATAGGGGCAGAAATCCATTCCAGTACGATTATGCCATAGGTGGTAAATCATTGGAAGCGGTAACGACCGTAAAATACGTAGGAGTTACTATCCGGAGCGATCTGAAGTGGAATGATCACATAAAACAAATAGTGGGAAAAGCAGGCGCCAGGTTGAGATTCATAGGAAGAATTCTAAGAAAATGTGACTCATCGACGAAAGAAGTAGCTTACAAAACGCTTGTTCGTCCGATTCTTGAGTATTGCTCATCAGTATGGGACCCTTACCAGGTTGGATTAATAGAAGAGATAGACATGATCCAGCGAAAAGCAGCGCGATTCGTCATGGGGACATTTAGTCAGCGCGAGAGCGTTACGGAGATGCTGCACAAGCTCCAGTGGCGGACACTTTAAGAAAGGCGTTACGCAATACGGAGAGGTTTATTATCGAAATTACGAGAGAGCACATTCCGGGAAGAGATGGGCAACATATTACTACCGCCCACATACATCTCGCGTAATGATCACAACGAAAAGATCCGAGAAATTAGAGCAAATACGGAGACTTACAAGCAGTCGTTCTTCCCACGCACAATTCGTGAATGGAACAGGGAAGGGGGGATCAGATAGTGGTACAATAAGTACCCTCCGCTACACACCGTAAGGTGGCTCGCGGAGTATAGATGTAGATGTAGATGTAGACATCACAGTTCCAAGTCAAATGTCTGAAAATAATCCGCTAATTCAACAGTTGAAATATGAGTGACTGAATGGTCACGCGGCCTTACTTCAGTCGAAGATGGCGCACGTGAAGAACGTCTCTAGACAAACCGCAGACGGAAGCATCGAGAAAGTATATATTTATTTATTCATTGCTTATTTAGCCTGACCAGATTAAGGCGTTCAACGCGTCTCTTACATCTGACCACGAGCTACACATATCAAACATATTACAAAAATTTCTCAATAATAATGATAAAATAATAATAATAGCTGATGCTAGTAGCGATAATAATAATAATAGTACCAGTAGTAGTAGTCTCATAGGGCATCTATGATGAGGTGGATTGGTTTGGCTTATTTGAAGCCATGTTTAGTTTTATCAGAAGTGATATAATACGGTATCTGTCTATCGACGTATAAGATAGCTGGCCGGAATTAATATCTGAAGAAAAATTATAGTGTATTTTACTCCAGAAATCATGGAAAAAGTTTGTTCAATATTTTCAGCAATATTTGGACTAAAAAAAAAAGACATGATTGATCGTTCGAGCTGCTGCCTGTTTACATATTACGTATCTACATTCACGTGATCAACAAATACTTCTTGTGTGCACCTTTTCACGCTTAGGTACAACTTAACTACACTACAGTTGCTGCGTAACAATCATGACAACTTTTAGACATTGCTCTTAATCGTAAGGTCGTCGCTTTATAGAATTCGTTGTCAATTATTTTACAGCCAGAGAAATTCGGGATACAAGGCGGTGCTCAGTTAGCAGAGGAACCCTCCCTGGACGATCACCGTAGAATAGTTTGCGCAAGCCACTTACGGGTCAGGAATCTGGCAAAGGGCGGGTGGCCCTTAGGGCTGTCGCCGCCACAATTAGGGATCTGTCCCTGCAGGCGCCACGCCAAACAATGCACCCAAGTGCCGCCCTCGGCAGGTAACGCAATTACCACCGACGCTGACGGTCGTCTCCCAGGGGCCAAGGGAGTCGCTGTCCGGCGCTAATTTCTCAGTACAAGTCTGTCTTTTGAGAGCACAGAGGTTAGACAATGTAATACGAACATACCGATATACTTCTGGAACGTTATATGATTTATCTGTAATACACTAACGATGCAAAAATCTCTGGAACGTTTTTGCTGTTTATCTGTAACATACTTACGTTGCCTTCCGTTCTTCCTTTCTGAAAGAGTTCAGAATTACCAGTATGTCGGAGATCATTGGCATCTTGGTCGATTACCGTCGTGTTCTACTGTACAGATTTATAATTAGGAATATAGAAAGCATGCTGTCATCAGAAAAAGGTTTACTGATTAATGCAATAATGGAGAAAGAACTAAACTTGCTGTAAAGCCAGGATGGCATAAAATAGAATTTTTACTGCAAATGAGAAAAGTACGGAAGTCGGTACTGGGCTTCATAAGTTAGTGTATTCAGTGCAACAGAAAGTAAAATGTTCTTCGTACCACTACCTTCGTCACACCTGTTGCAGTCAGATTTCAGTGAATTTCCTACTCACATTGAAAGGAAGATGAACAGATTAGGTCAATAACCCATTTTAGTAAGAAGTAGTGTTCGTCCAATGACACAGTTTTCCCAAGAGTGGAATTGCATTTTTCAAGATCAAGGCTTTCTCTGACTACTACAGACACCCGATGTCCTTTTTAAGAGAGTCATTCGGGTGTGTGTTATCAATAAATGGTTTTTTATCTTCCTCCAGCGACTTTCAACGAGATGTGACAGTTTCTTTTCGATGGAAAATATAAAAGTGTGATTGACCACCATTCGGAATTTATAAGGTTTCGTCACCAGGGGAATTAATATTGTTTCGAATGTCAAGGATAACTAGGATCTTGAACGAAAGTGTTGATTTGTATTATACTACCGATAGATACATTACTAACCTCAGCAGAAAAAAATGTTAGCCATCTACTTAAAAGAGCAGTCTGTTGCGTTTGGAGCGCTGTAGAACGGTGTAAATCTGGTACAAGGCAGTCATTCTGTGACTTACCTTTTCATAAAGACACACGGGTAAACCCTTGTGCTTTTAACTAATCCTGAAGCGACATGATAGAAACAATCTCAAAAGACATTCCTGTTCACGTGCTCCCACGTAATCGTTGTTAATATTATTTCAGTTAAAATGTTTACGAGTTTACGTCGATGCCCTTGTAAGAAAGTGAAAAGCTGTTTCGTTTGGTTGTGCTTACGCAAAAGCGAAGTCTTGGAGAAAAACAATATCTTTAACATATCGATGTTATACCAGTTTTTATTCTGTGATAATTTTTCTGTCTCTTAAATGTCCGACACTAGATTGTCTTTTTCTTCTTCTTCTTACATCCTCACGATACGGATATAAGCTGCTCTATACGGGTCTTTATGTCAATAATAATTGGAACGTTGCATTTCAAACTGGTTTTTGCTTGGTAAGAGAACTAACTTCTGATTTCTCCCTTTTCAAATCAAATGATGCAATTAATTTGTGGCCACCTAAATCAAGTTGGAAGTGGTTTGTTTGGTGACGCAGCGATCGAGTGCCTTAAAGTTATGAAAATTCGAGTCCGCGTCTTAATTCGTAATCCAATTAGCTTTTCAAAAAATTACTTCTTTTGTATGAACATAACTACTCAACGCGGTCACGCCACCAAGCGCGCCGTTAACCAACAATGACCTGTTGGCCTGAAACTAATTTTAATTCAGTTAAAGTCAGTAAGTATAATTTCATTTGAAATACAAATAATCAGCATCTACGGTAATTTCAGTTACTGATGAGAATAGTGGCATCCTCCTTTTTCATCGACTCTGGAGTGGATCCTCTTGTTTGTGGTTTTATAATAGGTTATAATCTGCAAGATTATTCAGTCTGTACAAAAAGATCAGCTTCAGTGCTACCCTCATCAGTGAGTGGTGTGTAGGTGCTGGTCGGTTTCACAGAATCTGCAAAATAAGATGGGTCGATGTAGAAAGGTGACAGTATGGTGAAACAGACTATTGTATTCGGACTTGCCTATGATCACAACGTGAACGTTGTTGTCCTTGTTACGATATCAAGGCGAGCTGTCCAATGCGTCTCCAAAGAATGGTGTACCACTCGAATCATTGTAACATAACTTAGGAACAGTGGCCGGAAAAGATCCTAAAGATCAGGAATCGCAGATAAGTGTCAGAACTTGTCAGTGAGAAACGATTTCAAATCTGGCAGCTGCTGGCAGTGACTGCAGGCCAATCTCAGCAGGTTTCCGACCGGATATAGCAAAGGAAACTGGTTGCAACAATTTTCTCAAAAGTATATTATCCAAATTTTCTGTCTCAGCCAACATGTCTCAAGTCCAGTCGATGAAATGGGAATATCTTCGGCATACGTTTGCTTGCTGTTCCTGTTCCGCCTAACCCGATTTCATTCCACATTTTAAATTTTGTTTTAAAATTCCACTGTAAATTTCCCCAGTGCCATCTGCATGTATAGCGGATATGTCTTTAGTCTACCTACTACTTTCCTGAATTTCCCCAGAAACGTGGTACCTTCCAACACTCCATATTTTGTTTTTTAATATCAAAATTTTGTGCAATTTCCTAATAACATCGTCCTGTCCAGATATGACTCAGAGCCACCAACTCCTCTCTGAAACTTTTCGCGAAGGAAAAACTGAATCCTCAACTTTCTAATACTGCGTTTCTTGATGTTATGTATGTATTGCGTCTTCAGTATTGTGGTGGTGACACCTTCTCTGTGCTCACTAGCATAATCATTATTGATATTTCATATTTCATTTCCCAGTTTAGCATTCCGTGGGCAGAAAGAGGAGAACAACCACTAACGTAAAACGTTGGTCGCAAAGTAATGTCTTTTCCTAATGCAAATACTGCATGCTGTGTATCTAGGCACTTTTGCTTTAAGATATCAATATTTTGATCATTACAGCATGGAAATAATCTTTTTAGCACGTCCAATACTTTGGGAGTAGATCATTGGGAAAGAGGTTTGAGGAAACAAGGAAGTAGAACATAAAAACTGCAAGTAGTTTATTTGCTCCTTTTCAGAGAGGCCTCTACTGCATGATGCGCAGTTCTAAGCCACCAATAGGTTAGTCTAATGATCAACTAGCAAGTTCAGAAGAACAAAGCTTTCACTTTGCTTTTTAAAAACTTCGCCTTCCGCAAAAATAATATTTCTTCTTTCTTTTTCTTACCCTTCACCAGAACATGTGTCGACACCACTTTGTTATCTTCAGTTGTCTTGTTTCATTTCTGCGTAAAATATTGTACAAGAATTTCGACGGCTCCCTATGTTAACCTAAAACTGTAACAAGTGCATTTCATTTTGTTGTTATTGCTCATCTGAAACTACAATAATTTTTACGACTGGATCACGTAGACTGGTATGCATTTATATGCATTATGACTTCTGCGACAAACTTGCCTCTCATTAACCTGATTGGATCTTGATTTTTAATTAATAATTCTATTTGTGAGTGTGAAGGCACAGAAAAGAGACACTTCACGTTTTTTCCATAGATTTCACTGAGCACACAAAATAGGGAAGGCTTAGCAGAATTAACTAAAAATATACCAAGTAGAAACTATTAACATATATTCTCTCAATTATTCGCGCTACCATAATTGTGAATTAATTCACGTCAGTCTTCATGTGATTGTAATGGGAATGTACAGAAACTATAGTCAGACTATGCATATAATGAACAGTCTGAATCTGTCTGCGAAATAATCAAAACCCGTACCGTGCGCCAAAATATTCGGAGTCCGTATCTGTCCATGAAATGTTCAGTCCAGAACTGCACGTGAAAGTAATTAGAATCAAAACTGGGCGAAAAACATTCGGAGTCCTAACTACGCGGCCGTGAAGCGACGCATACTGACGGACCTCATGAAAGTCTCGCAACTGACTGATTGATCGTTAGCAACTCTCGCCAAACGCAGACCTAGAGCTCGCTCTGTGCTGTAGCTTGATGGGGCACTCTTTAGCAAATTCTATTGCGACCTACGATCAAAATTAAATTTTAATTCCTGATTCTGATTTATTGCAATCTAGGTGGTCTTCTTATGTGTCAATCGAAGCTTCTTTTAACCATGCATCTGGCTAAGCATCCAAAATTTTGACATACGCAATAGCATTTAAATAACCCTTACTTGCATTATATGGCTGTTTGCTTTCCTACACTATTCTCACAGAAAACAAGCTTATTCTCTACATACTACGTTGATACTACATTATATTAAAGGAGAGACCACCAGTTTTAATGTAATGCGCAGTGCCGGGCGGAGGTTTTAACGATCGAAATCATGATCGTATTTTATTTTGAGCTGGTAAATTGCCGATTTTTTGTTACGATTGATGTAGACTATGTGGTGAGACAAATCGGTTACTTTGTTTGTTACGGTAATTTCCCGTGCTGCATCGAGATCTTCTAAACTGCCTTTATATAAACTGCTATTCATTAAAACAATTACAAAAGTGCAGGAAATTCACTACATTGTTTGAAAATATATACTATTGTCCCATTGACGTGATTCATAGTCTACTATGCATTATCTTTGAAATGAATCATTGTCCTTGTTTTGTATACAGTCATGATTTTCCTAACTTCATGATTTTTCTTGCTGCACTGTAACTTATGAGCAACTAATGCTGTAATTTATTCTTTTTATGGTGTCGAGACCTGTCCAGAGGAATGTTACGTTACACGTAACCAGATAGGTTGTCATGGTTTTATGTTTTATTTGTGACTAATGTATTCGTACCCTCGTAACCCCAAGGCGTTAGCCCACTTGCAGACAAAGTCTGCGTCAATTCCCACCCAGTTGAAGCGATTTTTCTCTTTACCTGCTACTACGTCGTCGTTCCGTCTGCCTGCCGATCACCTCGGACAGACACATGACAGCCCTTGTCGTCAGCAGGTTGCTTTAGGTTCGCTTGAGGAGTTGCCAGAGGGCTCACTTGCGCGGAGCTGAAATCACCTATGGGCAGCGCCTTTTCCCGCTTCTGGGTTCTCCAAGTGTGACTGTTAGCTGTATGAACAGTAGCAGCAAGTAGCCAGCTGCTACCCGGAAAATTTTTTCTGGCGCATTCAAGCTGCCAGATTCGAGCATGCGTAGAGTAGTCTGAGTTGTAGTTGGAGTGGCGGGGGACTCGTGTGTATGTTTCGTGATTTTCCTGTTTTCTCTTCCTCTTCAGCTCTAACGTCCAGTGAAAACAACATGAATTTCTCTGCCTGGAAGCTATCAATGAAATTAAAATACATTCACTTAATCGCGGTAGACTAAAATATGTTATTAGTTTCAGTTTTCTGAGTTTTATTACGGCGTGACTAGCAATAAAGCATTGCAGAACAATGAAGTTATTTTTGTATGTTTCCTAAGGAAATTTGGGTTTTATTGATCTTTTCTGGAGAAGTACGCAATTTATTTACAACAATTCACTATTCACTCAATTTCGAGTGTACATTTTCATTTTCTGCTTCGTATGGCATCGTATCATAATGAAGAATCAAACATGAGATAATACGGGGCTGGTACTCCCAGAAACAGGTATCTCAAAAACCAGATTGAAAAGCTGAATATCAGGTACTTCAGTGTGAATCTGAGCATTTGATTGTTCACTTCAAGCCATATTATGCTCTATAGTATGGTTTATGAAGTTCGAATGTCTTGGAGTGTTCCCTGATGTCCTGTTTCTTTTATGACATGACATAACAACTCTTAATGCTATTTATGTATGAACATATGTTAATGTTCACTCGAAGATGATAAATCATGTAAATTTCGTCAGTAACATAGAGCGAAATACTTTCTTTCAACTACATTGACAGCTTTAGTTGAATTTTACAAACGTGCCTTCCGTGAAACAATGTTTTTCGATCACAACACACATTTCAACACTTGTCTGGTACCTCCTCTGTTTGACGTTATTACTTAGATTGTTTCGTTTACGTCTTTGGTAAATTACAGACTGGCAGCACACCGTGTTACATCATGGTAACTCCCCACATGGCTTTATAGATACAATGAAATGAAATGGTCGTGTGGCGTTGTTGACCGGGAGGCCCCGTCTGGGAAAATTCGGCCGCCAAGTGCAAGTAGTCTTTCTTCAGGCGACGCCACATTGGGCGACTTGTGTGCCAGTGATTAGGATGAAATGATGATGAGGACAACACAATACCCTGTCCCCAGGTGGAGAAAATCTCCCACCCGAGTAAGTGGTCGCTTTATATGTATTTATTCCTAGAGTAGACTACTAACTGATACTTATACTGTTTCTTGGCTTCTCAGAGAACCTTTTTAATTTTCTTTATTTTTTATTCAGTCTGAAATAGTCATGAAATAACTTATTATAGAAGCGGCTCTTTTTACATTTTTGCAGGAAATTTGTATTTCTTGTTACTAGCGTTTTGCAGTGCTGTGCAGATGTAAACCTGGTAGGAAATGCTACGAGACAGTATTATAGAGTACGATTAAAAAATCTATGTTAAGGTCACCACAAAGCAGAACATGAGGGTACTTTGGAAATGAATATTACGCGAAGAACTACTTCCTTATTTTGCATTCCTTATTTGGATAGGATATGGTAAAACAATTGCCCCTGTGATCAACATAACACAGTGCTGCGCGTGGTCAGGTGATTTTACGAAAATAATACAGTCACGGAAGGAATACTGACAGTCTTAATTAAAATATTATATGTCAGATATACAGGTGAAGAAATCAGCAATGAATGGGGCATAAGGGACAACATCAAACGTCTCCAAATACGGAATACCCGTGGAAAAACAGGTAATAAATTCTTGTTCGGTATAAAACACTAACATTTACAACATCGGCGAGGCTCGTTAGACTGATTTATGTCTTCTCTATGCCGCCACCGACAATGTAACAGATATAAGGGGTATTGACACAATCATGGAGAGCAAAATTTCCAGTATCTGAACTCTTATTTTTCCTAAAATATCTACACCAGTTTTAACTTCCTTTCGTCATTTCCACCTCTGCAGTTCTTGACAGTCTTTGAACTGACGGTACTTTTGTTCCTACACATGAAAACAGCGCATTTACGTGGTTCAAACTTTGCCAACATAGTTAATGCATCGCTCCAATCAGTGGTAAACCTTTTATGCGGTACCATGGCAGCAATCCGCCAGTTTGCCTGGCTAACCTCACTGCCACACCGTGCGCTGTGTAGGTGGAGGGGGAGGCTGCTGGCGCCGAGCACGGGCAGCAAGTGCGTTGCTTGTCATTCACTGCGGCTCAGTGATTTCTGACTGTCATCACCCGTCACCTCACTACGAACATGTATCAGGAACATTTGAACACTTTTCATAAGTTGCTATTCATGGCAAAGTGATCCATTTGTTTCGTATTCACCTCCTTGCACGCCATTTATGTCTCCTGGTGTTACTTTTATTCACCAAAGAAAGTGGTAGCTTATGAGTAAGAATACTCAACATTTACCTGAAAATCACCAATATCTAAAAGAAACGCACCTCAAAAGAAGAGATTTATGAACAAGTCCAATACTGACCTTATCAGGCGTACCCAGAAGTAGAGATCAACTAAGGTCACAACTTAGTATGGCGAAGTCTAAGTAGGCTAAAGTTTAAGTCAATCCCCAGGCAATGTGCAATACAGCGAGATTCCGAAATACTGAGGATCGATGAGAAGTGTTTGAAGTTCTGTGGTGCTGTAGATAACACGGTAATGAGTACCATGGTAAGTAGTTGAGTTAAAGTGAAATGGACTTCGCTCATAAAAAGAATCACAAAAGCTGACCGCAAAAATGTACATACGAGTAAGATAATTTTAAAGAAACATTGGCTAGCAGAAGAAATACTTCAGCTAATCGAGGGAAGGAAGATATACAAAAATGTTCAAACATTGATACAGCAATATAAGATACAAACAAAAACAGTAGGAAGTTCGGAGAAGTTGAAGCGAAACACCGTAGGAAAAATGCGAAGAAATGGAAAAGTAACTGATCATAGAAGCGACAGTACAAATAAAAGCATCAACATTAACAGTACAGAAGTAATTCCGCTGCTGTTAAACGCTGCCAGTAGTTGGGAAGAGTATACTAATAGCTTCTACGACGGGAAAGATCTTTCTGCTGACAGAAAAGGACAACAAATGTTTGTCGGTCTGTAAGACACAGGGTTTCCAGTATTACAGCGGAAGTCTGAAAGAGCTTTAGAAGACCTGCGATCAAACAAGAGAGAAAGGATAGATAAAATTATTTTGTAAATGCTAAAATTACTGGGGCAAGTAGTAGCCAAAACATGATTCAACGTAGTGCGCAGACTATTAGACAAGGTCGTCTTACCTTCAGACTTTTTGGGGGGTCATAAGTCTTCTGACTGATTTGATGCTGAGCGCCACGAATTCCTCTCCTGTGCAAACCTTTTCATCTCAGAGTAGTACTTGCAACCTACAGCCATTATTATTTGCTGGGTGTATTTCAGCCTCTGTCTTCCTCCTCGGTCTTTACCTCCACAACTGCCTGTAGTACCGTGGAAGTTGTTTTCTGATGTCTTAACGAATGTCCTATCATCCTTTCCCTCTTCTTCTCAGTGTTTTCCATATATTCCTTTCCTAGTCAATCCTATGGAGAACCTCCTCGTTTCTTATCTTCTCAGTCTACGTCACTTTCAACACCACATCCCAAATCCTTCAGTTCTCTTCTGTTCCGATTTTCCCACAGTCCATGTTTCACTACCATACAATGCTGTGCCCCAAACGTACATTCTCAGAAATTTCTTCCTCAAATTAAGGCATATGTTTGATACTAGTAGACCTCTCGTGGCCAGGAATGCCCTTTTTGCCAGTGCTAATCTGCTTTTTATGTACTCCTTGCTCTGTCTGTCATTGGTTATTTTACTGCCTAGGCAGCAGAATTCCTTAACTTCATCTACTCCGTGATCCCCGATTCTAATGTTGAGTTTTGTCTCTGTTCTTATTTCTGCTACTTCTCATTACTTCAACTTTCTTCGATTTACTCTCAACTGCTGTCCTGTACTCATTAGGCTGTTCATTCCATTCTGCAGCTCCTGTAATTCTGCTTCATTTTCACTGAGAATTGCAATGTCATAAGCGAAGCTTATCATTGGAATTCTTTCACCATGAGTTTTAAACCCACTCTTGAACTCTCGTTTTACTTCCGCAATTGCTTCATCGAAGTATAAATTGAACAGTAGCAACGAAAGACTACATTACTGTCTTCCACCATTTTTAATAGGAGCATTTGGTTCTTTCAGTCTAATTGTTCCTCCTTAGTCCTTGTACATATTATAAATTATCCGCCTTTCCCTATAGCTTACCCCTACTTTCTTCAGAATCTCGAACAGGTGTGCTACTATTGCAGGTCGACAGATCCTATGTACGTGTCTTGATTTTTCTTCAGCCTTTCTTCCACTATTAGCGGCAAAGTCAGAACTGTCTCTTTGTGCCTTTACCTTTCGTAAAGCCAAACTAATCAACACCTAACTAATTCTCAAAAAAAAAGAAAAAAATGGTTTAAATGCCACTCGGTTTCGCAAGCGTTGCCTGTCCGCTAGTGGCACCAGTCGATATGTAGTAACTGTTTCCCTATCTTTGGGGCGACGTAGTTGTTTTTCCGGGTCGTGTGAGTGCGCCAGTTCAGTTGGGGGCTGATGAGGAGCCAGGTCCGCGCAGTGCACAAACACGCCGGCACTGCTGGCAGCACGCATGGACTGCCAGATGGAAGGGCTGTGGTCACAAGAGTGTACGACCTCGTCATAAACCGTATCCAGCAAGCTTTAAGATGAGTGCCTTTCGATCCAAGAAGAGAAACCTCCACCACTGTGATATCTCGCGATTCTCCAGTGACTTGGGTTTGTGTTGCTGCTCGTAGCGTCGCCCAGGCGAAGAGCAGCGAATGGAGGAAGGCGGATCTGATTAGCTTTGCTCGACTTCTTATTACGATTTGATGCGTTCAACTTGTTACAATTTATTAAGTTCAACCAGCGGTAATTTTTCTTGCCTGGTGGCCGCTAACGCCACAGTTACCTGCCCGGGGGGGGGGGGGGGGGCGGTTAGTGATTCTTCCACTCTGGTGGTAGTGATTCCTTTCTCGTTCCGGGTGCTCTAAGCACAGTATTCTGGAGACGTAGTGCAGACCGCCGGTTCCGGCTTAGGCGTATTGTTCCATCGTTGCATTTGGTTTATCAGATGTCAGGTAGCTTCAGCAAGATTATCATTATTCTTTCGTTAGATTGCCACTAGTCTGAGTTACTATCTTTTGAAGTGAATGCAACTCTTGACGGCCTATCTCATTGCTCGCGAAAGTGTTTGTTGCCGGACCTCCTCAGAGGTCGATTCCTGGACCACCGTCCGTAGCCCCTTGGTTCTTGTAAGACATGTGTGTTCTAAAAAGAGGTCTGATGGCCAGTAGTTCAGTATAACGCTCCTTCTAATCACGCCGTTTGATGATCAACAGCTTTTTTTTATTAACCTTTGCTATTGCATTTGCTGTTTTACAGCAGGTTTCTAAATGTTTATATTATTGTCATTCCTGGCGTGTAAGACCTTCAGCCGTGTTTGTGGTCATTTGCCTTAAAATCCTGATTTGGTATTTGTATTTTAGCAGTAAGCCTTAAGACCTTATTACTGCCATTCCTGGCGTCTGATGCCTTCTGCTGTGTTTGTAGTGACTTACCGTTAATATTTCAATACCTGTAAGTTGTAAACTGCAGCGAGTTCTTAAACAATCCTTAATTCTTGGCGTTTAAGGCCTTCAGTCGTAATTCTGGTCGCTTGCCTTAAAATTCTAAGTTTTTATTTGTATTTACGCAGTAAGCCTTTAAAACCTTATTTACTGCCATTCCTGGCGTCTGATGCCGTCTGCTGTGTTTGTGGCGACTTGCCTTTAATATTTCAATACCTGTAATTTGTAAGTTGTTGCGAGTTTTAAACAATTCCGTGTAAGGCCTTCTGCCCAGATCACAGTGGCTTGATTTTAAAACACTATCTATTGCATGCGTATTTAATGGTGATTTGTTAAATTGTAACTCACTGAAAACACTATTATTTACACTGTTGTTCATTTCTTCATTAATAACGTGTGGTACTTTTTTATTTATTGTTGAGTCTGGAATTACTTATTTAAAATAAATTCTGTGTAACAGTAAAAGAAAACCAATAGTAACTGATAACGGCCCCGTCCACTATCTTAACCGAATCCTGCCTTCCCTTGACTACCACCAGGTCTCAAAGGATGTCCAGAATGAAATTTCCACCAGTACCTCGTCTCCTACCTTCCAAACTCCACCGAAGCTCTCCTGCAGACCTTGCAGAACTAGCACTCCTGGGAGAAAGGACACTGCGGAGACATGGCTAAGTCACAGCCTGGTAGAGCTCTTGCCCGCGAAAGGCAGAGGTCCCGACTTCGAGTCTCGGTCTGGCACGCAGTTTTAATCCGTCAGGAAGTTTCAGTAAGGATGTCCTTCTAAGAATCGGCGAGGAAAGAAATATGTAGAAAACACTGATTACAAGAAGTTGCAATACGATAAGACATATACGTAAGCGTCAGGGAATAACTTGTGCGATATTAGAGGGAGCCGGTGAGCGCAAATTTTGTAGAGGAAGACAGATATTAGAATATATCCGACTAATAATTGACGATGTTTTCCGGGCAACTCTGAGATGAAGGATTTCGTACGGAAGGGAATGTTGTAAGGAGCTGCATCAAATCCAAAAATGTTCAAATGTGTGTGAAACCTTATGGGACTTAACTGCTAAGGTCATCAGTCCCTAAGCTTACACACTACTTAACCTAAATTATCCCAAGGACAAACACACACACCCATGCCCGATGGAGGACTCGAACCTCCCCGGGGATCATGCATCAAATCACTCAAAAGAGGATTCGACGAGAGGAATAGAAGTTTGCCTCTTGCTGAACGGGACATTATGCGGCGCGTTTGAGCAAGTATGCTGCACTGACATCCTGAATTATAATTTCGATGTTTTCCCTAAATAAAGTAAATTTCCTGATTAACTTTCCAGAAGTATGATGACCGTCGCCTTTCTTCGTACTTGTGCAATACGAACCAATGTTATGTCCCCAGTGTCTTGATGGGTCATTTTCCATAACGTTCCCTCTTTCTTATCCTTCCTTTCCTTGATAGGAGTGAATGCTAAAGGAAACAGAAAAAGAATTTTCAAAACAGAGAACGGGAGAAAAGAAAATGGTAAAGAGAAAGGCAGCAGATAATTTACAGAATTACTGTACCATTACGTTTATTTTCTTAAAAAACAATTCGTGAGGTCAATACTCCTTGAGGTTTTAAATTTATGCTCTACAAATGCACCTTATTGTGAGTGATAGGCAGCGTATGATAATAATATAGCAACATATTGGGTGCTGAATGCTGTCTGTATGAGGGTATGGCCTGACTGGGCTGAGTCACCTCTTTAACTTTAAATGACTGATTTGTTGTCATATCTTAGGACCTGCAGGCCAACGTCTTCAGTGAACTAGTGAACTCCAAGCGGTGTAACACTTAAGGCATAACAGAAAAGTTTCGTCCATAGGAGTACATCAAATCCCTTGACAGTGTACTAAATTAGCACGAGATATATCTGCCTTTGGATTTGCCGATTTCAATTCTTCATTCTTCCAATGGAGTTATTAGTTGAGATTAAGTGACACCTGATTTTACATCACTAAAGCAAACACACAGCGACCCACTAATGTCTCTTCTAAAAATATTTCAGACTAACATTTAATTTTTCATTATCTTTCACAGAACCCCTCAATTGTGTACTTAGTTGACTTACAAAAGTTATACCCTTTAAATCGCAGCTCATCCGTTTTATCGACGTGATCTGTAGTGAAACTAACAGTTTCGCTCTTGAAAGTTCGCTCTTGAAAGTACAACAGTGCTATAGAAAATTTCACTGGGGCATCCTTGGCTAGAAAGAGCCTTCTTTCCTTTCTGAAGAGTTAACCATGTGTCAGCACACTAGAAGTACTTGATGAGCAAGGAGAGAAGGTTGATGGAATACAGGCAAAAGGTATGGCGCCATTACCTTGGGTTACGTTAGATGCTTCTCTGAAGTCTTATACTGTGAGGGACTGATATTGTTGACGGAGATTCATCCATCATAAAGACCATATAGCTTGTAGGCGCTACTGGTGACATTCGAAGATGCGTCCCTTATTGTCAACGTACCACTCTCTACATGCACAAATCGAAATCATCTAACTTATACAAAAACATGGTAAGTAAGTTACGGAAGTTACACTACGTGAAGGAAGGCGTCGATATCACTGAAGAAAGGAAACTTTCTACATGGCTGCACGTACAACCTGGGATGTCGAAGTCAACACTGACATATTACTGTACTGCACATTTTAATAGTACAGCACTTGTAGTGTACTATTGGGGTTTATCTCAAGGGCCCATCTAGCATGGAGCAACCAGAGCATCGCCCCGGGGCTCCGATCATGAGGGGACAATTAAAATGGAAAGAATGAATGGAAACAGTAGTAAAACTGATCAGTCAAGTGAAATCGCAATAATAATATAATCGAGATTAGCTTTCGAAATCATTCTGATGTAAAGAAATCCGTACAATTTGGCCAACTTTAGCTAACAGACGACGCTGTTTTCAGTGCGTGTATGCACCTGTAAACGGAAGCAGACATAACGTCCGGGGTTGATGATCACAGAAGTATTTTGTGTAATTGAATTTCAAATGGTTTAAATTTACTGACTGTTTCAATGAAGATATTCATTCCACACCATATCAAAAGCTAAGACAGGTAGCGACGGGAAACAACGGATATCAGTCCGAAGTCATACACTTTCTTTCGACTTGAATCTAAAGAGTTACTCCCGTCACCCACTGCTCCGAGAGTGCACTATTAATATCCCTTGTGTCAGATCGAGAGGTACACAGTGGTGAAATAGGTCATGTAAAAATTACTTACAACAGAAATGAAACACGTCATTAAGCAATGACAGTTGTTGTGTCAGACATATTACGCAAAGAATGATTTTACCGTGTTGCTTGAGGCTTTCCCGACGGACATGTTGTATATATGGTTCTCGGGCGTGACGTCGGATGTCATAGTGCAAACTCCACAATATTTCGTCAGCGCAACTGGCCGACATCTTCAGGTGCGACGAACACACTGCTAAGGCAGGTTTTTTTTCTCTTTTTTCTTTATTGTTATTTTAAACCTGTAGAACAGGCAGGCTGTCAGCAGCATTCTACGCCGCTCTTCAGCCAGAGGATACACAAAGAGAAGAAACACTGAGAAGACAAAATGGTTCAAATGGCTCTGAGCACTATGGGACTCAACTGCTGTGGTCATAAGTCCCCTAGAACTTAAAACTACTTAAACCTAACTAACCTAACGCCATCACACACATCCATGCCCGAGGCAGGATTCGAACCTGCGACCGTAGCGGTCGTGCGGTTCCAGACTGTAGCGCCTTTAACCGCTCGGCCACTCCGGCCGGCCTGAGAAGACACATAAGTTACAGAACAGTGGGCAATAAAACAGTAGACATAGAAAGACAAACACAGAGCCGTTCACACTCGACGATAATCCACACTGTGAACTGCTGATACGACGCACAAACACTGAAGAAGACGATGACACTGGTGAACGATGGAGTGGGACGGTGAACACTGAACACTAAACATGACGGCACACACGAAACACTTATGGTGGTGATCTCCAGCGCGCGAATGTCCACTTAGTGTGTGCGAGTTCGGGGACCTGCCAAGAGGGGAACAGGGGTGAGGTGGGGGAGATGGGAGAAAAAGGATGCCAATGGCTGAGGAGACGGGGCAGAGGAGAGGGACAGGGGAAGGGAAGCCCGGGGGAGAAGGGGGGAGAAATGTTAGAGGGAGGGAAAGAGGAGGGAAGGGAGGGAGGGTGCCCAGAGGAGCAAGCACAGGAGGAGGGCGGGAGGATCAAAGTTGGTAGGAGGGGTAGATGGTGGCGAGGAGGGTATCATCAGGGAGGGGGAGCTGGCGGAAGCCACCTTGGGAGAGGGTAAGGAGGGTGGAGAGATGGAGACCGGGTGGGTCGTGCAAATACAGACGCGGCAGCGGGCGGGGGTGGGAGAGGATCGGGGAAACGAGCAGGTGAGGAGGATCGAGTTTGTGGGAGGTGTACAGGATCCGTAGCCTTTCAAGGAAAAGGAGGAGGTGGGGGAAGGGGATGAGATCGTACAGGATCCGCGTGGGGGAGGGGAGACGGATGCGATAGGCGAGGCGGAGAGCATGACGTTCAAGGATTTGGAGGGATTTATAAAAGGTAGGGGGGGCGGAGATCCAAGCCGGATGGGCATAATAAAGGATAGGGCGGATGAGGGATTTATAGGTGTGGAGGATAGTGGAGGCGTCCAGACCCCACGTACGGCCGGAGAGGAGCTTGAGGAGACTGAGTCGGGAGCGTGCCTTCACTTGGATTGGGGAGTCCAGGAGAGGCGACGATCGAGGGTGACGCCAAGGTACTTAAGGGTGGGAGTGAGGGTGATAGGACGGCCATAGATGGTGAGATAGAAATCAAGGAGGCGGAAGGAAGGGGTGGTTTTGCCTACAATGATCGCCTGGGTTTTGGAGGGATTGACCTTGAGCAACCACTGGTTGCACCAAGCGGTGAACCGGTCAAGATGGGATTGGAGAAGGTGTTGGGAGCGCTGTAGGGTGGGGGCAATGGCAAGGAAGGCGGTGTCATCGGCAAACCGGAGAAGGTGGACGGGGGCTGACGGCGGCGGCATGTCCGCCGTGTACAAAAGGTACAGAAGGGGGGAGAGGACGGAGCCTTGGGGCACACCGGCAGAGGGGAAAAAGGTGTAGGAATCTGTGTTATGGATGGTGACATAGGAAGGACGGCGGGAGAGAAAGGAGCCGATCAGACGGACGTAGTTAATGGGAAGGGCGAAGGTTTGGAGTTTGAAGAGGAGACCGGAATGCCATACGCGGTCATAAGCACGTTCGAGGTCCAGGGAGAGGAAGATTGCGGAGCGACGGGAATTAAGATGTTCGGAAAGGAGATGAGTGAGGTGAAGGAGAAGGTCGTCGGAAGAGAAGGACGGCCGAAAGCTACACTGGGTTACGGGAGGCGGTGCTGGCGGAGATGCCGGTGGATGCGTTGGGTGAGGATAGATTCCAGGACCTTGCTGAAGACCGAGGTAAGGCTGATGGGAAGGTAGGAGGAGACGGCGGACGGCGGTTTGCCAGGTTTAAGGAACATGAGGATATGGGAGGTTTTCCACAGGTCGGGGTAGTAACTGGTGGACAGGACTACATTGTAGAGCCTGGCCAGGGTGGAGAGGAAAGAGACAGGAGCTTCACAAAGGTGATGGTAGGTGACACGATCGTGACCAGGAGCTGTGTTGCATTTCGTGCGGAGTGTATCAATGAGATCCTGTGTAGTGATGGGGGCATTGAGTTCTGTGTTTGTAATGGTGCCCAAGTACTGGAAACCAGGAGCGAGGGAAGGGACAGAGGTGTCAGTTCGATCGCGTATATCCGGAAAGAGGGAGTAATCGAACTGGGGATCAATGGGGATGGAAAAAACATCAGAGAGGTAGGAGGCAAAGTGATTGACCTTACTAAGGATGTCAGGGAAAGGGTGATCATCATGGAGAAGAGGATAATAGGGGGAGGGTTTAGTTCCGGTAAGGTGACGGAAGGCCAACCAGAACTTGGACGAGTTGATTGGTAGGGTATCATTTAAACAGGTGCATGTCTGTCGCCAGTCCTAGCGTTTCTCAGCCGCGAGCAAATTACGAATGTGTCGCTGGAGTTGCCGGTGGCGTCGTAGTGTGTCCGGGTCACGCATGCGGAGGAAGGCACGGTAGAGACGACGGGATTCACGGAGGAGGAGGACGGCCTGTGGGGGTAAGGTAGGACGGTGGGGATGGACGGCGACAGTAGGGACGTGGGCCTCCACGGCCTCAGACAAGGTCTGCTGGAGAAAGGAGGCGGCATGGGAGACATCGTCAGGGTGGTGGTAGGTGAAGTGGTGGCTATCGACCTGGGTAGATAGGGTATTCCAGTAGGCATTCCAGTTGGCACGGGAATAGTCATGGACGTACTTAGGGGGAGGGTCATTACGAGGGTCGGGGCGGGGGCGACGACCGTCTGAAACGGTGAGGAGGACAGGGAGATGGTCGCTACCAATAGGCTCCAGGGCATCCACCGTTATGCAGCCAAGGAGGTTGGGGGAGGAGAGGATAACATCAGGGGTGGAGTTGGATTCGGGACGGGTGTGCTGGGGGATGGGGATGAGGTCACCTTGAAGGGAGGAGAGGAACCGATGCCACCGCCGTAACTGGGCAGCGGAACGACTATGGATGTTGAGGTCGGCGGCGATCACGTAGGAGAAGAAGGTACAGCCGATGTGGGAGAGGAAGTCGAAAGGAATAGGGACGTTGGGGCGGACATAGATGGTGCCGCAGGTAATGGTAAGGCTGGAGAAGGAGAGACTAAGGATCAGGTGTTCGGTGGGGTCGGAAAGGAGGGGTTGGAGCCGAATGGGGATCTGGCGGTGGTGACCAATGGCAACTCCGCCACGCGAAATTGGGAGGGGATTATCGGAGCGGTGGAGGAGATAGGGTGAGGTGTGGATGGAGTGGTGGGGTTGGAGGAAGGTTTCATTGAGGAGGAAGGCATCCACGCGGTGGGTGGCAAGGGTGTGCAGGTAGAGGTTCTTGTTGGCGGGAAGGGAGCGGATATTGTTGAAAAGGATACATTGCTGTCGCGCCATGACAGGGATTTAGACGAGGGTGTCAAGACGGGACAAGGGAAGCTAAGGCAGGATCAGGGCCCCCTATTTATGCCAGTTTTAGGCAGGAAGTGCGCATGCGTGGAGGCGCCAAATTCGATGGCCAATAGCGACGATATCAGCTGGTAGCTGGAAGGACAGTAACGCCACCTACAGGATGAAGAACCAAATACTTCGGCGCACGCGCGGAGGCTGCCGCCGCTGCTCTGCGCTGTCATCGGCCGCCCCAGCGATCTCTGTCGGAAGCCGCAAGCCCGGAGGCTGCCGCTGTTACTCTGCGCTGCCATCGGCCGCCCCAGCGACCTCTGACGGAAGCCGCAAGCAAAACTGCGCGTCCACGTAGGCGCCTTGATTATTCTCCCGTTGTCAACAGAATATTTATGTTGCTGACGAATCGTCTTCAGTCTTATGACCAATAGTATTCCTCTCTGCTCGAAGCGACTACAATATGGCCAGTGCTGGATCCCAAGCTGTACTAAGCTGAAAGCCCGTGTCTCTGTTTACAAGATTCGTCGAGCTACGTATTTCCACTGCTTCCTTAATAAAACTGTCCCAGAACGAACTCGTCGACGCGAGAATTTTTGTATGTTGATAATTCATAGAATGACCTGTACTGAGACAATGCTCGGCCACTGCAGACTTTTCTGGTTGCTCCAGACGAGTGTAGCGTCGGTGTTCAGTGCATCTCTCTTCTACAGTGCGACAAGTTTGTCCGATGTACGACATGCCGCAGCTACAAGGAATCTCGTAAACACCGGGTCTTCTTAGGCCAAGGCTATCCTTAGATGAGCCCAAGAGAGCTCTGAGTTTTGCCGGCGGACGAAAAACACATTTAACTTTATGCCTCTTCAATAATCTTCCTATTTTTGAAGAGACATCGCCGATGTATGGCAAGATGACCATTCCTCTTTGTTCTTCGCCTTCTTCCACTTCGCACCCACTCCGAGGACACCACCTGTTCTGGACATCATTAGCTCCGTCGAACAAGGCATCCTAAAACTTCCCAGGGAATCTGCCGAGGAGATCCGGCGGGAGACTTGCCGTGCTCTGACACGGGCTCAAGTGCCTAAGAACAATCTAACAGCTGCAGAGAGGTCAGTGGTTCGATCCCTACGAGAAGATCCTGATATTGTGATTTTGCCGGCGGATAAGGGAAATGCGACTGTTATCCTCTCCACGTCGATGTATCTGAGCAAGGTGCACCAGCTTCTGGATGTGTAATTTGTGGTATTCCGATTTTCCTGTAATAACATGTCTTGTGGTGCTGTTGCAGTTCTAAAACAAAATGCCTCAGATAAAACTTGATAAACAGTCGGGATCTGCGAAATCAAATTAATCCGACCATAACTGCAGTTTCGAAGGTCTCCATATTCATTGAAACATAAAAACAAGTAAAATAAAGTACCTCCAATGGTCATAGGTTCCTTTCACTGTCGTAACACATCACATTAATACTGTGACCACTGGAGGTACTTTATTTTACTTATTTTTATGTTTGCTGTTAGATACACGTTTAACTTTTTGTCAAAAGAAATCCAAAACCATGTTCTGAAAGAGTGTTTTGTTTCTCCACTAGACAGTGCCCCAAGTTCCTCCACAACATCGTAACACAACACACACACAAATGTCATATTAACAAATGTAAATCCAACTAATGGTGGAGGTTTAAACCTTTGAAACGCGTAGTGGTGATAAAGAAACAGTGAGCGGTAAAAATAAACTTGTTTCATTTCATGTCAATAACAGTCACTGTGAAGCCTAACCTAAAATGTTCGCAGTTAAACTTACATACTTATTTGAAACTATCTGTTTGTTCTTATTTTGTCTTGCTGTAGAATAACAGATATTATTCACCTTTTATGACATTATTTAGCGTTGTAATTAATTTATTTTTAATATTTTTTTGGACATAAAAAGATTGGCTTTCTAATCACATAGAGATTCTCATAAGGAGACGTTCAGTTTGGTATAAATTAAAATTAATGTTGGATAGTGTGCAATATTTGTTATGTTCAGTGCTACAGGGATGGTTATCTACTTCATGTAAGGATACATCAAGGAAAAAATTTTAAGATTGTATTTTCCTTCACCAAAGTACTTAAAATATTTTGAAAGTTTATCTTACTTATTTCACTTTTTACTCAAGTGGGAGGAGAGGGGGGAGAGGGGCCGGGAAATGGTGTAGTATACGTGTGTGTGTGTGTGTGTGTGTGTGTGTGTGTGTGTGTGTGTGTGTGTGTGTGCGTGTGCGTGCGTGTGCGTGTGCGTGTGCGTGTGTGTGTGTGAGCTGACAGTAGAGGGGAGGAGTGGCTAGCTGTGCTGGGGCACTTGTCTGTAATATCGCCCTAGTTTACCCTCCGAATTTTGATACACTAATGCATATGACTAGGCATACAAGTACTAAGTAATTGTGCAGTACTATACACATAGTTATCTAATACGTTGCAACCAACAGCTCAGCGAGGATGCCACAGTAGTTCATGCGGTTGAGAACACATGTGGGACCAACTGCAATGTCTCGTCATGAGATGAAGCCATTAATTCCTTTTATTTACCTCACAGGGCAACGACCAATACATATACCGAAAAATTAAGAAAATCGGTCGCATTTTTGCCGGAAATAATTTTCTTTTCTCTTTTGCTTTTTGTGGAGAAATAGTCAGTACATTTTTGATTTTTCATCCAAATTACTGTAGCGACAAGAGCACTCGTTAATGCGTATTCTAATTTACGCTGAATTAATTGCTTGCTTTCTCGTTTGTCCAGTATAAGGGTCAAAAAGCATAAAGCGGACGCAGAGGCAACAAACGCTGGAAGCTTAATTAGGAAATCCATTGAGTGCTGACAGTATCAGAGTTGAAACATTTATATACAAAACGGAGTACATAAAAACAGAATTTGTGAGGAAGTAACGGCATCTATTTGAAATGAATAAAGTAGAGGGTCTATTGAAGACTAGGTAAAGTAGCGTCACAAAACTGATACATAAAATGAGTGAACTCTACATAATTGTAAAAACTTGCGTAATCTTTCTAGAGAAATTGTTTAGCGTTGGAAAGGTACAAAATAAGTTTTTATGAGGAAATGTAGTGCAACGCATTCTGAGCATCGTGTCAAGAGTAGAAGAGCGCATACCTGACACTGATGGAAAAAAAATTATGTCTCTATGAATAGGAAAAGCTGGAATTTTGCTTCAATATGCTGTAAAAGTAAGACATATAAGTCAGTTACCAATGAAGCAATGTTAAATACTTTGGTTCGATATGTCGATTTTTACAGCTATCCGAAGAAACAGTCTGAGTATGTACATAGCAGGTATGAAAGTGAGCTATGTTTCTCGCTCAGTAATAATCTTTTATACGGTATTACATCAAATAATGTAGGAACTGTTTCCTATGGTGCCAAGCAGATTCTAATTCAGCAATAAATGTGAATTTTTGAATTTCATTGCTTGATTGCTGATGAATACATTAAAGGCTTCAGTTTCGTTTTATTGATGTTCTACATACACATGCATACTCTCCAAACCACATTTAAGTGCTTGGCAGAGGCTTCATCGAATCACCTTTAGCTACGATCACCGAAAAACCGAGGGGAAGTTGAGTCAAATCAGAAATAATGTCTACAATTTAGTTCCATGATTGGTATACAAACATTCTTACTTTATTGTTCAGATATTTGAAGGCCGTTTTCGACTGTTTGCGTAAACGTTTTAATGTTTATTGTTTGGAGAGATATTTACCTATGTAATTTTTTGAGTGCCACATACATATATTTAAGTGCTACATTCACTATCAATGTTTCTCACGGATCTAGTGCTTGAAGTATTCATTCGTTTGTTATAGTAGATGTGGGTACACCTACTAGAAATAAATACAGTTACAGAGTACCCAACAACTTTACAGAGGAAAATAAACTTGATTTGTGATACTTTTGGGAATCCAGTTTCAACTCATTTGTTATTTATTTTATCTCGACTGGATTCAGTCTAGACCCGAACTTCCTATTTTAGAGGCACTCGGTCGTTCAACGCATAAGAAGATATTCTGCAGTCGCGTAAGAGCTGCAAGAGCGCTCGATATACTCGTACGTAATTACGAAACCCTCACTGGCCCAAGTACGGAGGAGACTAATACACCACTGGCCATTAAAATTGCTACACGAAGAAGATATGCAGATGATAAACGGGTATTCATTGGACAAATATATTATACTAGAACTGACATGTGATTACATTTTCACGCAATTTGGGTGCATAGATCCTGAGAAATCAGTACCCAGAACAATCACCTCTGGCCATAATAATGGCGATGATACGCCTGGGCATTGAGTTAAACAGAGCTTGGATGGCGTGTACAGGTACAGTGGCCCATGCAGCTTCAACACGATCCCACAGGTCATCAAGAGTAGTGACTGGCGTATTGTGACGGGCCGGTTGCTCGGCCACCATTGACCAGACGTTTTTAATTGGTGAGAGATCTGGAGATCTGGAGATCTGGAGAACGTGCTAGCCAGGAGAGCAGTCGAACATTTTCTGTATCCAGAAAGGCCCGTACAGGGCATTATCCTGTTAAAATGTAGGGTTTCGCAGCGATCGAATGAAGGGTAGAGCCACGGTTCGTAACACATATGAAATGTAACGTTCACTGTTCAAAGTTCCGTCAATGCGAACAAGAGGTGACCGAGACGTGTAACCAATGGCACCCCATACCAGCACGCCGGGTGATACGCCAGTATGGCGATGACGAATACACGCTTCCAATGTGCGTTCACCGCGATGTCGCCAAACACGGATGCGACCATCATGATGCTGTAAACAGAACCTGGATTCATCCGAAAAATGACGTTTTGCCATTCGTGCCCCCAGGTTCGTCGTTGAGTACACCATCGCAGGCGCTCCTGTCTGTGATGCAGCGCCAAGGGTAACCGCAGCCATGGTCTCCGAGCTGATAGTCAATGCTGCTGCAAACGTCGTCGAACTGTTCGTGCAGATGGTTGTTGTCTTGCAAAAGTCCCCATCTGTTGACTCAGGGATCGAGACGTGGCTGCACGATCCGTTATAGCCATGCGGATAAGATGCCTGTCGACTGCTAGTGATACGAGACTTTTGGGATCCAGCACGGCGTTCCGTATTACACTCCTGAACCCACCGATTCCATATTCTGCTAACAGTCATTGGATCTAGACCAACGCGAGCAGCAGTGTCGCGATACGATAAGCCGCAATCGCGATAGGCTACAATCCGACCTTTATCATAGTCGGAAACGTGATGGTACCCATTTCTCCTCCTTACACGAGGCATCACGACAACGTTTCACCAGGCAGCGCCGGTCAACTGCTGCTTGTGTATAAGAAATCGGTTGGAAACTTTCCTCATGTCAGCACGTTTTAGGTGTCGCCACCGGGGCCAACCGTGTGTGAATGCTCTGAAAAGCTAATCATTTGCATATCACAGCATCTTCTTCATGTCGGTTAAATTTCGCTTCTGTAGCACGTCATCTTCGTGGTGTAGCAATTTTAATGGCCAGTAGTGTATATACCACTGTGCTGGCTAAACTTGAAATTTGAGACCATAGGTTTCCCCGGCCGCGACCCATTTCAGTAAAATACTTCCGGGTCCGTGACCCCGT
Source organism: Schistocerca serialis cubense (assembly GCF_023864345.2). Lineage (NCBI taxonomy): Eukaryota > Metazoa > Arthropoda > Insecta > Orthoptera > Acrididae > Schistocerca > Schistocerca serialis. The sequence goes on from NC_064638.1 coordinate 823,563,281, forward strand.
CACACACTCTAAGACAAAAAAAGGCAAGCACCATGAAGGAATAATCAGAATTAGACGGAAATCGGTAGACGTGGTTGACTTATACAGATGAATACATGATAAAAATTTCAGAAAACTTAGATGATTTATTCAAGAGAAAGAGCTTCACAATTTGAGCACGCCAGTAACGCGTTTGTCCATCTCTGGCCTTTGTTCAGGCAGTTATTCATCCTGGAATTAAATGACAGAGCTTTTTGTGTAGCACTTTATGCACAACAGCAAGGAGAGGTGGGCTACTGAATTGCGTGGCATCTGTCGTCGTAGGAAAGCTGTACGGGAACGGAGAAGATTAGCGAACAGGTTAACACAGTAAACAGAACATTTACTTAACTTGTATTTCTCAAGGCGTATCAAGGTTCATTACAAACAATGCTGCAAGAAACAGAAGTCAGCTGATACAATAGCAACAAGGAGGATGCTCTCCGAAGTAAAGAGCAAACGATGGAATCGGACTGGCGACTAGGTTGGCAACAGGGGACCAGGGTGGCAACACTGTGCCGACGCGGACACTTCGAGTATTTGCTGCATTAAATAATTATAAAAAACGTTGTTATTAAGCTGTTTTAAACGTTTACAGTTGTTATAAATATAATCTAAGTGTTGTTAAATTAGTAGGAGTGTTAGTGAAGTATAAAATAAGATTAAACGGGGGAAGAAGCGTATTTTCCTTCTCGCGCCTTTAGCACGAATCCTAGGCCTAATTTCACGCGTGCGAATCGTAAGTAAGTAGTGAATTAAACTTACAGGTAAACGTTTCCTGAGGGTATAAATATAATATAAGTGTTGTTACATTCGTGGAAGTGTTAGTGAAGTGTTAAAGAAGATTAAACGGGGTAAGAAGTTTATTTTCCTTCTCGCGCCTATAGCACGGATTTTAGGCTTAATTTCAAGCGCGCGCATCGTAAGTAAACAGTGAGTTAAACTTATATGTAATCACCAGTTTTTTTATTCAGTAATCTTTCAATTTATTTATATCTGCTTGAATAGTTTCTAGGGTCCTTTGTTTACGTTTTAGTCAGTACTTAAATCCGTTTATACGATTTCTGTTTTTACCATGAGTGAGAAGTGTGTGGCATGCCGTAGGATCGTTAGTTCCGGGGTGTGGTGTGATGGGTGCTGTAGTTTCTTTCATTGGGGCGAATGTAGTGGCGTGAGAAATGGGGACATAAATGAGGCTCACCAGTGGTATTGTAGGATCTGCAGTAGAGACAGGAGAATACTGGAACAGGAAGGGAAAATTGCAGCTCTTCAAGCTGACTTAGACAAGGCAAGGGAGGAACTGGACAGGTTAAAGAGGGAGAAGGGTGAACAGAGGTGGGATGTGGCAACAGGTAAAGGGGGAACAGGCAAAGGAGAGCATCAGACAGCTTTGTCATAACTCTTGAAAATAGATTTGACCTGTTGCCTCAGTCAGAATCGGATGAGCCTCATGTAGCTGAAGCCGTAGAAAGGGCACAACAAGCATTCAAGGACTTGAAAAAGGTAGGGAAATTTGTAAAGAAAAAGAAAGTTCTGTTGTTAGGTAGCTCCCATGGTAGAGGTGTTGGCCAACTACTGCAGGAAAATCTGGGTCCAGAGTACCAGGTCACAAACTTTTTCAGGCCTAGTGCAGATCTGGGTCACGTAACAGAGGATGTAGGTTCTTTATGCAAAGATTTCACGAAGGAGGATGTCGTGGTTACAGTGGGTGGTCCGGGAAATAGCATTGACAGAGACTTTGAATATTCCATAGAGAGTGACCTGGTGAAGGTAGCATCAGCAACGAAGCATACGAGTGTGGGATTTGTGTCTGTGTTGAGACGCCATGATCTGCCTCATTTGAACTCTTCCGTCAGGAGGGTGAACTTGGAGTTGGAGTGTCTGCTTAGGACGGATATAGGGTCCCATATTGGTTTGATTCCTGTGGATGCTGTTGATAGGACTACACTAGGCATGGCCTTCACCTCAATGGGAAAGGGAAGGAAAAATTGTCTGGGTTGATTGCAGAAAACGTAAGGGTAGGGGGGGGGGGCACTGTCACAAGTGGTAAAATACCAGTGGTCACAGGTGTCAGAGGAATGCGTTTTTTAGGATAGGGAAGGGGGAAAGAAAACGAGTCTTAAGAGAGATTGGCAGACACACTCAGTTTGAGAAAACAGATGAACAGGAGTCAGAAAGCATACAGATTCCATTTAAACAAAGTTTAACAGAAAGTAATCAGAAACTGCCAGTTCATATTCGCCAAAGCAGTTATAATCCCATTAGTATGCAGTATCAGTTATCTTTATTACACCAGAACATTCTGGGACTCAGAAATAAAATTGATGAACTACTCATTTGTATTGATGAAATGAATTCATCTAACCAAATTGACATAATCTGCCTCTCTGAACATCAAGTGACCACTGGCATAGACATGTTAGACATTTCAGGATTTAAGGTAGCTTCCTACTTCTGTGGAGTAGATATGGATGGAGGAGGAGTTGCCACATTTATTAAAAACTGCCATAAATTCAAGAACATTGACATTAATAAATTCTGTTTAGACGAGCATCTAGAAGCATGTGCAACAGAAGTAGAGTTCCATAACAGATCCTATATAATAGTAACTATTTACGGAGCACCTGCAGGAAATTATATTCTATTCATAAATCATCTAGAAGCTCTTTTGGGTTATTTAACAGGAAGAAAGAAAGAAATTTTGATTGCTGGTGACTTTAATACAGATTTTCTAATGCAATATTCCAGTAAACATTTACTGCAGTTAGTAATGTTGTCTTTCAATCTAACTCACACTGTAAACTTTCCAACTAGGATCACTAAAGCCTCAAGGACAGCCATTGATAACATTTTTATAGACAAATCAAAGGAACAAAATCATATCATAAAACCTGTAATAAATGGACTATCAGATCATGACATGCAGCTCTTTGTTTTAGATGTAAATTCTGAGCAGATTATCAAGACTGCTAAGTCTGAGTACAGGAAAGTAGTCAGTCAACCAAAAATTGAGTGTTTTAGAAAACTGCTCAAAGATATGAACTGGAAAGATGTTTATAGTGCCCATGACATGAATGAAAAGTATAATACATTCATGAACAATGTCAGTACCATGTTTGAAAACTGTTTTCCTCTAAAAGTTACTCAAATTAAACAGAAGTCTATAATAAAACCATGGATTACACAAGGAATAAAGATTTCCTGTAAGACAAAAAGGAAAATGTATCTGTTGACGAAGAATAGCTCCAATACTGATGATTTAGCTAAATACAAGGAATACTGTAAAATATTAAAAAAAGTAATTCAGACATCTAAACAAATGCACTACGAGAAGAAGATAGCAATGTCAGGGAACAAAATAAAAACAATATGGGATATAGTGAAAGAGGAGAGTGGTAGAACCAGAAAGGAACAGGAGCAAATAGCATTAAGGGTAGATGACACATTAGTAACCGATGGGCATAGTGTGGCAAATCTATTTAACAAGTACTTTACATCCATTACTGATAGAATGGGATTGTCAGTATCAGTAAATAATGCCCTCGAATATCTGAAACTAGCCTTTAAAAATAGCTTCAGCTACATGAATATGTCACTCACTTCACCAAAAGAAATAACTTCCATAATAAAATCTTTGAAAACAAAGAATTCTAGTGGTTATGATGAAATATCAATGAAGTTAATTAAGGCATGTTCTTGTGAGTTTAGTACAATTCTAAGTTACTTGCGTAACCAGTCAATTATAACTGGGACATTTCCTGACTGGCTAAAATATGCAGATGTTAAGCCTCTATTCAAGAAAGAGGATAAAGAGATACCATCAAATTACAGACCGATTTCACTTTTGCCAGCATTCTCAGAAATTTTAGAAAAAGTAATGTACAGGCAGCTTCTCAACCATCTGACCACAAATAACATATTATCAAGAACACAGTTTGGATTTCTGAAGGGTTCTGATATCAAGAAGGCTATTTACACCTACAGTGAAAATGTAATTAATTCATTAAATAACAAATTACAAGCAGCAGGTATTTTCTGTGATTTGTCAAAGGCATTTGACTGTGTGAACCACAAAATCCTTTTAAATAAATTAGAATTCTATAGTGTCATGGGCAGTGCTGCAAAATGGTTCAAGTCATACCTAGCTAACAGGAAACAAAGGGTGTCAGTACAAGGGATTAGTGAATTAAGTCATCAGTCATCATCAGAATGGGAAGAAATTACATGTGGTGTCCCACAAGGATCCATCTTAGGGCCATTGCTTTTTCTTGTGTACATTAATGACCTCTCATCAGTTACACTGCCAGAAGCAGAGTTCGTTTTGTTTGCAGATGACACAAGTATTGCAATAAATAGTATGTCAAGTGTAGCTCTAGAAAGACCTGCTAATGATATTTTCATGGATATTAATAAATGGTTTAAAGCCAACTCATTGACATTAAACTTTTAAAAGACTCACTACATGCAATTCAGAACCTGTAAGAGGTTTCCACCCAGCATATGCATAAAGTATGAAGAAGAGCAGATAGAAGAGGTTGGCAGTCTTAAATCTCTGAGATTACAACTTGATAATAAATTCAGTTGGGAGGAGCACACCACAGAACTGCAGAAACGCCTTAACAAATCTGTATTTGCAATTCGAGTGTTAGCAGACATAGGCGGCATAAAAACGAAAAAGCTTGCATACTTTGCCTACTTTCATTCCACAATGTCATATGGTATAATATTTTGGAGTAATTCTTCAAGTCAAACAAAAGTTTTCAGAGTCAAAAAGCGTGTAATACGTATTATTTGTGGAGTAAATTTACAGACGTCATGTAGAAACTTCTTCAAAGAACTGGGTATACCAACCACTGCCTCTCAGTATATTTACTCCTTAATGAAATTTGTCCTAAATAATATATCTCTTTTTCCAACAAACAGCTCAGTTCATACATACAATACCAGGAACAAAAATGATCTGCATAAAGACTTAAAAGCCCTTAACTTTAGTTCAAAAAGGGGCTCACTACTCAGGAACACTCATTTTCAATAATATCCCAGCAAACATAAAAAAATTAGTTACAAATAAAGATCAATTTAAAAGGAGCCCGAAAGACTTACTAGTGGCCAACTCCTTCTACTCCATTGACGAATTTTTTTAATAGAAACAAATGATGTATTCCATATATTCATACTATTAGTATTGTTATTTCAGCTAAAAAAAAAGTTTACATGTTCCACATCCATGAGAATCTCCTCAGCATGGATCTATGGAACAAAAAACTAATCTAATCTAATCTCTAATCTATGTGTAGTGTGTAATAGCGAAGAGGCTCCAAGCATCAGTGCCCTGAGTGGCTGCCCCCGGCCGCCCTATACTATGGCGGCAGAGGGCGCTCATAGTCCACAGAGGGGGGGCTCAGTGGGCGTGCTCCATTGGTTCCGCTGGGTCCCGCACGACCGCTATCGGCTTCTGACGGAAACTTGCGATTCCGTTGCCAACTTCGTGACACCCAAGGGGCAGTATCAGTACGTGATAACTCAGTGATGATGGACGTCCTCCTGAAGGATATCGCGCCAAATTCTCCACATTTGGCGCCTTTGATCGTCAGAATCCAGAGCTAATTTGAGTGCTTTGCCCTTAAGGCTCCAAAAGTCCTCAATTGTGGAGAAATCTGGCAACCTTGCTGTGCAAGGTAGGATTTGGCAAGCATGAAGACAAGCAGCAGGAACTGTTAGGCAGGCATTATCTTGCTGAAATGTAAGCCCAGGTTGGGTTATCGTGTAAGGCAACGTAAAGAGGAGTATAATATCGTCGATGTACCACTGCGCTCTAAGAGTCTTCCAGATGACCACCATGATCTCCTGCTATGAAATGAAATGTTACCTTAGATCATTACTCCTTGTGTTCTTCTTTTTGGCAGCCATATGGCGAGCGACAGTTAGGATGGCATCTTCTTACTGTCTGGGGCATCTCCAGACACGACTCCATTGGTCACTGGGGGTCATTACGAAGTGACAGCCATCTATGCAGACAATTCTACTGCAGTCAATCATTTTCCAAGCCAAACGTGCCAGAACCACTGCAAACGGACTTGTTGGTGTGCAGAGGTCAACGGAGTTCGGCGCAAGAGGCGCCGCGAGCTCAGCCCCCTTCCAGTGTGAGTCGCCTGTTAATGGTTCTTTTGAGCTCTGAAGCACCAGTTGCAGGTCAGAACGATGACAATGATAAATACAGGTCTCTGGTGGTTGATCGGTCTTCTTATTCTATCGTCTCTTTAGGTCGACCGCTTCCTTCTGGACGCTGTGTTCGGCCACGGTTCCACAGTCCTGCCAGCATTGTCAAATAGTGACATCGCCCCTGTCCAAATGGCGAATAGTTCGCTGATTGCTCCCACCAGCTTCTTTGAGCTCAAATACACGTCTTTACAAAACGTTGACATCTGCGTAGATTATTCACACGCCTGTCAATGACGGATAGTCACTGTCCAACGGAGTACACAGAATGAAATTCGAAAGGCTTTATACCCTGGTATCGGCAGGTCCCCTGTTTACTATTCTTGCCAGCTGTGCGGTGAAATTGCGCTGCAGTATCACACATTCATCCATCGGTCACTACACGCTTTGCATTTTAGGTCGATAGCTGCATGAATGTTAGTTTGTGACCAATTTGCGTAACTCCTTCGTCTTGCGTCTTTTTTTTTTTTTTTTTTTTTTTTTTTTTTTTTTTTTTTTTTTTTTTTTTTTTTTACTGTGACGAAGTGCTGCTTACGTTGTGGCTGGTGGCGTCGGGTCTCGTCAGAGCGTCCTCTTTCCTGCACTGAGGCTTCCACGACACAACTGCGATGGCGCCGTTGGTCCGACGAAATGCGAGATCTAGCGCCTAGGAAGGCGGGAGTCTGGGACTGTCCCTCAAGTTCATGTTGGACGGCAGCTTTGCTATTTCGACAGCCTCTCTGATATTTCGTTTAAAACTGAATCGCTAGCTAATAAAACATGGGCTTGTTGTACTGTATGGACCCACCCCAGTGCCGATTTTAGTGTTTTTATAAAGTGGAAAATCGGCGCAGACACGCACCAAGTGTCTAAACAAAGCTTTCGAGGTAACGTTTCAGCTCGACACAGCTTACCACTGGTATAAGCATTCCAAAACGGCTTATCCGGCACGCACCACACCATAAAATTTCCAATAGTTAGGGATCTGATAATGCAAGACTGTAGGCTGTACAGCCAAGGCCTCCGTGACATCTTGGGAATACGCAATGGCACGTGTGAGAGTATTCTGTTAAAAGACCAGAACATTAGGCGAATTACATCGGAGTTTATTCCACGACTGCTTCAAGACAGTCAGGAAACTTAGCATACTTCAATACGGTCCAAACTTTCTTTCAAAGGTGGTCACTAATTACGAAAGTTGCTTTTATGGCTATGATCCCGAAATCATGCGGTAACTGTCACAATGGAAGAGTCCATTATCTTGGCCAAAAATAGCTCAATTAAATACTTGTATGGATATGGTGTCTGTTCTTTCGGACACCATTTCCATATAAGAATATAGTTCTGGCAACATCGACCATGACGTTCTTCTTCTGTGCGGATGCACACATATTCCCCCACCTCTCACCGGACTTGGTAAGAATGTCTTCCACGCGTAATGAGTGTGTTGGGGTGGGACCATACGAATGTAGTGTGTGGACATACAAGGTGATATTGTGGGTCTCGCGGCAGGCGTGCGCGAGATAGTCCCTGCAGTCGCACTATCGTCTGTGCCCTCGGTGGCTCAGATCGATAGAGCGTCTGCCATGTAAGCAGTAAATCCCGGGTTCGAGTCCCTTCGCGGCACTCATTTTCACCTGTCGCCCTTGATATATATCAACGGCCGTTAGGAGCTCAATTAAAGTCTCAAAACGCTGTAAAGGACGAATCACTGCTCATAACGACGCCAAATTTGAGCAGAATATTATCGAAGAAGAGGAAATCTCATGGAAACAAAAGAATAATTAACGAAAATTTTACTATTAGATGGCTCTGTAGGCAGCAGAATATGCAAAATAAAAGTGGATTGGGCACACGGATGTTCCTAAGTTTGCGTTTGAGACCCTCAGCATGACTGTCTCAAAGCAGGATCACGCAATGCTGATACAGCTCTTTTACGAGAACGGTGATTGTGCGCCATTAGCTTTGCATAAGTTCCGGACACTCAAATGTATGAAAAAACTCTTTGGTCCAAAGTCTCCCAATGGACTAAAGAAAATTTTTACGAAAGTTTATTCTGAAGTTCAGTGCGGCAGATGGAGGAAAAAAATTGATCTGACGTCCGTACAAGATGTGGCCACAGCATTGCAGGAGAGGTCGAGTGGTGGTGTCCGAACTTGTAGTGCACACGAACTGCCCGAACTTTGTACATGCCTGTGAACAAGATGCATAAAACTGTATGTAATGTCCTGCATTGTTGTCCATAGAAAATTACCCATGTTCAGGAGATGTTTCATGCTGACCTCACGTAAGACAAATGTTTGCTCTAGAATGTCTTGCTAGCATGGAAGTGGACACTGAATAGCCGTGGAACATTTCGCGGATAGGAGAAGCCCATTTCTGTGTCCAAGGACATGCCAGTACATAAAAAGTAGAATAAGGGCAACGGAAAATCCGCCTGCACATGAATCGTTACCACTTCTTTCTGCAAAAGTAACTGAGTGGCGTGAGTTGCCGGCATCGCTTATCGTAGGGCCACTTTTTTTTTCGAGGAGACAAATCCTGTGGATCCTGTTACCTATGCCTTCACTTGTAAGTAAAATGAGAGCCTTTAGAGCACCAACGTCGTTCCATCCCGACAATAGCGTGGAGGTGTGCGTGAGATCATTTTTTATGCAAGACAGAGCTCTTCTGCACGTTGCACAGCCAGTGTCATAGCTGTTGCAGAGGTATTCTGGAAATGCTAGAATTATCAGACATCACTTCCCTACAGTCTGTACATGCAGATTATCTGGTATTAATCCGTGTGACTTCTGGTAGTGTTATCTGAAAGATGTCGTGTTTAATGCTTCGATTACAAAACGTAGCTGAATTGAAGGGACGCACTGCGCGACACATTCTGAATGTGGCCTCAGAGACACTTCGATCTGTTGTGAAACTTACTGTTTCTCGATATCAACTTGTGGCAGAAAACGGTGGACAGGGTATTGGATATGTCTTGCGCCAGTCTCGATTGCCGAAAACCCATCTCATTGTTGTATTTCATGGGACTTTTTCCCTCAGTACAATTAAAAACTGATTTCGTTGCTTTTTATACATTTTCGGTCTCAGGACTTAAAAAACCTTTTTTTCCCATCCGATGTGGTACGACCATGATGTGGTGGATGGGTTTGTCCAACTAAGAGTGCTACAGCTGTCGAACGTGAAATTTGTGTGGTCACGTACATTGTACACTATGGTTCGTTTAATATGCAACTCACACCACAGCCGTCATATTGCGATTCATGTGCCATTTGTATCAGAACCCTGTAAGTTATAATGCTTACTGCGTCGTCTAGCGGGAAAATTTTCTTTAATTGTTTTTTCCAAAACGTTTCCCTTCTTCACGAACGGCCTTGCCGCAGTGGTAACACCGAAGTTAATCACTGTCGGCCTTAGCTAGAACTTGGATGGGTGACCGTCGTATGTGCCGAGCGCCTGGGAGAGATGGGTGCACTTAGCCCTTGTGAGGCCAAATGAAAAGTTGCAGAGTTGCTTGATGGAGTAGCGGCTCCGCTCATGAAAACACAACGGCCGGGAGAGCGGTGTGCTGACCACATGCCCCTCCGTATCCAGTGATGCCTGTGGTCTGAGGACGACACGGCGGTCGTTCGTTACCGTTGGGCCTGCATGGCCTGTTCGGACTTTTTTCCCCCTTTCTTCTGAGCGTATATATATATATATATATATATATATATATGTGTGTGTGTGTGTGTGTGTGTGTCCTAATAGTCGTCAGGTGCATTTCCTCTAGTGTTTCAGCAGATGCTTGTACTTTTGTTTTTGCAAGGTGTAGCTGAAGTCAGCTCAAACGAACTGATTTTTAAAGTGGAATTTTACGTGCCCATTCGACAGAGCTGCCCCAAATTAGTATAGTCCCATATTTGTTTTATCGACTGCAAAACACAGTTCTCCAGCAGCTACCGTCCAGACTGCTCCCGTGATGCAGCAGCGCTCCCGAGTCGGTGCTGGAATACCAGTTATTCTAAGTGTTTTACTGTTCCTGATAATACATACCGATAAAACGAACAAATTACTATACCAGTTTGGAAACGATCTATCGGATGGGCACATGAAATTACGATTTAAAAATTATTTACCTTATAACGGGAAGCAAATCGGCACTTTGCGTCGACGTTCGGGGTCGTATGTGAAGCGTGATGAGCAGGATTGCAGGGTTTGTTTGGGTCCACTCCAATAATACGTTGCAAAACGGAAATTGCACGTATCTGACGAAAAAACGCCCCTGACGACTCTTAACAGACACACCGTATATATATATATATATATATATATATATATATATATATATATATATATATATACTGATTAATCCACTGCAATAATTAAAACATTTGATGAAGGGCATGAGGAGAAAATATCCAAAGAAGGGACGTAGTGGCGTACGCACGATAGGTACAATGAAAATGTGCAACAATCGCATACGGAGCGCAATATTCATTAAATCTGGACTACAAAGAAGATGAATGTTCTTCCTGCCTGACGTATTCATCAGAATTCGCTCCGTGTGCCTACTTCCGCTAGATGAAATTCAAGTTGAAGGGTCGAAGATTTGATACAGTGGAGGAGGTTCAAGCGGAACGGCAGGCTTAATTAAACACACTAGCAAAGGATGCATTTCAAAAGTAGCTGAAATATTGGGATCTCTGTCTTCTCTCCCGATGGGGCTACTCTGAAAGTAATGGGGCACAATAAGATCTAGGTAAGACATAATCAGTTTAAGTAATATATTTCGAGAACTTATGGACACCATTTGGTAACCTACACCTTCCTTTCAATGCCACTTATTACTCTGTGAGATTTATGAAAAGAATGTAATTCCCTAAACGTTCCCTTCATATCAGTGCATCTTATTGATAGTTGAATATTCCAGAGTGTTGACAGTGAATTAGTGAGATGGGTTTCATTTCGCGGTGCTGCTCTGTATGCCGCCTGCTACACAACAAGACACGTTGCGTACTGCCAGAGGAATGTTGCAGCTGCTATGCCGAGTCTTCAGCTGACGGCGAGTGGCGGCTGAGGCTGTTCGCCTGATTTACGGCAACCCGAAACCCACCGGCTGCGGCCGCATCCATCACGCGGGGAACGCAACATAACGGAAGCTTGCGCCTTTTCTTCCGTCTCCCTGGCGATACCTCGTTTGTAGTAAGTGGATCGTAAATAATAAGTCATCGCTCATCGCAGATCTTACATCGTATTACCCGTCCCACCAACCCAACAATATCCTACGCTAGAAGTATCAGGTTCCGAGTATCGGAGTAGCGTTTGCCGCCTTTGGACTGAAAACAGCGGTGTAGAGTCTTGCCTCGGGGATTGTTTGTAGGTTTTCAGTGTCTTCTTATTATACATCTGCTGTGTGTGCTCTGTATATTGCATAGAAAACGATGTAAGCTAAATTCTTTAGAGTCTCACGAACGTAATCCTAGCCGTTTTCGATTTCTTAAGAAGAAAAGAAAAAAATCGACATTCTAAAATATTAGGAATCTAACTTACATAATCAAACTAACACCTGGTTTTATTCGCATTTTACAGTTGTGAAAGTGACTGCATTAAAAACACAGAAGCCATACTTTTTGTGCAAATTACCCTCTACACACTTAGCTACTACATAATGTATGTGCGTATAGTTGTGTATGGAAGGTAATTTTATTTTTTTAATTTATTCCCGCACTATTTCACTATTCCCTTTTTTCTTTTTTTTTAAACAGATCATCTGATGAATTTCTAAGAAGTCGCAAGCAGTCACGGGTATAATGATTGGTGGTGACTTCTCAGCATTTATGCGACCAGAGCCTGAAAAGCATAGTTACAGAATTTCGATTACAAAACGGTCGCTGTGTATGCCTAAACTTGCACACATAGTTTGTGCAGATGAATGTACTCTATCTCATTTAATGCTACGTATGCTTATAAAATATGCCTTTGACCTACGAATCAGAACGAATGACATGGCTGTATCACTACATGGGCAAATATTTATTTCTTAATGGAAGAGTGTGGTTCAATTGTCGAGGGCGTCATATCACAATGAATCATTCCCTTGTTTTCATTTCGATGGAGTACCAACGCTGCGTTCACCTAGATGTCAAATCTCAGATGGCCGCTCAATCAGGCCAAAATTTGCTCTCGGATTCACTCCCAATGTAACTGTTAAGTTCTCTCGCAAGCTACTGCTCTTATTCTTACACACCACCTGTGCCCTTCAGCAGCTTGCATTCCGTATAAATATGATCAGAAGCTATAATTATCCAACTTCCAGTTCTATTAGGAGTTATTACTCCTACTTGGGGGACAATTGCTTTTAGTCACGTATTCGACAGGTTCTAAGAGGAGTAAAACGCCTTTAGGTTATTTTCTGTAGCATTTTATGCTGGTAAGTTAATCTGCTTGATCATCAGTAGAAGGAAAACTATGCCATGTCATATCTTGTGCATATCTCGTGCAATGTTAAATACCTGTGTAAGCTGCAATACGACTGACTGCGTCTGGAATGAAATACATCTTAGAATGGGAAACATGACAAGTGAGGTCTTGTAGGCAATGGTATGGTATGTGGTCTTATTTTTAATCAACATAAATGGTTTTCAATTACTTTAAAGGATGGTTCAAAAACTGTTGAGTTTGCTGATGTCCCAAGTATGTTATTAAACCCAAACTGATAATGTCATACTTGAATAATCTTACAGCTGGTTTACCGCTGACATCTTAAGCTTTAATCTCTCTGGGACTCATATCACGCGACTTCAGATATGCAGAAATGGTCTGTTAGCACCAGAAGTAAAAGTTAAAGATCATACACTCGATGTAAAACACAGTCAGAAGCATGTTTTGGTCTTAGGAGTACAGGGGATAGGCAAAATAATGGGAACAGTGATAATAATGGGGTGGTTGTGTTTGACGGTCAACAACACAGGTAAGGCACGTGTCGCGCTGGACTATGCGCATTCAGTACGGACTAGGCACCAGTGCAGGTTGTTGAGTAGTGCACACATCGTATTTGCATTCAAAGGCCGAGGTCGACGTGCAATGAAAGACGGCACATTGTGGGGGCCCGATTAGCTGGTGCATCAGTAACTAAGACAGCCAACTTATTGAATGTTTCAATAGCAACTGTTTCAACAGTCATGATAGCCTACAAAAAACATGGAAAGACGCCATCGTGTGAACGTAATAGTGGACGCAAATGAAAAGTAAATGACAGAGATCGTCGCACGCTAACCCGAATTGTGTCAAAACAACACAAAACTACAGCGGATAAAATGACTGCAGAGCTCAATAGCCATCTTGGAGACACTGTATCTATCGACACTCTCAGCCGAGAACTCCATAAAGCGAATATTCATGGACGAGCTGCTACACCGAAACCATTAGTCATGACAAACAACGCAAAGAAGCTAAAACGTGGTATCAGTAGGATAAATCCAGGACGGCTGATCAGTAGAAACACGTCATATGGTCAGACGAGCCAACGTTTTCATTATTTCCAACATCGATCCAGATTTATGTCTGGAGAATGCCAAAAGGAACCTACAATCCTGATTATTTATTTCCAACGATTAAGTATGGAGGTGGAAGTGTGATGGCGTGGGCAGCTATATCATGGTATCCTGCTGGTTCCATCATTACTCTCAAAGGCCATGCTACATTAACGATTATGTGAACAAAAAAATGGTTCAAATGACTCTGAGCACTATGGGACTTAACATCTGAGGTCATCAGTCCCCTAGTACTTAGAACTACTTAAACCTATGTGAACATTTTAGATGATCAGGTGCAACCCATGATTCAAATGTTGTTCCCCAACAATGATGTCATATTGCTGGACAATAATGCACCCATTCACACTGCCTGAACAGTACAGTCGCGGTATTACGAGCATGCAACTGAGCTGCAGCGTCTTTCCTAGCCAGCACAGTTCCCAGACTTGCACATTATCGAACGCTTGTGGGCTGTATTGGAGCGCAGACTCTGGAGCAGATTTCCGCATCCCACGTCACTACAGGAGTTAGAAGATGTTCTGATCAAGAGTGGCATAACATTCCACTGGAGACTATACAATCGTTATAGGCAAGTATTCCAAGAAGAATCGCATCTGTATTACGGGCAAATGGGGTCCAACCCCTTATTACTAAACCATTCCCAAGTAAGTACAGGTGTTCACATTATTTTGCCTATTCCCTGCATCTGTCTGTGTGTTGACTTAAACACGAAGGTATTGTCGTAACCTGAATATTTTCACTCTGTATTGTATTATGAAATTATGCTGTAGGGCTAACTAATCAAAGCATTTATTTAGCACAAGCGAGCAGTACGAATATTGTATATCATAGGTAACCGAACATCTTGCAGAGACCTTTTTAAAGATTTTAGAATTCTTATGCTCGTTTTCCAATAAATTTACTCGTTAACCGTATTAGTTGCTGATAAGGTAAAAAAAGTCTCATTATAAATTTTGTTTGCACATTTACGATATACAGCGCAAAAACATTCTCACGTAGACTCTGGTCCCTAGTATAGCCTTGAGATTGGAGTTGTGCACAAGCTCCCATCCAACTTACAGCAAAAAAAATTGGAATACATTACAGTTCAAAAGACAATTAAAAATACATTTGAGGAGTCTCTTTTTTACAAATCATATAATTGTCTTGGATCAAGGACTAAATATCTGTACTAGTTACACGACAAGTAGCAGGTTTCATAGGAAATTTGAATGTCATTTACTAACGGGTAGGCATTGTAAACATGGCTACGTATTTACAGACGTAGGTAACAACTTCTACTGAAAAATTCCACTGTAATCAAGCAATTATTAAGCAGCCAATAGAAGCGAAACAGCAACTATATAATGCAAATAAAGAAGCATAAACTTTTTTCATTGTAGTGGCTTTCCTTCAAATTTGCTAATTTATTTTTAATGAACGAATGAGTGAATGATTATACATGGTGTCTGTGTGAACCAAACGCAAATGCTTCTTTTTCACCTTTCTTACGTATAAATATCTAGCGACTGCTATACCACTAACTTACGCTGGCCAACACTGTACTTCCTAATACAAATAGTTATCATAGCCTACATAACACTTCTTACCCCGGCACACAGTTACCTGTGATACCTCACAAATTTCACTTAGGCAATTAAAAAAGTAGTTAGTAGGTCTATAACCAAAAAAAGTAACAAAACAAAATTCTAAATTGAAGTACAGATCTTGAGCTGAGTTTCAATATAACTGCCATCCGCATTGAGACACTTGTCCTAATAAGACAATTCTATTGAAAAGTTAACAGCAATGCTATTGAAGTGTTGTAACAGCTGCTTGACAGCATCATCCTGAAATGCGTAATGGGATACAAGTCGAACATAGGAGTAGCGAATGTCGTCTTGGCAGATAGTGTTCCTCGCTTCGTTCACATATTATGGCAACTGATGAAGGTAATTTGTCGATAAATGAAATAGTGACAGACGCCGTGGAAAAGCGTGTTGTTTAATGCCATAAATGCGTGTACGAATACTGAATGATCTGTTGGAAGGGGGTATCTATCTGGCATTGTAATAATAGGAACGGAATAGGTTGCAAGTATCCTGGCTACAGCCTACACTGTTCAGTGTCGTCTGAAACAACATCAGTGATATATTATCACTGTATCACTCCCCTCCCCAAACGATAATGGCCGAACTGGCTTTCGCTTCCTTGCTCCCTCTCCCAGTTGCTGCTGTCCTAATCGAGTCCCCACTAGCATACGGCCATCACAGACACCAAGCGGAATGCACTCGCACCCCTTGTAATGTTCTGTCTATATTCGTCGTACATTTTTCTCCCCATTAAAGTAGTGATGCGAGGACGATGCAAATTTTTCTGACTGTTGGAAGACGTCGTCAAGTGGGTAAAAATCCTTTTCTTAATGTTTGCGCAAAATAAGGTTGATGGCATCACCAAAGAGTGTAGGAGGAGCCATGCAGCACCACGGACTTAGTACCAGGCTGACCAACTTTGATAAAGTGGAGGCACGAAACATCATCAAGGAGCAAGAAGTGCTACATACCCACCTGTCTATGTTTTCTGAAGAGTGAAGACCAATGCGTGAATGTATTAGCACCAGTCTTAGCACCGTCTTCATTTCTGACTAACGTGCTGCCTAAAGATTTAGTTGTAGCAGGCCAGATTAATTGATATCACGAGACGCAGTCAATGTAAGTGTCTTTTTTAGAATACATGCAGAAGTTGTGTTATTCAACTAATTCACCGTTTCTATTAATATACTGAGAAGGTATGGTTGACAGTGTGATGATCATTTACTAATTTACAGCACAGTGCAACTTTTTTTTTCATTTAATTAATATTAGTGCTGTGAGGGAGAGATAATTATTCTCTTTTTTGTTGTGGGTTACCGCTTGGAATTTTATATGCCGGAAGTGTAAGGGAGTGGTGGAATTTTGTTCATTATAGGACATACACAATTGCAGGCTGTCAGATTTAAATTTAGGACCCCAGTTGTGCTGGACCCGTTGCTATGGTCAGGGTTTTGTGTTAAATCCCTGCCAAGTCAAAATAGTAGCATTGATACTACGCAAGAAGTGAACGCTCGGAAACTGGAGGTTGAGACAGTTGACTTTAAACCAAATGTTTCAGAATTCAGGCCATTAAATAGAAGAACTGACACATCCTTCACACAACAATGAGTGAGGCGGCTTAGTAATAAGATACTGGTATAGCATTTGGAGGGACTGTGGTTTCAAATATTTGTCTGGTCATCCAGATCTAGGTTTCCCGCGGTTTCCCCAAATCACTTCAAGTACTAGAATGTTTCCTGTGGGAACGACACAGCCGACTGCGTCTCTACCCTTCCCTAAATCTAGCTTGTGGTTCGTCTCTGATGATCTCGTTAACGACGATACGTTAAACACAATCTTCCGAACTTCGTATCAGTTCTCCCAGTCGTGTCTTCCGCTACCCTTTCGGTTCGGTGCTGAAACCTAATTCCTCATGAGCGGCAGCCTTGCTCGAAGCTCAGTTTTTAAGGAAACGTTTTGAAAATTTCTGTCGGCCACTGTGACCTAATATTTGCTACGGCGCAGTATAGTCGCCAATTATCTTTGATACACTGTAGAATCTAAATCAGATCTGAGTGTGGCTTACGTCCAGCGCAAGGATGACTGTCATGTAATTTCCTGTGGACAACCATACCAACACTGAAGTTTGGTTGACTAGTCACGGTACTTTTATAAGCCAGTTTCCCAAAGGCACAAAACACGGCATCTTACGAGGTAAACTCCCCATAGCACCCCACTCAGATTTAGTGGTAAGATGCCCCAGTGGATAGCCCGTCAAAAACTGAACACAGATCAAGCCTGAAAAGAGGAAGAAGGTGTACTGAACTGTGAAAAAAGTAAAATACAAACAATGAGTGATCAAAGTGCATGATGTGAAGCACCGAGCGCACGGCAAAAAGAACGGCTTCGTGGTTCTGCGGTCACGGTGTTGGACTGCAAAGCGGATCTGTCTTCAGATCTCTCTCGTACCCCATTTTGTTCACAAATTTATGAACTGTCCGTCTGCTCATTAACGTGTCTGTTCTCCTTCTGTATTCTTGGCCATTGTCATACTATTCATTGGTTATAGAATATGAATCATGTGGTAAGAAGGAAGTTTTCCTTATTAGTTAACTAGTGTATTTATAATACATGGCTCAGATAGTAGATTATGAATTTTGCTACCTTGGAAGCGCAATAAGTCATGAAGGGTGAAGTAAGGAGGATATAAGAATCGTGTTAGAGCAGATAAAGAGAGCATTAGAGCATTCCTCTGCAAAGTTAGCCTACTAGTATCACACAAAGACCTTAACTTGAGAAATAAATTTCTCAGACTGCACATTAAATTCTAAACACAGATTGGAATGTATACCGCAGAGACATCCTGGACAGTGAAGGGGGAGGCGTGTTTATAGCGATAAGCAGTGCAATAGTACCGAAGGAAATTGACGGAGATCCGAAATGTGAAATAATTTGGGTGAAGGTCGCGGTTAAAGCAGGCTCAGACATGGTAATTGGATGTCTTTATAGGCCCCCTGGCTCAGTAGCTGTTGTGGCTGAGCACCTGAAGGATAATTTGGAAAATATTTCGAGTCGATTTCCCCACCATGTTATAGTTCTGGGTGGAGATTTTAATTTGCCAGATATAGACTGGGTGACTCAAACGATCATAACTGGTGGCAGGGACAAAGAATCCAGTAAAATTTTTTTAAGTGCTTTGTCTGAAAACTGCCTTGAGCAGTTAAACAGAGAACCGACTCGTGGCGATAACATATTAGACCTTCTAGTGACAAACAGACCCGAACTTTTTGAAACAGTTAACGTAGAACAGGGAATCAGCGATCATAAAGCGGTTACTGCATCAATGATTTCAGCTGTAAATAGAAATATTAATAAAGGCAGGAAGATTTTTCTGTTTAGCAAAAGTGACAAAAAGCAGATTACAGAGTACCTGATGGCTCAACACTAAAGTTTTGTCTCAATTACAGATAATGTTGAGGATCAATGGAGAAAGTTCAAAACCATCGTACAATATGTATTAGATGAGTATGTGCCAAGGAAGATCGTAAGAGATGGAAAAGAGCCACCGTGGTACAACAATCGAGTTAGAAAACTGCCACGGAAGCAAAGGGAACTTCACAGCAAACATAAATATAGCCAAAGCCTTGCAGACAAACAAAAACTACGCGAAGCGAAATGTAGTGTGAGGAGGGCTATGTGAGAGACGTCCAATGAATTCGAAAGTAAAGTTCTATGTACTGACTAGGCCGAAAATCCTAAGAAATTTTGGTCTTATGTCAAAGCGGTAGGTGGATCAAAACAAAATGCCCAGACACTCTGTGACCAAAATGGTACTGAAACAGAAGATGACAGACTAAAGGCCGAAATACTAAATGTCTTTTTCCAAAGCTGTGTCACAGAGGAACACTGCACTGTAGTTCCTTCTCTAGATTGTCGCACAGATGACAAAATGGTAGATATCGAAATAGACGACAGAGGGATAGAGAAACAATTAAAATCGCTCAAAAGAGGAAAGGCCGCTGGACCTGATGGGATACCAGTTCGATTTTACAGAGTACGCGAAGGAACTTGCCCCCATTCTTGCAGCGGTGTACCGTAGGTCTCTAGAAGAGCGTAGCGTCCCAGTGGATTGGAAAAGGGCACAGGTCATCCCTGTTTTCAAGAAGGGACGTCGAACAGACGTGCAGAACTATAGATCTATATCTCTAACATCTATCAGATGTAGAATTTTGGAACACGTAATGTTCGAATATAATGACTTTTCTGGAGACTAGAAATCTGCTCTGTAGGAATCAGCATGGGTTTCGAAAAAAACGATCGTGTGAAAACCAGCTCGCGCTATTCGTCCACGAGACTCAGAGGGCCATAGACACGGGTTCCCAGGTAGATGCCGTGTTTCTTGACTTCCGCAAGGTGTTCGATACTGTTCCCCGCAGTCGTTTAATGAACAAAGTAAGAGCATATGGACTATCAGACCAATTGTGTGATTGGATTGAAGAGTTCCTAGATAACAGAAAGCAGCATGTCATTCTCAATGGAGAGAAGTCTTCCGAAGTAAGAGTGATTTCAGTTGTGCCACAGGGGAGTGTCGTAGGACCGTTGCTATTCACAATATACATAAATGACCTTGTGGATGACATCGAAAGTTCACTGAGGCTTTTTGCGGATGATGCTGTGGTACATCGAGAGGTTGTAACAATGGAAAATTGTACTGAAATGTAGGAGGATCTGCAACGAATTGAGGCATGGTGCAGAGAATGGCAATTGAATCTCGACGTAGACAAGTGTAATGTGCTGCGAATACATAGAAAGAAAGATCCCTTATCATTTAGCTACAATATAGCAGGTCAGCAACTGGAAGCAGTTAATTCCATAAACTATCTGTGAGTACGCATTAGGAGTGATTTAAAATGGAATGATCATATAAAGTTGATCGTCAGTAAAGCAGATGCCAGACTGAGATTCATTGGAAGAATCCTAAGGAAATTCAATCCGATAAAAAAGGAAGTAGGTTACAGTACGCTTGTTCGCCGATTGCTTGAATACTGCTCAGCATTGTGGGATCCGTACCAGATAGGGTTGATAGAAGAGATAGAGAAGATCCAACGGAGAGAAGCGCGCTTCGTTACAGGATCATTTAGTAATCGCGAAAGCGTTACGGAGATGATAGATAAACTCCAGTGGAAGACTCTGCTGGAGAGACGCTCAGTAGCTCGGTACGGGCTTTTGTTGAAGTTTCGAGAACATACCTTCACCGAGGAGTCAAGCAGTATATTGCTCCCTCCTACGTATATCTCGAGAAGAAACCATGAGGATAAAACCAGAGAGATTAGAGCCCACACAGAGGCATACCGACAATCCTTCTTTCCACGAACAATACGAGACTGGAATAGAAGGGAGAACCGATAGAGGTACTCAAGGTACCCTCCGCCACACACCGTCAGGTGACTTGCGGAGTATGGATGTAGATGTAGATGTAGATCTGAAACACATTATTCGGAAGTGTGGGAAAAGTGAAACAGAACAGGGTAGTAAAAGTGCGTGGAAAATGTTGTTACCGAACAGTGCTGTAAATTAAACGGAATGATAAGAAATTAGAAGGATCTCCGCAGGCCGCATCACACAAAAAATGCATGGGAACTGGAAGCTAATTAGAAGCAGGGATAAGAAGGCAAGACTTGCGTTTATATTCGTCATGGAATAACGCAGAGGGAAAAAATTAGGCGAACAGAAAGCTTGGAATATATTCAACAAATGATTGAGCACGTTGATGGAGAGACGGTCCGCAGCAGACCAGTCACAAGAACGGTGACAAAAATAAAAATCATTGAAACAAAAACCTAAATCTTCCGCGATGATGTAGTGACTATTTGACCTGCCGGCTGTAACAGTACTGTTGCAAATAATGGACTATTAACTTGGCGACAGGATGGCACCTGGCCACCCTCTAGCACTAACATTGCCAAATCCAAAATAATACGCAGATCCCGTGAAAGTATGGGACAAGTTCAAGGAGTAGAAGGAGAACTGATTAGTAAAATGAATGAAACTGTAATTTCGAAGTTACTATTTCGTTTATGGTTGAAGGCTTGCACAAAAATGGAATTCGTTTTGCCATAACTAGTACTTGTTGACGGCATCCCTAAGCGAATGGCAGCACTGAGAGTGGTAATTCGTTTGAGAGTTAAATTCCTCTTTGCATTTTGTTATTTCGGTACCGCGATCTATTAAATTACAACAGCGCGAGCTCTCTGAGCCGCCCACATTCGGCGCGGCAAACACAGTAAACTCAAATTCTCTACTAGCACTACGTAACGCTGTTGTCCCGCTTATAGCTCCATGTCAAAATGTGTGCAGTCGTGTCATTCCATATGCAAATCTCGAATCATCACCAAATGTATTTGCTAGCCCGTAGGCCGACTAACTTTATTGGTTAAACAAAGAGCCAGGAATGACACGCACATGCTCTACTGTCCATTTCGTGGCTGCTCCCCTTTCTCTAGCAGTCGTTACACGATTCAACAGGTATCATTTCCATATAGCGAAAGCCTATGTTCCTGAAAGGTAAAAGTGTAGTCTCATTAACACTATTAGATATTTAATTAAGTAAGTTTATTAGTTTCGAATATGATGAAACTGAGATGTGTTAATGTAGTCTCACTTGAGTTACACAATGATACAGAATTCAGCTATTAAGTTAATAACAATTTTATTTTAATACTTTATTTAGATAAGTTCTCTTCGTTCAGCAGGGCTATCACACTGAGGTGACAAAGTCGTGAGACAGCGATATGCGCACATACAGACGGCGGTAGTAACGTGTACACAGGCTATAAAAGGGCAGTGCGTTGGCGGAGCTGGCGTTTGTTCTCATGGGAATCATGTGAAAATATTTCCGAAGTGATTACGGCCGCATGACGGGAATTAATACACTTTGAATGTGGAATGGTAGCTGGAGCTATACACACGGGACATTAAATTTCGGAAATCGTGAGGGAATTCAGTATTCCGAGACCCACATTCTCAACACTCTGTCGAGAGTACCAAATTTCAGGGATTACCTCTCACCACGGACACCACAGTGGCCAACAGTCTTCACTTAACTGCTGAGAGCAGTGGTATTTGCATAGCATTGTCAGTGATAACAGACAAGCAACACTGCATGAGATAAACACAGAAATCAATGTGGGACGTACGGCGAACGTAGCACTTAGAATAGTATGGCATAATTTGGTGTTAAGAGGCTATGGCAGCAGACGACTGACGCGTGTGCCTTTGCTGACAGCACGACATCGCCTGCAGCGCCTCTCCCAGGCCCTTCACCAGATCGGTTGGACGCTAGACGACTCGAAAACAGTTGCCTGCTCAGATGAGTCCCGATTTCAGGTGGTAAGTGCTAATTGCAGGGTTAGAGTGTGTCGCAGGTCTCACAAGGGCATGGACCCAAGTTGTCACAAGGCAGTGTACAAGCTGCTGGTGACTCCATAATGGTGTGGGCCGCGTTCATAAGGAATGCACTGGGTTCTCTCGTCCAACTGAACTGATCATTGACTGGAAATGGATATTTTCGGACTTCATGTTCCCAAACAAAGATGAAATTTTTGTGGATCACAATGTACCATGTCACCAGCCCACAATGGTCCGCAGTTGGTTTGAGGAACGTTCTGGATAATTCGAGTGAATGACTTGGCCACCCAGATTGCCCTACATGATCCCTATAGAACATTTACGGGACAAAATCCTCCACCGGCAATAGTTCTGGGCGTCTATAAAGGCAGCATGGTTCAGCATTTCTGCACCGGACTTCCAGCGACTTATTGAGTCCATGCTACATCGAGATGTTGCCCTACGCCGGTCCGGCAGGATATTAAGAGGTATCCCATGACTTTTGCCACCTCACACAATATACTTGTTCATAATCGTACTGATCAATAGGTTGTCTGTAATGTACTCATGTAATAAAATTTCTGCTCAGAACCTTCTTTTTAAACTAGTCATAAAACATTGGTTATAGACGCACGATGCTGTCATGCACACGTAAGATAAAGGAAGTTCGCTAGCTCTCTTAACTAGTTTCATAGGTTAACATTTCGAGAACAAACACCGTTACTTTATATAAAATATACCAGATAAGTTATGTATCTCTGACGTTCTACGACGTCATGACTATGCGCTACTACTTATAGCATAAAAGAAGAGGAACCGAAGCCCTAACCGCAGCAACGGTCACAAGTCTATTCCTATTTAAGAAGACAGCGAGTATCATTACATATGTGACTTTTTTTTTTTACTTATAAGGCGTAAATAGCATGTTTATATTTTTGTATGTTGGCAGCGCTCTGCATTAATATCTCTGACAGCGCTGTGCGCCCTCTGAAAGAGACGCGGTGGCTGGTCGGACTCGCACTTAGAAGTTAATAATCAGCAGTTATGACAGTTAGAAGTTAATAGTTAGCAGTTCTGGAGGTTAAATGCACTGTTAGCGCGAGCGGACGGTCTGGACGTATGTCGTCATGGAGATTTAACACCGGTTGGACATGGATTGTAAAATGTGAGTACTGGAATTATTATCGATTACATAATTTTTAGAACTGGATGTCACGGACGATTATATAATTTTTGAAACTGAATGTCACATGATTAAGGTAAAAATCTGCTAAATACATTGTTTGCTCTGCAAAAAAATATTTCCTTTGCTAACCACATGCCTATTAGTAGTTACAGCCTACAGTAGTTACAATCTTTCTATTTAGCTGTATGTATACTTGCTGTATCTGCTGTAGTTCGTCTCATGAAGATTTTCTGTGAGGTAAGTGACTTATAAAGTGCAGGTTATTGTTAGGTTTTCTTCCAGTTCAGAGCCATTCTTTCGTGTTAATTATTTGAAGTTAGATTACGTTGCGCTTGGATGTTGTGGGTAATAAGTGAATAATATTGAATTATATTTATCAGGAATAATTCTGTAGGTCAGAAATGAAATGATAAAAAATAGCAAAGAGACAGTACATTCAGTTTGACTCAGTAGTTTTGGATGGTTCAGTTGCATTAAGGAATTTCTCTCCACAGTTTCAGAATTAAATAAAGACGCTTCACCTTCTCAGATATTTCAGTTTAAGTAAAAAATTTGAATAAAGAAGTTTCAGCGGATTCAAGTGGATTTGGATCTAAGGTATAAGACAAAAAAATTGTAGTTGCTGCCCATTCAATTTTTCAGAACCTCTATTTCCTGCAGAATGAAGCAAATGAAACAAAATTTAAAGTACAATCCTTTAATACATATCCAACATAGTTCTATACAACGCAGTTTTTGAAGGCGATTCAAGAGAAGATGATTTTGTTCGAATTTTTTTCCTCAGTATATGTCCAGATTATAAACTAATATTATGCAGGTTTCAATTTCACCCAAGAGGCGTAATAGGAGGTAAGTTTCAGTAGTTTATGGCTTTTGAAAAATTTTCAAACTTGTTAAACAGCACCTGAATAAACCTCTTGAGTCCATTAATTTACTGGAAACAGTTCTGGTTTTAGAATGGTAGGCCTTGCGTGCATACAACACAGGGAAAAATATAAATGGCAAAGCTGCTTTTAAGAGAATTAAGAGATTTGTTGCCGATAGATGAAACAGAACTGACATAAAAGCTTAATGCTGTCTGGTTTTTTGGATGGCAAAGAATGCAACTATTTTGCAGGCGAGAAAACATTTTCCACGGAAAAAGTCGGAAGTACTGACGCTAGATTACACAGAATTGCCCTTACAAACGCCTGAATACATGTTTCATTCTAAATCTGCTTCCCCATTTGCGCACAGAAGTTTTCAGTTCCGTAGCAGATGATAGAAGATGATTCGGCGCAGTTGTGAGTAGAAAAAATATATCACTGCAAAAGTATACGATATAATTTCATCTTCGCGTAAGTGGTCGGTTAGCCGGTCAGTGAGAGAGCACCGCGAGTTCCTGCTGCTAATAAGGCGAGTACCCCGTTTGTTTATTACATATCTTTACGAGTATCAAACAGGAGCGAGTTCAGAAAAGGATAGGCACTGTAATTGCTGTGTACAGATGCGAGCTGAGTTGGTGACCCTTCGCTCACAGCTCCATGCAGTGTTGGCTTCCGTCACACAGCTTGAGGCAGCTGCCAAGGGGCATCACTGTGGCGGGTCGGACGCGGGGATGCGAGGGACGTCGAGCACGACCCACGTGTCCCCCGATCGGCCCACTGCTGTGGCCGCCCCGGGTACTGCCTGCACTGAGGTTGACCCCTCACCTGTGGTCGAGTGGGATATCATTCCAAAGTATGGCAGGCAGCGAAAGACTTCCCGTGGGGCCGATCGTAGGGCCTCCCCGGTTCATTTGTCTAACATGTTTCGGGAGTTATCTGTGGCTGACCAAGTCTGTGAGCCGGATGCAGTCATCCAACCTGTTCCAGAGGAAACTTCTCGGCCCGCAAGGTCTGGGCATTCACAGAGGGTGGATTTGCTGATAGTTGGGAGCTCTAACGTTAGGCACGTAGTGGGGCCCCTTAGGAACATGGCTGGCAAGGAGAGGAAGGAAGCCAGTGTGCACTCCGTGTGCATACCCGGGGGGAATTCCGGATGTGGAATGGGTGCTTCCGGATGCCATTAAGAGTACAGGGTGCAGCCAACAACAGGTGGTAGCCCACGTCGGTACCAACGACGTGCATCACTTTGGATCGGAGGAGATTCTCTCTGGATTCGGGCGGCTAGCGGAAATGGTAAAGACTGCCAGTCTTGCTTCCAAGATTAAAGTGGAGCTCACTATCTGCAGCGTCGTCGACAGAAGCGACTGTGGTCCTTTGGTGGAGAGCCGAGTGGAGGGTCTGAATCAGAGGCTGAGGCGGTTCTGTGACCGTGTAGGCTGCAGATTCCTTGACTTCTCCCGTCGGGTGGTGAGTTTCCGGCTTCCGATTAATTGGCCAGGAGTCCACTACACACAGGAGACGTCTACACGGGTAGCGGGGGCTGTGTGGAAGGGACTGGGCGTTTTTTTTAGGTTAGAGGGTCTCAGAAAACCACTATAAGGGCGTCCGTCTGAAAGAGGGCAGGTAAAACTCAGTAAGGTAGTTGAAGAAACTATCGATATTGTAATTGTAAATTGTCGTAGCTGTGTTGGGAAAGAAACAGAGCTCCAAGCCCTAATAGAAAACACTGTAGCTCAAATAGTTATAGGTACAGAAAGCTGACTAATGCCGGAAATAAGTGCTGCCAAATTTTTTTCAAACGATGTAACAATGTTCAGAAAGGATAGATTAAATACAGTTGGTGATGGAGTATTTAATGATGTCAGACGTAGTCTGCCTTGCAGTGAAATTGAAGTATATAGTTCCTGCGGAATAGTACGGGTAGAGGTTATACTTGACAATCGGAGTAAACTATTAACTGGATCGTTTTACCGACCCTCCGACTCAGAACATAAAGTTACTGAACAGTTCAAAGAAAACTTCAGTCTCCTTTCAAATAGGTACCCCACTCATACAATTAAAGTCGGTGGTGACTTCATTCTACCCTCGATATGCTGGGAAAATTATACGTTTATAGGTGGTGATAGGCATAAAATGTCATCCGGAATTATACTGATTGCTTTCTCAGAAAATTATATTGAACAACTATTTCATGAGCCTACTCGAAGCGTAAATGGTTGCGAAACCATACTTGACCTCTTAGCAACAAATAATCCTGACTCAATAGGGAGTATCATGACGAATACAGGGATTAGCGACCACAATGCAGTTGCTGCTAGGCTGAATACCATGACACCCACAACCATCAAAAAGAAACGCAAAGTACATCTATTTAAGAAACCTGATAAAAATGCTCTTAACGCCTTTTTAAGAGCAGTCTCCACTCTTCCCAATCTGATCACTAAGCGTAGAGAAGATGTGGAATGATCTCAAAGAGATAGTATCGACGGCAATTGAGAGATATATACCACATAAATTAATAAGTGAGGGTAGTGATCCCCCACGGTGTACAAAACGGGTCAGATTGCTGTTGTAGAAGCAACGAAAAAAGCATGCCAAATTTAAAAGAACGGAAAAACCCCGAAGATTGGCAAAGTTTTGCAGAAGTTCGAAATATAGCGCGTGCTTCAATGCGAGATGCTTTTAATAATTTCCACAACGAAACTCTGTCTCGGAATCTGGCAGAAAACCCAAAGAGATTCTGGTCATGTATAAAGTACACCAGTGGCAAGATGCAATCCATACCTTCACTGCGCGATAACAATGGTGAAGTCACTGATGAAAGTGCCACCAAAGCAAAGTTATTAAACATGGTTTTCCTATACCCCTTCATCAAAGAAAATGAAGTAAATATTCGTGAATCACAATTAAGAACAACTGCGAAGATGAGAAACATAGAAGTAGACATCTTCGGTGTAGCAAAGCCGCTTAAATCACTTAATAAAGGCAAGGCTTCCGGTTCAGATGGTATACCAGTCAGATTCCTTTTAGAGTATGCGGATGCAATAGCTCCATATTTAGCAATTACATACAACCGCTCGCTCACAGAAAGTTCCGTACATAAAGAGTAGAAAGTTGCTCAAGTCACACCAATACCCAACAAGTGAAATAGAAGTAATCTGCCGAATTATAGTCTCATATCACTAACATCGATTTGCGGTAGGGTTTGGAACATATACTGTGTTCGAGCATTATGAAGTACCTCGAAGAAAACGATTTATTGACATATAGTCAGATTCAGAAAATATCGTTCTTGTGAAACACAAATAGCTTTTTATACTCATGAAGTAATGAATGCTATCGACACAGGATATCAAATTGAGTCCATATTTTTAGATTTTCAGAAGGCTTTCGACATCGTTCCTCACAAGCGTCTTCTAAAACACTGTGTACCTATGGAATACCACCTCAGTTGTGGGACTGGATTCGTGATTTCCTGTCAGAAAGATCACAGTTCGTAGTAATAGACGGAAGGTCATCCAGTACAGCAGAAGTAATATCCGGCGTTCCGCAAGGAAGTGTTATAGGCCATCTATTGTACCTGATCTATATTAACGACATAGGAGACGATCTGAGTAGCCCTGTTAGATTATTTGCATTGTAAAGTCATCAGATGATCAAAACGACTTGCAAAATGATTTAGATAAGATATCTGTACGGTGCGAAAAGTGGCAACTGACCCTGAATAAAGAAACGTGTGAAGTTATTCACATGAGTACTAAAATAAATCCGCTAAATTTCGATTACACGATAAGTCACACACATCTGAAGGCTGTAAATTCAACTAAATACTTGGAACGATCACATGGATAACGTTGTAGGTAGAGAAAACCAAAGACTGCGATTCATTGGCAGAACACTTAGAATGTGCAACGGATCTACTAAAGAGACTGCTTACACTACACTTGTCCTCCCTGTTGTGGTGTATTGCTGTGCGGTGTGGCATCCGCATCAGGTGGTGATGATATCGAAAAAGTTCAAAAAAGGCCGATTCGTTTTGTATTATCGTGAAATAGGAGAGATAGTCCCACAGATATGATACGTGAATTGGAGTGGCAATCATTAAAATAAAGCCGTTTTTCGTTGCGACGGGATCTTCTCATGAAATTTCAGTCACCAGTTTTCTCCTCCGATTGTGAAATCATTCTGTTACCACCCACCTACATAGCGAGAAATGATCATCACGATAAAATAAGAGAAATCAGGACTCGCACAGAAAAGTTTAAGTGCTCGATTTTCCCACGCGCCGTTCGAGAGTGGAAAGGTAGAGACACAGCTTGAAGGGTGTTCATTAACCCTCTGTCAGGCAGTTAATTGTGAATAGCAGAGTAATCACGTAGATGTAGATGAATTCAAGAGCGACAACCAACCTTTCTTACGATAGTCTTCGCCCTGAGATAGGCCTTTGCAACTCGGCCGAAACATTGTTTTTTTTCGGTATTTTAAGTATTTTATAAGCAACTGTTTTACTTCCAGGCAGGGCACACGAGCTACTACTGAATCGTTGCTTGAGTACAAAGTTGTTATAACAAACAAAGATTTTATATATTGTTAAATGTTTGTCACGCGTGACGTCAAGAGATACTCCAAATTCGTCTATATTCCATGTGTACACTACATGATGAGGAGTATCTGGACGCATGTTAGGGGACGTTAGTATACGAGTAGTGTCCACCCTTCGGCTTTATGACGGCTTGATCTCTGATTGTGAGGTGTATTAATGTCTTTGGAGGAATAGTGGCACATTCTTCCTCAAAAGCCGGGACTGGTGAAGGTAGTGATGTCACACGCTGGGATCTGGAGCGAAGGCGACGTTCCAACTCATAGCAAAGGTTTTCCATGATTATCAGGTCGGTACGTTGGGAATTGTCATTGTACTCAAACCACTGACTCACGAGTGCTGCTTTATGACAGAGTGCATTGTCATGCTATCATAACAATCAGCGTCTCCGAGCTGTTCCTCTAGTCTGCGCGTTACATACCGCTGTGAAATGTGTTTATATCCATCCGCTCTTAGAGTTTCCTTAAGTGGAATAAGGCGACCACACTCCATCGACGATAAACACCGCCATACCGTAACACTATCTCCTATGTATTACACATGATGACAAGTAATATTTTTCAGCCATTCG
This sequence comes from Schistocerca serialis cubense, assembly GCF_023864345.2. Lineage (NCBI taxonomy): Eukaryota > Metazoa > Arthropoda > Insecta > Orthoptera > Acrididae > Schistocerca > Schistocerca serialis. The sequence continues at coordinate 823,593,194 of NC_064638.1, forward strand.
ACAAATCCAAACCCGTCCATCGGGCTGGCGCAGGGTATAGCGTGATTCACAACTCCGAAGCATTCGTTTCCAGTCATCCACTGCTAAGTGGCGCCGCGCTTTGCACTACCTTACTCGTCTTTTATCAACTACAGAAATGTCTGGCTTATGAGAAACTTTTCACTCATTGTACCTTATTCTCTTAAACTCCGTACACACAGCTGTTGTGTTAGCTTGACTAGAAAGCTCTTTCTGACTCACAGGTGATTCCTTCCGCTGATGTCATGTGATTTTTTACACTATTGGCCATTAGAATTTCTACACCAAGAAGAAATGCAGGTGATAAACGGGTATTCATTGGACAAATGTATTGTACTAGAACTGACATGTGATTACATTTTCACGCAATTTGGATGCATAGATTCTGAGAAATCAGTACCCAGAACCACCACCCCTGCCCGTAATAACGGCCGTGATATGCCTGGGCATTGAGTCAAACAGAGCTTGGATGGCGTGTACAGGTACAGCTGCCCATGCAGCTTCAAAACGATACCACAGTTCATCATGAGTAGTGACAGGCGTATTGTGACGAACCAGTTGCTCGGCCCCCACTGACCAGACGTTTTCAACTGGTGAGAGACGTGGAGAATGTGCTGGCCATGGCAGCAGTCAAACATTTTCTGTATCCAGAATGGCCCATAAAGGACCGGCAACATGCGGTCGTGCATTATCCTCCTGATACTTAGGGTTTCGCAGGGATCGAATGAAGGGTAGAGCCACGGGTCGTAACACATCTGAAATGTAACTTCCACTGTTCAAAGTGCCGTCAGTGCGAACAAGAGGTGACCGAGACGTGTAACGAATGGCACACCATACCACCACGCCGGGTGATACGCCAGTATGGTGATGACGAATACACTCTTCCAATGTCCGTTCACCGCGATGTCGCCAAACACGGGTGCGACCATCATGATGCTGTAAACAGAACTTGGATTCATACGAAAAAATGACGTTTTGCCATTAGTGCACCCAGGTTCGTCGTTGAGTACACCATCGCAAGCGCTCCTGTCTGTGATGCAGCATCAAGGGTAACCGCAGCCATGGTCTCCGAGCTGATAGTCCATGCTGCTGCAAACGTCGTCGAACTGTTCGTGCAGATGGTTGTTGTCTTGTAAACGACCCAATCTGTTGACTCAGGGGTCGAGACGTGGCTGCACGATCCGTTACAGCCATGCGGATAAGATGCCTGTCATCTCGACTGCTAGTGATACGAGGCCGTTGGGATCCAGCACGGCGTTCCGTATTACCCTCCTGAACCCACCGATCCCATATTCTGCTGACAGTCATTGGATCTCGACCAACGCGAGTAGCAATGTCGCGATACAATAAACAGCAATCGCGATAGGCTACAATCCGACCTTTATCAAAATCGGAAACGTGATGGTACGCATTTCTTCCTCCTTACACGAGGCATCACAACAACGTTTCACCAGGGAACGACGGTTAACTGCTGTTTATGTATGAGAAATCCGTTGGAAACTTTCCTCATGTCAGCACGTTGTAGGTGTCGCCACCGGCGCCAACCTTGTGTGAATGCTCTGGAAAGCTAATCACTTGCATATCACAGCATCTTCTTCCTGTAGGATAAATTTCGCGTCTGTAGCACGTCATCTTCGTGGTGTAGCAATTTTAATGGCCAGTAGTGTACAACCACCCTCCGGACTGATCGACGGTTTGGCAGTTAAATTGCTCTCGTTTTAGCTGTGGTTGTTCCTACATGTTTTCACTTCACAGTGACATCATCACAGCTTTTGTTGGGTTGAAATATCCCTGACGGGTATGTCGCTCTGGTGACACCCAAGGACTAGCCCAAGTTCGAAGTCACTGAGCTCTCCGACCCATTCTGCTGTTACCGTTTCTCTACCGGCGACACAGCACTCCCCGCCTCTCGCGACATGTAGTGGCTAATTCGGCATTACCTAAGGCTGTCCGGATACTTCTGTATGTAGGAGGACCTAGTTCGTTTCTTGACTCATTCTGGTTCATGGGCCACCTGAACAATGCTAGTAAAGCTCTCCCCGATACCCCATGTCTCTCGCTTCACTATGCTGAGCATCTCTATGACATTGTCACGCTGTGTAAACAATCCTGTGACGAGACATGCAGCTCTTCTTCTCTGTGCCTTCTGTTATTCAGACACGGCAGAAGTCCCAGAACGGCGAACAACACTCAAAACCAGGTAACACATATACTGCAAACAATGTCCTTCGGCCCGTCAGCAGAGGTTATCTGTTATACCCTCTCTTCCTTCTTCAGTCTGTCCGGATTCCTTCTTTTACCCACAAGGGAATCTGCGACTATTGAAGGTGACTCTATACTCCTCCTGTTTCGCGTTTCCTGTGATGAAGCCTATTAGATTCAAAACACGGCGAAGTTGCTTCCGAGTTGTAACCAAAAGATTACAAACTGTCATTTGAAACAAAAAGGACAAGTAAACATGGCCTATAAAATGCACACCTTGAGAGATGTGAGCAGTTATTCATCTTCGATAGTGCGAAACAAATCTTTTCAAATGCAAGCTCTTTTCCTCCGATATTTTGAGAGGGAATAGTTGCCCCACAACAAGAAAAAGTTGCCTGGTGAACATGGGCTCTAAAATGCATACTTTAAGACCTATGAGCACTTGTTCAGTAGAAGGGACGTGTTTCGCAGTAGAGAAGATGAACACGTGCCCATAGTTCTTAAGGTATTCATTTTACAGCCCGTTTTAGTAGACAATAGTCTCTTGTTTTGCTCCATATTACACTCATGTTCAGAAAAAAGCCTAATACCTCGAACGGCTAGACATAGGACGTTCATATTCATAGGGCACGTACATTACTAAGCTCTTCAAAAATGATGAACATTTCAACCATGTTGACCCGCGGCTTCAGAGTCAACATCGGTAACGCACTGCAACGTCACCTACCGGTAAAAAGTGCCTCGCGGTTCTCATTGTCGCTATAAATCGTAGGTAAGTGACCTGTGTGACTTGAGCAGGCGTGCACGTTGCCTCGCAGACGTGTGTGCGAACCGTTCCATCAAATGAGTGAATTTGAAAAAGGACCCAGTATTGGCATGAGAAAATGTGATGCATCCTTCCGGGAACCTGCTGCTCGTGTGGGACGAAGTAATTCGATAATGCAACGGTGGTGTACAGAATGGTTCATGGAAGGGCGTTGGATCAGGTCGCACCACCCAGACCACCCCCGAGAAGATCGACACCTCACCCGAATGGGATTTCAGGGCAGATCTGCATCCTCCTCGGCTCTGGCGCAACAGTGGAATAGTGTAACACATCGTGTAATATCAGGGATGTCAGTCTGTCACCGTTTATTACGGAACTGATTACGTGCGTGTCCTCTACTTCTCCAACTACCTATGATAAATGTGCACAAACATGCTAGAAGGCAATAGTGTCTGGGACAGGAATGGCATCAGATAGTGCGTCTGGACGAATCCAGGTTGTGTTCGTTTGAAAATTATGGCCACATTTTGGGTCACTACCGTCAGGGGAAGCTACATCACAATGACTGGATTCGCACAAGATATACAGTGCCAACTCAAGGCCTTATGGTGTAGGTTACTATTGGATACAACCACAAATCACAGTTGGTGCGTGTCCAGAGCACTGCGACCCGTAGACATACCCTTTCTGCACAACATCACAACGCCATTTTTCATCAAGACAATGCACGACCACATGTTGCTGTACGAGCACGTGCCTTCTTGGTGTCACAGGATGTCAGCCTTTTGCCCTGGCCCATCAGATCACCAGATTTACCTCCATTCGCAAATGTGTGGTATGTGGTGAAACGACGTGTGCAGCGTTGTGACCCAATGCCAACTACAACAGATGAATTTTGGAACCAGGTGAATACAGCATAGATGGCTATACCACATAACGCCGTTCACGCCTCATACGCATCGAAGCCATTCCGCATGGAACACATTATCAGGTTCTATGGCGGACCCTGGGTTCAATAGGCAACAGGAAACATGCTACACTGAGGTGACTGATACTCTAATCATTTCCGCAGAAATTACTGATGTACATGTCCTGTGAATATGAACATCATGTCTCTAGTTGTTCATTGTTCAAGGTGTTCTGTTTTTCCTGAAGATGAATGTACCTCCTTCTAAAATATGGAAATCAAAGAGCTTGCTCTAGAAGAAATTTGTTTCACAGTATCGAAAACGAAGAAGTATTTATACTACTAAGGGTATGCATTTTTCAGCCCAAATTTACTAGACATTTTTTTCTTGTTTTGGGCCAAACCATCTCCTCTAAAAGCGTGGAAAACAAAGAGCTTGAGTAAGAAGCGATTTTTTGTAGTATAGATGGTGAAGAACTATCCATGAATCCTAAGGTATGTATTCTAGAGCACGTGTTTACTAGACTCTTTTGCTTCGGGCCCGCGTCTCGTGGTCGTGTGGTAGCGTTCTCGCTTCCCACGCCCGGGTTCCCGGGTTCGATTCCCGGCGGGGTCAGGGATTTTCTCTGCCTCGTGATGGCTGGGTGTTGTGTGATGTCCTTAGGTTAGTTAGGTTTAAGTAGTTCTAAGTTCTAGGGGACTGATGACCATAGAAGTTAAGTCCCATAGTGCTCAGAGCCATTTGAACCATTTTTTTGCTTCGGATGGTCGTTGCTGTCATATCCCTGAATATTGACCATTTTCTTTGGGAAACCCTACGTATGATAGGGAAAAATACGATACCGCAAGTGACTCAAAACTCTGAAGAGTAAATTCAGATGTATTCACAAAGATGGGAGGACGTCAACCAACCATTGATAATAATAGTCTTCCCCTGGTCGATCGCTAGACCCGCACAACACAGTGGAGGACTCGTTTGCCGTCATAGAGCAGATGCAGTGTGCCGGTATTATTTAACCTCTGTAATATTATGAACATCACTGTAACCAGCCAAACGTTGTGTGGATATATCATAACGCAATGTATAACTAATTTTCCCAGAAACATAAAGACCTATTTCCCTATTCACGATGTATGGATTTGCCACTGCAAATTTTTATAGTCGTGGGATGTCAAACAAAGACCAAGTACGATGAAAGCCTCAAGGTCGAATTGTAATGCCAGCAGTCAAGCTTCCTGCACTTCAAAATTGCAGACGACAGCTCATATCGCGCCAGAAATGCTTACGCTTACACGATTCAAGTAACAGACAGTAAATTGTCTAGGAAGATTTTTTTTTCAGCTGTATACAGGGTGTCCCAGAAATGTTGCGACAAACTTCTAGGACAAGGTGGGCATGTTATAAAGATTGAGATTTGCATAACAATTAATGACCGCAAACGTCAGGACCAGGGGTGGCATAAGTCGTAGATTGGAAAGGAAACAAGAGAGTGATTCATTTGAAACATTTACTGGATATGTTGAGTACGTATGGTGTACGACACGAATACACCTCTGATGTTACAACAGATGCTCAAAGCTTTTACCTTCAGACGCCACGCATGACTGACACCGACGGAGCATTGGCTGCCGGACACGTGAGTTTCTTTGATTGTAGCAGCTGCGCAGACGATTCTATGCGATGAGATTCATTTCAGACTCCACAGGATCGCGATGCATGAGAGATTTCATGGCTCCCCAAAGAAAGAAATCAAAGCCCGATAAAACTAGTGCGTGTGGTGTCAGAGAACCGACCCACCACATCGATGCGGGAGTGACCTATTCAGATGACTACGAACAGCCAGACCAAAACGAGCAAGCAGCCCATCATATTGGGCTCGAATGAGGAGACCCTCACGCTCCCCTAGAGTACTCTCGTGTACAGCACCATCTAGCGTCCTACAACGACCATTGCTATGCAGTTCTCAACCCTTGTGGTGTTCCCCACTTCCCCTAGAAACTTGTTGCAACACTTTGACACACTGTAGATTTGGTTTGATTATGATGTAAGATTTTGTGCTGAAAATAAAGGCAAAAAGTGCTACTTCATAACTTGGTATTTTTCTAACTGTTGAAATAGTTATTTTATTATTCACCCGTGCTTCCACGCTGCCTCCCAAACATCCCAACATTAGTAACTGAATTCCAGTGTTCTGGCTCCAATTAATTAGCACGGCAGGACTGTTCATCTGTGTAGTTGTAGGTTAGACTGTAAAGGTACTTGGTGCGGTGTACTGATAAGAGCAGCTGACCGGAATGTATCAGATCCTGTTTACATAACGGTAAATTCTATAGTGGTAACTGTTCAATGACAACCTCTATTCAAAGTGAAAATTGTTTCTAGAAGTTGTAGGTGAAATATCTGTTTCACTGACGAAAGACATTCAAGGCATGTACTGTGAAGAATGCCCTTTAAGAGGCAGTTCTCTTCGAAGATTAAAAAAATTTTTTTTCCTAAAATGGTCTCTGGGGTATCTACTTTATTATAGGGTTCATCCCAAGTTCATCAGAAACTACGTTATCGAATTATAAGTTGATTTGTGAAAATGTGTTTCCGAAAACCATTCACAGCGGGAAATAAAGAGCCGTCACTTGGGCCATTGTGGCAGCATGTAATTTCAACCAAGGCAGGAAATTATGAATGTGCTCGAACTTCAGACGGACCGGCCCGTTACAAATTCTGCACAAAAGCGGACGAAAAGTGTATCGAGCGAGCCCAGCAGCGGATGACAGAAGTTGCCAAAGAAGTACGCAGGGCAACCGTGGTCTCAAAGATGGAGGAGGACCTCCTTTTAGGTCAGAAAGGATGGCTGTATGAGCCAGGGATTGCTGATTAGAACTGTGTTTAACTTGACTACAAAAAAAAAATGTAGCCCAAAACTACAAACGCGTTTTTCTCGAAACTGTATTTTTATAATTGAAGGGAAAAATAACTTGAGAACAGTACATACGATTTTGATCGAAATTTGACGTCGCCATTCTAAACTGAATTCTCTATCAGCGAACGTAGCAGTTTTGTGATACCTTGAAAAATCTGTTTCGGTGAAAGTTTTGTCTCAATGTCGTGAGCGAAGAAAATGACATTGTTTCAATACGTCGCTATTTTGTTAGAACTTAATATTTTTCAGTTATCCTTTATAAGCTGATATAAAATACACTGAGGGAAAAAATCGCAACATGAAAAAATAATTAATGTGGAGTTACGAAATTTCGGGAATACTCTTGTCTAAGCAAAAAATTTAAGTGCTTAACGTTGCTAGATCACGGGTTAATTTAGGCTCGAAATAAGCCTTTGCAAATATGAAATGATGATACATTAATTGCCGGCGTAACCGCCAGAATGTTGAATGCAAGCATGCAAATGTGCAAGCATTGTGTTGTACAGGTGCCAGGTGGCAGTTACTGGAATGGCGTTCCATGCATATTGCACTTCGTCGGCAAAGACAGAGACGGTTAACACTGTTTATGGATGACGCTGGAGTTATTGTTCGATGATGTCCCATATGCTCGATTATAGGCAGAGCTGGTCACCGAGCACGCCACAGCAAGATGTCGACACTCTTTAGAGAATGTTGGGTTACAACAGTGGTACCTGGGCGAGCGTTGTGCTGTTGGAAAACAGCCCCTGTTACGCTGTTCATGAACGGCGGCATAACAGTTCAAGTCACCAGACTGACGTACAAATATTCAGTTAGGGTACGTGGGATAACGACGACATCGCTGTAGGCCCAGTGTGACTAGCACGCAGACAGGTTCTTTGCAGCCTCCTTGTAACCAACACACGGTCATCACTTGCTCCGATATAGAACCAGCTTTCATCAGAAAACACAACAGACCTACGCATGCCCTCCAAAGACCTCTCGCTTGACACAACTGAAGTCGCAAATGGCGGTGGTTTCGAATCAGTGGAATGCATGCTACACGGCATCTGGCTTCGTGCTATCCTTGAAGTAACCGATTTATCAGAGTTGGTCGTGCACCGTAGCGCCGACTGCTGCTCAGATTACTGCCGCAGATGTAGTAATATGCGCAGGAGCTATAAGCCAAACACGACGGTCTTCCCTCTCCGTAGTGCCCCGTAGCCCTCCGAAGCCCGGTATTGTTGCGACTGTACATTGTCGTGACCACCGCTGCCAGCACTCAGGTACAGTGGCTGTATTCCTGACAAAGCTTTCTGCAGGAACATCTAGCTCCACGTAGCTCTATTACACGACCTCTTTCAGACTCAGTGAGGTGCTGATAACGGCGACTTTGTCGCCTTAAAGCCATTCGTGACCAACATCAACTCATCACGTCCAATTTCAACTAACACTCACGACCATTACAGCCCGTATTTAAAGAAAACGGGATTTGCATCCTCATAGTGGATCCTTACAAAGAGTACCGCCTTGAAACCCTTGAGGAAGTATTCAAAAAATACGCCACACGACTATACTGGAACTCCAGACACTCGAACAATCCTTTCATCCTTACTCTGGGAAACTACGGTCACAACCATAGCTGGAAGCACCAGCGGCCAAAGAGACTACTAGCTACGGCATAACCACCTATGGCAAGCTAACAAACACCAACAAGCGACAAACGTCGGCAAGCCCCTGCATATTAGCAACACTGACTGGAAATTACCAGCTGCTATTAGAGCCGACCAACAGGCCACAGCAGGGAAACTGATGAGCTCACCCACCACCGCACAAACAGTTCGCCAACATCACCCTACACTGTGAATCCGATATATGACCTATCGGACGCAAAAACGATGATAAACCTAACTGTTGCAGGTTGCTGACGCTGATCCAGAGTTCAACATCGGCACCCAAAGGCAGCCGCCGAGCAACAGCACCGCACAACGTCAAAGGTATCGACATGCATGGTATCCACTACTAACGAAGCCTGCCCTTGCACGACCTATCGCAGGCAGCAAGACATCCGCTACTGCTCTTACCACACGACCCAACTATCGCAGAGGTTTTTTTTTTCCCTTGGCTCTTGCCTTGGCACTTTTTTTCTCTCTGCCCTTCAAACCGCTACCCTTCGTTCGACTTCGACCCAATCTATCTCCAGATGAGCGCGTATTAATGGTTAACCTTAATCAGACGTACGCAAACATCGCAGTACCCACATCCTGCGACACCTCACTCTAGTGAAAACTAACCCATGTGCAGAGATGGCAGTAGACGTTTTGAGTTGTCCATCATGCCGGTGTGGGCGTGGAGGGGCTCCACCTCTGTTAAAGCATACTCATAGTGGCGCTACTAATGCCACTCTTATGCAATTGGTGCGAAATCTGAATGAATGTCGTATCTAAGATATAGAAACACGCCTAGCAATTTTCATTTGTGTCATATGACTCCTTCTTGGTGTTGTAATTTTTTTGCGTCGGTTTATACCGAAAATAAATTGCATAAAATTGTTTTGTTACAGGTTCAATGCAAGGAGGAAGTCGGGAATTCTCGTAGATGACCAATGTTCAGCGGCAAGGGGCCTTTCATCTGGTGCAGCGGTTACAGATAGCGTCCAGTGTGAACACAAAAATTATTTCTTAAAAACAAACGTGTAAGGTATAAAACAATAAGGTCAGTTTCAGTATTAATTTTTATTTCACTTGAAAAAAAATCACGAAAATTACCTAATTCTTATGTGTTCAGAGAGGGCTACCCCCTAAAGCGAAGCACTTAAAAGTTGTCGCATAGTAAATGACAGGAAAATTTAAAACATATCTTGCGACCACTAATTAACATTCCTGAAATTACGCTTTGCTACCAGAGCTACTAAACTTATTATGTAAGTGGATGTAGCGTCTTCTGTGACGCTACACGTGACGTTTTTTTAATGAAATTTGGGAAAGTAACAATTCTCATTGTGAACAATTTGGGTGACTTACTGTGAGACAAGGTCAACAGCTAAGAGGACATTGAGAGCTCTTTTGAGGAGAAGTTACCTCTGCGGGAAACGAAAAAGAGGGAAACATTCAGAGCAAAGAGGGGCTGTTAAATTTCGTAGTGAAACAGGCACAAGTGATGACACTCCGCGAGGCAACACTGTAACTCTGAAAGGAAAGATCGCTCTCCAGACGGTTAGATCAGAAATTATAATTAAATCAAGACCCTACGCTGTCGACAGGCATTGACATCAACGGGGACAGTTGAAAATGTGTGGCCCGACCGTGACTCGAACCCGGGATCTCCTGCTTACATGGCAGACGCTCTGAGCCACCGAGGGCACAGAGAATAGTACTACTGCAGGGATTTATCCCTTGCACACTCCCCGTGAGAACCACATATCCAACTTAATGTCCGCACACTGCATTCGAGGTGCCCCTGCCATTGTCCGAAAGAATAGTACCATCTTCATACATATAGTTCAGGCTAACCGCCTATTGACCTTCTTCTTCTTTGCTGGATGCAGGACTCGGTCAGATTGTCTGCCGCGAGTAATGAGTGTAGTGGGCAGGGGCACTACGAATATAGTGTGTGGACATTAAGTCGGGAATGTGGGTTTCACTGAGAGGGTGCAAGGGATAAATCCCTGCAGTCGCACTATCCTCTCTGCCCTCGGTGGCTCAGATGGATAGAGCGTTTGCCATGTAAGCAGGAGATCCCTCGTTCGAGTCCCGGCCGGGGCACACATTTTCAGCTGTCCCCGTTGATGTATATCAACGCCTGTCAACAGCGTAGGGTCTTCATTTAATTATCATTTATTTCTAGAGCGCTGCATGGTCGCCGATGGTGTCTGTATACCATCTCACAACACAGGTTGGCACATTCATGGCGAGTGGTTGGCTTCAGAAAGACACACTGAGGATTGGCGAGGAGCCGGCAACTGTTCATTCGTACAGTTTGCTGACAGTAGTCAATCAACATAGTCACAGCTAATAATCAGTACGCTACAGTTCCTGTAGCATTTCGCTCACACAAGCAAAAATTGTCGCAAAGTATGATTGATAAATTACGGCCATTGAAAGTAGTAAAATTGTACACCTTACGGAGCATCAATTTTATTTGCACTAAGCAAATATTAAAAGAAAAAGAAATAAAAACGTGTTATACTGTTCTGTCAGTACGAACAACTAGCTCAAAACAGTGAGTAAAGAAACAAGAGGACAGATTTTCAACCAAATCGGCAGATAACAAGCCCGCTGTCATGCTGAGGGAGAAATGTGTGTTGAATATACAGCTGCAGGCCTAAAGAACTCTGCAGGACGATGAGAGTGAAGGAGAAATTTCCCGACAGAACTTCGATATGAGTTCAGTACAACTGAGTTTAGACTGTTCGCATCTCCAAAGCAACGGATGTGAACAAGAAAGTGTCGGGGACTGATAGAGAATGGTGAATTCAAACAAGCTAAAGTGTAATTAACAGCTCACTTAAAAGCACGGAATCTGATTATCATCTGCAATTAAAAGTTTCTCGCCAACTTACGCCCGCGGAGGAGCGAATTCCTCCCAAACCATATAACGGAAGGTTCTTAGTGTCTGCAGAAGGTTTGCTCACAGAGATAAAAGTCAGAAGTTGGGAACTCTGCCGTTGCAGATGACATAGTGTAAGAATGAAAGGAAATGGACAACAGAATGCCTTCAAGACTGTTCTATGTCCTCTTTTAAACAGAATCCAATTAAAAGTTTTAAACTTCTTGTCAACTCTCTTATCACTTGTAACGTCCCCTTAGAGCAATTATGAATAACTGTGCTAGTAAACCTCTTACGTTGTTTGATTTTCAAACAACTGAGCAAAACTGAACGTACTCAGACAGTTCTCTCTTTACTTATTCTGATGATCACTAACCTGACACACAATATTTTTTTAGCGCAACGCAATCTGACTTTCAATAACCCTACAAAAGAATGGCATTAACTTACAATAACCTATACCATTCATGAATCACTTATCTCACAAAAATCTTCGTTATTCGAACTACTACAATACAGCGAGGACCAACACTGCCAGCTAAATAAAAGATTCAAACTACTGAAAGCACTAACTACTGATAGGCATAGTTAGCAAATGAAAGATTTTGGTAGAGAACAAAATATATATTTACCTTAATAGTGTTCAAAAGTCATCAATTCATGACATCCATCTTTACATATTTCCGTTTTCTGGGGGACACACATCCAGATAGTCCGCTCAAAACTCTGGCACCTCTCTCTCCAGGTCCATCACTGCTGGCGGCTCACCTCCAACTGCGCAACGCTCGCGCTGTTCCCACCCAGCTGCCCAACACTACAATAGCGAATATTCCAACAATGAGTCCAACCAGCCACAGACTGCACACAGCACAGTCAGTGATTTTCATACATAGCGCTACGTGGCGTTACCAACATAAAAACCTAAACAGCCTACTTACACACTAAAATCACAAAACTGAACTTGGAAAAGCGTTAAATGACAAGGGAAATACCTATACATGGCTGCTAAGTATAACTGGCGGTGTGTTTAGTAGGCGTTTATATTCTTTTCTATACAGCCATTTGCGAAATAATTTTGTTTCCACTGTACTTTTTTCCTATGTCGATACTTTACGCAGTAGAGATTAATTTCATTTATTCTTTGAAGGTCCACTATATAAGGAGTGATAAAGAGGTTTACGTTTGAAGGCCGTACTGTCCACAATCGATCCGTCAGTTGGACAAACTCGTCGTCAGTACTGAGGCAATCATCCAACAGATGCACCAAGTTGAAGATATTGTTTGGTAAAACGCCGCGTCCTGCTGCGTGAAGTAGTGGGCACATCCTCATCCGACAAGAATCATCGACACTTCAAGGCCTTTTTTTAAGGGACCAAAGGCGTAACAGTTGTATGGGGAGAGATGAGGGCTATAGGGTGGGTGTTCGAGTGTCTCCCACTTGAGTTTGGTTAATGAATCAGGCTGGCCTCCCAAATCGATCGGCGCCTCATGTCGAACCTCGACGAGCACGGAACTTGTCGCACCATTCCACAAGAGTGTTTTTCGACAGACGTGCTGCCCAACATATTCATCCTCCGATGGATGTCAACGGGTGTTTGCTGTACGGCAGCCAAGAAAAGAATAACAGCACATTGGTTCTGATTGAACGCATTTCGTAGTAACGTCAACGAAGTTTTCGTTGCCGCACTTACTGTACGTACGTCGAAAGGATACGAATACCACACTAGTCCTTTTCCGACTTGTCGGTGCTTATATACCCCCATCGGAGTCACGTTACGTTCTACATACGCTGCAGCAACGCCGTCGAAGAGGAACTCTTTGATCGCCCCCTTCTAATCCTGTGTCATTAAAATTTTTGTTCCAGTTTATTTATTCCAAATAACAGTTTGTGCGTCTTGTAATGTTGTCCAGTATCACGATATCTAGTTTTCCTGTACACTTCATAAAAACAACCTGTGCACCCCAATGCAACCTGTTTTGATCCAATTCATTTTGAAAACTGTAGGTTAACATTCTGTTATCCAAACACTGTAATTTAGATACCGTTGTCTTACATAATATGTAAGAACCTATACGTCTACTGTGTCAAAACGTTAATAATAATTCTGAGTCATTCATACAGAGATAAGTATTTACGCTGCTGTCTGTCAACTCTCAATTTCTGTTTCCCTACACAGTTGTAAACACTTACGTTAAAGCCACTTAATGCTTATAGTATATTTCATACATAACCTGAGTTAGGAATATTCAGTATGCAGGTGTTGATATCTTAATGTTTTCAAAGTCTGGTTACTTGCACACTGTCGGCAGCTGTGGCCGAGCAGTTCTAGGCGCTTCAGTCCGGAACCGCGTTGCTGCTACGGTCGCAGGTTCGAATCCTACCTCGGGTGTGGATGTGTGTGATCTCCTTAGGTTAGTTAGGTTTAAGTAGTTCTAAGTCTAGAGGACTGGTGGCCTCAGATGTAAAGTCCCATAGAGCTTAGAACCATTTGAACCTTTTTGAACTTGCACACTAGTATGTTTGTTGACACTAGCCAGTTATTACCCGACGATGATGGCATAAGGAATCGAAAACTGAGTCATAATTAATAAACTTTAGGAGAATCAAACGCAGATAACTTCATTTACATCTTTCAATATGAACTTTTTATGCGATGAAGTTTCAGAAGAACTATTAACATATTAGAGTAAAAAAGAGATGCAGTCAGTAAGTAACTTCAAAGGAAATGAAGAAATAAGGTGAAGAAATACTAACCACAGCCAAAACCAAGAATATCATTTCACTATGAAGCCGGTTTCATGTTTCAGGGAGTTTTGAGAAAATTCAAGGATTCCGCTCCTTGCGATGTAATAGGAAACATTTGCTTTGCCTACATGACTCAGGAAAAAAAAGCAGTGCTTGAGATACTTGGTAGGAGCGCGATTTAAGCCCCAATCCCATCTACGTCCATATTGGAGTTTCTAATTCGTTCTATGATCGAAAATGACAGTTAAGAATAAGAACATTGTAAGCAGGATTACGGGGAAACAGCAAATCCGCTAGCTGATGTGGGGGCTCTCAAAGGCTGTGTCGGGAAACGCACTGGTACTGCGCACTCAATATCATTGAAGCAAACGTTGTATGGGAAATCGCGATTCTCCATCAGAATCAAAAGGCACCATAAAGACAGCTTGTACTTCGTAATGTCGTGAAATTGGAACCGGTACAGGTCGTAATGTAGCTGTAGCGATAAAGAAAATCACAAATATCCTTATAGCAGAAGCGGAGCACTAAACGCGCCGTCGTAGGTGTCTTCTACCTAGGACAGAGACGGAGCAAACTATTTCATCCCATGTGTTGGTAAAATTGAGTGATAATCGATTTGATCTGAATCATCTGTTGATGATTCTGAACATTTTGTTAGGTACATTTTGAGTAAGGAGACTCTTACTGCTTTGTACTGCCATAAGTGTATCGTCTGCAGAAAGATAAAATTGGCTTCGTCTGAAACTGCAAGTGGAAGATCATTCATGTCCCTCAGAAACGATAGAGGACCCAGCTAGAATCTTGTGGTACGGTATGTATTATTGGTCCAATGTCTATAGATAGAGTGCCTATTATTAAGTGATACACATGGAACAGATAAAATTTGCTTTCTGTCATTCAGATAACACAAATGCTGTGAATCTGCAGTGTGTACAATGCGATAATATTTTAAATTGTACATAAGAACATGAAGGATCACACAGTCAAAATCCATAGCCCAAGTCACAAAACACTCCCAACATTGACAATATCTGGTTCTTTGATTCTAGGATATCACCTGAGAAGATAAATACAGCCTATCAAATTGGCAGTCGTTTTTAAACTCCCAAAACTGCCAAATATACAGGATGTAAATTTTAAGTTGACAAACCAGAATAACTCGAAAAATTAGCTTCACACGATAAAATGTGTAGAATCCGAAGTTGATTATTTTCGAGGGGGACATCAGCTGGTGCTAAAATTAGCCTCCACCCCAGCCCCCTGGGGGTGGGGCGGGAGGCAGCTTTAAAATTTCAAATGAGAACCCCCATTTCTATTGCAGAATAGATTCTACATAGAAAAACTACATACATTATGTCTTAAACATTTGTTTTGATTCTTAGTAGTTGGCGCTGTAATTCAAGAAAATCCATGTTCTCATTCTTGCGTGGAAAATGGTTACGGATAAATAAAAAGTACTTATTTACTTCGTAAATTTTGATTCGCTTAAACTAAAACTCTCCCTCTCTCCCCATACGGTGGGGTATGAGAGAGAGGAATTAGAGTTTTACAAATGTTGACCCAAATATTAACTTTTTCCGCAGCCCAGGGGGCTGGGGTGGGGGGCTAATTTTAGCACCAGCAGATGTCCCCCTCAAAAATAATCAACTTCGGATTCTACACATTTTATCGTGTGAAGCTTATTTTTCGAGTTATTCTGGCTTGCCAACTTAAAATTTACACCCTGTATAAATGTAAATGAAAAGCGCAACGTCATGGATGTTCTACAGTATTAGTCATTTCGTTATCCGGTTTCCGGCTTACAAGGCTATCTTCAAACGTTAACTATTTATTTATATACTTAATTAAAATTATTAATTTCTAGGAAATGAATGTCGTGCAGGTTGTCGGTAACTATGGGCAATGGTCGGACGTACTTGGGCATCCGCACTAAAGAAGGTGGATCCATTGCCCGTCTAGGCGAATTAATTATATGAGTGCATAGTGTCTGTTCGTAAGGACATTTCCGAAAGAATATATACAACGCATTGATATAATTGATTTGCCTAAATGGGCAGATAGATACTAGATACATCTCCTTCACTGCGGATGCACAAGGACGTCCAACCTCCTGTAGGAATCACAGAGTGGCGAACATGGAGGAAATGGAAGGGACTGCGGACAGGCGGCGCTCGGTGGGAATGTGGGTCGGCTGGGGGCGTGCAGAGGTAGTCCGTGGAGGTGGGATAACTCTGCGTCCCGGATGATCCAGTGGTTGACGCACCTGCCAGCGAAACAAAAGATCCCGGGTTCGAATTGCTGTCCAGCTGACATCAGTAATCCCTTTCCTTTCTTTCTTTCAATTTAAATATGAAGGGAAAATCGTCAACAGCACGTCGCGTACTCGGACGGACGCCCATCTAAGCACAGGCCACGCCCAACGGTGTTTAATTTCGAAGATCTGCCGGGAACCTGTGCACGCACCTCTGCACGTCCGTTGACGACAAGTACACTACTGGCCATTAAAATTGCTACACCAAGAAGAAATGCAGATGATAAACGGGTATTCATTGGACGAATATATTATACTAGTACTGACATGTGATTACATTTTCACGCAATTTGGGTGCATAGTTCCTCAGAAATCAGAACCCAGAACAATCACCTCTGGCCGTAATAAACGGCCTTGATACGACTGGACATTGAGTCAAACAGAGCTTGGATAGCGTGTACAGCTTCAACACGATACCACAGTTCATCAAGAGTAGTGACTGGCGTATTGTGACGAGCCAGTTGCTCGGCCACCATTGACCAGACGTTTTCAATTGGTGAGAGATCTGGAGAATGTGCTGGCCAGGGCAGCAGTCGAACATTTTCTGTATCCAGAAAGGCCTGTACAGGACCTGCAATATGCGGTCGTGCATTATACTTCTGAAATGTAGGGTTTCGCAGGGATCGAATGAAGGGTACAGCCACAAAGTGCTGTCAATGCGAACAAGAGGTGACCGAGACGTGTAAGCAATGGCACCCCATACCATCACGCCGGGTGATACGCCAGTATGGCGATGACGAATACACGCTTCCAGTGTGCGTTCACCGCGATGTCGCCAAACACGGATGCGACCATCATGATGCTGTAAACAGAACGTGGATTCATCCGAAAAAATGACGTTTTGCCATTCGTGCACCCAGGTTCGTCATTGAGTACCCCATCGCAGGCGCTCCTGTCTGTGATGCAGCGTCAAGAGTAACCGCAGCCATGGTCTCCGAGCTGGTGTCCATACTGCTGCAAACGTCGTCGAACTGTTCGTGCAGATGGTTGTTGTCATGCAAACGTACCCATCTGTTGACTCAGGGATCGAGACGTGGCTGCACGATCCGTTACAGTCATGCGGATAAGATGCCTGTCATCTCGACTGCTAGTGATACGAGGCCGTTGGGATCCAGCACGGCGTTCCGTATTACCCTCCTGAACCCACCTATTCCATATTCTGCTAACAGTCATTGGATCTCGACCAACGCAGGCAGCAATGTCGCGATACGATAAACTGCAATCGCGATACGCTACAATCCTACCTTTATCACAGTCGGAAACGTGATGGTACGCATTTCTCCTCCTTACACGAGGCACCACAACAACGTTTTACCAGGCAACGGCGGTCAACTGCTGTTTGTGTATGAGAAATCCGTTGGAAACTTTCAAAATGGTTCAAATGGCTCTGAGCACTATGGGACTCAACTTCTGAGGTCATTAGTCCCCTAGAACTTAGAACTAGTTAAACCTAACTAACCTAAGGACATCACAAACATCCATGCCCGAGGCAGGATTCGAACCTGCGACCGTGGCGGTCTTGCGGTTCCAGACTGCAGCGCCTTTAACCGCACGGCCACTTCGGCCGGCGAAACTTTCCTCATGTCAGCACGTTGTAGGTGTCACCACCGGCGCCAACCTTGTGTGAATGCTCTGAAAAGCTAATCATATGCATATCACAGCATCTTCTTCCTGTCGGTTAAATTTTACGTCTGTAGCACGTCATCTTCGCGGTGTAGCAATTTTAATGGCCAGTAGTGTATAATGAGCTTGATGTTATGCAACATCTTCTCCTATCCACAAAAACCTCTTCTGCATTTTTAAGCAGTGTAGCAGTCTTCTTGCCGTCTTGTAATTGGACAAGTCTTACTTCACCCATTTGAAGGTCGTTTGTACGTTCGCTTAGAAATATATTTTCCGATTTGCCGTTCTTTTTATCAAATATGTGCTGTAATAACTCATCTGTAAGTTGTCGGCCAAACAAAGGGTCACAAGGGTAAATATGCCAGAGTACTTTTTCGTACGCTCCCATATTACAGTTTCCCTAATTTTTCTATTGCTGCCATTTCTGTTTCTTAATCAACCTCGACCCATTTCATTATGATTATTATTCATATCATTTGATCCTACAGTGTCTCAAAACGCATTTGTAAGTTGTGATCCAACAGTATCATTACCAATCCAAGTGTTGCATTATTAGATATCAGGCATCCTCCTCTCTTACATTTCCACTAAAGCGTAAAACATTTAATCCGTAAAGAAGAGATTATTTTCTGTTTACTTGTTTCCATAGTTCTTCAATATTTTGAAATATTCTGCCTGGATTGTTATATTTATTTATTCAGCAAGTGCCATTGTCATGATTACTGTGTTAATTCAAATGTGTTAGAATAACTAAGCATTGTGGTGTTTAAGGGAAAGGAAAAAGAAATAGCTCCATAAAAAGAAAAACAACAAAAAGAATTTTAAAACATGTTACATACTACCATTTGCCCATCTGGCGTACAGATACATGTTCATCCGGAATCCACAAGGCACACTCTACCAGTCTGCCACACTGCGCAGCCTTGATAGATAGCCGCGCGTGGTAGTCGCACGGTTTAGGGCGTCTTGTCACGGTCCGCGCGGCTCCCCCTGTCGGAGGTTTGAGTCCTCCCTCGGGAATGGGACTGTGTGTGTCGTCCTTGGCATAAGTTAGGGACCGATGACCTCAGCAGTTTGGTTCCATAAGACCTTACCACAAATTTCCAAATTTTCCTTGATAGATCATAAATTTATAATTCTGTTCTTCACTACTAAGCAACACTATGCTACACCGAACTACACTATACAACGCTACTTACACTACTGTACTTGATATCAGAAACAAGCTGCATTGCTCACTTGCCAGGGTAATCATATTACGGCACGCTGAGGAACAATTCAGGATTCACAAGGGCTGCACTGTTGTGCCATACGTGGTGTAGAGTTGGTAGATGGCTTCAGAGTCTCAAGAAATCCTTCCTGGTCCTCTCCAAGTCTCATCTCCTCACTGCTTCCGGAAGGTTCTTGAGGTTGGTGTTCCGCCTTGGTGCGTCTCGTTGTCATGATGTGTGCCCTCTTCTTGATTGTTTCTCAGCCACACAGACTTGCAATTCATAAGCTGATATTCTAACTGTCAACGAGTTCAGATTATGGCACTGTTCCTCATTCCCTATTACATTGTAGATTGTTGTATTAACAGAGGTGTCCCTGTCCTGATCTGTAACATCTTGTCTAATGGCACATTCTCAGACGACATGATATGGGTTATAGAATGCTCTACATTCACAAGTGTCTGTGGTGCGGTGTAGTTGGGATATGGACCATGACCCGACTGGTAGTGTATGGCTCCCTTGGTCAGAAAGAAGTATGTCGTTCTTATTTCTCCTTTTATATTAGGTACGTTCTCCTCCCTATTTCTTTCCTGTCCCACATTTCTTGCCACTCTCTATTAAAGAATGCCTGTATTTCCTTTATCGATGTGGCTGTTGGGACCAGTATCTGCTTTAACTTATCATGTTTGTGCTTTTTGAACCAATATTGTGAATATTTCTGACGGCTAGGTCTAGAGGCACCAAGCCTAAAATCACCAGCAGCGCCTCAGTCAGTATTGTTTTTTTAAGTGCCTGTGATCGCCGTAGAGTCTGTTCTAGCCTTACATTTTTTGCCCTAAGAGTTCAAACGCTCCCTCATAGCCCACAACAGCGAGTAAGAGTGCATTGTGGTGTGTTCTTATTGCACGTTCTTACTGAACCAAAGCTCAAATGCATCAATAGGCTGCTCGTATAATGTCTTAAGAGTCCATGTTTCACAACTGTAAAAGAAGAAGGAAGACACATTTCAACAAGCCGGACCTTTGCGCTGTTCTTCATAACTCTTTTTTGCCAAATTTTGATGAGCTTCTTCACAGCAGCTTCCCTAGCGTGATCTTACCTTCAGTGATCGCGTGTCGTAGATGGCTGACCCAAGATAGACGAAAGAATGCACGACTTCCAGTTTCTTTAATCGACCTATCAGTTGGATTTGTGCTCCTCGATCAATTGACGTAAGTTTGGACCTGAGATTGATTTGTAATCCATATGATACGCTAATGACCTTTACTTTTGTTCGGAGCTCAGCTATTTCATCTTCAGTGATGACTAAAAGCGCAGTGGCATCAGCAAATTGGACATTGGTAGCAGTTCCACCGCCAACTGAGATGCATTTAATCCAGCCATCAAGATCATTGCTAATGACATTTTCTGCATAGATGTAGTACAATTGGTAGGATAGGACACACACCTAAATGACACTTTTCGGTACAGTGAGGAATCAGAGTACGTTATGCATTTATGAAGTGCATTAAAACAAGGCAACGAATCAGGCTATCGCAATACTACACACGCTGAAAACCATGTTAATATATACATTGCCCCACTTTAGCGATGTCCTCAATGAGAAGCAGCTACCAACTTATTGTACTTTATTATTAGTTTTTAGGATTGGCTAGGACTTCATACAATGTCAAAGATTTTACGGTAGACAGTATCATCACTGGAGGCTGTGATAATACGCGTTAAACAATTCAACTAGCTTTGGTAGATGAAGGCAGTTGCCTTTAATTGACAAACGAGTCTTGTGAGAATATTAGGCGCTCCGATGAGATGTTCAAGCAAGAGTTTTATGTTTGACCGTGCATGTTTGCTGCTGGCTTTTTAGTCCTAACGGTGCCTACTGGCATGTAGAGTTCAAGGTATGTTATAGCATGGAACAATATAATCATTTAGATGTTTATCAGTGTGTATGGTATTGCGATGTACTGATTTGGTGCCTTGGTTGGTTCATTCGGAGGAGGGGACCAAACAGCGAGGTCATCTGTCCCATCGAATTAAGGAAGTTTAGGGAAGGAATTCGGCAGTGTGCGTTCACAGAAACCATCCCGGCATTTACCTTAAGCGATTTACGGAAATCACGGAAACCCTAAATCAGGATGGGTGGACGCGAGTTTAAACCGTCGTCCTCCCGAATGCGAGTCCATGTGCTATCTACTGCACCACCTCGCTGAGCTTGGTGGCTTGTTTTATGCATCTGATAATGGGATAACGTAGTCCTGTAACACATTACGGTAAATACATCACAGGTCCGACAAATGGTGCATACCAATCTCAATACAGACACAGTGGATGTGTCTATGCCACCTAACCGCTCTGTGATATGATGGTACATTGTTGCTGTATACTACCCTTATGGACTGTTGCTATATCCTCTTCGAATGGAGAAAATGTTTTAACATGCGACCCACCACGTAATCAATACTGTAGTGGCGAGATTTCAGTGTGTACGACGACTGCAGATATGTACGTGCGAACACACAGAATATTAATAGCGTCACTTCATTTTTCGATGATGATGATGTTTGGTTTGTGGGGCGTTCAACTGCGCGGTTATCAGCGCCCATACAAATTCCCAACCTTTTCTCAGCTCAGTGTCGCCACTTTCGTGAATGATGATGAAATGATGAGGGATGAGGACAACACAAACACCCAGTCATCTCGAGGCAGGTGAAAATCCCTGACCCCGCCGGGAATCGAACCCGGGACCCCGTGCTCGGGAAGCGACAATGCGACAGCGAGACCATTCTTTTTTTTTTTTTTTTTTTTTTTTTTTTTTTTTTTTTTTTTTTTTTCGAGGTGATGGTTAAAAATCATGTGAAGGTATGAGTCATGACGGATAGTTAACTTGGCGTTGAAAACAGCACTATACAGAGGAAAATTGTGTGGAAAGGAAAGGGACAGGATATAATAAACAGGTATAGAGTGTAATAAGAGAGAAGTATTGGATAAGGTATGACAGATAGCACAATCAGCCGTGGAAAAGCTCTTGACTTTAAAGAAGCCCATTTATCCTTAACTTGTCGTTTCATGTCCGTGGACTGTAAGTACTGGGTGATTCAAAAAGAAAGCACAGATATCATTTCTACATTACAGACAAATTATAAAAGATAGAAGCACATTGCGCGTGTCACTGGACAGAGGAAGTTTCAGAGTTTTGATGGAGCTGCTCTGTTGTCTCCCTGTAGCAACATGGTAACTGCACCACAAGAGAAATCGGTTTATGTGTCGGAATCAACGCAAAGTTAATCCATTGTTCAAACACAACGTGTATTCCGCCGCCGGTTCAGCTAGAGGCCGCCTCTGCACACGTAGACTTATGACTGGTATACAAAATTCTTGGAAGTTATTTCCATATGCAAAGGGAAGACCATTGGTCGGTTATGCATCTCTGATGAAAATGTCGAACGTAGTCGAGATCCGTTCACCCGGTGCCCTCGGAAGCCCACAAGACGGGAAGGCAAGGAACTTCAACTTCCTCAAACAAGGGCGTGGTGTGTTCTGAAACTACGTCTGAATACGAGGTTCAAATGGTTCAAATGGCTCTGAGCACTACGGGACTTAACATCTGAGGTCATCAGTCCCCTAGAGCTTAGAACTACTTAAACCTAACTGACCTAAGGACATCACACACATCCATGCCCGATCCAGGGTTCGAACCTGCGACTGTAGCGGTCGCTTGGTTCCAGACTGAAGCGCCTAGAACTGCTCGACCACGCAGGCCGGCATGAATATGAGGCCTCACAAGTTGGAGTTATTGCAGCAATAGCTTCCCGGCGACCGTAACAGAAGGTACAAATTTAGAATTTCTGTTCTCCAGGAAATGGCAGAGGACACTTTTTAGAACGACTCATCTTGTAAGACGAACCGACATTTCATCAATCGAGTAAAGTAAACCACCATAGTGTACGAATATGAGGTTCACAAAATCCTGGCGTCGTCGTCGAACAAGAAAGAGACTCGCCGAAACTGAATGACGCTGTGGCTTTTCTGTTCACCAACTTTAGGGATCTTTCATTTTTGCAGAGTAAACAGTGACAGAATTGTCGTACCAGGACATGCTGCAAAACTGGTTCTTGCCTCAAGTTCACAGAGGTTTGTATGATTTCACATTGATGCATACGGCTCTCAGCCTCACTCTCGCCTTCACGTGTACCGTTATATTGACGATATCATCTCAGAATATTGGCTTGTAAGAGGTTGACAACAAGATCTTGCTCACTGCTTTTGTCTTGCCAGGTCCATAGACCTCACACTTTACGATATTTTTTTGCTGTAGGGGTACATGAAAGACAGAGTCTTTGTACTACGTATGGTAGCTAAACTTCAAGACCTGAGGAATCGAATTGTTGAAGCTGTCGATTCAGTAAACAGGGATCTTTTGATTCGTGTGTGGAATGAAACTGATTACTGTTTCGATGTTTCTCGAGCACGCATGGTGATCGTGTTGAATACACACTGAGGTGATGAAAGACATCGGATACCTCCTAATATCCTGTCGGACCCCTTTCGCCCGGCTTAGTGCAGTTAACTCGACGTGGCATGGACTCGACAAGTCGTTGGAAGCCTCGTACAGAAATACTGAGCCATTTTGCCCCTACAGGAGTGCATTATTGCGAAAGTGCTATGCACGAACTGAGATCTCGATTATGTCCCAAAATTTTCGATAGGGTTAATGACGGGCGAACTTGGTAGCCAAATCATTCAAACCAATCGTGGACAACTGTGGCCCAGTGACACTACACCTTTGTTCGGGAACATAAGTCCATAAAAGGCTGCAAATGGCCTTCAGTAAGCCGAAGATAACCATTCCCAGTCAACGATCGGTTCAGTTGGACCAGAGGACCCAGACCATTCCATACTATTATGGAGCCACCACCAGCTTGCACAGTGCCTTGTTGACAACTTGAGTCCATGGCTCTGTGCGGACTGCGCCACACTCGAAGCCTGCCACCAGCTCTTAACAGCTGAAATCACGACTCATCTGACCGGGCCAAGGTTTCTCAGTCGTCAAAGTTGCAACTGATAAGGTCAGCAGCCCAGGAGAGGCGTTGCAAGCTTTGACGGGCTGTTAGCATAGGCACTCGCGTCAGTCGCCTACTGCCATAGCCCATTAACACCAAATTTCTCTGCACAGTCCTAACGGATGCGTTTGTCGTACGTCCCACATGGATTTCTGTGGTTGTATCGCACTGGGCTGCTTGCTTGTTAACACTAACAACTCTACGCCAACCCCGCTGCTCTCGGTCGTTAAGTGAAGACCGCCGGCCACTGCGTTGTCCATGGTGAGAAGTAATTCCGGACTATGTTGACATTTCGGATCTCGGAATATGAATTCCCTCATAGTTTCCGAAATGGAATGCCTCATGCTTCTAGGACCGGCTACCATTCTGCGACTAAAGTCTGTTAGTTCCTGTAATGCGGCCATAATCACGTCGGACACCATTTCACATGAGTCATCTAAGTACAAATGACCGCTCCGCCAAAGAACTGCCCTTTCATACCTTGTATACGCGATGCCACTGCCATCAGTATATGTGAATACTACTGTCCCATGACTTTCGTCACCTCAGTGTATGGTATTCTGCCTGTGCGATCATAAAGCTTTCAACCTTCCTCTACGCAGTGAGATAGGCAATGTGTTTCTATCTTCTGTAGTTGTCTGCACTAGACAACTGAAATCTTTTCTTTCTTCTTCAGTTCTGCACTTGTATTTAGTTGTATTGAATAATACGAACACTCAATGCCTCACAAAATTAGGAAAGTGGCTCAGCACCTGGCGTATTAAACCTAATGCGCAGAAGAGTCAATTGGTGATATTCAGACACATAAATTTTACTACTAATAAATTACAAACACTAGACAGGGTAAAATTAAAACGCTGGGGAGAAGAAATTTTACCAAAACCAAAAGCAAATTATTTAGGTCTTACAATGGACACAACACTGTCATGGAAGCCTCCCCCAGATAATATCCTAGCGAAGGCAAGGAGAAGAATCGGACTTCTAAAGTTAATTAGAGGCCGTATAAGAGGAGCACCCAACAGTACAAAATGCTTATAAAACGTTTGTAAGACCAGTCTTAGAATACGGGGCACCAGTATGGATTGCAAGTAAACAGCAAACAGAAAGAGTTTTAAGCACAGAAAGAAGAATCTTACGAATTGCTGCTAGATCAAGTCTTGATACTACAAATCAAGAGATATACAATTCAGTTAACGTATTACTGCTACAGCGCCGACTTATTGAGCTTGTCAGCAATATAGGAATGAATAGACGTCACTCTGATGCGTTAACAACTAAAACATTAAGAGAAGAATTTATGCATTTTAATTTTCCACGCTACCAGTATAAATTTCCATCACACACTACAACACAATGCATTAGGGAGACTAATGAAGAATTTGATAGAACAATTCCACTTGAACCTTCTAACAATATTGGCTATTTAGTTAATGAAAGCTGAAATGTAAATGTCAGTTCTATAATAAAATTAAATAAATTAAGTGAGATAAGAGAAAAAAATAATATAAAGTAAAACATTATGTAAGATACATTATCCCAAGTAGGGTTTCAGAGGGGTTTTCCCTACCGTTAAGGCGAATTCCGGGATATAACAGCTTTTCCCCTCAGGAACAAGAAGAAAAGAGGAAGAAGTAGATTAAGTAGGAAAAAGGAAGAAAGTATTGATGGATATGATAGAAGACATATAATGTATTACTGAAAAGTTATTGATATTAAATTGGATAACGAATATTTTAAGTAAAACAGGAAATATCAATTTTTCCCAAGTAAGATAAATAAATGGAGTCCCAACAGTATTAAAGCACCTATGGCTGAAAGTAGCTAAGCTCTAGATACTGCCCAACCTCGTAAGAGGGAATGAAAGATGGAAAAAAAGTGTAATGTAACATACTTTAATCAAAATTGTTTCTAATGTCGTTCATGATTTGTTAAGTGTCGTGGGACTTCAACTGGGTTATAAAGGAGGACGAGGCTCAGCGAGAGCTTGGTTAGTTGTTCCCGGTAAGCGTGCGAGAGCAGGGCGTCGAGTGGTTGTGGGCCGTGGTGCGAAGAAGCAGCCGCGTGCCGGCCATCTATCAGGTTGCGGAGAAGGTGGCGGTGAGGGCGCGTTCCCATCAGCGCTGATGGCGCAGACAAGGAGCGGCCGGCAGCGATCGACCGCCGGCGCCAATACTCGCCTGCCGAGTTTCACGACGCGGCGCCCGCAGGCTCTGCTATGATAGGCCGCCGGCACCGGCGCCTTCGCCTTCGTCTGCCCCACTCCACCACAGCGCCGCTGTCAGAAACACGGGGGCGCCTGTGGCTGGGCAGACTGTGCTCGGCGAATTGTCTAGCGACGTCACTCGATGACGCTGGGTTTGAACATTAAGTATGCAGGGTGCTCTTACAGTTTTTGCGACTAACGCCTAGGGATGATGAATCACGTCTTGAGGTACAGCTTTTGTTAGAGTCAAAATCTTCGCTGACACTACCTGGGGCCGACCGACGTCGTTTAAAATGAAACGTCCCCTTTGAAAAATTATGAATGACAGTGCTGGAAAAACTCTTACGTTATTTGATTTTCAAACAGCTGAACAAAACTGAACGTACTCAGACATTTCTCTCTTTACTTATTCTGAACATCGCTAAACTGACAGAAATATCTTTAGCGCAACGCAATCTGACTTTCAATAATTCCTACACAAGAATGGCCCTGACTAACAATAACCATATCTTTCATGAATCACTCACCTCACAAAAATCCTCGTTACTCGAGCTACCGCAATACAGCGAGCGCCAATATTGCCAGCGAAATAAAAGATTCTAACTACTGAAGACACTAACTACTGATAGGCATAGTTAGCAAATGAAAGATTTTGATAGAGAATAAACAATGTATTTACCTTAATAGCGCTCAAAAGTCATATATATAATTTTGTGACATCCAATTACACAAATTTTGTTTTTCTGATGGACACACGTCCAGATCGTCCGCTCAAGACTCTCGCATCTCTCTCTCTACATCCACCACTGCTGGCGGCTCACTTCCAACTGCCCAACGCTACGCGCTGTTCACATCCAACTACCCAACACTGCACAAACGAATATTCCAACAATGGGTCCAACCAGCCACAGGCTGCACACAGCGCAGTCAGTAATTTTCATACAGAGAGCTACGTGGCGTTACCGACATAAAAACCTAAACAACTTACTTACAAAAGTGGTTATGCTCCTGAGAGACAGCAGGGCGTAGGCAATCTGTAGCGTTCGCATGCAATGCGTGTTGCTTATCATCCAGTAAATAGATATACCCTATGCGTGAAATGCAGCAGGCCAAACAAAATTGAAGTTCCAGATTCGTTTCTAAGATTTCGGTCTCTACTCAGAGACGCTCATTCTTGTGGTTTTCTTGTTGAAAGTCACACTATTAAATTACTGGGGTAGGTAGTGTGCTGCACACATGATTATTGGACCCTGCTAGCTGGCTAAAATCTCGTCGTCCCAGGACCAGTGATACTAACAGACGGCTAGCGTCGCTGAGAACCGTCAGTGAAGATTTCTTCTCTAAGAAAATTTGTTTCCCATGCCGTGTTCCGTCACCCCTAGACGTTTGATGAAAAAGCTTTTAAACACCATGTATATCATACCTCATTGCAAAAGATTTGTGCATATGTGGCACGTTAACAAATAATGAGTCTATCCTGTGTCAGAATAGTTCTCCCAAGATGCTCGATAATCCATATTCTATAGGACATTAAAATGAGCGTTTGGTGACAGATTTGATACGTGGCAGGTATAGCTGATTGCATGCGATATATTTTACAATAATTTTCATATTATTTACTAAACATAAAACCGCAAATAAGACAACTGATAGTTTGATTATGCAAGGCGGCTCTGTATGCTTCAAATTCAGAATTCAAAATTTAGACAAGTTAGTATCAAAATCCTAGGACAAATATTGTGAAAATAATGAGCTGTGACACTAAAACCACTGAAAAAATCAAACTTTTCCAAGAGAAATTGAAAATACCAGCTATGGTTTCACAACATTGTTTTAACTATGAGGACTTGCCTTTCCTGACAACAAATAGGCTAACTTTACGCACATGTTCAGATAGGGCGAAAGCTTCATTATAGTTGTAATAGTAAACGAATGTCCGGAAAGGATATTAACAAAATTCCACTAACAATGTGTTAAAGTCTGTAAAATCTACTCAAGACAATACTATAATTTCTAACGCTGGTGATACAATGGAAAATACTCAAACTATTAGATAATAATAATAAGACGCGGCATTACGATCATTTTGCTTTTAGCCTGAAGATTATTTATATTTTTAAAATTTGATAAGATTTCTCAATAAATTCTACAGTGTTGTTGTAGCACTGTAGTTTCAAGCGCTAATATGGGCATTGTGTTTTTGCAGACTATCAAGAATATTAATTTCTTGTGACTCAATGGCCGGATGCAGGTCTTTCTATTCGACGTCACTTTGGTGACTTGGATGTCCCAAATCTATCCCAGTTATCCCTCTGGGGAAAAGTAATCTACAGTTTAACGTGCGAACTGAGCCAAGTGTCGTTACATTAAAAATAAACTAAAGGATTTCGCGACCTCTAGGTTTCCAGGCACGTGCTTTACCATTAGACCACCAGACCCAACAATCAGTCAGATTACTTCAGACAGCAAACGGCCCGAAATCATGGAGTAGCCACGGAAGGATCGCAACAATGTTCTGCGACCACATCGCTGACATATCGAAGTCCATGCGCCCAAACAGCCAGTGGCCCTTGCACCAACACAATCACGTCCGGTTTGGGTGCTGATTCTTGCTGCTTGCTATCCAGTCGAACGCCCGCCAGAGACACGTCACAGGTGGCGCGCATTTGTCCACATCGGCCAAAGCGACTACATCGGCCTTTACAGTATATCGCCGAGCTGCCTCTCTCAGCAGCGCCATTGGGAAATTAAAGTTAAATCTATCGGTGCCTTACCCGCCACGGCAAAAATTATAGTCGCCTTAACTCGACACTCACCCCGCGTGGCCTAGGGCACCTTGTCACGGTTCGTGCGGCATCGCCCCGTCGGAGGCTCGAGTCCTCCCTCAGGATGGGTGTCTGTGTTGTTCTTAGCGTAAGTTACTTTAAGTTAGATCAAATAGTGTGTAAGCCTAGGGACCGATAACCTCAGCAGTTTGGTCCCATAGGAATTTCCAAAATTTCTTTGTCCCACTATGGACTTTTAGGGTCATCCTACCACGCAGAGATTTTATTCTAGCAAGGTAGTGTAACACTTCTGACACTAATGTAACTGGGGTTTTCTCTTTTGATTCTAGTCAATTGTCAGGATGAGCATTACTGCAAAGGGCATTAGATTCTAAAGCATTATGACAGGATGAAA
Organism: Schistocerca serialis cubense; assembly: GCF_023864345.2. Taxonomy (NCBI): domain Eukaryota; kingdom Metazoa; phylum Arthropoda; class Insecta; order Orthoptera; family Acrididae; genus Schistocerca; species Schistocerca serialis. The sequence goes on from NC_064638.1 coordinate 823,622,866, forward strand.
AACACTAAATAAATTACTTTTTCTCTCTTAACAACATGTGGGCATGGTGGGTTCTTCCTTGGCTCGAGCATGAGGTAGAATGAAACAGCATTTTTACGTAAGATAACTTTTATTGAAGATTTGTACAACTGTTCCCTTACTGGATGTTCTGGCTCGGAGGGCGGCAGCTGTGTCGTTTGCGAAGCCTTCTGCTGCGGCGTCTGATTACGCCTGGCGGTGTGTATCTCGTGTCGCCGTCTCGCCCAGTTGACTGGAGACCCGCATCGTGCTATGGCCCGTTTAATTATTGAGAGCGAAGTCGTGCATCGGACGGTGATACCTTGGATGTGGCGTCCCAGTGTTTCTCTTCTCTAAGCGGCCGCGTGTGTTGTGCGTCGGCCAGCGGAGCGGCGCGGCGGGGGAAGGCCAGTGTCCCGGACTCGAACAGCGGACTCCTGTTTGCCAGTCTTCGACTGTCAGATCTTCATCCCAGCTCACAGGTGACTGCTGATGTGAGGCCGTCTCCTTCCGTCCTCGCGAGACACCCGGGTACGTAAAAATCAGTCTTCAAATACCTTCTCACTTCTGTCTTCAGGCGGCGAGGCTGCTGCTTGCTATTCCATTACAACGGCGGACTTGGTGCTTCTGTGTTCGACGTAGTCTCTTCCTGCATGACGGTCTTCAGCACCGAAAGTGAACTGAAAACCACTGCTACTCTCCTTCTCGGGCGCACAGTGTCTCGCATATTTATTCACTTCAATTCACTGGAGGTGAACGACTTTACGGTCATTGCCTCTTCTGTCACGTTGAAAAGCTTCTCGAAGAATCTTCTTAACGTCGGCCATTGGCTCTTGGAATGTAGGCGAGGGCCTTTGATCACATGTGACTATTGAGAAACACGTGAGCCGGTCGGGCGATGCCCTGACGACTGAATCGGCAGCGTCCGCTTATGTGGGGAGGGCGATGGCTTCTTCTGAACTTGCTGACTTCATGGTCATTGGCTCTTCTGTCACTGCTGCTCTGCCCGCTGTTTGCCAGTGTGTAATTCTTCTAAACTAAACTAAGTTTATCATTTATTTTTTAATTTCTACTTCACTTCACATTGATTTCACCAATTTATTTACCTATCTTAAGTACCACTCAACATTCCTCCACTCTTCGGAGAAATTCGCCCTCAAATTTACCACTCAACATTCCTCCACTCTTCACACGGCAAAAGCACTAACACAAGCAATGAAAACTCTCAACTTAGAAGATTACACATGCTTCACATTAAGTATGTTGAAAATACTTTATCACTTTACTAAAGCACTGTATGCTCATGAATCACATAGTTCACACATAAATGGTTATAATAAGTGTAACAAATCTTGATGACAATGAATAAACGAAAACAGATTTTTCACTTAGTAAATTACATACCAACACCTGTTTAATCTACCCTATATTAATGCAAAAATATCTATTCTACAGTATTGTTTATTTAACATGAGACTGTTTAATAAAGTCTGAAGTACAATAAACAAAATTAATACACTAATGCTCAAAAGTAACAACTGAAGTACACCAGTTCAGAGTTTGGTATCCAATTAACAGGGATTTGATGAAGTGGTATATCATTATTTGACTTATATTTTCGTCTTAAATAAAAGAAAACTGTACAAAGCAGAAACACCAACACGAAGGTTCCAGATATACTCATTCCTAGCATTATCATTTCAGTTTTGTGTTCACTTTTTAATTTTAAGACATGTTGCATCATAACATTGGCATCAATTTTGCCTTGCTGTGAGTTTATGAACATATCTAATGACTTCAGAAGGGTACTGTCAAGGGAGTCATTGAGGTAGGATAGGTTTTGCGTAGGAAATGCTTGCATGGCGTTTTCTGAAAAAAGCAAACAACATGGTTATGAACCTACCAACCTAGTGAAACCAAAAACAAAGAAAAGAAGGAATACATTGTTAACTACAAAATCAACATGTTTCTACGTTCACCTTTTTTTTCTTAAGAAATAAACCATTATCATCCATTAATTATTTACTTTTGTATATTATCCACAATCCACTACGATTCAATTAGGACATTCACACCCTTGGTCGAAGATTGTATGGTGCCATGTCTGTATGTTGTGCTGGCGTGGCCACTCTTTTTCCTTTCTGGGTACTTCCCCTACCCTTCGGAAAAGCAGACACTATTGTTGAAGGAATTACATCTCGAGCACCCTTAAAAGGTTTTAAACGACTTGCATGGACAATAGTAGTTCAGGTGGGCAGTTGCAGTTTAACGTTGATTGGTGATGTGATCTCAATAATTTGATAAGGACCTCTGTAGTTTGTTACAAATTTCTTCGTTTTTCCTTTAGCAATGTATGGGGTTGACAGCATCACCCACTGACCGATTCTGTAATTTGGATATTTAGCTTGGGACTTAATTAATCTTTCCTGTCTTTCCAAAGCCTTTGTATTAGATTTTTGAACCTTTTGCCATACATCCTTCATCACTCGACAGAAATCTTTTAATGTTTCTCTGGCTTTTCCGTTTTTCTGCCTCATTACATCAAAAGGGGACGGCATTTTTCCCCCATAGACCACTTCATAAGGTGACATGCCAGTTGCTTCATGCGTTTTGGCGTTGTATACCGACACGATTATTGGTAAATACGTATCCCAATTAGAATACTGTTCGTTAATATAATAACTAAGCATCTTGCCAATTGTCCGATGAACTCTTTCTGTGCGTCAGTTGCACTGAGGGTGTAACGGAGTTGTGCGTAATTTACGTATTTTTAGTAAGTGGCATAGCTGTTTCATTAATTCAGACATAAAATTAGATCCGTGATCTGTAATAATAGCTTCAGGTACGCCAAATTTAAGTATCCAGTTGTTAACTAAAGCTTGGGCAACTGTATTTGCTTGCTGATCTGGGAGACTCACCATAGCTAGATAGCGTGAAAAGTGATCTATAATCGAAAGAACATACTTATTACCAGCAGGTGTTTTATGAAATGGCCCGTAGAGATCCATTCCACAGATCTGAAATGGACATGAAGCCTCGGGGAGCCTCTGTAAGGGTATTTTTAAACGAGAAAGCTCAGCTCGTTGTGCGCACGCAATGCAATTACGAACGTACTGCGCAACATCCTGCTTTCTGGTTTGCCACCAAAATCCCTCTGCTACGCGTCTTTCGGTTGTCCGCTGTCCACCGTGTCCTGCAAGGATATGATCGTCGGCCTCTGCCATTATTTCTTTTCTAAGGTGTTGGGGAACAACAATTCGCGGTCCAAGTTTTGTTTTACGGCATAATACACCATCTTCAAAGCAAAATTGTTTTTGAGTTGCATATTTTTTGCATACTGTATCCTCATCTTGTGCCTTTCTCCAGTCCTCAGTATCTCGGCCTGTTGCTTCCAAAAGTGCTATTTTCCGACTTAGGCAATCTGCATTCGTGTGTTTTTTGCCTGGTTTATGGATAACTTCGAAATCCATTTCGGAAAGACATAGGGCCCAACGGGTGAGACGACTAGATGGATCCATTAACCCAAGCAACCATTTTAAAGCTGCGTGGTCTGTAATAACCTTGAATTTCCTACCACACAAGTAGCATTTAAAGTACTTGATGCCATAAATAACACTTAACAATTCTTTCTCCGTTGTGGAATAATTTCTTTCTGCCGTTGTTAGTTGTCTCGAAGCATAGGCTATGGGGTGTTCCGCGCCATTAATATTCTGACTGAAAACAACTCCTACCTGAATGACCACTTGCGTCACAGGATAAAATAAATTCTTTATTATAATCTGGGTAGGCTAATACTGGACTGTGTGTTAACTTATCTTTAAGGGTTTGAAATGCTGATACACAATCTTCAGACCAATGAAATTTTGCACCCTGTTTCAATAATTTGATTAAGGGTCGGACAATTTCAGAAAAATTTTGAACATATTTTCGGTAATACGATGCGAGACCAATGAAACTTTGTACTTCCTTAACGAGTTGTGGTGTTGGGAAGTCCTTAACTGCCGAAATTAATCGAGGACCTGTTTTAATTCCTTTTTCACTAATGACATGCCGTAGGTATGTAACCTCTGTCAATACAAAACTACATTTTTCCATATTTAATGTTAATTTAGCTTTTCTAAGTCTCTGAAAAACGTGACGCAGACGCACAGCATGTTCATTAATGTCTTTGGAGAATACAATAATATCGTCTAGATATACACAACATTGCTGAGTTTTCAGTCCTCGCAATACTCCATCGAGTAGTCTTTGAAAAGTTGCTGGTACATTTTTCAAACCGAAAAGCATTCTTTTAAATTACCAGTGGCCTCCAGGGGTAGAATATGCTGTTTTATGCCTATCTTCAGGTGCAACTTCCAATTGATGATATCCACTACGTAAATCGATTGTTGTAAAGTATTTACTGTTACCCAAACTGTCAATGACATCTGTAATGTTTGGAAGAGGATAAACATCTGAGATAGTTTGTTTGTTAAGGTGTCTGTAGTCACAACAAAATCTATATCGTTTCGTACCGTCGGGAGACTTCTTTGGAATAATTACAATATTTGAATTATGAGGCGAATCAGAATATTCTATAATTCCATCTTTTAGATGCTGTTCTAAAAATTCATCCAGTACTGGCTGTAAGTGATGCAGAACTCTATAAGGCTTACTATAAACTGGGGGGCTATTTCCTGTTGGGATCCTATACTGTGTGATATCTTTAGCTGGCAGTGGACCTTCTGCATTAAATAAATCTTGGAACTCAACTAAAACTGCTTCTATCGTGTCCCTATGATTTCCTTTCAAATGCTCAATCTTCTGGTGTAATGCGGTTTTATAGGCGTCTGGTTTCTGACCATCAGTAATATCTGACCAAATGAAATCTTCTTCTTTAAAAGTACTGACTGTAGCTACTAATATTCCCTTATGCAACTCTTTGTCCTCCCCTCCGAAATTGTCAATATGTACCGGTACTTTTCTTTCTCCCTCAACGTCTTGAACCCATGCAACACTTCTATGTACAAAACAATGTGATACATCTAATTCCTCATTTTCCTCTAGTGGCTTTATTAGACACATTGTATCTGTGGGTACAGTCGTGCTCAAAAGTATCTGAACGACCTGAATTGAATTTCGCCTGATTCGCATGCAACCCACATAACGCAGCTGTCTAGCAGGTCCTCTAATCGCTCCTTGGTACAGTCTTTTGACTATTGAAAATGGTTACAACAAGTCACCACCGGAAAACACTGCTCTGTATCGCAATAACTCAATATGTAAAGTAATACCACGATAAAAGAAATATCAGGGAACTCCTTATCTCAGAAAAGACTGTCCTTAAGGCTTGTACGCTCACATTTATTGCAATAAATGACGTACCTGAAATGTTACCACTCTCATTATGACGTCAGATAGGTAATGCACGTAGTAAGTTCGTCGTATTCATGATTTCCTCGTCAAACTAACATACGGTACCTGTTATTTAACACAAAATGACATTAAAAATTTAAGTTATTCACGAGCAGCTAGTTGAGAATATGTATGAACTTCAAATGACACGACTAACCGTCTCGTTCTGCATATGGATTCAAACCCAGGTCATGCAGACTAAGGTTTCGTGACTGACGGAAACTAACAGTCATTCCTGACTAGGCATACAGAGTGTGATATACCTCGATTTTAGACAGTATCAGTTAGCAAATATCAACTTTAAATTACATAACGTAAACATTTTTAACGGACGCGAATTCCTACCCAGCATCTATTGTCCCTGTTATCGAACTACGAGAGATGTTAAATATTGCTTCTTCACAAGTAACTTACTTGAAATGCCGCGAGGTAAAACTCTGTGGTGGATAGGGATTCAAACCCAGAACCTAATCGGGTTGTTATCGAAGCACAATCAACTGTGACATATCGGTTTTTCTCGGCAGTAGCTAGATGACTTAACTGAAATGACGAAACGAAACATTAATTTTTTCCTTCCCAGGACTGCAACCCGGCACCTATCGCTGTTATATTCTAGAGAAAACGAACGTTAAATATGGGTCTGTTAAATCAGCAGCGACATGTGAACATTTTTAAACTAGAAATAATATGACGAAGATTTCAGTGCTGACTGGGAATCGAACCCCACACATATCGTTATTGGCTTCACACAAACAGACGTCAGCTACCGAATTTTCCTCCACCAGCAGCTCGGAATAACATTCTTGAACTTACAGTCATCTCGCAAATAGTTATATGTCTCACTGGGAGACAAAAAGTCAGATATCGTTAGTGTTGACAACGAATGAAAATGCATTAAAAATCAAAATTATTATCCATCAGCAGGTAGGTGTTCTCATGCTAGAGCTTGGTAATTCATAATGAAAACATTGGCGCCGGGCAAGGATTCTAACCCATTCACGCGCAAAATGTGGAGATGTTGAGGAATCTGTACATTTGAACAAACAACAAATTGTAGTCGAGCTGTATTGTCACGAAGGGATCAAATTCGGCGTTAAGGGCGGTCTGAGCTGCATTCCCAGTTCAGAACCAGTTTATCGGCATACTGAAGCTCGAATAAAGGATGGAATAAGTGTCCCGTGACCCTACATAGCGTTTGTTTCGTCACTAGAAATAAATAACTAGTATAAGAAAGGATACTGGTGAATGAGTTTCTACATGTCGACACTCCTGACTTTACTGTGGTTCAACCTAACTTCTACTTGGTAGACAAGTAATATCATATTTAATGTGAATTTCAGACCACAATTCCATTACACCTTCTTCACTTGGCGTAGCCAGAATCGAAGAGAATATGTCCCTCCCTATCAAAAAGTATCGGCAGAAGTTGGAATGTAATCTAGTCCCTCAGTATACGAACCTAACATAAATCCAACAGACCACCAAATCCTCTTCTGTGTTACTCATTTTTCTATCATAACACCGATGCGGCACACTCGATGAGAATGCTGACACACAGGCTCCCTGTAGCGGATTGCAACATGTTCAGTACAGTTATTTACTTGGTTGACCGAATCGCCATGAACTAGCTGCCCCGGCTACCCAGTGCATACATACGACTCTATTTTGAAATCACCGAAATAAAATCACACAACTGCCACCTACACAGAACTGACATGTGTAGGATACAGAAATTTAAATAGGAAGTGTTCCTTTCCATTTGAGCTACTCTATTGCGCTATGTGTTTGTTGATACCGTCGTGCAGTGCAAAAGAAAAGCTGTAACTGTCTCTCTCTCAGAATTCTAGATCCGGCCTTATGCATTATCTCACAGCACTGTGGAATGCGAAAGTCCTGGAGGGACTGTTGTCCACTTCTGGAGCTGCTAGCTACTAGCGTAACGGTAAGCGTCGCGCACTGTTGATAAGGCGTCGCAAGTTCTATTACATCCGCTGCTAAACTTTTTAAAACGCAATTCTGCTGTCTGCTGACGTAATCAGTATAATGGAACTTTGAACATAATTCCCTTCACTTCTCAACCCAAAATAGTCGCATGTGGAAAAAGGGCTAACTTCTGCGACATTTTGTTCTTTTCAGGTTTAATAGACGGCCAGGCAGCAGATGCATCTTGAAGCTTTTGTATTATGTCTGGGGAGAGCGCATCGTGCCAAAATAGTCAGGAAAGTATTTTCTATATTAGCTGGCGTCTGGTAGTGGCATTTTCTTCTTCTTCAAACCTTGTTTGACAGCTTTAACTCAGTACAAGTTTTGTACATGCATGTAATCAATAAACTGCAAGTGCATTGTCAGACTGTTATAGATAACGTCAGAGAATTCGCATATATCGTTGATGATTAATTTCTCTCTCATGTTTAGTATTGTTTTAACAACACTAAAGGAAACCTTACGAAACTTGTGCCTTGTATTATAAGAAATGAAATAAAACTACCCACGACAACCTTACGACGAAAGTCTGTTGTAATAAAACTGAGTATCTGTACACAAACGTGCCTCTATCGGCACGAATTCGGAAAATACTCCTCACTTAGATTTCGATTGGGTCTGCGCTTAATTGGTATGCTGTGTCATACTCAACAGGTAGCCAAATGTGGCATTTCATAAATAAAGTTATGTATTCGTAGAAACCCAAAATTTGCTTGTCAGCAGCGGAAAGAGACATTACCTGTTGTGCAGCATTGTAAGTTTTTCACTATTGCACATTATGAGCTGGAAGTATTTTCTTGCAATTTGCTTATCAATTCATTTCCTTCGTACTTATCACCCTGGCGTGTGAGTCTTATGTGGAGAACAATATTGAATTTCGTGTCGTTGACGGTCGATTCGACTTTCTTCGCATACAGAAGCTCAAATAAAAGATGGAATAAGTGTCCCGTGATCCTACATAGCGTTTGATTCGTCACTAGAAATAAACAACTAGTATAAGAAAGGATACTGGTGACTGAGTTTCTACATGTCGACATTCGTGACTTTATTGTGGTTCAACCTAACTTCTACTTGGTAGCGAAGGAATATCATATTTAATGTGAATTTCAGACCACAATTCCATTACACCTTCTTCGTTTGCCGTAGCCAGAAGCGAAGAGAATATGTCCCTCCCTATCAAAAAGTATCGGCGGATGTTGGAATCTAATCTAGTTCGTCAGTATACGAACCTAACATAAATCCAACAGACCACCAAATCCACTTCTCTGTTACTCATTGCACATTATGAGCTGGAAGTATTTTCTTGCAATTTGCTTATCAATTCATTTCCTTCGTACTTGTCACCCTGGCATGTGAGTGTTATGTGGAGAACAATATTGAAGTTCGTATCGTTGACGGTCGATTCGAATTTCTTCAGAGACGCTTGTATTGTGAAGCAGTTTGGCAGTCAGAAAGTCGAGATCTATGACCATTAACATAACTTACTGAGTCGATCTGCGAAGAGGATTTTATGTGTGAAGGTTTTCTTCTGATTTCGTTTCAGAATTTTTTCTGGAAATTCACAGCTCCATAAAAAAAATCAGTAAAATAAGCTCGCACACCCTGTCAGAACTGACGACCCCTTGAACAGTTGCGACACAAGACACGGGCGGTACCACGGGGCGACGGAGACATTGCTGCCGGCCTGCGACTCTCATCATGGTGTTGGTCGCTCAGCCTCATAACGCAACGTGAAAGATAATAAAAGTTGTCACTTATGTAAAGAATAGCATTCCTTTATTCAAAAAATTGAATTTTCTGTCTCAGTGTCTTAGTTAACACGAGGATTACATAGCACAAGTCAATCAAATGGAAAGGGAATATCAAGTGAATTTATCGAGTCAATTCAGTACAATACGCGAAAGTGATTGCACGGTCACAGTGTTGCCAAATGTTTGTGATGATGTTGCCAATTCTCAGCTGTGCTAGGATCAGCTCTGCAGCCTTATAGGAGGAGAATCCCGAGCTGGTGTCAAAGGAGGACACGGAGAGGAGGCGCGGGGTTTGGTTAATATGCAGCGTTTTCTCCTAACAGTAGTGTCAAACATGCAGGTGTGCAATCTTCCATCACGATTACATTTTCCCACAAAATATATACGAATTAAACACTTACCTTGTCACTTTGTGACAAAAGATTATTTCAGTTCAATAAAAAGTGTTTGGAAATCCGCTTTGCCCACCTGTCACGGAAAGTAAGATAACAAATACTTTGCACCTCGAAATCGATTGCATCTATGTGCAGTCTTGTGATCATATAAGTAGAATTTCATGAATTGCACGATAATGTAGAAAAATGTTGGTGCGAATGGAAGCTGTAAGAACCACAGTTAACTAATTATTCTGTATCACGTAATAATCAATTCATTTGAATATTCAGAAGAGAAGAAACTAAAAATGATGCCCATTAGAAGACGGAAACTAAAGTGCAGGTGCGGGCACTGTGCAGATCTGCGCTTTTTCATCTTCACATCTATACTAATAGTGCATACTAACCAGCGTATTCATTGCTTTCGTAATGTTTCCCTCTTGTTTAGTCTTCTAATGATGAACTGGATCCACACCCATGAGTCTCATTGTTTCTTTGTATCCTTCCATCTACTATCTTTGTGTATTATTGTATCTTTGCGATTACCCTCGTATACTTGTGTGTAAACGCCTTCCAATGCCCCCCTAAAGGAAGACAAGGATACACAGTCTAGCTTCGATATTACAAATACGCCTCAGTTTGTGGACGAACGCAGACTTAGGTTGATAATCATTTTGAATATTTAGCAGTCGTGTACCCATTGGTGGTAATCTCGTTTTCAACCAATGATTCCCACAGCTACAGGAACATTACTTGAGATACCTCTCAGACAAAATTCTTACGCAGTGCTATCAGACGAAAAGATCATAGTGACACAAACTGTGGGAAGTTTGTTTTACAATCTTCGTACCTGGATGAAGAGCTTTTCCTATTTAAGATATCTATGAACGTTGCTGCATAAGACGATTTAAGAAGAAACTAAATTCCTTCAGCTAAATCGTGGTTCGTGAATCGTTTATCGGCCGTACTCTGCCGCATTTCGCTGGTTGGAAGGCAGAAAGCTTACTGACAAATTTCACAGAAGGTAAAGGGAGACGAAATGTCTCTCACTGGAAGGTCCTGTCGTTTTATTTAAATGGTTACAAAATCAGGTAAAACGAACAGCGAGGTTGTCAGTATAAGCACATAACTGTTGTCAATAAGATGTTGCACCGCCCAGGGCCTGTAATAATAAAGGACCCGTTTAGGTCAGACATGTTGTATACAGAAGTGGAAGAGAGAGCACCACTAAATTCTACAATCTGTATGCATTGCATACACACAGAAATTACTGTTACACTGTACTTACGGAGCCCAATGAGTGAATTTCATATTTTCAGGTGAGAAAGAGCACTGGCAAACAGTCTTCGCTACATTAGGTTACTTAAACTGGTGTCATCCTGAGCTAGAATTTATGGTCAGCGACTAAGTGTAAGGACAGTTCGCAACTGTGAAATACTTTCCTACATTAGAGAAGCGAACATTAAATTTGAAACAATATTGCAAAAATTTTGGACTTGGATAGTTCAGAATGAAAATCTTTCTGTTTATCGCAAAGGAAAACAATTCATTTTCTAAAACATTCTCTCTCATACACAACTTGAAACAGGCCACATCGACCAAATCATATGGAAGAACTGACAGCGACGTATATCGGGAGGCAGTAAGACCCCTTGGCTTTTGGTTAGGCAGTATTCGACAGCCATTCCTAGGAGCAAATAAATGAAGAAAGGCAGCGCGTTTTTGTTATCAAGTAACGTCTTCATCTATTACTTTAGTTTTAATGTGCTCTACGAGTAATTGCTGATGTTTGGTATTCACTTGAAAAGGATGCCGTAGACAGGGAAAGAACCTGTTCTTGGGCAACTACTTCCATAATGACCAAAAGGCCTTAAATGATCTTCAAGCACATGGGTTAAAGCAGCGGTATGAAGAAAATAATAGTAATTATGACGGTAATAATCGAATTATCCGGTAACTTCACACTTCACAGTGGATTTTCTCGAACTAAGAAACTTGCTGAATTAGTGAAAATTTCAAATCGTCTTCACATCGAGACTATGATGCCTAGAAGAGTCTTTATATCCTGCTGACATGAGAATAGCATAATCTCCACGTCAGAAGCTTGCTTCTATTTAACCATTTAATAGACTCGCATTTTTTCCACCGTGACTAATTTTGTAAGCTAAGCACATCATCCGTTACAGCACACTCCTGGGGCTGGGAAATGTTGCCACAATGGCCTGGTGGAACGAGCTATCACAAGTGCAATGTGTGGGTTCAGGCATTTACTTTTAAGAGGCACAAACACATTTACTTTACCTCTGGTAACCTCAAGAGAAAGATGTTATAATCCAGAATACGCATTACACGTAACGTTCCTTCATTACCAAATGGGCAGAGCAGGTTTATGTTGTTAAATGACATAGGTGGAGGTTATGGTAGACAGAAATACTGTCGCCAGTAAACTTACTTACATTAGAAAATTTCATTTTATTTGATGAACCGATAGCCATTTAAAGGAACAGGGCACTTATTTTACTTGTACTTGATTGAACTAGAGACACTGAAAAATTTGATGCTGGACTGTGATTCGAATTCGTATCTCCTCTTTGGAGGATCAGAATCTCTTGGAGCAGTTTAGTTCAATAATTTCGTTCCTTTTCCCAAGACTGCAATATTCGCTAGGTCTCCTCCAAAGGTAAGTATGTGGGTCCGAATCCTGATCCAGCACAAAATTATTCATAATTTCATTTCAAGCCCTATCAAGTGCACACCGGCCTGTTAGTGAAAATTAACGTGCATTTTTAATGTCTGTTCATGTGTTGCCAACAACTTCTGGTCAAACACGCACACATGTTACTGTTGGTGAGTAAGCAATTGATAATTAAGCTATGTTCGTGGACGATAAAGATGAACGATAGGAGTGCGGTTCGACTGCACTCAGGCACAAAAATTTGTATCCTTATTTTAGATTCAAACAACTAGCAGCTGGTAAGAAACACCGACACGTAACACTTGATTTTACTTAGTTAACAATCCGATTACGTGTTGGGTTCGTATCTCCATCACAGAACTTCACATCATGTGTTTCATCTTTAAATTTATACACACTTTGTTACTTCTGAATTGAGGTATATGAGACATCTTTCGTGCTTAGTTAACAGGAATGAAAGCGTCTTGATAGGAGTCCGGTTTATTACAAAAACTGTCGTCTTTTATTTTCAAGTTTAGATTCGGTTACTGATATTGGCGAAAATTTCGGTAATTCATGACTCTTCATTGCTAGTCAGCAATATGATTAGATTAGATTAATACTTGTTCCATATACCATGAACACGACATTTCGTAATGATGTGGAACGTATCATTTTAATGAAAGATTTCTTTACATACCAGTAATTAATTTCTTTACAACAATTTTTTTATCCTCTCTCTAATTCTTTTTCATTTCTCTCTCTCTCTCTCTGTCTCTCTCTCCCTCTCTCTATCTCTCGCTCTCTTCTCTCTCTCTCTCTCTCTCTCTCTCTCTCTCACACACACACACACACACACACACACACACATTCTTTTTATTTTTTATTTTTATTTTTTTGTGGTGTTCGACTATCGGCGAGGCACGAAAACGACCGTGAATGAGTTTCTTAATTTTTGAGTACAGATACGAAAGAAATATAAAAACAACTAGGAGAGTAACTGATTTATGATGCTTAGTTAGCAGTCAGGAACTACGCTCCAGTCCCTAAACCTAGTTACAGAAATGCGTATCAGACACATTACGTATTCCACGCCGTAGCAGCCTCTTCTTTGAGACGCCAGCTATGGTCACCTTCCAGCCCCCTGTAGGGTCACATCGGTTCGTGTTCTTCCTGCTGGGACTGTAACTGAGATTTGGCTACAAGGTAAGGTATGTTTGGCAACTCTGTGATCGACGAGTTACTTCCTTGTGTGCACTGAATTAAGCCTCAGAGTTCACTTGATTTTTCTTGTCATTTCCTTTGAATGATCTGAGTTATTATCGCTTGCGGTGTAACAGAAGATTGTAAATTTACGGTTTTCAGCTCAGGAAAGTCGTTGCACATGGAAATTGCAACTAATCTCGTCCTTTAAAGAGCGGTTTACGAGTTCTAGGCACTATTGGCCTTTTAAGAGGAGGGCACAACATATACCTCTTCGCTGGCCGTGTGGTGACGTGCTTACCTATGAAAAAGCGTCTGTTATGGCTCACGGTTCCAGTCTCGCTGACTGCAAAGTTTTTATCCCTTCTGTGAAACAGCTGCAAGCAGTCAGATCAAACATCGATAAGCAAATCGCAAGAAATACTTTCAGCTCATAATGTGCAATGGTGAGAGAATTACAATGCTGCACAACAGGTAATGCCTCTTTCCGCTGCTGACAAGCAAATTTTGGGTTTCTACGAATACATAACTTTATTTATGAAATGCCACATTTGCCTACCTGTTGAGTATGACACAGCATACCAATTAATCACAGACCCAATCGAAATCTAAGTGAGGAGTATTTTCCGAATTCGTGCCGATAGAGGCACGTTTGTGTGAAGATACTCAGTTTTATTAAAACAGACTTTCGTCGTAAGGTTATCGTTGTTAGTTTTATTTCATTTCTTATAATACAGTGCACAATATTCGTAAGGTTTCTTTTAGTGTTGTTAGAACAATAGTAAACATGAGAGAGGAATTAATCATCAACGATATATACGAATTCTCTGATGTTATCTATAACAGTCTGACAATGCACATGCAGTTTATTGATTACATGCATGTAAAAAACTTGTTCTGAGTTAAAGCTGTCAAAAAAGGTTTGAAGAAGAAGAAAGTGCCACTACCAGACGACAGCTAATATGGAAAATACTTTCCTGACCATTTTGGCACGATGCGCTCTCCCCAGACATAATACAAAAGCTTCAAGATGCATCTGCTGCCTGGCCGTCTATTAAACCTGAAAAGAACAAAATGTCGCAGAAGTTAGCCCTTTTTCCACATGCGACTATTTTGGGTTGAGAAGTGAAGGGAATTATGTTCAAAGTTCCATTATACTGATTACTTCAGCAGACAGCAGAATTGCGTTTTAAAAAGTTTAGCAGCGGATGTAATAGAACTTGCGACGCCTTACCAACAGTGCGCGACGCTTACCGTTACGCTAGTAGCTAGCAACTCCAGAAGTGGACAACAGTCCCTCCAGGACTTTCGCATTCCACAGTGCTGTGAGATAATGCATAAGGCCGGATCTAGACTTCTGAGCAAGAGACAGTTACAGCTTTTCTTTTGCACTGCACGACGGTATCAACAAACACATAGCGCAATAGAGTAGATCAAATGGAAAGGAACACTTCCTATTTAAATTTCTGTATCCTACACATGTCAGTTCTGTGTAGGTGGCAGTTACGTGATTTTATTTCGGTGATTTCAAAATAGAGTCGCATGTATGCACTGGGTAGCCGAGGCAGCTAGTTCATGGTGATTCGGTCAACCAAGTCAATGACTGTACTGAACATGCTGCAAACCACTACAGGGAGCCTGTGTGACAATACAGCTCGACTACAACATTTTGTTCGTTCAAAACTGCAGATTCCTCAACATCTCCACATTTTGCGCGTGAATGGGTTAGAATCCTTGCCCGGCGCCAATGTTTTCATTACGAATTACCAAGCTCTAGCATGAGAACACCTACCTGCTGATGGATAATAATTTTGATTTTTAATGCATTTTCATTCGTTGTCAACACTAACGATATCTGACTTTATGTCTCCCAGTGAGACATATAACTATTTGCGAGATGACTGTAAGTTCAAGAATGTTATTCCGAGCTGCTGGTGGAGGAAAATTCGGTAGCTGACGTCTGTTTGTGTGAAGCCAATAACGATATGTGTGGGGTTCGATTCCCAGTCAGCACTGAACTCTTCGTCATATTATTTCTAGTTTAAAAATGTTCACATGTCGCTGCTGATTTAACAGACCCATATTTAACGTTCGTTTTCTCTAGAATATAACAGCGATAGGTGCCGGGTTGCAGTCCTGGGAAGGAAAAAATTAATGTTTCGTTTCGTCATTTCAGTTAAGTCATCTAGCTACTGCCGAGAAAAACCGATATGTCACAGTTGATTGTGCTTCGATAACAACCCGATTAGGTTCTGGGTTTGAATCCCTATCCACCACAGAGTTTTACCTCGCGGCATTTCAAGTAAGTTACTTGTGAAGAAGCAATATTTAACATCTCTCGTAGTTCGATAACAGGGACAATAGATGCTGGGTAGGAATTCGCGTCCGTTAAAAATGTTTACGTTATGTAATTTAAAGTTGATATTTGCTAACTGATACTGTCTAAAATCGAGGTATATCACACTCTGTATGCCTAGTCAGGAATGACTGTTAGTTTCCGTCAGTCACGAAACCTTAGTCTGCATGACCTGGGTTTGAATCCATATGCAGAACGAGACGGTTAGTCGTGTCATTTGAAGTTCATACATATTCTCAAGTAGCTGCCCGTGAATAACTTAAATTTTTAATGTCATTATGTGTTAAATAACAGGTATGGTATGTTAGTTTGACGAGGAAATCATGAATACGACGAACTTACTACGTGCATTACCTATCTGACGTCATAATGAGAGTGGTAACATTTCAGGTACGCCATTTATTGCAATAAATGTGAGCGTACAAGCCTTTAGGACAGTCTTTTCTGAGATAAGGAGTTCCCTGATATTTCTTTTATCGTGGTATTACTTTACATATTGAGTTATTGCGATACAGAGCAGTGTTTTCCAGTGGTGACTTATTGTAACCATTTTCAATAGTCAAACGACTGTACCAAGGAGCGATTAGAGGACCTGCTAGACAGCTGCGTTGTGTGGGTTGCATGCGAATCAGGCGAAATACAATTCAGGTCGTTCGGATACTTTTGAACATGACTGTACCTCGGGGTCAACGGTCATCCAGAAAAGTTTTCCTGAGCCAAATGGTATCTTATCCCACGAATCAACCTTCAAGGACGTTGCACGCAGTGTCCTTTGCAGCGGTGTCACTTAGCCGAAACACTGTTCCGCTAAGTTCTACAGTTTGCTGTCTGAGTTCGATTTTAGCGTGATGTTTACTCAGCAAATCCAGCCCTAGGATCGCGTCGTACTAGTCAGTCACCTTTGTTACCACTTCTACATCTTGAAATTGTACACCGTGAATATAGAAAACCAATGATGTACATCGTAATGACTTCACTGTACCTCCTCCTACTCCACTCAATCTATACCTTGGAGGGTCATATTTCTTTTCTCCAATACATTCATTACTTACTATTGATACGTTTGCACTTGTATCCACCAGTATCCTTGCCTCTTTATCCTGTATGGTTGCAGATAACCAGCATTCCGCCTTCACATTCGCCTTAATGGCATGAAATTTTATTGCGAACGCCTGGCGGCGGCTCCAATACTCCCGTTTGAGTTTAACTGATTTCTATTTCCAAAAACTTTCTTAGACCTGCATTCCTTGAATGTGTGACCTATTCTTTGACAATTAGCGCATTGAGGTTGTCTGCAATTTTTTGCTATATGTCCCTGTCGATTACACCTAAGACATCGCACTCCTGCTGAAAATACATTTCGCTTCTCCTTGTATCTGGTGGCAATGTCTATTTCTTCGGAAGCCGTCGCCACAGATACAGCTTCTGCAAAATTTTTAGGAAACTCTGCCCTGACACGACGGGACGTTTCAGGAGGTAAGCCACGTAAATGTGTATCCAGAACTCTATCTTCTGCCTCTTGTAAAATAACTTCATTTGTTTCATCACTAGTTGTCAACTGATAAGGTGTTAATATTAACTTTTCTAATCCTATCTACAAAGCTTTCTAACGACTCGTTTTGCCTCTGAGTAATAGTGTGTAATTTTTCCCTATAAAATCTACAGTTTTTCTGTTTTTGAAAACGTTTAAGTAATTCTTTCTTCAATTCCTCAAATGTTCGAGCATTCCGTGATTCTTCATGGTATAATACGTGTGCTTTAGCCTCTTCTAGCAATCTTAACTTTGTCATTTGTAAGAGCTGTTCATCTGACCATGATCCTAACTTTGCAGCTGCTACTAAATCATCAAAAAAGGCTGTTATGTCCTCGCCAGGTTTACCTTTAACAGGAGTTACCAAAGCTGTTGATGAGGAATCTAGGGTGGGAGGGATCGAACTGGTTTGCCTAAACTCACACAACTGTTTAAATAATGGTTGGTTGTTGGTTGGTTGTTTTGGGGAAGTAGACCAGACAGCGAGGTCATCGGTCTCATCGGATTAGGGAAAGATGGGGAAGGAAGTCGGCCGTGCCCTTTCAGAGGAACCATCCCGGCATTTACCTGGAGTGATTTAGGGAAATCACGGAAAACCTAAATCAGGATGGCCGGACGCGGGATTGAACCGTCGTCCTCCCGAATGCGAGTCCAGTGTCTAACCACTGCGCCACCTCGCTCGGTAAATAATGCATTATTATCGTTTTTAAGCTGTGCTATTTGGTTAACTAAGCTCTGAATAGCTTCCTCAGTAGAAACCGCTTGTGGTGCTGACTCTGTACGATTTCGTGTCATAATTTTACAAACTATTAGGTACACAATCTTACTACACTGAATTACAAAGATGTTTAAATATTTTTGGCAAACTCTTAAAATTATGAGAGAAAATACACTTCCAAATAAAGAAAATATTACGACTGCTATGAAAACCTCTATCCTTTCACACTTTAAATAAACTAACTGTGGACCTTTAGTGACTGTCATTCACACCTCATATTGAGCCAAGGAATTTTTCTCTGACACCAAATGTAACACTTCTGACACTAATGTAAGTGGGGTTTTCTCTTTTGATTCTAGTCAATTGTCAGGAGGAGCATTACTGCAAAGGGCATTTGATTCTAAAGCATTATGACAGGATGAAAAACACTAAATAAATTACTTTTTCTCTCGCAACAACATGTGGACAGGGTGGGTTGTTCCTTGGCTTGGGTATGAGGTAGAATGAAACAGCATTTTTACATAAGATAACTTTTATTGAAGATTTGTACAACTGTTCCCTTACTGGATGTTCTGGCTCGGAGAGCGGCAGCTGTGTCGTTTACGAAGCCTTCTGCTGCGGCGTTTGATTACGCCTGGCGGCGTGTATCTCGTGTCACCGTCTCGCCCAGTTGACTACAGACGCGCATCGTGCTATGGCCCGTTTAATTATTGAGAGCGAAGTCGTGCATCGGACGGTGATACCTTGGATGTGGCGTCCCAGTGTTTCTCTTCTCTAAGCGGCCGCGTGTGTTGTGCGTCGGCCAGCGGAGCGGCGCGGCGGGGGAAGGCCAGTGTCCCGGACTCGAACAACGGACTCCTGTTTGCCAGTCTTCGGCTGTCATATCTTCATCCCAGCTCACAGGTGACTGCTGATGTGAGGCCGTCTCCTTCCCGTCCTCACGAGACACCCGGGTACGTAAAAATCAGTCTTCAAATACCTTCTCACTTCTGTCTTCTGGCGGCGAGGCTGCTGCTTGCTATTCCATTACAGCGGCGGACTTGGTGCTTCTGTGTACGATGTAGTCTCTTCCTGCATGACGGTCTTCAGCACCGAAAGTGAACTGATAGCTACTGCTACTCTCCTTCTCGGGCCCACTGCGTCTCGCATATTTATTCACTTCAATTCACTGGAGGTGAACGACTTCACGGTCATTGCCTCTTCTGTCACGTTGAAAAGCTTCTCGAAGAATCTTCTTAACGTCGGCCATTGGCTCTTGGAATGTAGGCGAGGGCCTTTGATCACATGTGACTATTGAGAAACACGTGAGCCGGTCGGGCGATACCCTGACGGCTGAATCGGCAGCGTCCGCTTATGTGGGGAGGGTGATGGCTTCTTCTGAACTTGCTGACTTCATGGTCATTGGCTCTTCTGTCACTGCTGCTCTGCCCGCTGTTTGCCAGTGTATAATTCTTCTAATCTAAACTAAGTTTATCATTTATTTTTTAATTTCTACTTCACTTCACATTGATTTCACCAATTTATTTACCTATCTTAAGTACCACTCTACAGTAGGGGAACTCATATGTCCAAAAAATTTGTTAAAAATGTTGGCTGGGACAGTTAACACCACTAAATAATAGAAATGCAATGCCGGAAAAAATTAGTACACTCATTTAGAGGTTTCCCATTCACTCAAGATTTTTGCGGCAACAGTGCGTATGAAGTGCACGAAATGATAACATTTAGAGATCAGTAGCTCAAGCGATTCTGAGGTACCAGGTATCGACACATGATGAAACACCTGTACGTGGTGTAGCCTCCGCGGGTGGCGATGCAGGCATCGACTCTGGCATGCAGTTGATTGTACAGAGGGCGAATGCCGTCCTGTGATATGTTATGCCACGCCAGCTCGACATGTTCATGTAGTTCCGTAGGAGTTGTTGGTTGACGAGTCGCATCATCACCATCTGGGATGAGGCCAGAGTGTTTTGTACGCATGAATCCTGCAACACAGCGCTCGCCAAGTCTACGCCGTACGCGCAAAAGCCATCACTTTTGTGCACGCAAAATCTTCTTTCATCGCTTAAGACCACGTTGCACCAGTCCACCTTCCAAGTAATTCTCTAATGGACCACTCGAGCAATGCACATTGATGCTGTGGCGTGTGCGTGCCTGTTGTCAAACTGCTAATAATCAATTCTCAATAGTTCACGTTGACACGTCTGGGCTCACAGGCGCTTTTATCCATGCTGCAGTAGCCACTGCTGCCCGTACTATACGACGATCATGGTGCGTGTCTGAGCTCCGTGGAAGTCCAGAACATCGTCTACGGGTGTGAGAATGTTTACATGATCACCATCGTTGCGCAACTGAAGCAGCGCGTCCAACTTGTGTGGCAGTTCCCCAAAGTACCATCCTGTCACTCGGAAGGCCACAATTTTACTTCTATGAAACTCGCTCAGTTGGCTGTGGGAAGCACAGATGCGTGTCCATGGTATGGTTGGCTGCTAGCTCCACGTGGCTGCTCACACTGAGCCTTCTGGCTCTGAGTATATCCTATTAAAGGGTAAACACGGATGGTGCTCTCGTCACTATGCCACTAAACTATGTTGGCGGTCGATGTTCAAACCATTATCAGTACATCTACCATCCCCCAGATGGCATAAGCCGTCGTCAGAACAAAATCGAAGTCATCTTGCCAGGAGTAGTAATTTTTTCCGGCACTATGCGTCACCTCAAGACCTTAGAGCTTTAAACCTGCCAAAAACCTGTCACGAACATTATTCTGATTAGCTGAGCAATTCACGATTATAACATTTACTTTACGCAGAGTACCACTGCCATAAATTTATTGAAGGTTTATATCACTGTTCCCATCCAGGTTCTTAATTTATTATTTTACGCGTTATCATCAGTACAGTTCGGAGGAACGACTGATGAGTGATAATCCCAATAATCGTCGCAACCCGCTACTTTGGATAGTAGATACGGTCATAGCGATCCGGTAGCAGGCCTGCTAACCAGCATGGCCAACAGTCACATCAATTCTGCTCAAGTCAGACACTTTCTTTTACGCTTACAACAGAAAGCCTCGATTCTCTTGATGAACGTACGTATAAAGTGCATACAACATTTACTATAGCTTTTGATATACAGTCAACTGTTTCATAGGAGATACAAAAATGATTGTATTAGTTTCAGATTTCCAGAGTGAGATTTTCACTCTGCAGCGGAGTGTGCGCTGATATGAAACTTCCTGGCAGATTAAAATTATGTGCCCGACCGAGACTCGCACTTGGGACCTTTTCCTTTCGCGGGCAAGTGCTCAGTGTTTAATTCTGTTTCATGTATACTTAATGGTTTTCTATCAGGGGCCTCACTGTAGTCATCAAACAGTGCTAGTTCTGCAAAGTTCGCAGGAAAGCTTCTGTAAAGTTTGGAAGGTAGGAGACGAGGTACTGGCAGAAGTAAAGCTGTGAGGACGTGTAGTGAGTCGTGCTTGGATAGCTTCGCTGGTAGAGCACTTGCCCGCGAAAGGCAAAGGTCCCGAGTTCGAGTCTCGGTCCGGCACACAGTTTTAATCGGCCAGGAAGTGTCATAGTTACAGAATATTTACAAATGTAGATACAAAGTAGTCACAGAGTCTTAACATTTATTGAATACGTCTTTCAACCTTTGTCCCATCTATGCCGTATACTTCTGTCACCCCTATTTCAGCCATTTCATATAACCTTTCTACTGCGTTTTTCACTTTCGCATTTACTGAATTGCATAGCTTTTCTCTCCCATCCCCCACATCTTCGTTTTGCCTATAGTTAACTATAATTATATCGTTACCATCCGTGCATCGCTTCCTTGAAATTCTTAATATTATTTTTAAATACTTGACCAGGATCTGTAACAACGATATCCACGGCAGTATACGACATAACACTTCCCGACTTTCAATGTTAGACCCACCCCAGATGATGATCGCCTGTTGAATTTCGTCATGATTTGTTCAGGAAAGCCGTTTAAATTCATAATGAATGACAACAGTTTTGCCGAGGAAAAGAAAGCTTCACGATAAGTGGACCCTGAGTTCCCGTGCTGCATCGAACGAGTGTTGCAAGGAACAAAAGACAAGTACACACATTCTAGAAGAAATCCAATAGACAATTTGTGAACAAGCGGCTACGAAAGCCTCAATAGTTTTTTATGCCAAGATTTTCGAGCAAATTGGAGACTCTTCTACATTAATGCTCGCGACGTACAGAGCATTTCAGCATCAAGTGTCCTCTCTCAGATTTACAACGGTGACATCATGTGTGTAATGGGCTGTTTTAATGGGCCGTCGTTGAGAGGTAGTGGAGCGCTACTTCGGTCTGTCACCGTGGCGTAGGACTCTCTCACCTAGCCGTTCTGGGTTCGATCGATGGGCGAGAGAGTCGGGATCACACCGAAGATGAGGGTGTCCACAGAAAGACTAAAGTAAATCCCTTTATTGTTACATCCCCTGTATCGACGACGTCTTTGTCGAGTGCACAGGGAGCGGCACACCACGCGCCACAGTCATCGGAGAAGAGGCGTTTAAACAGGTCACCAGCCCGCCACTCTGAGTCACGCTCTCCCTCCAGCGCTCAGAGGATTTCTACAGGTGGAGCTGCGGACTGTACCAGAGACGCTGTCTTCACTCCGACAGGCGTGCACCAAGGCTCTCCGCTCCATCTACTCAACACGGCCGGTATGCCAAACTACCTCCATTACTCCACTTCTTCCTGTATGCCGATGACACTGCTTTCAAATCGTTCAAATGGTTCTGAGCACTATGGGACTTAACATCTGTGGTCATCAGTCCCCTAGAACTTAGAACTACTTATACCTAACTAACCTAAGGACATCACACACATTCATGCCCGAGGCAGGATTCTAACCTGCGACCATAGTGGTCGCGCAGTTCCAGACTGTAGCCCCTAGAACCGCTCAGCCACTTCGGCTGGCGACACTGCTTTGCTGTCTATCGTACTGTGCAGAAGGCCCAACGGTTCCTCCAGATCCACCTCAATCAATTTTCCTCCTGATGTAACCAGTGGTTCCTCAAAATCAACCCTTTTAAAATCCAGAAAATAATTATAGAACTCACCATACGCACCTTCCCTCTTCACGCCTTGTACCTTGCCATTTACGATTCCATGCTGCTAAATAAAACACTAAAATATCTTGGACTAACAATCGACCAGGAACTAACGTGAGAACCTCGCCTACTAACAATCTAACTGAAAGCCACAATAGTCTAAATTTCCTAACTGGCCGAACTTGGGGGCTGCACCTCTCCACAATCCTCCACACTTACATAAGCTTGATCCGATCCAACCGCTGTTATGCAAATGTTGCATGGACCACCGTTGTTCTTCTATGATTTTCTCCAGACCCTGGAACGCCATGCACTCCGCCTCACTTTCCGCAAGGATGACTTACCACCTCATAAACATTGGCACCTCTCCTCACTCACACTGAAGACCTCCAATCAATCCACACCATCCGCAAACTCGACTCGAATAATTCTATAGTTTCCCTTCAGTTTTCCAGTCCTCATATGCTGCACCCGTTACCAACACATCTCGCTGACCGTACACCTACACACCCTCCACATACTCTCCCGAAAAAATTTCAACCATTTCCCTCTCCCAGATTATCAACTGTGCACTGACATTTACCTATCATATCAGCTATAAGTCCTCGCCAACTATTCCACCTCATCAGGGCTACCTCTGCCTCCCCTCCCCACATTTACTTTTGTATCCCGCCTGGAAGGCGGCGGGTGGGTAGGAGCAGGAAAAGGTGAAAATCTCTCGATACTGCAGTTTGAATTAAAATCACTTTTACTTTAGGAACAAAAGTAATATAGAACTTTACCCTGAGGTGCGAAGCTGAAGCGAAGTGCTCCGGCCGTGTCCTCTTGATCAAATGGGCAGAATCAGGAGCGGAGCTCGTAGCTCTCTCCCGCTTCGGCTAGAGTGCGCTATCGTAGGTGTCCGTCGTAGTGCCAACTATAGAACTTGTATTTACGCCGTGGCATCGTTGCTACCGATACCTCATTTACTTACACTCTTTTTTCTCGTCTACCTTACTTTTCCCACCCCAACCCCCTAATCCCAACATCTATTATCCCCACCTTTACCCCCTCCACTCCAACCCCCCCCCCCCCCCTCTTGTCCGCACACCACTCTTACACCATCGATACAACGCACCATTCCTCCATCCTAATTTCACCACATTCCTACCTCCTCACCAGCGAACCTCCTTCCCCTTCAACAGCAGACTTTCCATTCTATGACAGGTCCTTCCAGTTTTCAGGGCCAGGAAAGCGCTTCTTTTAAATATCAGACTTTCGGCATCATGTTTTAAATGTTTTTAAATGTACTCTTATTGTGTTTCGTTTTACCTATTATTATTACTGTTTTCAACTAGAAGTGCCTATTTATTGTATACATAAAAACTTCCATTTTCTTTTCACGTCTAAGAAGTTTTAAATTCATTGCAGTATCTCACCTTTCTGCTTCTTCCTTCTCGTCTCATTCAGTTTTTGTCAACTGTCTGAAGGGCGTGTTGACTGTACTTCTGACAGCCCCCCCCCCTCCCCTCTGCCCCCCATTCATATGCAGCGCGGGTGGATGAAATAACAATTTTTAAAAAACAACAAATTAAAAAATAGCTGCGCCCATCTCGGAAGATTCGCAATCAGAAAACAACGACGTACTACCACGACGCTATTGATACGCTGTGGCTGAAACAGTTAACCAGTGATAACAATTACTGTAACTGTTGTTGTTGTTGTTGTTGTTGTGGTCTTCAGTCATGAGATTGGTTTGATGCAGCTCTCCATTCTACTCTATCCTGTGCAAGCTTCTTCATCTCCCAGTACCTACTGCAACCTACATCCTTCTGAATCTGCTTAGTGTATTCATCTCTTCGTCTCCCTCTACGATTTTTACCCTCCACGCTGGCCTCCAATACTAAATTGGCGATCCCTTGATGCCTCAGAACATGTCCTATCAACCGATCCCTTCTTCTAGTCAAATTGTGCCACAAACTTCTCTTCTCCCCAATTCTGTTCAATACCTCCTGATTAGTTATGTGATCTACCCATCTAATCTTCAGCATTCTTCTGTAGCACCACATTTCGAAAGCTTCTATTCTCTTGTCCAAACTAGTTATTGTCCATGTTTCACTTCCATACATGGCTACACTCCATACAAATACTTTCAGAAACGACTTCCTGACACTTAAATCTGTACTCGATGTTAACAAATTTCTCTACCTCAGAAACGCTTTCTTGCCATTGCCAGTCTACATTTGATATCCTCTCTACTTCTACCGTCATCAGTTATTTTGCTCCCCAAATAGCAAAACTCCTTTACTACTTTAAGTGTCTCATTTCCTAATCTAATTCCCTCAGCATCACCCGACTTAATCTTAATTCGACTACATTAAATTATTCTCGTTTTGCTTTTGTTAATGTTCATCTTATATCCTCCTTTCAAGACACTGTCCATTCCGTTCAACTGCTCTTCCAAGTCCTTTGCTGTCTCTGACAGAATTACAATGTCATTGACGAACCTCAAAGTTTTTATTTCTTCTCCGTGGATTTTAATACCTACTCCGAATTTTTCTTTTGTTTCCTTCACTGCTTGCTCAATATACAGATTGAATAACATCGGGGATAGGCTACAACCCTGTCTCCCTCCCTTCCCAACCACTGCTTCTCTTTCATGTCCCTCGCCTCTTATAACTGCCATCTGGTTTCTGTACAAATTGTAAATAGCCTTTCGCTCCCTGTATTATACCCCCGCCACCTTCAGAATTTGAAAGAGAGTATTCCAGTCAACATTGTCAAAAGCTTTCTCTAAGTCTACAAATGCTAGAAACGTAGGTTTGTCTTTCCTTAATCTAGCTTCTAAGGTAAGTCTTAGGGTGAGTATTGCCTCACATGTTCCAACATTTCTACGGAATCCAAGCTGATCTTCCCCGAGGTCGGCTTCAACTAGTTTTTCCATTCGTCTGTAAAGAATTCTCGTTAGTATTTTGCAGCTGTGACTTATTAAACTGATAGCTCGATAATTTTCACATCTGCCAACACCCGCTTTCTTTGGGATTGGATTTATTATATTCTTCTTGAAGTCTGAGGGTATTTCGCCTGTTTCATACATCTTGCTCACCAGATGGTAGACTTTTCACAGGAATGGCTCTCCCTAGGCCGTGACTTTTTCTAATGGAATGTTGTCTACTCTGGGGGCCTTGTTTCCACGCAGGTCTTTCAGTGCTCTGTCAAACTCTTCACGCAGTATCGTATCTCCCATTTCATCTTCATCTACATCCTCTTCCATTTCCATAATATTGTCCTCACGTACAGTCGTGCTCAAAACTATCCGAACGACCTGAATTGCATATTGCCTGATTCGCATGCAAGCTACATTACGCAGCTGTCTAGCAGGGCCTCTAATCGCTCCTTGGTACAGTCGTTTGACAATTGAAAATTGTTCCAACAAGACACCACTACAAAACACTGCTCTGTATCGAAATAACTCAAGATTTAAAGTAATACAACGATACTAGAAATATCAGGGAACACCTTATCACAGATAAGACTGTCCTTAAGGCTTGTAAGCTCACATTTACTACAATAAATGACATACCTGAAATGTTACCACTCTCATTATGACGTCAGATAGGTAATGCACGTAGTACGTTCGTCGTATTCATGATTTCCTCTTCAAAGTAACATACAGTACTTGTTATTCAACACAAAATGACATTAAAAATTTAAGTTATTCACGGGCAGTTACTTGAGAATATGTATGAACTTCAAATGACACGACGAACCGTCTCGTTCTGCATATGGATTGAAACCCAGCTCATGCAGACTAAAAATTCGTGACTGACGGAAACTAACAGTCATTCCTGACTAGGCATACAGAGAGTGATATACCTCGATTTTAGACAGTATCAGTTAGCAAATACCAACTTTAAATTACATAAATTAAACATTTTTAACGGACGCGAATTCCTACCCAGCGTCTATTGTCCCTGTTATCGAACTACGAGAGATGTTAAATATTGCTTTTTCACAAGTAAATTACTTGAAATTCCGTGAGTTCAACCTTTGTGTTGGACAGGGATTCGAACCCAGAACCTAATCGGGTTGTTACCGAAGCACAATCAACTGTGACATATCGGTTTTTCTCGGTAGTAGCTAGATGTTTTAACTGAAATGACGAGACGAAACATTAATTTTTTCCTTCCCAGGACTCCAACCCAGCGCCTGTCGCTGTTATATTCTAGAGAAAACGAACGTTACATGTAGGTTTGGGTTTGGGTTGTTTGGGGAAGACCAGACAGCGAGGTCATCGGTCTCATGGGATTAGGGAAGGGCGGGGAAGGAAGTCGGCCATGCCCTTTCAAAGGAACCATCCCAGCATTTGCCAGGAGCGATTTAGGGAAATCACGGAAAACCTAAATCAGGATGGCCGGACGCGGGATTGAACCGTCGTCCTCCCGAATGCGAGTCCAGTGTGCTAGCCACTGCGCCACCTCGCTCGGTTTAAATATGGGTTTCTTACACCAGCAGCGACATGTGAGCATATTTCATTTAGAGATAATATGACGAAGAGTTCAGTGCTGACTGGGAATCGAACCCCACACATATCGTTGTTGACTACACACAAAGAGACGTTAGCTACCGAATTTTTCTCTACCAGCAGCTCGGAATAACGTCCTTGAACTTAAAGTGATCTCTCAAATAGTTCTGTCTCCCACTGGGAGTAAAAAACGCCAGATAACGCAGGTGTTGACAATGAATGAAAATCCATTAAAAATCAAAAGTATTGTGACTTCTGAAATTTTCCCGGCGTATTTCTTCTTCTAATAATTTCCGGGTATGCAGCCGGATCCCGTCGACATTCTGCCACGATATTTCGGCCCAGAGACGTCCGGCCATCATCAGGTGAGTACACAACTACTGCAGAGCCCAGGTGCAGTCGCGGTATTTATGCCGAATCTCGCGCATGTGAAATGTACTGGCATCCTACAGCGCATGCGTCAGGTGTTGACATGCGCAGCATAGCCGAGTTGTACGTGCTGCCCTCGGTGGTGGAAATAAAGGTTCATCTAGTCATTGAGTATCGAATGACACTGTCGATTCCGCTGTGATTGTATAATTTTGATAACAGGATTCCAATTTTTATCCAGCTGAAAGCCGTTGTCTCGATTTATAAGATTATTGGCAAGAAGTATTTCCACTGGTTCCTTGATTACGGAATCCCAAAAACCGGAAACCGGGGATAAAATTTTTGTTACATTGTATTCCATTGAATGTCCCAAAGAAATACAGTGCTCTGCTACTGCCTGTTTTGACGGTTGCCGCAGACGGGTGTATCTTTAATGTTCTATACATCGTTCATGGACAGTTCTTGTCGTCTGGCCAATATATGCAGCGCCACATTCACAGGGAATTTTGTAGACGCCTGCCTTCTTCAGTTGTAAATCGTCTTTAACGGATCCAACCAGGGCCCGGTTCTTTGCTGGTGGACGGAAGATAACCTTGATTTTATTTTTCTTCAGTAATCGGCCTATTTTCGACGACACATTCCCGGCGTATGGAAGGAACGCAGTTGATTTAAAGTCATCATCTGCGTCCTCAGTGCGTTGCTTCTTGTTATGATAGTTGCGCATGGCCTTCCTTATTTGGCGAGAAGTGTAGCCAATCTCTTTGAAAACCTTCTCCAAGTGTTCTAATTCAGCGTGCAGGTTTTCATCATCCGATATTATATGCGCTCGATGTATTAAGGTACTGAGAACACCGGCTGTTTGTGCTGGGTGATGGCAGCTTGACGCCTGGAGATACAGATCTGTGTGAGTCGCTTTCCTGTACACAGAATGTCCTAATGACCCATCATTTTTACGGCGTACTAGCACGTCTAGAAATGGTAAAGTGCCCTCTTTTTCAATCTCCATCGTAATTTTGATGTTCTCATGTAATGAGACTGCACCTGGGCTCTTCAGTAGTTATGTACTCACCTGATGATGGCCGGACGTCTCTGGGCCGAAATATCGTGGCAGAATGTCGACGGGATCCGGCTGCATACCCGGAACTTATTAGAAGATCAAAATTATTATCCATCAGCAGATAGGTGATATCATGCTAGAGCTTGATAATAGATATTGAAAACGTTATTGCCGGGACAGGATTCTAACCCATTCACGCGCAACATGTGGAGCTGTTGAGGAATCTGCAGTTTTGAACAAACAACAAATAGTAGTCGAACTGTATTGTCACGAAGGGATCAAATTTCACGTTAAGGGCGGTCTGAGTTGCATTCCCAGTTCAGAACCAATTTTATCGACATATAACTAGTATAAGACAGGTTACTGGTGATATAGTTTCCACATTTCACCACTCCTGACTTAATTGTTGTTCAACCAAACGTCTCCTTGGTGGAGAAGGAATATCATGTTTAATGTGAATTTATGACCACAATGCCATTATACCTTCTTCACTTGGCGTCGCCAGAAGAGAATAGAATCGGTCTCTCCCTACTAAAAATAATCAGCAGAAGTTGGAATCGAACCAAGACCATCTTCATAGGAACCTATCATCAATCCAACAGTCCACCAGCTCCTCTTCTCTCATACTTATTTTTCTATCAGAACACCGTTGCGGCACACTCGATGAGAATTCTGACACACAGGCTCCCTGTAGTGGTTTGCAGCATGTTCAGTACATTCATTTACTTGGTTGACCGAATCGCCATGAACTAGCTGCCTCGGCTACCTGTGCATGCATTAGACTCTATTTTGTAATGACCGAAATAAAATCACATAACTGCTACTTACACAGAACTGCCAACAGTGTAGGATACAGAAATTTAAATAGGAAGTGTTCCTTTCCTTTTGAACTACTCTATTGTGCTGTCTGTTTGTTGAAAACGTCGTGCAGTGCAAAAGAAAAGCTGTAACTGTCTGTCTCTCAGAAGTCTAGCTCCGGCCATACGCATTACCTCACAGCACTGTGGAATGCAAAAGTTTTGGAGAACTGTTCTTGACTTCTGGAGCTGCTGAAAATGTATAATAGCTAGTACCGTAACGGTAAGCACGCGCCACGTAGATGAGAGGTCGCGAGATACATTACATTCGCTGCTACGTTTTTTATAACGCAATTCTGCTGTCTGCTGAAGTTATCAATCTTATGAAACTTTGAACATAATTCCCTTCACTTCTAAACCCAAAGTAGCCGCATGTGGAAAAAGGGCTAACTTCTGCGACATTCTGTTTAATAGACGGCCAGGCGGCAGATACATCTCGAAGCTTTAGTATTATGTATGGGGAGAGCGCATCGTGCAAAAATAGAAAAGTATCTTCTACATTAGCTATCGTCTGATAGTGACACTTTATTCTTCTTCCAACCTTTTTTGACAGCTTTAACTCAGAACAAGTTTTCTACATGCATGTAATCAATAAACTGCATGTGCGTTGTCAGACTGTTATAGATAACATCAGAGAATTCGTATATATCGTTGATGATTAATTCCTCTCTCATGTTTACTATTGTTCTAAGAACACTAAAAGAAATCTTACGAAAATTGTGCACTGTATTATAAGAAATGAAATAAAACTAACAACGATAACCTTACGACGAAAGTCTGTTTCAATAAAACTGAGTATCTTTACACAAGCGTGCCTCTACCGGCACGAATTAGTAAAATACTACTCACTTAGATTTCGGTTGGATCTGTGTTTAATTGGGATGTTGTGTCATACTCAACAGGTATGCAAATGTGTCATTTCATAAATAAAGTTATGTATTCCTAGAAACCCAAAATTTGCTTGTCAGCAGTGGAAAGAGGCGTTACCTGTTGTGCAGCGTTGTAAGTTTTTCACCATTGCACTGTGAGCTGAAAGTGTTTTCTTGCAATTTCCTTATCGATGTTTTATCTGACTGCTTGTAGCTCTTTCACAGAAGGGATAACAACGGGAACCGCGAACCATAACAGACGCATTTTCACAGGTCAGCACAGCCCCACAGAGGTAGCAGAGATACACGCGTTGTGCCCGTCTCTTACGAGGCCAGTTGGGGCTATAACTAGTAAACCGCTATTTAAAGGACGAGATTAGTTGCGATATCCACGTGCAACGACTTTCCTGGGCTTAAAACCGTAAATTTACAAACTTTTGTTACACCTCAAGCGATAAAAACTCAGATTATTCAATGGAAATGACAGGAAAAATCAAGTGAATTTTGAGGCTTAATTCCGTGCACACCAGGAAGTAGCTCGTCGATGACAGAGTTGCCAATCATACGTTACGGTGGTGGTGGTGGTTAGTGTTTAACGTCCCGTCGACAACGAGGTCATTAGAGACGGAGCGCAAGCTCGGATTAGGGAAGGATTGGGAAGGAAATCGGCCGTGCCCTTTCAAAGGAACCATCTCAGCATTCGCCTGAAACGATTTAGGGAAATCACGGAAAACCTAAATCAGGATGGCCGGAGACGGGATTGAACCGTCGTCCTCCCGAATGCGAGTCCAGTGTGCTAACCACTGCAAACATACGTTGCCTTGTTGCTAAATCTCAGTTACAGTACCAGCAGGAAGAAGACGAACCGATGTGATCCTACAGCGGGCTGGGAAGTGACCATAGCTGCCGTCTCAAAGACGCGGCTGCTACGGCCTGGAATACGTAATGCGTCTGATTCGCAGTTCTGTAACTAGGTTTAGGGACTAGAGCGTAGTTACTAATAAAATTAAGAAACTCATTCAACGACGTTTTCATGCCTCGCCAATATTCGAACAGACCAAACAAATAAGAATAAAAAAAAAGAATGTGTGTGTGTTTGTGGGTGAGAGAGAGAGAGACAGAGAGAGGGAGACAAGAGAGAGAGAGGGAGAGAGAGAGAGAGAATGAAATTAAAAATAATGAGAGAGAGGGTAAAAAAATGTTGTAAAGAAATTGAATACTGGTATGTAGAATAATCTTTGATTAAAATGACACGTTCCACATCACTACGAAATGTCGTATTCGTGATCTACAGAACAAGTAGTAATCTAATCTAATCTAACTATGCCATATTGCTGACAAGCCGTGAGGAGTCATGAATTACCGAAATTTTCGCCACTATCAGTAACCAAATATAAACTTGAAAATAAAAAAACGACAGTTTTTGTAATAAACTGGGACTCCTATCAAGACCCTTTCATCCCTGTTAACTAACCACGAAAGATGGCTGATATATCTCCATTCAGAAGTAACAAAGTGTGTATGCATTTAAAGATGAAACACATGATGTGAAGTTCTGTGACGGAGATACGAACCCAACACGTAATCGGATTGTTAACTAAGTAAAATCAAGTGTTACGTGTCGGTGTTTCTTACCAGCTGCTAGTCGTTTGAATCTAAAATAAGGATACAAATTTTTGTGCCTGAGTGACATTCGAACCGCACCCCTATCGTTCTTCCTTATCGTCCACGCATATAGCTTAAGTATCAATTGCTTACTCACCAACAGTAAGATGTGTTCGTATGTGACCAGAAATTGTTGGCAACACAAGAACAGACATTAGAAATTCACGTTAACTTTCACTAACAGGCCGGTGTGCACGTGATAGTGCTTGAAATGAAATTATGAATATTTTTGTACTGAATCAGGATTCGGACCCACATACTTGCCTTTGGAGGAGACCTAGAGAAGATTGCAGTCTTGGAAAAAGGAACGAAATGATTGAACTATACTGTTCCGTGAGATTTAGATTCTCGAAAGTGGGCCTGACGAGGGATTGAACCTGAGACCATCGTACCCGTAGTCTTGCTCTTTATCAATTTGCATCATGCAGCTGCTACCGTGGTTCCTACTTGGCATTAAAATTAAGAAGATCTCGATTGTGCCTGCGTTGGCACTTGCGTTCCCTGTAGTGATAAAGGGCCTATTTAGGTCAGGCATATTGTATACAGAAGTGGAAGAGAGAGCACCACTAAATTCTACAATCCATATGCATTGCATACACACAGAAATTACTGTTACAGTGTACTTATGGAGCCCAATGAGTGAATTGCATATTTTCCGGTGAGAAAGAACAGTGGCAAACAGTCTTCACTACATTAGGTTACTTAAACTGGTGTCACTCTGAGCTAAAATTTATGGTCAGCGACTTAGTGTAAGGACAATGAGTCGGATGTGGGTTTTGCAACTGTGATATACTTTCCTACATTATAGAAGCGAATATTAAATTTGATCTAATATTGCGAAGATTTTCAACTTGTGTAGCTTAGAATAAAAATCTTTCTGTTTATTGCAAAGTAAAACAATTGATTTGCTAAAACATTCTCTGTCATACACAACTTGAAACAGGTCACGTTGACCAAATCATATGGAAGAACTGACAGCGACGTATATCGGAAGGTAGTAAGATCCCTTGGCTTTGGGTTTGGCAGTATTCGACAGTAATTTCTAGGTGTAAGTAAATGAAGAAAGGCAGCGCGTTTTTGTTATCAAGTAACGTCTTCATCAATTACTTTAGTTTTAATGTAATCTACCTGTAATTGCTGATGTCTGATATTAACATGAAAAGGATTCTGTAGACAGGGAAAAAAACTTGTTCTTGGGCAACTACTTCTATAATGACCAAAAGGCCTTAAATGACCTTCAAGCATATTTGTTCCAGCAGCGGTATGAAGAAAATGATAGTAATAATGACGGTAATAATCGAATTATCCGGTAACTTCACACTTCACAGTGGACTTTCTCGAATTAAGAAATTTCCTTAATTAGTGAAAATTTCAAAATGGCTTTACCTCGAGGCTATGATGCCTAGAAGAGTCTTCATATCCTGTTGTCGTGAGAATAGAATAATCTCCGCGTCAGACGCTTGCTTCTACTTAACCATTTAATAGACTCGCATTTTTTTCACCGTGACTAATTTTGTAAGCTAAGCACATCATCCGTTACAGCACACTCCTGGGGCTGGGAAATGTTGCCACAATGGCCTGGTGGAACGAGCTATCACAAGTGCAATGTGTGGGTTCAGGCATTTACTTTTAAGAGGCTCAAGCAGATTTATTTTACCTCTGGTAACCTCAAGAGAAAGACGTTATAATCCAGAATCCGCATTAAACATCACGTTCCTTCGTTCCCAACTGGACAGAGCCGGTTTATGTTGTTAATTGACATAGGTGGAGGTTATGGTAAACAGAAATACTGTCGCCAGTAAACTTACTTACATTAGAAAATTTCATTTTATTTGATGAACCGATAGCCATTTAAAGGAACAGAGCTCTTATTTTACTTGTACTTGATTGAACTAGAGAGAGACGTTGAAAAATTTGGTGCTGGACTGTGATTCGAATTCGTATCTCCTCTTTCGAGGATCTAAATCTCTCTGAACAGTATAGTTCAATCATTTCGTTCCTTTTTCCAAGTCTGCAATCTTCTCTAGGTCTCCTCCAAAGGCAAGTATGTGGGTCCGAATCCTGATCCAGTACAAAAATATTCATAATTTCATTTCAAGCACTATCACGTGCACACCGGCCTGTTAGTGAAAGTTAACGTGAATTTCTAATGTCTGTTCTTGTGTTGCCAACAATTTCTGGTCACATACGAACACATCTTACTGTTGGTGAGTAAGCAATTGATACTTAAGCTATATGCGTGGACGATAAGGAAGAACGATAGGGGTGCGGTTCGAATGTCACTCAGGCACAAAAATTTGTATCCTTATTTTAGATTCAAACAACTAGCAGCTGGTAAGAAACACCGACACGTAACACTTGATTTTACTTAGTTAACAATCCGATTACGTGTTGGGTTCGTATCTCCGTCACAGAACTTCACATCATGTGTTTCATCTTTAAATGCATACACACTTTGTTACTTCTGAATTGAGGTATATCAGCCATCTTTCGTGGTTAGTTGACAGGGATGAAAGGGTCTTGATAGGAGTCCCAGTTTATTACAAAAACTGTCGTTTTTTTATTTTCAAGTTTATATTTGGTTACTGATAGTGGCGAAAATTTCGGTAATTCATGACTCCTCACGGCTTGTCAGCAATATGGCATAGTTAGATTAGATTAGATTACTACTTGTTCTATAGATCACGAATACGACATTTCGTAGTGATGTGGAACGTGTCATTTTAACCAAAGATTATTCTACATACCAGTATTCAATTTCTTTACAACATTTTTTTACCCTCTCTCTCATTATTTTTAATTTCATTCTCTCTCTCTCTCTCCCTCTCTCTCTCTTGTCTCCCTCTCTCTGTCTCTCTCTCTCTCACCCACAAACACACACACATTCTTTTTTTTTTATTCTTATTTGTTTGGTGTGTTCGAATATTGGCGAGGCATGAAAACGTCGTTGAATGAGTTTCTTAATTTTGAGTACAGTTACGAAAGAAATATAAAAACAACTATGAGAGTTTCTGATTTATGATGCTTAGTTTGCAGTCAGTTCTGAGTATTATTAGTAACTACGCTCCAGACCCTAAACCTAGTTACAGAACTGCGAATCAGACGCATTACGTATTCCAGGCCGTAGCAGCCGCGTCTTTGAGACGGCAGCTATGGTCACTTCCCAGCCCGCTGTAGGATCACATCGGTTCGTCTTCTTCCTGCTGGTACTGTAACTGAGATTTAGCAACAAGGCAACGTATGTTTGCAGTGGTTAGCACACTGGACTCGCATTCGGGAGGACGACGGTTCAATCCCGTCTCCGGCCATCCTGATTTAGGTTTTCCGTGATTTCCCTAAATCGTTTCAGGCGAATGCTGAGATGGTTCCTTTGAAAGGGCACGGCCGATTTCCTTCCCAATCCTTCCCTAATCCGAGCTTGCGCTCCGTCTCTAATGACCTCGTTGTCGACGGGACGTTAAACACTAACCACCACCACCACCGTAACGTATGATTGGCAACTCTGTCATCGACGAGCTACTTCCTGGTGTGCACGGAATTAAGCCTCAAAATTCACTTGATTTTTCCTGTCATTTCCATTGAATAATCTGAGTTTTTATCGCTTGAGGTGTAACAAAAGTTTGTAAATTTACGGTTTTAAGCCCAGGAAAGTCGTTGCACGTGGATATCGCAACTAATCTCGTCCTTTAAATAGCGGTTTACTAGTTATAGCCCCAACTGGCCTCGTAAGAGACGGGCACAACGCGTGTATCTCTGCTACCTCTGTGGGGCTGTGCTGACCTGTGAAAATGCGTCTGTTATGGTTCGCGGTTCCCGTTGTTATCCCTTCTGTGAAAGAGCTACAAGCAGTCAGATAAAACATCGATAAGGAAATTGCAAGAAAACACTTTCAGCTCACAGTGCAATGGTGAAAAACTTACAACGCTGCACAACAGGTAACGCCTCTTTCCACTGCTGACAAGCAAATTTTGGGTTTCTAGGAATACATAACTTTATTTATGAAATGACACATTTGCATACCTGTTGAGTATGACACAACATCCCAATTAAACACAGATCCAACCGAAATCTAAGTGAGTAGTATTTTACTAATTCGTGCCGGTAGAGGCACGCTTGTGTAAAGATACTCAGTTTTATTGAAACAGACTTTCGTCGTAAGGTTATCGTTGTTAGTTTTATTTCATTTCTTATAATACAGTGCACAATTTTCGTAAGATTTCTTTTAGTGTTCTTAGAACAATAGTAAACATGAGAGAGGAATTAATCATCAACGATATATACGAATTCTCTGATGTTATCTATAACAGTCTGACAACGCACATGCAGTTTATTGATTACATGCATGTAGAAAACTTGTTCTGAGTTAAAGCTGTCAAAAAAGGTTGGAAGAAGAATAAAGTGTCACTATCAGACGATAGCTAATGTAGAAGATACTTTTCTATTTTTGCACGATGCGCTCTCCCCATACATAATACTAAAGCTTCGAGATGTATCTGCCGCCTGGCCGTCTATTAAACAGAATGTCGCAGAAGTTAGCCCTTTTTCCACATGCGGCTACTTTGGGTTTAGAAGTGAAGGGAATTATGTTCAAAGTTTCATAAGATTGATAACTTCAGCAGACAGCAGAATTGCGTTATAAAAAACGTAGCAGCGAATGTAATGTATCTCGCGACCTCTCATCTACGTGGCGCGTGCTTACCGTTACGGTACTAGCTATTATACATTTTCAGCAGCTCCAGAAGTCAAGAACAGTTCTCCAAAACTTTTGCATTCCACAGTGCTGTGAGGTAATGCGTATGGCCGGAGCTAGACTTCTGAGAGACAGACAGTTACAGCTTTTCTTTTGCACTGCACGACGTTTTCAACAAACAGACAGCACAATAGAGTAGTTCAAAAGGAAAGGAACACTTCCTATTTAAATTTCTGTATCCTACACTGTTGGCAGTTCTGTGTAAGTAGCAGTTATGTGATTTTATTTCGGTCATTACAAAATAGAGTCTAATGCATGCACAGGTAGCCGAGGCAGCTAGTTCATGGCGATTCGGTCAACCAAGTAAATGAATGTACTGAACATGCTGCAAACCACTACAGGGAGCCTGTGTGTCAGAATTCTCATCGAGTGTGCCGCAACGGTGTTCTGATAGAAAAATAAGTATGAGAGGAGAGGAGCTGGTGGACTGTTGGATTGACAGTTCGCCGGCGGACGGCGTGGAGGTAGGACGTAGTGTGGTGTGCGCTGCGCCGTCTGTGCTTCCGCGTGGTAAGTCTTGCGCTTGCTGCGGCTTAAAACTCTGTATATAGAACACTTCGAGAAGTAATGAGTAGCATGCAGTGATGGCTCAACCAAGTCAAAAAGATACGTTGAAACTTACCTTTGATCCTCGATATGCCAGACCCAAGTCGTTTGAAGTAGAAAACTGGTTAGAAGAATATGTGAAGCTCTCCTTTAATGATGTAATTGGGATCTACCTGTCGATTGTAGCTTGTGTCGTGTTTGTTAAATAGTTCCGAGTTGTGCGAGAAAATAGTTGAGTCTTCCGGAGGTGTCATGAAATTTAAGCACTCAGATGGAAACGTTGGTGAAGTCATCGTTGCACATGCTGGTTTTGGCATTCGCACAATTCGAATCTTCGAGTTGCCTTTTGAGATTACCACAAACCAAATTAATGCTGTAATTTCACCCTTCGGGAAAGTGCTCAGCAACTTTGCCGAGAAATGGTCAAGCGCGCATAAATTCTCAGTACTCAACGGCGTACGGTAGCTTCGAGTAGAGTTACAAAAGCACATCCCGTCGTACATAAATGTCTGCGGATATAGAGGGATTGTAATTTATGACGACCAACCGCGAACCTGTGCCGCCTGTAACAAGCCTGGACATGTTCGCGCAGAGTGTATACAGCGGCGCGTTGCACAGGTGCCGGCCGGCGAGGCCGCCAGGCCACCGGCGATGACAACATTGCCGGGAGCTTACGCCGCCGTGGCACGCGAACGGCCGACTGCTTCCTCAGCCCCTGAATCGTGTGCAAATACAAATTCTCCAGACACTGAAATTCCGACGGACGTCAGTGCCATCATAGCTGACGATCTACAAGAGTCCCGCCAATCTACGGAAACAGTTGAAGTTCCACCGAAACAGGCACCTGCAACTGTAAAGGCAGCAGATCCGCCGGAAGTTGAAGACCGACACACCTTTCAGGAAAACGACACTAACTTGTATACTGAAGAAAGTCCGTCGAGAGGCAATTCTCCAAAGAAAAATAAGAAACGCCGGCTGGCGCGCAAAGGTGCAGAGGAGACAGCTCCCACACTCCGACAAAAAGCGAAGGAAATAGGTAGTACCTTAAGCCAACAGATCTATAGCCACACGAAAGCGACACCAGTTTCTGAGGAGCGTTCCCCTTCTGCGCTGGAAAAACGAGACGTCCATGGAAAGCCAACAAAGAAGGCATCCAACCACCCCCAAGAAACGAGTCACTCTAATGAAGCTTCACTCGTTCCACCCACGACGACAACCTCAACCAGCTGGGCAGACGAAAGCGACCATAACAATGCCGACGAAGAAATGACAGAAGTTCCAGAAACTAAGACAGACTGTAAGCTAGCCCCACAGGTGGCTGATTTCTTCAACGAAGACGTCTCCGCGAACGAACATTCTAAAGAACAAGGACACACCACTGAAACGTTTGCTACCGGTGAATATTATTAAAATGCGTTTTAAAGCTGACACTTGCGAGACAAAACAGAAGAACGTTTTTTAAAGTTATATCAAGTACAACGAAGAATATCTGACATACAAGCATACAAAATCGCGACAGTAAACCTTAATAAGATTCATAGTTCCTTTAAACTACAGAACTTAAAATATTTGATATATGCTTCTGACAGTGACATTATTCTTTTACAAGAAGTGACAGACATTGAGCTCGGTAACGTACCTGGCTTCAACGCCATTACAAACCCAGGGCATGGAGCGGAAACGGGCATGGCTCTGCTCACAAAGGAGGGCATAGTAGTCCAAGATGTGGTAAAACTACCAAACAGTAAAGGCATAGCGGCCACAATAAACAACATACGGCTCATTAACGTGTATGCCCCTTCAGGATCCAGTAACAGGCACCGCAGAACGGAGTTCTTTAAAGAAGAAATTGTCCCACTATTTGGAACTCGATATGAACACCTTATTCTGGGAGAAGATTTTAACTGTGTTTTGCATGCCAAAGACCAAACTCCCAATTTCAACAAGTGTACTGAAGTGGAACGTATAGTTAATGACTTAAGACTAATAGACTCATGGGAACATATGCACGGTGCAGCCTCTGGCTTCAGCCACGCCACAAGTCACTCGGCGAGCCGTCTCGACAGGATATATGTATCGCACAATTTGAAACACCTCATTTTGCAGTCCGAAGTATGGCCTACCGTTTTTTCGTGTCACAATCAATCTGATAAAACAAGGGACCTTCCGAGGTAGAGGCACATGGAAGCTCAACGTGTCACACCTGGAAGACCATGCCTGTCAGGAGCCATTTTACAAGGTATGGAGAGAGTGTGAAAGCAAATTTAGCTCGTTCAACTTTGGCACTGACTGGTGGCTGAAACATGCCAAACCTAAAATACGGAGGTTTTTCATAAACTACTCCAAAGACAAAAACTTTTGGTACAAATCAACCATAGAATTTTGCTTTCAATGTCTAAGGGATTTGTACAAGTCCGATGCAACAGTTGTGGACAACTACGAAAGAATTAACAAAATTAAAGCAAAAATTTTAGCACTACGGCGTAAACAACTGGAAGGCTACCAAATAAGGTCGCGTGCCCAGAATGTAGCACAGCACGAGGTCACTTCCATTTATCATGTCATTCGTGAAAGCAAAAGGGCGTCTCGCAAGATATTATCTGAAATAACAACTGATGATGGAAGGAAGCTGACGAAGCAAAGAGAGATTAAAGATGCAATCGTAGAGCATTTTGAATCCTTAATGTCTAGTCAACCGGTTGACGAACAGCTTCAAGACGAGTTAATGATCAACCTCCAGGGCAAAGTATGCCACGCAGAAGCACAAACTCTTATCTCGGAAGTGACTGAAGAAGACGTCGAAGAAGCTATATATGGAAGCACGAAAAGTAAGGCTCCCGGGGCAGATGGAATTCCGGCAGAATTTTATCGCAGATTCAGTGGCCTCGTAAAAGGCAAGTTAACTCTCATCTGCAACGAATTGCTAAACTCTGAAAATGACATCCCGAAAGAATTTCGTGAGGAACTCGTAGTGTTAGTGCCAAAAACTACCAATACGAAATCTGTAAGCGCTCTGAGGCCAATTACGCTTTTAAACAGCGATTACAAAATCTTTGGCCGCATCCTCGCTCGCAGGCTGAAAACCACAATGACCAGCGTCACTGGCCCTTATCAAA
This sequence comes from Schistocerca serialis cubense, assembly GCF_023864345.2. Classification (NCBI taxonomy): domain Eukaryota; kingdom Metazoa; phylum Arthropoda; class Insecta; order Orthoptera; family Acrididae; genus Schistocerca; species Schistocerca serialis. The sequence goes on from NC_064638.1 coordinate 823,663,675, forward strand.
CAAGTGTGGGCAAAGACAGAAGAATTCTCCAGATCCTGTGTGATTACAGGGACCTAATCTCAACGGCCGATGTCTGCAAAATAAAATGTGCACTCATCTCACTAGACTCTGATAAAGCCTTCGGCAGAGTTAATCATAGTTTTCTCCTTCGCACCATGGGCGCAATGGGCTTCCCACCTCGATTCAGTGCGGTAGTTAGAAATACATTAACAAACAACTCAGCCAGATTTGTCATCAATGGACACATTAGCCGCCCGATTGACGTCACCAGCTCCATTAGGCAAGGGTGTTCAATGTCAATGGCACTCTTCGCCATCGCCATCGAGCCCCTGCATGCCTCCCTTATGAAACATCTACTACAAATACATGGAGAAAAGATCGTGTGCAAGGCATACGCTGATGATGTTGGCTTCCTAGTCGTGAATGACGCTGAAGTACAGAGCGCACTACGGATAGTAACAAAATATGAACAGGCATCTGGTGCAAAACTTAATAGAACATCGGCCGTGGAATTGGGACGTAAACGCAGGATCTGTTACGCGAGCTTGTAACCATGAAATGTCTAGGCATAGATTTTAAAAGGAATATCAAGCACACTATTGCTTAGAATTACCGAAAATTACTTAACAGCATACGGGCCTCTGTACAAACACATAGTACTAGGAAACTCGATGAACTTCAAAAAGTAACAGTGGCAAATGTGTACATCACATCCAAAGTTAATTATGTAGCACAATTTCTGCCACCACCTGCGACTTTGTTGAAAAGCATCGAATCTGCACTAGGACACTTCGTGAGCCGCGGACGTATTTTCAACGTCAAATATGACATTCTGATGCTCCCTACGAAATGTGGTGGGTTAAATCTCACCGATGTCAGCAAAAAAGCGCAAGCCTTATACCTTGCTACCACATACAAACAATGGAAAGAGCCAAGTGGTACCCTTGCTGCACATTTGTTAAGCGAAATAGCTCCTGCTGGCGTCAGTGCACTTATAAATGTCCAACACATGCCCAACGGACTATACTACTTGAAATACTTTTTCGTAGAATACAGCTACATACAGGCAACGATTCCTGAAAAAGAGATCATGAAAGTAAAAGAACATTACAATAACTTGATGAAAGACAAACCTAGAAACGACGTAGAACAAAAGTATCCCTGTTATAACTGGCAAACAATATGGGAAAATATTTACTGCCGGAACCTGCCAACGTATGTCAAATCGACGTGGTACTTTGCTGTAAACAGAAAAATTACGACGACCTCTAAACTTCACTGTATTCGATTGGCCGAGTCACCGCTGTGTACATTATGTAATATACCAGATACCGAAGAGCATAGATTGCTGTGCGACAGGGTAAAAGAAATATGGCTCTACATAAGACAAAAGATAGCGAGCGTCAGCAGAACTACGCCCAATGCCGTTACGACTGCTGAATTTTTAAACCCTGACGGTATACCTTACCCTAAAACAAAACGAAATGGAATTAACTGGTTGAAAGGCCAAACGATGCGTTACATCCAAACAAAAGAATGAAGCAATAGGGAGGACTTCTGGGTATACCTTACAACTGAGCACCACAAGTTGACGTGTATTAAAAAATACAAAGAAAATTACGCAATTTTTTTAACTAAAACAATCCTGTAACCAATAGAAACGCGTAATTTACATTACACATCCAAGTATTTCGTATATTAGACGAATGATTTTTGGTTAAAGTTTGTACTTCACGTAGCAGGAGAAGGATTTCCAACAGAAAGGAATCAGAGAAGATCATCAGTATAGACCAGTTAAGCCTATGTGTATCTACTACTTTGTTTTCGGGGAAGCACAGTGATGAAACTGGTATACACCCTTTATTTAGTTTCTGCCTTTCATTCCTTTTCTTTTCACAAGAAGACACACTTATGCTAATTATGTGTAAAATCAAGCAGAAGAAGCCTATTTTACTTCATTACCTTCTGAAAAAGGAAATTTTACTTATAAGCAATAATGAGTTTGCTTCTTTCGGTTTTTCCACGCATGGAGAACGAAATTTACAGACGCAGTTACGTTTCCATAACAATTATGTGACTGCCTTCTCAATGGAATTTACATTTATTTTTATTCAAACCATGTTGCAAACAAAGGCAACAGAAGGGGCATACTTCGTTTGTCGTTCAGGAGAAGCGCGTTTCCACATCATCAAGTTACATTCGTTCTTTAAAGGTGGAGAAGCCGGGTCGAGAAGGCAACACTGGGCGAGCGTAAAGGACGGGTTGAAGGGGAGGAAAAAAAAAAAAAGATTGATGATAGGTTCCTATGATGATGGTCTGGGTTAGTTTCCAACTTCTGCTGATTATTTTTAGTAGGGAGAGACCGATTCTATTATCTTCTGGCTACGCCAAGTGAAGAAGGTATAATGGCATTGTGGTCTGAAATTCACGTTAAACATGATATTCCTTCTCCACCAAGTAGACGTTTGGTTGAACAACAATTAAGTCAGGAGTGGCGAAATGTGGGAACTCTATCACCAGTAACCTGTCTTATACTAGTTATTTATTTCCAGTGACGAAACAAACGCTACGTAGTGTCACAGGAAACTTACTCCATCTTTTATTTGAGCTTCTGTATGTCGATAAAATTGGTTCTGAACTGGGAATGCAACTCAGACCGCCCTTAACGCGAAATTTGATCCCTTCGTGACAATACAGCTCACTACAATTTGTTGTTTGTTCAAAACTGCAGATTCCTCAACAGCTCCACATATTGCGCGTGAATGGGTTAGAATCCTGGCCCGGCACTAAAGTTTTCATTATCTATTATCAAGCTCTAGCATGAGAACACCTATCTGCTGATGGATAATAATTTTGATTTTTAATGGATTTTCATTCATTGTCAACACTAGCGTTATCTGACGTTTTTTACTCCCAGTGGGAGACAGAACTATTTGAGAGATCACTGTAAGTTCAAGGACGTTATTCTGAGCTGCTGGTAGAGAAAAATTCGGTAGCTGACGTCTCTTTGTGTGTAGTCAACAACGATATGTGTGGGGTTTGATTCCCTGTCAGCACTGAACTCTTCGTCACATTATCTCTAAATGAAAAATGCTCACATGTCGCTGCTGCTGTAAGAAACCCATATTTAACGTTCGTTTTCTCTAGAATATAACAGCGACAGGTGCCGGGTTGGAGTCCTGGGAAGGAAAAATTAATGTTTCGTCTCTTCATTTCAGTTAAAACATCTAGCTACTGCCGAGAAAATCCGATATGTCACAGTTGATTGTGCTTCGATAACAACCCGATTATGGTCTGGGTTCGAATCCCTGTCCAACACAAAGCTTGAACTCACGGAATTTCAAGTAATTTACTTGTGAAGAAGCAATATTTAACATCTCTCGTAGTTCGTTAACAGGGACAATAGATGCTAGGTAGGAATTCGCGTCCGTTAAAAATGTTTAATTTATGTAATTTCAAGTTGATATTTGCTAACTGATAGTGTCTAAAATCGAGGTATATCACTCTCTGTATGCCTAGTCAGGAATGACTGTTAGTTTCCGTCAGTCACGAATTCTTAGTCTGCATGACCTGGGTTTGAATCCATATGCAGAACGAGACGGTTCGTCGTGTCATTTGAAGTTCATACATATTCTCAAGTAGCTGCAGGTGAATAACTTAAATTTTTAATGTCATTTTGTGTTAAATAACAAGTACTGTATGTTACTTTGAAGAGGAAATTATGAATACGACGAACGTACTACGTGCATCACCTATCTGACGTCATAATGAGAGTGGTAACATTTCAGGTATGTCATTTAATTCAATAAATGTGAGCTTACAAGCTTTAAGGACAGTCTTATCTGTGATAAGGTGTTCCTTGATATTTCTAGTATCGTTGTATTACTTTACATCTTGAGTTATTGCGATACAGTACAGTGTTTTGTAATGGTGACTTGTTGGAACCATTTTCAATTGTCAAACGACTGTACCAAGGAGCGATTAGAGGACCTGCTAGACATCTGCGTTGTGTTGGTTGGATGTGAATCAGGCGATATGCAATTCAGGTCGTTCGGATACTTTTGAGCACGACTGTACATCGCCCTTGTATAGACCCTCTACAGGGTGTTACAAAAAGGTACGGCCAAACTTTGAGGAAACATTCCTCACACACAAATAAAGAAAAGATGTTATGTGGACATGTGTCCGGAAACGCTTAATTTCCATGTTAGAGCTCATTTTAGTTTCTTCCACCTACACTCAATGGAGCACGTTATCATGATTTCATACGGGATACTCTACCCGTGCTGCTAGAACATGTGCCTTTACAAGTACGACACAACATGTGGTTCATGCGCGATGGAGCTCCTGCACATTTCAGTCGAAGTGTTCGTACGCTTCTCAGCAACTGATTCGGTGACCGATGGATTGGTAGAGGCGGATTAATTCCATGGCCTCCACGCTCTCCTGACCTCAACCCTCTTGGCTTTCATTTATGGGGGCGTTTGAAAGCTCTTGTCTACGCAACCCCGGTACCAAATGTAGAGACTCTTCGTGCTTTTATCGTGGACGGTTGTGATACAACACGCCATTCTCCAGGGCTGCATCAGCGCATCAGGGATTCCATGTGACGGAGGGTGGATGCGTATCCTCGCTAACGGAGGACATTTTGAACATTTCCTGTAACAAAGTGTTTGAAATCACGCTGGTACGTTCTGTTGCTGTGTTTTTCCATTCCATGATTAATGTGATTTGAAGAGAAATAATAAAATAAGCTCTAACACGGAAAGTAAGCGTTTCCGGACACAAGTCCACAAAACATATTTTCTTTCTTTGTGTGTGAGGAATATTTTCTGAAAGTTTGGCCGTACCTTTTTGTAACACCCTGTATATACTCCTTCCACCTTTCTGCTTTCCCTTCTTTGCTTAGAACTGGGTTTCCATCTGAGCTCTTGATATTCATGCAAGTGATTCTCTTTTCTCCAAAGGTCTCTTTAATTTTCCTGTAGTCAGTATCTATCTTACCCCTAGTGAGATAAGCCTCTACATCCTTACATTTGTCCTCTAGCCATCCCTGCTTAGTCATTTTGCACTTCCTGTCGATCTCACTTTTGAGACGTTTGTATTCCTTTTTGCCTGCTTCATTTACTGCATTTTTATATTTTCTCCTTTCATCAATTAAATTCAATATTTCTTCTGTTACCCAAGGATTTCTACTAGCCCTCGTCTTTTTACCTACTAGATCCTCTGCTGCCTTCACTACCTCATCTCTCAAAGCTACCCATTCTTCTTCTACTGTATTTCTTTCCCCCATTCCTGTCAATTGTTCCCTTATGCTCTCCCTGAAACTCTGTACAACCTCTGGTTTAGTCAGTTTATCCAGGTCCCATCTCCTTAAATTCCCTCCTTTTTGCAGTTTCTTCAGTTTTAATCTATATTCAGTATTTGATTGTATGATTATTGAACAGAGAATCAGGAGACTTTAAGTTATGCGCATTTCCAGTTCCTTTGTTCACAGAACAAATATGTTCATGTTTTATGGCTCTAAGCACTATAGGACTTAACATCTGAGGTCATCAGTCCCCTCGACTTAGAACTACTTACACCTAAGTAACCTAAGGACACCACACACATCCATGCCCGAGGCAGGATTCGAACCTGCGACCGTAGCAGCAGCGCGGTTCCGGACTGAAGCGCCTAGAACCGCTCGGCGAGAACGGCCGGCCTCATGTTTTATCCATTTAATAAGTGTCTGGAGTGTCCCTTGTTGACCGCGCCAATTTTACCAACTATGGACACAACGACATCGAAATGCAACAGACAGGGGTGCGCCCCGTCATTCAGTAGGACATCCTCGCGTTGACCTACGGTGTCCTCGTTCAAGGTACAGCGGAGGCAGCCATGTCTGAAGACTGTGCTGGTGATGCATTGCGGTAGCGGCCAGCTGATGCATTCCACGAGTCACCAAAATTGTTGGAGACTCCTCGTTCTCCATGACCGCTCAACCTCGGCTCACACAGCACGAAGTATGTTCGGGGTGGGCACCTCTCGTAACACACCTTCCCTGAGGTGCTCAGCAGGACAGAAGTAAATGAAACTACAGGGCCACGCAAGCATCCACCTATTCGTGACCAGTCCTTTTATGTACACAACCGGTCGTTACAATTACATCACCAGCAGGTGTAGCTGTATTAAGAAATTTCACTTACGGGGAGGGTATACACCTTCCAGTCACATCAACATGGCCACCGCCCCTGTTCGACGTCAACGTGCAGTAACCACTCACAGACGGCATGTGGCAGCACTAGCAGTGCGGGTATATGAAGTGTGTAGGGGGTTGGGAGGGGGCACGGAAAACAGGGCAGTCATTATCTTAAAACGGAGCGATTTAAATGACGTACAAAGGGGAATGATCATTGGTTGTAAGGCGGTCATGTCATTCTGATTATTATAATTTATCGATTTGTACGTCACAGAGAGAGCAAATTATGTTACTGTTAAACAATCTTTGGTCTTGCTCTGGCACAGTCTTTGCCAGTGAAATGTGGTAGATGATGGACGTATTCAGTAGTGTTGTGTTGACTTATGATTGTATCTGCCAGATGAAGAAAGATTTATTGCAAAGGACAGCAAGGATGAATATGATGCATGTATTGGAAGACGAAAAGGATATAACTTTTATATAATGTTATCATTTTTGAGGAGAAGAAGTTGGAGGTAAGAGTTCAGTACTATGCAGATAATTTGTTAGAATTACTGTTGATAGCTACTTAACTTGCACAGAGCTGAGACAAAGACCACCCCACAACCCTGAGTTATTCAACTGATTAACCTGTTTTGTGTACCCCCGGTAGCTGAGTAGTCAGCGCGACAGAATGTCAATCCTAACGGCCCGGGTTTGATTCCCGGCTGGGTCGGAGATTTTCCCTGCTCTGGGACTGGGTGTTGTGTTGTCTTAATCATCATCATTTCATCCCCATCGACGCGCAAGTCGCCGAAGCGGTGTCAGATCGAAAGACTTGCACCTGACGAACAGTCTACCCGACGAGAGACCGTAGTCACACGACATTTAATTTAACCTATTTGGTGTTTATAGAAATTCTCTGTTAACATTGTGCCGTTTTAAAGTCATTGTTCACCTTTTTAAGCATACTGTTCTTCAGATTAATGTTACTGTGTAGATAAAGCCAAGTTTTACGTTGTCTTTTTGAATACTTACTTCATTCTAGAATCGTTGTCTTGGAATATCTTTTATAGGTATAGTTACTCTCCCCATCCCACTGTTTAGAGAAGATTTATCATTACCCATTACCACACTGCTGCATACGGTGTGCAACAGTTTGAATATTTATTTAGAAATAGAAATGTAGCTTAGCTTCGGACTGCTTGATGTTTGCTGTTGTGCTTTCGAGAAATCTACAAGACGCGGGGTAAGTGGAAATTTTGATTAGGGCCAGATAATTTTTTTTATTTCAGTTGCGCATTTAATACAAAAACAAGTTGTATTCAGACCAGCTAAGTTCAATTCAAATTAGGTTCTGTTTAGTCAAAGGTTAGCATAAGTTGGATACCAGTTTGTCGGTATATAGTTTTGGTAGTACGTAGATTTTTTATAGAGTTGGGGGTAAAGTTGGGCTAAATTTCTAACATAAAAGTATAGTGGGAAAGTAACAGATGTCGACCTTTTCTGTCAGGATAGTTCGTTGTTTCTCTTGAGAAAAAGTAGTCAAATAGTTTTGGAATTCTCGAAAGCAAAAATATCGCTGCGCTAGTTTTATTAATTTGTACTTCTTTTTCAGGGCAGTTCATTTAAAATTTTGTGTCATGTGACGATTATCGATTACTTTATTACATGAACTTTTAGAATAAAAGTACAGGTTCTGTGTGGATTTCATTCATTTTTTAGTCTTTGCGTACACAATAGTACAGTTTTCTTTTTTATTCATTGTAGCAATTTTGTTTTTCCAAGAAATATTGTTTCATTATGCTTCGTACAAACGTAAACAATATGAAAATCCGTTGTAGCTGAAGACAACAGACGGCGTTACAAAATAACAATTTGGTACAGGATGAGATAAACCACTCTGAGCAATTGACAACTACCAATAGTTAACATGAGACTACAAGAAATTTCGCGGATACACAACTGTTAACTAACTGAGCGATTAATAACGAAACAGAGCAAACGATGGGTAACGAACACGTAAATTCCGAAGCTGAACCGGTAGGCGTAAGTAGCCACAATCGTGCGAAATTTTACAACTGGTAACAGACACACCAGAATAACGTTTGTCTCAATGTCTTTTGAACGATCACTTTCAGTGAACAATTATATAGAAACAAAATGCGTCAATCACACAAATTTTCTAGAATCAGTTCGTTAGGTGCTTAAGAAAACGCAAGATGAAATGGGTAAGACAATCGACAAATCACAGGAAGAGAATAGAAAACCACTGAAAGAAATGAAACTGGAAGTACAAAATTTATCAGTTGAAATTAGGAAGGAATTTAAACATGACCTGCAACCAATAATTAGCAGTTTTACAACTGTATTACGTGGCCTAGAAACAGAACACTAAAACATGAAAATAATCCAGCGTAATAACGAGTACGAATTGTTAGGTAAAATCATCAGTGTTGATCAGAGTGCGATAGTTACACAGGTAAAGGAAAAGGATGCAAAGTTTAACAGAACGGTTAAAGAAATTAGCGGACAAATAAAGACTTTGACATTAAATTCTGAAGAACGAAAAGAACAGTTAAGCACAATTAAAGAAAAATTTGATGACCTGACAACGAAAGTGGCAAATTTGTAAACCAGTTCAGATGGAGGTTCAAATGACATAATGCCAGTATAACTTTCATACACAACAGAATAACAGTCATAAATTTTAAAGACAAAAAGCAGAAAATTAATCGGGAACATAAGCGTTATAGGAACACTACGAATGAAAAAGTCGAGCGTATAGAAAGAAAGCTTAACCACGGTGAAGAAAAGGACGAATTTGACCGATTACATTCGTATTTAGAAAGCCTTGGTGAAGATACAAATTTATGGCGTTTAGGTTATTTTCCACGGGAACAGTACCACACATCCAGATGCGACAATGACTCGCCGACGTGGTGCAATAGAGGACAACCTGGTTCACATAAAAACGGCAATTTCGATTACAAACAGTTCTTGACAGGACATAAGTTCAAAGTTTTCAGGAATTACAGTAACTAAATTATCCCCAAGCTTGAACTGACAAGTTGATATATTGTTTATCACCAAATTGGCAATTTGAGCACAAGAATTTCTTTGCGGTTATTTGGAAAATGAACCTGCAGCAACAATGTGCTCAATTGTGAGAAATTGGCAAAGCGTAAATGATTTCTCTCGAGCATTTTTGTCAGCCTACAGGCCACCCAAGATCGAGCAAAACATAGCATTATAATGTTACGGAACTTTGAACAGACTGACTTCTCTAGTGCAGCAAAATACTTTGAAGACATGGTACGCAGGAATCAGAACTTGTCAAACCCATACCGCCCGTCAGAGTTAATTCGCCTTTCTTTAACAAAGTTACCTACACATTTGAGACATTTCATTTTGGGCGGCAGATGTAGAAATGATTCAGAAGCACTTCAAACATTACTTCAGGAGTTGGAACTGGACACTGACATCGGTGTAACGAAAAAAACACAGTAACAATCATAACAGAAACTATGAGACGCAAGACGCTTTTTTACCACGTGATAACAAAAAACTATAGGAATTCGCATAACAAACACAATCACAGAAACAATTACTCACTGGATAACCGACATCGTCCGTATGACAAACAGTCATCGCAGTTGAATAATGATTATTTTGATAAAAGTAATTTCCGGAGCTCTGACTATGTCATTAACAGGTATCACACGAATTACGTTAATTATAACAGGTGTAACCCTAACATCTTAACAAATTAATCATAGATACTACTCTAACTCTGATGGTAATATGCAAATTCTCATGGGCACAATTCAGGTAGATCAAATTCACAAAACACCTGGCACAGAAACAGTTATGCAAATAGCAGCCAACACCATCAAAACCAACACAGTCACAGTATTCAACATCATAATCACAGTGCCAAAATTCTGGAAGGGCAAGCCTAGCGTGACAGATCACTAAATTCAATAGATAATCAACGACGAGGAAGCAATACAGGGCGAAACTGAAACGATTCGAACACACAGAGCAAGGGACTTTATCACATTTCGCCTATCAAAGCAAGTATAGAATAATTATATTTGCTAAAGATGGCAGAACTACATGTCACCTATTTCGAAAATATTTTGCGTTGTAGCGCACAGCAATAGTTAGCGATTAACAATGCTATTGCACCGCATGCTAGAGCGACTGCCGTCACACCGCAGGCAACTTTTCACAAGAAACGAACTTCATTTATCGAACAACAAATGGTTCAAATGGCTCTGAGCGCTATGGGACTTAACATCTATGGTCATCAGTCCCCTAGAACTTAGAACTACTTAAACCTAACCAACCTAAGGACAGCACACAACACCCAGTCATCACGAGGCAGAGAAAATCCCTGACCCCGCCGGGAATCGAACCCGGGCGCGGGAAGCGAGAACGCTACCACACGACCACGAGCTGCGGACTATCGAACAACAAACTGAGCGATTTATTGCCACGACGCGTACGCTAAACAAATTGCTTCGGCTTCGAAATTTCATCTGGTATCCGAAAAAGGACAATTAATTTCTAATAAAATGAACATTGATAGTATTTTTTTAACCAGTTCTCAGAGGATAAAGGGTATCAGCAATAATTTGTTCACTTGAGAAATATTTTTGGTTGTACGCAGAGATGATAATACAGAGACATGTAACATTTTCTATCACTTTTGATGAGCTATGCAAGCTGCTATGATGGTGACTATTGTCTGGAAAGAAGAGTAACAGCTATTTCGATAACTTTTTCAGGATCTAGTTCATACAGAAACACGTACAGTAGGGTGGTTCCATGGTTTTCAGGCCAAGGGTGGGAGCATTACCGAAAAAGTTAAGTTTGTGAATTGTTCGCGTGCCGCTGTGGTTAAATTACACCATGCATGGAAAAATGGCACTATCCAATACCAGCTCTGAGACCACGGGTCGTAGATGACAGGGGGGAACGACGGCTGCAGAGATGTGTACTGGGGAATGGACTCGGAAATATTGAGGGCCGATCGCTCAGATGAACCAAGGGGGCTACCAGCAGTGTCTCCTCAACGACCGATCAGTGAACGTTGCTGCGTGTGGGCCTCTGCAGCGGACGCCTGGTTCACGTACCCGTGCTGATTGCTGTTAATCGGCGAGGAAGGATGGAATTTGCACACCAATACCAAAACTGCATGTTCACTGAGAGGCGACAGGTGGCCTTTTCAAATGAATCATATTTTTATGCTCCATCGGACAGAAAGAAAACATCCTGCAGCAATCGTGGGAAGGCTTTTGGTCGTAGAAGGGAGCGTTATGCTCTGAGGAACGTTTTCGTGGGATTTCCTGGGTGATCTCGTCATTCTGAAAGGCACAATGGATGGACACGTGTACTCATCTATTCTTAAGAAGCAAGTCCACTTCTGCATGCAGTTTGTTTTTCCTTGGTACGATGGCATCTACCAGCAGGACAATACAATGTGTCACACAGCTCGCAGTTTACATTGATGGTTCGACGAGCACCAGGACGAGTTTTCCGTATTCCCCGGCCACCAAACTCCCTGAATTTCAATCCAATCGACAATCTGTGGCTCCACCTACCTCGATAGGGCCCTTCACCCAGTTGATCCTCAACCGGAAAAGCCAGGGTAGCTTGCCGCAGCACTAGAGTCTGCATGGCTCCACATCTCTGTCGGTACCATCTAGAAACGCATTGACTCTCTTCCTGCACGTCTCACAGAGGTGGTTGTTTAGACTTTTGACAGTTGGCTACACTGATGTGACTGGACAGTATAGTACAATAGGAATAAAATGATTACATTAGGAGTTGAGTGGGAGATAAAACGGATTCGAAATTTAGTGGACAGAGCTGCCACCCGGACTGAATTTCGACGACAGACACAGGTACGTCATTCCATGGTGCCAGAGTTCTTCGTTGAGGTAGGTCAAGACAGCACCTGCAGCATGTGGTCTTGCGTTATGGAAAGATAACTTCACAAAGACTTCGAAGAAACGGCACAGCCACCGGCCTTAACAAATCAGAAATATGATGGCTGCTGTCCAAATTACCGTCTATGCCAATCAGAAGTGATCCTGATTTGGTACTCATGTCAAGAGGGCACTTTCTTGGCCCATATGACGATGACGAATGCGTTCTAGGAATGTTCAGTCACCTCGTGGCCTCTGCACTCAATTACGATCGGGACTACCCTTGGTCACCGTTCTGCACGACAGAAAAGCTATGCTAGATAGTTGGGTGGCACCGAGAGGTGGCGCCAAGTGCCTGTTAGGCGTATTCTGAAGTTGCGGTTTCCAGGAATTAATTGCTGAAGCCGTAATTGGGCCTTACTCCTCAAATGCCAACTTAAGCTGTAGCAACTGCCTAGTCAGCATGGAAGTCAACAAGATCCTGCCGTACCTTTCCCATGAAACGTGAAAAAATTTTCTACACCTCAGCAGTACATCTGATCGCCCAATCCTGAGTATTACCTTCCTTCTGTATGTGTATGCTTCGTCAACCAATAGTAAAATACCGCTCAAACTTGGCGCTAACGAAGTAAATTGTGTATGTAGATTTGACCCCATAAAATGCAAACATTTCCAGCGTTCCCCTCTAATTTCTTTGACGCACATTTACATTCGTCGCATTGGTTACAAGCTTCCTACCGCCCTTCCAAGAGAGTTTGGGTTTAGCATAGAGAACTTGGTATTCTCGTCTTCTCTTTCTTGGGCGTCGTTCTGCGCCGACAGTGGAGTTTACCTAGAGCTTGAGGGGCTACTTTCATATGTCAGATCCTTAATCTAAGCGGCTCACATTTATCTGGTGCTTTGTGCACTTGGCTGAAGACTTCTTTGGCTTTTTCCTCTTGTTTGACAATGCGAGTTGTGTAGATCAAAACTCTGATTTGTTCTTCTTTCGTTCTTCCTAAGACATCATTTAAAATCGCACATTAATAGCCTTAATTTTCCGTGTTTTTGTTTCCCAAGAGTAACATTAGAGAAAGATCCAACGTGGTTTTTAAATCTGTATAAAATGCAGTAATTGTGAAATCGACTTCCATATATGAAACCTGCCCCTTCCTGCAGATTCTCCCATAACTGGGCGAGCTCATTAAAAGATATAATCAAGAACTTACCAAGGTGTTGTTTCAATTTGACGATGTTTCCCTTGTGCACAGCCGCCAAGTTATCAATGGAATGTTGCATAGTATGCAAAGCTGCTTATTCTCGTGACGAATGGGCAGCTTTAGAAAAAATTATTTTAAGGCTCAGTCCGCTAACGATGAGAGTAGTTTCACCTTTCAATTTCAGTCCACAGTGTGTAGTCATTAGACTGTCCATTACATTCAAAACGTTTTGTAATTCTTCCGCTCTTTCAGTGCGAACAGGAATGTCATCAGATTATCTTATCATCATCGTCTTTTCACCCTGAAATGTAATTTCACTTCTCGTCCTTTCTTTTATTTCCGTCACTGCTTCTTCGGTGCAGACATTCAAGAGCTTCTTCGACCTGCAATTTCAACAATAGGGAAGAAAGACTACTTCTCTGTCTTACACCCTTCTTATTCCCAACACTTCTCAGTGTTCCATTCCTTTGCTCTTTCTTGATACTTGTCGTATTATACAGGGTGTTTCACGTAAAGCGTGTGTCTCCGTAACGTACAATATAATAGGTAACAGGAATATTTACTGAGATTGGTCCACTTAAGAAACGTCACTCTTTGTGTACGGTAATGAACACAGTTTACTGAGATATTTTCCAAAGATTTACAGCAACGAGATACAATTTTTGTTTAAATATAACGTTAAGATATTGTATCACGTAGCTGATGTATTCAAACAAGCTGTATACAAATCAATTTAAATCACATTTCTGTCATGTTTAGTTTGGTAGCTACAAACCTTCATACTGTTAGGGGAGGATGCAAGACGCTTACATAATTCTTGGCTGTGTGCAGATCTATGTTCTGGTAATGAAATATTGATTTAAGTGAGGCGTTAAAATGTGTGCACATATTCCTGAACACAAATGGGGTGAGCCTTCTAAATGACTTGCCGATTACCTCGATGCGCCGTATGAAGTGATTTGGGGGTTGTGCGTTCAGTGACGTAAAAACTATTCTTTATATATCATCACCAAAAAAATTCTGGTGTTAAACTGGGTGACTGTATGTCATTCCTGAGGTCCACAGCCGGCCGAAGTGGCCGTGCGGTTAAAGGCGCTGCAGTCTGGTACCGCAAGACCGCTACGGTCGCAGGTTCGAATCCTGCCGCGGGCATGGATGTTTGTGATGTCCTTAGGTTGGTTAGGTTTAACTAGTTCTAAGTTCTAGGGGACTAATAACCTCAGCAGTTAAGTCCCATAGTGCTCAGAGCTATTTTTGAGGTCCACAGCGGCCAACCATATTCTGAACTGCCGAGTATACTGCCTTATAAGACGACGTTCGGCGGTCTAACCGTACATGACATCCAACAGCGAATGGAGAAACTTGTCGCCCCACCACACCGCCGTCGGCACATCCCGTCCGCGGGTCGTTTAGAATCGCACTCCTTTGTGTGTTGAGGAACATGGGCGCACACTTGAGCATCTCACTTACGTCAACATTCCGCCAGCAAAACATCCATCCGCACACAGACAAGTATTATAGACGTGAACATTAATAAAACCGACAAACTGCAGGATCGGATTCCTGACTTGAAAGAAAGGAAAAAAAGGTCCTATGAATACATGACCGGAAATGGACACAACAAATCGTTCGGAACATAGTACAGTGGTGCATCCCATCCACTTCACAACAGATCTCCCTGGGATGCAATGCACGCGCTCGCACGTCGCATCATGGATTGTCGCACTCTGTCGCACGTTCCGGCCTGCGTCCACATAGCGTCACAGGCATAGAACCTGGTCCTTCAAATCTGTTGCAAGCACAGTTCGCCGTATTCTGCACATTCGTCTGTCTGGAAGAACTAATGATCACACATCACACAAACGCTCAAAAGCGCTTGAAATGTTGTGTGATGTGTTGATGTCTGTTTGGGTTCTTGTTTTGTTACAGCCGAGCTGGCTCTCGACCTTTTCCACTTTCTTGTCGGTACACAAACACTATCTTGGCTTATTCCCTAATGAATACCCGACAATCCGCTGCTTACAGTACGCTGCGTCAATCGCACAGCCTGCAACACACCAGGAACACCCTGCACGTGGTAGGGAAACTTTCATTTGCCAGCGCCATCTACCTTGACAACGATGCGATTCCGCACACATGTTCATAGGACCTTTTTCCCTACATTTCCAATCAGGAATCTGTCCTTGCGATTTATTGGTTTTATTAATGTCCACCCTGTAAACGGTGTGTTGCAGCCAGCGTTTATAGTTCTCAAACTAAATGTGACAGAAATGCGACTTAAATTGATTTGTACGCAGCTGCTTTTAAAATTAACTGCTGTTTTCGAAACTATGTCTCATTACTACAACTCTCTGAAGAAAAGCTGAATAAACAGCAGACCTCAACCCAACAACCCACCTTCCGTCGCCTCTTCGTATCGTCTCATCTGCCTCACCTCCGTCTTCAGAAAGGTCTTCGAATCCATCCTCTCCCGTCGTATCCATCAGCATCTTAATCAACACCACCTCCTCCCCCCTTACCAGTGTGGCTTCCAACCCTCCTTCTCCGCCGAAGACCAATCCCTTAACCTCGTCCATCTTCTCCCCCTACAGCTTAACTCCCGTCGCTCCGCATTTTTGTTTCCCTCGACCTCCAAAATGCCTATGACCGCGTGTGGCATCCCAGTCTCCTCTTTAAATTCCAAACCTAGGCCCTGATTATAAAATTTTGTCCGTCTGGTCGCTTCCTGCCTCTCACGCCATCCTTCCTATGTTACACTCCACAAAACCAACTCCCATATCTATCATCCCACTGCTGGCGTCCCCCAGGGCTTAGTCCTCTCCCTTCTACTCTGTCTCGTGTACACCGCCGATATGCCCAAGCTACCCCTCACCTTCTCCAATATGTTGATGACAGCACCTTCCTGGCTCTCTATCCTATCCTCCAACAGTCCCAACGCACCCTCCAAACCCACCATGACCAGCTCACCACTTAGTGTAACCAGTGGTTTCTTTGTCTCAACCCCTCCAAAACCCAGGCAATCATCATAGGCCGCACCACCTGCTCCTTCCGTTTCCATGATTTCTACCTCACCATTTATGGCCATCCCATCCAGCTCACCCCCACCTTGAGGCACCTTGGCCTCACCCTTGACCATCACCTCACCTGGACCCCTCACTTCCTGACCATCAAGCAGAAAGCCCATTCCAGCCTCTGCCTCCTGAAACTAATGTCTGGCTGGACATGGGCATTGCAACGTTCCACCATCCTCCACACTTACAAATCCCTCATCTGTCCTATCCTCTGTTATGCCAGCATTGAATGGCTCTCCACACCCACCAACTTTTACAAGCCCCTCCAATCCTCGAACACCATGCAATCTGCCTTGCCTTCCATATCCACCTTCCTTCCCCCACACGGCTCCTGTATGACCTCATTGCGTTCCCCCAGCTCCTCCTTTTCCTCCAACATCTCTGCATCCTTTACACTGCCCACAGGCTTGATTTTCCCCCCTCCCCACCCCCTGGTTTTCTCCATCCTCTCCACCCCTCGCACACTGCTGTGCCTCTATCGCTGTATCCTTCCCTCTCTCCACCTGCACACCCTCCACCTCCTTCATCAGGGCGATTTTCAGCACCTCCCCCTCCCAGATGTTGAACTTCGCTGTGACATCTACCATTCCTTCCAACTGTAACCAGGCATTGTCCCCACCCCAGGGCCCCTTTTTCCTCTCCCCTCTTTCTCCCAGAGCGTTTCCTCCTTCCCTCTCTGAGTCCCTGCATCCCCTCCTCGACTGCTTCCCTCCCACGTTCTCCCCTTCTGCTAAGGGTAAAAATAACGAAGTAGGGGGAGTAGGTAAAACTACTCAATTTGTTCTTATTCATGGACCTACTTTATTTTGTGGTGCGAAGTTAAATTTTTCTTTAATGAAAGTTTCTTCTTCTTCCAGTTTGGGTAACGGATGGATTACAGTTGCTTTCGTTGCTTGTAACAATGCAGGGAGAGCCGGTTTGGAATCCTTTGAAACTCGGGAAATCTTAGCTTACCGTACTATACCTGTTTCTGAGATTATTATTGCTAGTGAGGGTTCCTACCTTTTACCGCACGGGAGTTTGTCTTTGTCTTGTCGTAGACGTTGTAAGATAAATTCCGATTCTAGTATTCACTTATGGGTGAAGGCCAGTGGTCCTTCTTCTTTGGAAGATTGTCGCATTGTGGGTGATCGTACTTTATATAATCATTGAAAGCAGTTCTCAAAATCGGCCCTTTTAAGGGCCACAAATACTACACATTGATCTTGCCAAAAGCCGAGAAGCGATTCTTCTTGGTGTTTTAGCTCTCTGGGGCACTCTGGGATGCTCTCTGGGGCACTCTGGGATGTTCTCTGGGCTGCTCAATAGATGTCGAGCACAGTCTCTGATTGGTTTTCTTCTTTTTGGCGCGCAGTTCAAACTACGTTGGCGTGCCCCTCACCCATGTCCCCCTCATCTCCTCCCCCCCTACCTTCTTCCCTTTATCCCCCTTCTCCTCCCCTCCCTCCCTTCTTCCCCCCTCCCCCCTCTCCACCCCTCTCTACCTTTTTACCTCCTCCCTATTCTGTATGTCCCTGGTAGATCCTCTCTGTTAGCTCATTGTCATCAATGTATTACATCAGTGTTGTGTATGGTGCTGTTCTCCTGTGGGTCAAGAGCTGTGGTTTTAATTTTGTGCTGGCCTTGTACATAGCGTTATTGTCAGTTATTGCTATGTGCTACGCCGTCCGTCGATAATTTTATGATCCAGTGTGTGGTTTTGTTTTGGGTGCGCTAATTTTTTACGGTTTCTATCTCCATTTTACAGTCGCCCCCCTTTTCGGCCGTTCTCTTCCATGATGTTCCCCATTTTTTATATCGATGTCCGCCATATTCTCTCCTTTAAATGTTTTCCATTGTATGATTAATGTCTTCCGGCTGAAGAGGAGCGCATATGCTGCTGCCCTCCCGCCCCAGATGGGGCATTGAAATACAATAAAGGAAAAAAAACAGCAGAAAGCGTAATGTTTCTTATGCGAACCTGTCTCAGTAACTATTCCTTATTCCTGTCACCTATTATTTTGTAATTTACAGAGGAATGCACTTTATCTGAAACACGCTGCATATTACCCGTCTTTGCATATATCGAGAGCAAAAATAACCACCTGCCCCCATTTCCTGTACGAAGGAATATCGGGAAGCGAAGTACGATAATTCTATTACTAAAGAGATTAATAGGTTTAAATGGTTCAAATGGCTCTAAGCACTATCGGACTTAACATGAGGCCATCAGTCCCCTAGATTTAGAACTACTTAAACCTAACTAACGTAAGGACGTCACACACATCCATGCCCGAGGCAGGACTCGAACCTGCGACCGAACCAGCAGCGCGGTTCCGAACTGAAGTGCCTAGTACCGCTCGGTCACAGTGGCCGGCGATTAATAGGTAACAAAACAAAAAATCTGAAGTGAACTCCAATCTTTTGCCTACTTTCCTGTATAGTCACCTACGTTTCAACAGACTTCTCCTATCGAAGTATCAGTTTCAATATGCCCTGTTTGTAGAAGTCCATTTGGTTGGAGTATAGGCATATGCGGACGGCATAAATTTCTTGATGGGACCAAACATATGAAAATCCGTCGGTGTAAGGTCCAGACTGTACGGTGGATGCTGGAGCATCTTCCACAAAAATCTGGAGATAACCTTACGAACAGGAGCAGCAACATGTGAGCGAGCGTTGTCTTGAAGAAGTTTGATATCGTTAGCATTAACGTTGTGGCATTTGTCACGAAGAACTCGATACAACTTAATCAAAGTTTTAATGTAGGCTGCAGCATTCACAGTGGTCCCGTGTTCAGCAAAGTACACAAATAACACATCATGCATATCCCAGAACACTGCCAAAAGCATTTTACTAGCAGACATAGCCTCTTAGAAGTTTTTTAATCCTGTGGAACCAGAATGTTCCCACACTCCACAGAGGCCTGCTTGGCCTCGGGCGTGTAGCGGTACGCCCACGACTCATCACTAGTGACAGTTTCTTTCACAAATCCTTGATCTTCTGCCGTGTAACGGGTTAATTGAGCCAAGCCTGTCATAATTCGCTGACCCTTGTGGTAGTGTGTCACGTTCTTAGGTACACAGCTAGCACCAACTGTACGAAATTCCAGAGTGTTATGAACAATATTGTACACAGCGCAATAGGAAATGTTGAACTGCTGCGATAAAGTTCGCAGTTGCACACGCCAATCGTTCAAAATTGCTGCCTCAATGGTTCCGCCATTCTGCAGTGTTGTAGCTGTTACCGGCCGGCCGGATTGTAGTGAGTCACTGAGCCCCTCTTGGAAGAATGCACATCACCTGGAGTTGTTGCTACGATGCAAACATTCGTCCACAGACATGGAAGGCATGCCCCTGTGAATTTCCCTCGCTTTATGCCCTTTGGCTAACAAATATCGAACTACACTTCACCGCTCTTCAGAAGTTGGCGACAGTAACATGCGCGCCATTTTTTTTTTTTTTTTTTTTTTTTTTTTTTTTTTGAGGGGTTCAGTCTTCTCTCCCAACAGCTATAATTAAAAAAAGTCCTCTGTACTGTTTATGTTTTCTTTGCTAAATTTCGATTCCCCGCGAAGGGGGCGGGCTGGCAGCAGCGTAGTATGCCGCTCTTCAGCCTATAGACTTTGTTTGAAAAAGGTGAAGATAATATATAATAAAAACAGGCGATAAAATCGGAGACGCAAATGGGAACATGTCGAAAAAAAAATTGTGGAACTTAAAACATAGAACAAAGGGATGATGATGCTAATAAAATACATATGAAGCAGACAGGTAAAATAATAGACAGACAATTCAAAAACACGGCGACAGTTTGGTTTCTGTTCGCAAAAGACACAAAATTCACACCCAGCGACAGCATGGTTCCTGTTCGCAACACTTGGAAAGGCGAAACAACACTGAACAGTCACTGGAACACTGCACTAAAAGGTTGGCAAATACGACATACCACAGCCGAGAGCAGGTGGGGGGAAACTGGACAGATGATGTACTGGAAACGTCGAACTATATCATCGTAAATTTTCAACATTCCAGCTGCGGTACCATAGGAGAAAAAAAATATTGTGCACTACTTTCCGATCCTCCCTTATCATGTTAGTTAGAAATAGTGTCTCAGACTGCAATTAAATAGTGGAAGCCGGGAAAGCATTTCCGAAATTTTCGAATGGTGCGACGAACAAGCAGAGAAGTAAAATTGCGTGTCGTGGCAAACACAGGCGACATCTTTGGCCGTTGCCGCTCCGTGTTATGCGAGAGAGTGCGTCCGCGGCTGCAGCCCGCAGCAGGGGGGCGGTTTGCGCGGAATTCTCGCTGGGTGCGCCGCAGCTGCTAATTAACTAATTGCGTAAGACAAAGTCGGTACGCCGCAAGAACTCCCGCCAGGCCACCGCCCTCCCCCACGGCCGCCGAAGTTGGTCCACTCGCCCCGCCCCGCCTTGCCTTGCCGACTCTTTGCTGAAGCTGCTCCCTGAACTTCGTTTAGTAGGCACTCCCGCAGCGATTCGTAATTTTGCGGGGGACCGGCGTTTTCTCTCCGCTCTCAGCACGAACAAAGGTTAACACAGAACAGACACTCTGCGGCTCCAGAATTCCGTAACACGGCAAACAACCTTTTTGAAGAGCGTTTACATCACCGAGAGATGCCTTACACTCTCGGTGCGTTACCCGAGATATTTTAGCACGATGCGAGGCGAGAGTATCGTTTTGTTTTCCTGAAGCTTTCCTTCACAAACCGTCAGCTACAGGATATTTTACGGCACGGAAATACAAGGCCATACAATACGTTTCTAGAGAATGAAGTCAGTGAAACACAAGATATAAAAGGGCAGTGGATTGGCAGAGCTGTCATTTATACTTATTTGAACCATGTTAAAATGTTTCCGACGTCATTATGGTGGTCACAACTGGAATTAACCCACTTTTAACGCAAAATGGTAGCTGGAGCTAGACCCATGGGACATTTCATTTCGGAGACCGTTGGGGAATTCAATATTCGGAGACCCACAGAGTCAACAGTGTGCCGAAAATACCAAATTTCAGGCATTATCTCTCACCACGGAAAACGCAGTCGCCGACGGTCTCCTAACGACCGTGAGCAGCGACGTTTGCGTAGTGTTGTCAGTGCTAACTGACAAGAAATACTGCCTG
This sequence comes from Schistocerca serialis cubense, assembly GCF_023864345.2. NCBI lineage: Eukaryota > Metazoa > Arthropoda > Insecta > Orthoptera > Acrididae > Schistocerca > Schistocerca serialis. The sequence continues at coordinate 823,685,167 of NC_064638.1, forward strand.
AAGTACCTGCATAAATCAATGGGAACACACGACGGTCATATCCGTTCGGACAGTGCGGCAAAATTGGCGTCAGTGGGCTACGGCAGCAACCACTGACCCCAGTGCTTTTGCTAACAGCACGACACCGCCTGCAATGTCTTCCTTGGCTCTTGGCCATATCGGTTGGACCCTAGACCACTAGAAAGCGTTGGTCAGGTCAGTCCCTATTTTAGTTAGTAAGAGCTGATGGTAGGGTTCGAATGTGGTGTAGATCCCACGAAGCCACGGACCGAAGTTGTCAACTATGCAAGCTGGTGCTGGGTCCATAATGGTGTGGGCTTTGTTTACGTGGAATGAACTGTGTTCTCTGATCCAACTGAACCAATTATTGGCTGAAAATGGTCATTTCGGCTACTTGAAGACCATTTGCAGCCATTCATGGACTTCATATTCCCAAAAAAACGATGGAATTTTTATGGATGACATTGCACCAAGTCACCAGGCCACAATTGTTGGCGATTTGTTTCAAGAACATTCTGGACAGTTTGAGCTAATGGTTGGGCGCCTCAGGTAGCCCGACATGAATCCCAATGATCATTTATGGAACATAATAGAGAGTTCAGTTAGCACACAAAATCCTACACCGGCGAGACTTTCTCAATTACGGACGGCTACAGAGGCAGTTTGGTTCAATATTTCTGCATGGGACTTGCAACGACTTGTCGAGTCCATGCCATGTCGCGTTACTCCACTACGCCGGGAAAAAGGAGGTCCAACGCTATATTGTCCCATGACTTTTGTCACCTCATCGTAAGCTGCATTTCTTTACCTATTCTCTTTGAGACCACAGTGGCTGCTGAACACCAAGGTTAGAAAATCTCTCCCCTGTGGATGCGTCATGTGTTGTCATGGTGGTTGGTGTCGTCGTCTCCAGTCCCAAAACTATCCGATACAGCTGTCCGTGCTGTTCTACCATGTCCATGTAGGGGGAGGATGAACAAAAATATGGAAACATAAAAAACGCAGAACATTACCATGCGTAATACTTTCAAAACAGCTTCCAGTCGTCTCTGAATGGAGAAATTCAGGTCCTGTATGGTTTTCAGGGTACTCGTATACCGTTCTTCCTGAGAAATTGTCACACGTTCCAGCAACGATGATGGGTGACCAAACAGTCTTCTCTCCAAATTAGACCACAAACGCTGAATAACACTGAGATGTCGTGAATGTGGTGGCGAGGGAAGGTGCGACAATTCATCCTCGTGCCACAAAATCAGTCCTGGCCGGTGCGTACTCCCGGCCCTGTCGTCTGGGAAAACAGCATCACCACAGGAGAAGAAAGAGTCTATCAAAGGATGGAGATGATTAACCAAAACTGTCAAGTAATCCTTGATAGTAATAGGACCTTGGAGACTGCCCACGGGATCCATAGAATATCCTGATATGGCTGCCCATATCATCACTACCCCCTCCTGGGACATAAACTCTGCCAGAAGCTTATAAATTACTAGTACCAGTAAAAGTTCAAATATACCATTTTATAAGAATTTATGAAGTCTAAAAAGTAATAGATGATATATGTAGCAATCACTAACGAGGCACAAGTGCCGCCCATGAATTGCTATTTCCGCCAACGGAAGCAAATGCAAGTACACAGGAAATTCAGATAATGTGTAAAGCCACAATCTTGGAATTCTATACACCAGTTCCATCAATACTATATGGTAACCATCTCAGATCGCCTTATCGAAATTTCTTAACTCCCAAATATCAGTTTAAGTAAAGCACCATCCTAAACACAGTCATGTAAAAATCAATGCAACATCACTGCTAATGGTGCAATAGCAAATGTGCTGCCTTACATAACTTGTTTTCTTTTATTTTTTTATACGTCACATTTTTTCCTCCAGGAATCCAAGAAATCTCTTACAGAAATAGTTGTAACTATTTAACAAACCACAACTTGTGGTTGTACGTATGACAATTGAAAACATTAATGAAATTTGAAGTCATAGAGATTAGTGAATAGTGGGAAGGGAATAGGTCTAGAAATGACACACTTAAAATAACGTACATAAGATCTTCTATGCTTCCATAACCATAAAACTGTTTTCTATGAATAATAAGCATTGTAAGATTCCATATCGCAATTAATGAAGAGGGGGTGAAGAGGTAAACAAGATAAATCTTGATATATTGAAAAATCCTTTAAAGCTTTAATCTTGTAACTACAAACGTTTTATAAAATGACAACTTTACATAGAACAACGAGAGAGTAATGTGGAACAGCTAAAGTAGTAATGTGGTGGAGAGTTTTCAATATGTACCATACAGCGTCAAGCTCTGAGTAACAGCTCATGAACACACTATCGCCCTGTGACCAATACGAGTGAATGACGCTGCATATATAGTGAACAATTAGACTTTTCTCATCATGTGCAAAAAAACAAAAAGAATACAGCGTAGCGGCGAACTGTAGTGCGTCGTCGTCTGCCGAGCCCCTAGGATGGCGGCAAAACTGTAAGTGCTCCGTAAATAAACTGAAAAACCAGAGCTTGGTGAAATCAATTTGTTCGTTCAGTTTTCTTTTTTTTTTCTTTATTGTTATTTCATTTCCCCCCCTTCCTCACCCCGCCCCATATGGGCAGCGTAGGGGCTGTCAGCGGATACAATTTGCCGCTCTTCAGCCACAAGAGAGGAAAATTAAAAAAAAAAATAATATAAAACCTGGGCATGGCGTTTGACAGAAACAAACGTTTTGTACAATAAAAAGACAGATCGTCAGCTGACTAACGTAAAATATACAGGGATGATTCGGATATTAATTAAAACAAATATAGAAACAGTTAATTTAATATTCCTAAAGAAAATGTAATGGTACCTTTCCGAAACAACCACACTTTAGGCGAAAATCGAATTAATCTCAAAATCCCGCATAACGCCCCTAAGGGGCTGCTACTAAATACGCTTACGGAATGGAGATTTTTCAGAGTAAAACAAAATTTTAGTCAGAAGTAATAAACGAACAAAGAGATTTCATTGATTGGCGATTTCACCAAGAACTACACAAACGTCATTCGTTCGTATTGGTCATAGGCCGACAGAATATTCATAAACTGTTACTAATCGCTTGACGTTCTCTTTGTTACATGGACCACCTTACAGCAGACTGTAAAAATCTACTTACCTGTCAACACTGCAAAGCCTCCCATTTTCTTAAACAGTGCTGTTACCTAGCATCCCCTTCTACCTGCAACACCTGCAACGATTCCCGCCCCACTTACTTCGCGTAATGCAAATCTAAGTCACAACCTACGAAACCTGAGTTTACTGTCCCAATCCGTCCTGCGGATAGCCCCACTCACCCTTACAATTCCCTCTACCCAACTCCCACTGCTGAAGACATTATCAGATTCACTACAAATGTCTTCCAAAACATCCATACATTCCAACGTCCACATACCCTCCAACAAATCTCTCTTGCTGCCCGCTCCATCTTCCATCTCAACACCAAAGCTATCAACTCCCACAACCAGGTCTACTTCGTTTTCACCCGCCTCGACACCCTTGTCTAAACCTCCTCAGATCTCATCCATAAAACTTCTCTTATCACTTACAATGGCATGACAGCACTACAAAATCCTGTACCGAAACATACGCTCTCTCCCAATTAATAAACACATTTTAATCCATACTCCATCCAAAACAGCATCCACACATTTATCCTTAATGAAATGTTCCTCCAACTCTATCGCACCATCTGAATCTCTCCCTGTGGCCTCCACCACACAGATAACTCCTTTCCCCAGGGCCTTATACAGTACTCGCACCGAACACCTTATCTGTACTCTCTTTTTCCAATACCTACCGACTACCTGTGCTACATCCATATCTGACCTAATCACCCCATCCTGTATGACTTCCTCACCCACACAGATCGTGTTTTTCCACCTACATCATTCCCACAGATCTCAACATCCGTAGTAGATCCCCCACAGAACACCAGGAGTAGCATCTGTTTACTGATTCCCTATAAGGTGACATTGTTCCCATCCCACACCACACACCTCCTGAAAGCAACACCATCCTCATGTCATCCTAGCATTTGTCAGTCTCCTTGGACGCCTCATTGCAAAAGTTATCGATCCATTTGGAAGTGATAACCTACCATTGCTCCTCGCCATCTCCTCCACACAACCTTATCTCTGTGAACCGCATATGACTCTCTAACCAAGAGTTATCCAAGACTATTTCCATAGGAACTGGAATGCCTACCGCGAATCTATAGAAACCTAGATTGGGAGCCATCCCCTGTCGTTCCAGCAACCTGGTGATATCCCTCATGCGACATCCTTCCAGCAGCAGACCTTGTCAGATGCTGTATCCTCCACCCACATTTCTACAAATACCATAAATCCTCACCACCTCTCTCAACACCCACAAGCCCTACTACTTCTCTGAGAATCCTGTCGTATGTATCGATCCTTTTTGCAGATTCGCAACTGTGATACACTCACACGCCCCCAGCAAATACAGAGAAATATCAGGAATTTATTAAAAGCAAAAAATGCCGATACTGGCGCCATACATGCAGCAAACTCAATGCTACACTTCCCATTAACTCTTCTAAGTACTGGCAAGCATTCAGTGGATTCACTGACTATAACAGGATACCTCACGACCCACTTCTCCACAATGACCATCTCTTACCTGAAAACTTGAGCAAAGCTAACCACTTCCATCCTAACCACCCTGGTTCCCAGCTTCCAGTACTTGGACAACATACCACACAAATAAACCACAGTAAGTGAAGTAAAACAAGTTCTCCACAAAAAACGCAACACTTCCTCCGCTCACGACTGCATTACTTATGGACACCTTAAAGAATGCCCCCTCTCCTTTCTCCTTACTCTTGCAACCCTCCACAGACTGCTACACTCAACAATGGGAAACATCCAAACTTCTACTTTTCGTCAAACTCGAAAAACCATCTCCTATTACCTCCTCTTCACCTCAGAGTTTAGCAAGGTCTTCGAATTCTTCCTCTCGCAGTACATCCATCAACACTTGAACCAGTACCACCTTCTTCCCATTAACCACAGAGGCTTCCATCCCTATTTCTCCTCTGATGACCAGCTCCTACACCTCGCACTTCTCCTGTCCCACCAACTCAATTCCCATAAATCCGTTATTTTTGTCTTCCTCGACCTAGAAAAAGTCTACAATCATGAATGACATTCTGGTCTCCTTTCGAGACTCCATACACACTTACAGTCAACTATGTCCGCCTTATTGCTTCCTTCCTGTCTAATCACCCATATTTTTTCATTATTAATTATGCTAATGCCTGTACCTTCCACCCCATTGCAGTATGGCTCTGTCCTCTCTCTTGTCCTGCCCAAACCACCCCCTCTAGTCCACCTGCTTTAGTATGCGTTTCTTGCACTCTATACTACACTCCAGAAATCACGACGATCCCTCCAAGTCAACCTCAATCACTTTACCTCCTGGTGGAACCAATGTCTCTTTAAGATTAACCCTTCCAAAGCCCACACAATAATTGCAGGACGCACTACCCCCTTCTTCCGTTTCCATAACTTCTACCTCACCATTTATGACCGTCCCACCCTGATAACTATCACACTAAAATACGTTAGACTAACCTTCGACAGCAATTGATGTAGAAACCCCATCCACTAGCTATCCTACAGAAATTCCAAAATAGACTAAAACTACTAAAACTACTGACCGGCCGAACATGGGGACTACTCCCCACCATTGTCTTCCACACATACACATATTTGATATGCCCTACACTTTGCTATACATATGCTGCATGGGTATCTGTCCCTCTCAAGTTCTTTAAGTCCATCCAGATCCTTGGATGCCACGTTCTCTGCCTTGTTTTCGGCAACCATTTGCCTTCCCCCACAAGGATCCTTTACCAACTCATTACATTCCCATCTCTCTTCACTCACATTGAATACTCTGAACAGTTTACACTGACCGCAAACTCAGCTCCAATAATCCAATCGTTTCCCCTCTACTTTCCAGTCCTCATATGCTGCCGCACCTTTACCAACACGTTCCACCAACCATCCATTTACACAGACTCACGTGCTCTCCCAAAGAAACTTCAGTCATCTCCCCCTCCCATATCATGAACTCTGCCCCGACATTTACCCATCCCACCAGTTCAATGGCCACCCTAACTGATCCATCTCATCAGGGCTTCATCTCCTTTCCAGAGTTTTTCCCTCCTATCTTTCCTTCCACACTACCCTTTTCCCAATAACTCTTGTTGTCACCAATTCCCCCTTCTACTCCATCCTCTCTCCTGTCCTCACACCAACTTTTACACCCTCACTGCTATGCTCCAGTCCTCCATCCTTATACCATCACATTCCTACCCTCTTATCGAGCCAATCATTTCCCCTACTATAAGTGAGTCTCTGTCTCGTGGCAGGTCCTTCCAGTTCCTAGTGACAGGAAAGTGCATCTTTTAAATAACAGTGTTATGGCAACGTGTTTTAAATGTGCGCTTATTGTGTTTCATTTTACCTTTTATTATTGCTGTTGTTGTTGTTGTTGTTGTTGTTGTTGTGGTCTTCAGAACAGAGACTGGTTTGATGCAGCTCTCCATGCTGCTGTATCCTGTGCAAGCTTCTTCATCCCCAAGTAGCTACTGCAACTACACCTTTCTGAATCTGCTTAGTGTATTCGTGTCTTGGACTTCCTCTACGATTTTGACCCCCCACGCTGGCCTCCAATACTAAATTGGTGATCTCTTGAAGCCTACTAACCGATCCCTTCTTCTAGTCCAGTTGTGCCACAAATTCCTCTTCTTTTCAATTCTGCTCAATACCTCCTCATTAGTGACGTGATCTACCCATCTAATCTTCAGCATTCTTCTGTAGCACTACATTTCGAAATCCTCTATTCTCCTCTTGTCTAAACTATTTATCGTCCATGTTTCTCTTCCATACGTGGCTACTCCATACAAATACTTTCATAAAAACTTCCTGACACTTAAATCTATACTCTATGTTACCAAATTTCTCTTCTTTAGAAACGCTTTCCTTGTCATTGCTAATCTACATTATATGTCCTCTCTACTTCGACCATCATCAGTTATTTTGCTTCCCAAATAGCAAAAGACATTTACTACTTTAAGTGTCTCATTTCCTAATCTAATTCACTCAGCATCACCTGATATAATTTGACTACTTTCCATTATCCTCGTTTTGCTTTTGTTGATGTTCATCTTTTATCCTCCTTTCAAGACACCGTCCATTCCGTTCAACTGCTCTTCCAGGTCCTTTGCTGTCTCCAACAGAATTACAATCCCATTGGCAAACCTCGAAGTGTTTATTTCTTCTCCATGGATTTTAATTCCTACTCCAAATTTTTCTTTCGTTTCCTTTACTGTTTACTCAATATATAGATTGAATAACATCAGGGATAGGCTACAACCTTGTCTCACTTGCTTCCCAACCATTGTTTCCCTTTCATGCCCCTCTACTCTTATAACTGCCATATGGTTTCTGTACAAATTGTGTTCAGTAAAGAACTGAGCGACTGCTACGGTCGCAGATTCAAATCCTGCCTCGGGCATGAATGTGCGTGATGTCCTTAGGTTAGATATCCTGCCTCGGGCATGGATGTGTGTGATGTCCTTAGGTTAGCTAGGTTTAAGAAGTTCTAAGTTCTAGGTGACTGATGACCTTAGATGTTAAGTCCCATAGTGCTCAGAGCCATTTGAACCATTTGTACAAATTGTAAATAGATCTTCGCTCCCTGTATTTTACCTTCAGAATTTGAAAGCTTTCTCTATGTCTACAAATGCTAGGAACGTAGTTTTGCCTTTCCTTAATCTATCTATTACGAGAATCCGTAGGGTCAGTATTGCCTCACATGTTGCAACATTTCTATGGAATCCAAACTGATCTTCCTCGATGTCGGCATCTACCAGTTTTTCCCTTTCGTCTATATAGAATTCGAGTTAGTATTTTGCAGCCGTGACTTATTAAACTGATAGTTCGGTAACTTTTACACCTGTCAACACCTGCTTCCTTTGGGATTGGAATTATTATATTCTTCTTGAAGTCTGAGTGTATTTCACCTGTCTCATACATCTTGCTCACCAGACAGTAGAGTTTTGTCAGGGCTGACTTTCCCAAGGCTATCAGTAGTTCAACTGGAATGTTGTCTCCTCCCGTGGCCTTGTTTCGACTTGGTTCTTTCAGTGCCCTGTCAAACTCTTCAGACAGTATCATATCTCCATCTTCATCTATGTCCTCTTCCATTTCCATGATATTGCCCTCAAGTACATCGCCCTTATGTAGACTTCATCTACGTCCTCTTCCATTTCCATAATATTTCCCTCAAGTACATCGTCCTTATATAGACCCTCCATGTACCCCTTCCATCTTTCTGCTTTCCCCTCTTTGCTTAGAACTGGCTTCCATCCGAGTTCTTGGTGTTCATTCAAGTGGTTCTGTTTTTTTCTAAAGGTCTCTTTAATTTTCCTTTTTATTACTGTTTTTTAAGTGCCAGTGCAGGAAGACATCGATCGCATATTTTTTTTATTTTTCCCCTAAAATAGTTTTAAATTCAACATAACTATCCCTGCTGTTTCTTTCTTGTTCAGTATCTCTTTTAACTTCTCATTGTCAACTGGCTGAGGAGCGGGTTGCCTGTACCGCTGGTAGCCCACCCCCGGCCCATATGGGGCATGGGGAGATGAAATAACAACAAAGAAAACGCTAGACGCTACGTGGCACAGATGGAAAACTCTACACGACAGTGCTACCATAGCTCTTACACAACGCTTTCGAGTTGTTTTTTACAATGTTGTTATAAAACGTTTGCAGTTACAGAATTACAAACAGTTTTAAAGGATTTTTCGATAGGTCAGGAATAATCTTGTTTGCTCCTTCACCTTCGTCCCCTATCCCCTCGCTCCGCCCCCCCCCCCCCCTCCTTCTTTAAGGGCATCATGACATTTTACAATGCTTGTTGTCCACAGAAAACAGTCATATGGTCATAGAAGTACAGAAAATATTACGTACGTTATTTTAAGTGTGCAATTTATAAACTTACTCCATTCCCACCCTCTACTGGTATCTATAATTTTTAATTTTTATTGTTTTTTCAATTTTCATATGTGAAATTTCAGCTTATAGTTTGTTATATACACCGGTGTCCAAAATTAAGGCAGCAAACGTCTCTTCACCCGTCCTGTGTCCAACTGGTGATATAATCGTACACCCTGTCAACAGATGTCCATACGATCGTGCTCTGCACGGAAGGTAGTATTCCGGTCAATGTGAGAGCACCTATCAAACAGAGTAGTGCTTGCCTTGTAGTCCCACATCCACAGTCGCTGTGCACACTGTCACAGGCGGTGGAGTATGACACAAGAAGATGTCTACCAGGCTCTCTGTGGTGGAGGGCCGTAGGAAGAACGGAAGCAGTACAGTCGCAAACTGATGTGGCAGTGACTTCAAGTGAATTGTTCTGTTGTTCGACGGATGTGGCGATAATTTATAGAGAACGAAACTGTATCCCCAAGACTAGGGCAGGGCCGACCACATGGGACCCCTATTTGGCTATTTGGCTGTAAGTGCACGACGGTAGCACCTTGGTACTGCATCCAAAGGACGTGTTGTTTCGAGGTAAATGATGTACACAAGGTTTCGGCAGACTGGCCTTTATTGTCGGAGATGTACTGTATATGTATCTCTGAAACATCTTCATGAACGGGAACCTATAGAATGGAGTCGTCAACATGCCATCTGAATGGTCAAAAAGTGGGCCAGTGTTCTTTCCACAAATGTGTCCCGATTTGGTCTAGAGAGTGATTCTGGACCGATTCGCATCTGGAGGAAACACGGAAAACGATTTCGGGACCAAAATATTTTGGGAACAAACCAATATTCAGGAGGATCCCTAACGGTGTAGGCAGGGACTGTATTGATCACTCGAACACCTCATGAAATTGCGTGGGTGAATCGGCAAGGTTCAACTGCTGTCAGGTATCGTGACGAAATTTTGGGATCTCATGTGCGGTTGTTGCGAGGCGCTGTGGGCCCAGACTTCGCATCGATGGACGATGAGGCTCGACCTCATAAGACACGGGTGGTTGATGTTCTCTTGAAAACAGAAGATATTGCACTCATGACGTGGCCTGCTCGTTCTCCCGATTTGAATCTCACAGAGCGCGAATAGGATGCACTATGGAGACGGGTTGCGTCATGCAAACATCCACCAACCACTCTGCAAGAGTTGTGAACAGCTCTACAGGAAGAATCGGCGCTATTGCCTCAGCATAAGATTGATTACATCATTCGTAGCATACACCGTCGTTGTCAGGCCTGTACAGGTGGTCACACATCATACTGAGCACATTAACCAGTTGTCAGAACGTGTGTGTAAATCCTTTAAATTGGAAATAACAAAGAATGTTTTCGTTTACCATTATGCATGTTGCAGTTGATTACGTTCCATATTCTTAACATTGTTATTGCTTCACTATCATCTGTTTATGTTGATTTCTGGCAAAATAAACGCAACCTAGCAAAATTTCCCTTTGTTGCTTTAATTGTCGACAACAGTGTAATTATACCTATTCTGCAAAAGTTTTGTTTCGTTCCGGGAGAAAAAAAATTTGATTTGGGACGTAAGTAAATGAGAACAAGTCTTGTAAGGCAGCACAAGTGCCAACGTACCATTAGCAGTAATATTGCGCTGGTTTTAACATCATTATGGTTTGCGTGGTGCTTTAGTGAAATTGATGTTTGGGGGTTAAGAAGTGTCGATAAGGCGAACTGGGATTGTGGCCATATACTATTGACGATACTTGTGTATGGGGTTCCAGTATTGTGGCTTCTCAAGTTGTCTGAATTTCCCGTATACATGCATTTGCTCCCATTGGTCGAACACATGGGCGCCACCTGTGCCTCTTAAGTGAATTCTATATATCTCCGTAAATTCTTATAAAATGGTATCTATGAATTTTTTACTGATGCTAGTGAGTTATACGCTGTAAGCTGTAAAAAAATAAAAATAAAAAACAATACATTGTTTGTAGACTGGTTCTAGGTTATTGTTTTCGATCATTCAAAAGCCTTGCTACACGCTGCAACGAAACACCTTTTGTAAAGCACTGTAAAGTGTTTCTGATGAAATTATTTTATACCATGTAACGATGGAAGCTGAGTTGTAAGCAAATGTAGCGTGTACTACGTATACAGAGCCGTCAAGAGGTTTAGTCCATTTGTCTTATAACTTTTTCCTTGGTATCAGTTTGCACTTGTCCCGTGACTGAGAATGTTGACGAGGTACAACGTATCTAACAAAAAATTTTATCTGATTTTCATACCACTGGTAAGCTAGAAAGATATATTCTACTCATTATACTATGTCTCCAATGAATGGTGAAATGTAACATATTTTTATATCATCTAATACGAGTTTTGTGTTGTATTTTACGGCATTTGAAAATGATGGAAGGTCGAAACGCGTAAAGCGATTTTGGGAATAATAAAAATTATGTACGGCACGTAACAAGGGACAAATAATGCACAGGAAACATGTCGGACTTACAATTAAGAGCAATTTAAATTGGGAAGAACCCATAAAAAATTTTCTGGGGAAGGGGAACCGAAGACTGCGTCTTATTGGCAGAAGGCTTAGAAGATGCAAAGATTTACTAAAAACACTGCCTAAACTACCCGTGTCCGTCCTCTTGTGGAGTACTGCTGCCCAGTGTGGGATCCTTACCAGATATGATTAATGGAGTACATAGAGAAATCCCAGAGAAGATCGGCACGTTTTATATCACCGAGAGATAGGGGGAAAGTGTCACGGACATGATACAGGATTTGAGGTGGAAATCATTCAAACAGAGGCGTTTATCGTTGCGGCCGGAGCTTCACACGATTTTTCAATCACCAATTTTCTCCTCCAAATGCGAAAATACTTTATTGAAACCGAGGTATATAGGGAGAAACTATCGTCACAATAAAATAAGAGAAATCAGAGCTCGCTCGGAAAGATATAGGTGTTCGTTTTTTTCGCACGCTGTTCGAGAGTGTAGCCACAGAGAACTTGTGTGAAGATGATTCCACGAACCCTCTGCCAGGCACTTAAGTGTGATTTACGGAGTAGCCATGTAGATATAGATATAGGTGTAGATGTAAATTTAACTGTAGAGAAAGGTTTGTACAACATGTTTACCTTATTTGTTGAATGATTCAGTGAATACTATCAGCCGATTTGTTGCTATGGCCAAGGCGTGGGCCACATTTAAACATCAGTAATGTACCAAACAAACCAGCGAGTGGCAGACTGTGACCCGCATCAAGAAAGACGTCGTCGATTTGATATGCCGAAAAGATTATGGTTAATATTTTGTGGGATTCGAATAGCCTTCTTATCGATATTTTCTTTTCAAAGGTAATAAAATTATCTAAAGAACTCTATGCAATTCTTCTCGAGTAGCTGAATTGAATGAAAGTAACAACTCCTCCACGCGTAAAAATATTATACACTAACGGAAATAAATCGCAACATCAAGAAGGAGTTGTACGACATAAACGAAAGTTGCTAGACGTGTTTCTACATCTGTTCGAATTTCGCACCATTCGCATAAGTATGCAAATCCGGTTTCCTTTAAGTACACACTGATGTGAGCGTTAGTTGCCTTAGACACTGGACGTGGTGAGTTGGCGTTAGTCAAGAATGCCTTTAAGGTGACAAAAAAGCCATTATCAAGACCTCATTGGGTTAGTACTTCCAGCTGCGATTCTGCACCCAACCTGTCTGCTGCTAGACACACTGGACCTACACCTGGAGTTATGGTCTGGGGTGCCACTTCGTATGACGGCAGGTGCACTCTCGTGGTTATCCCACGCACAGCGTACGTCAGTCTGGTGATTCGATCAGTTGTGCTGCCATTAATGAACAGCATTCCCCAGAGTTTTTCCCAACAGAATAACGCCCGCCCACATGTCGCTATTGTAACCCAACATGCTCTACGGAGTGTCGACATATTGCCTTGACCTGATACATCACCAAATCTGCCTCCAATCGAACACATATTGGACATCACCGGAAGACAACTCCACCGTCAACCACAAACAGTATTTCCCGTCCCTGTATTGACCGACAAAGTGCAACAGGCATGGAACTCCATCCAACAAACTGACATCTGATCCCTGAACAGCACAATGCATGCACGTCTACATGCTTGCATTCGACATTCTGGCTGTTACACCGGTTATGAATGTACGAGTATTTACCATTTTCAGTGGCTTATCTGAAGTTTATCTCTTGGCAATGTAAACCATTTAAATATGCTAGCTAGACAAATGTATTTGAACAACTTCATTACTCTGCATTAATTATTTTTCCGGTAGTGTATCAGTGGGAAAACTGAGAGTATTTGTAGATAAATCCTTCTACATTGCTTGCTAGATTTCTTCACTTATTACACCAGTTTTGGCTGCTGCAATCATGAGGTATCAAAAACCTTAGAAATAGCAAAACGGAGTTCAGCGTCAGTATTAAAAGTTGTGCCTAAATCCCCAAGCTTCACGACCGGCTGCGACTTAAAGCATGCTTCATAGAACCAGGTGACATGAATCCATTAATCCATCATCCAGTTTTGATAATTTTGTGCCCAATGCAAGCGTAATTAACGTTGTTGTCAGGACTACATGGGAACATACAGTGGCCTTTCATTGCGGATCCCTGTGTTCACCAACGTATGACGAATGCTGTGCTCCGACAACGGTGTGCCTGCAAGAGCGTTGTACTCTGTCATCATATCTGCCAAAGGTGCCTACCCGATTTTACAGAATAGGTAAGCCTCCGACTCCCACTTCCTACGATAATGCGTGAATGTCCAAAACCTTGTCTCCTGTTCGTGGTTACACCGTCCTTTAACAATATTTCATATATGAATCAGGCGCTGGATCATAATAATCTGCACTTTTTCAATGCTTGCATCAGTGGGTTTCCTCATTTGCTGCCCGTATCGTCTCTAGAATGATTCCCCATTCGTCCACACTCGCCTTACATCCTTTTCTTATTGCTTAACGTGCCTGTGTAGCCACCAAGTGGTATTCACATTCTCGCTGGACAGTGGTCATAATGTGTAAGTTAGTTTTCGCCCTTGATCAGGTTTTCGGCCAGCATTGAACATTTTTTGAGCAGGCTGTGCGACGTTGTACAGGGGGTGCATGTGGGAGAACAGTGTCCACTAAAGCCAGAGAGATATGTGGTCGGCCCGACTCGGTTAATGCCAGGAATCAATTCCGATTAAGAACAAGAATAAGTTGTCTCAGTTAATATAGATGCTTTAGCTATTTGTCGTAAGAATGAACTGTGCTGGGAAAATGAACCAGTAATGGCAATGAACTGTTACGTGAAGATAGATACGATATTCAGCGTTAACTCAGTGTCAAGAATAATATTTAAAAACAATGGTAATATCACTAATTTAGCAGTAACACTCACAACAGAATACATGCAGAGAAACTGAGACGGCATAGAATTTCTGTTTTAAGCTTGGCCTATACTAACACTATCAATGCTTACTGTTGGTATAAATGCCAGAGTCGTAGTGGAATTAAGCTGACATAAGCTTCAAACGATATTGTCGTTTTTGTGGTCTTCAGTTCGAAGATTGATTCGGTGCAGCTCTCCATCCTAGTTTCTCCTGTGCAAGACGCTTCATTACTATATTACTATTGCAACCAACATACACTTGAACCTTCTTACAGTATTCATTTCTTGGTCACCAAGAACATTTTTTACATCCTATACTTGCTTTCATTTCCAAAATAGCGATTCCTTAACACTTCAATTTAGTTGTGTCCTATCATCCGGTTCATTCTTTTACTTAGTTAACCCATAAATTCCTGTCCTCCCTAATTACTTTTTGTCGTATCTCCTTTAGCTGTCCCATCTATCCATGTAATCTTCATCATTCTGTTGTAACACGACATTTCAAAATGTTCTACTCTCTTTCTGTCTGAAGTCCTTATCGTCCACGATTCACTTCCGTACGAAGCTACACTCCAGACAAACGCTTCCAGAAATGACTTCCTAGAAGTCAAATTTGTTTCGGAGGTTAAGAAATTTCTCTTGTTCAGAAATGCTACATCTGTAGATCCAAGACTACTCTTCAATTTTACAATTAAGTGCCTGACAGGGAGTTCATCGAACAACCGTCAACCTATTTCTCTACGCTTCCACTCTCATACGACGGGAGGAAAAAACGAACACTTAAATTTTATTATGATGACCACTTTTTGCTATGTAGATGGCCCTCAAAAAATATTTTCGCATTCGGAGGAAGAGTTTGGTAACTCAAATCACTTCTGTTTTACATGATGATTTTCCGTCAGTTACTGCAGACTGTGACGTTACTGACAGGAAATCGCGAATCCAGCCGTCCAACTGAGGCAATACTCCACACCCATGCAATTTGTTTACAAGTCATTTGTGAGGAACGGTGTGGAAAGCCTTCTGGAAAACTACAAATATGGAATCAGATTTAGATCTCATATCTATAGCACTAATCACTTCGTCTGAGTAAACAAATGGTTCAAATGGCTCTGAGCACTATGGGACTTGACAGCTGAGGTCATCAGTCCCCCAGAACTTAGAACTACTTAAACCTAACTAACCTAAGGACATCACACACATCCATGCCCCAGGCAGGATTCGAACCTGCGACGTAGCGGTCGCGCGGTTCCAGACTGTAGCGCCTAGAACCGCTTTCCACTCCGGCCGGCTATGGGGTAACTACTTCCAGTCACGCGAAGAATGTTGGACCATCAATACACAAAAAATTATGATAATCTTTTTTTCGTTCAATCTCAATTCTCTCAACAACTTTCCGTGGGCGATATAAGAAAGCATTCATTACAATGTCGGACGAAGTTTTATGCCTACTACCGACTTTAAATATGTATTGTCACCAACATATCGAGGGTAGATAAAAATCACCGCCAACTATAATTGTGTGAGTGGGGTCCTATTACAAATGAGACTAGTTTTCTTTGAAGCGTTCAGCAACTGCGTCATGTGAATCCGAGGTCAGTAAAAGGAACCAGTTATTAATGTATTCACAGAAACTGTCTTCTTCAGTTTCACTAGAAGGTAAATTACTTGCAACAGTAGTGATAGAATCGCTATCAATTGCATTTACAGTCCAAATACCAATAAGCATTTACTACTGTTAGTGAGTCATTTGCTAAACTAAATCTTCAGCACAACATGACTTGATTGGACTACACTCCATTACCTTTGTTTCACTTTTCTTACTGTTTATTCATCTTATAACTTCTTTTCAAGAAACTGTACCTCCCATACTAATTATCTTCGACGTCTTTTATGGAATTACAGAGTCTTCCGGAAAACTAAAACTTTTTATTTTTCTACCTTAACTTAATTCGCTACACAGATTTCTTCTTGATTTCCTTTACTGCCAGCTCACTGTACTGGTTGCCTAACGTCAGGGACAGGTTACAGCTCTCTCTCACTGACTTCTCAACTTGAATAAGTGGCGGTTATTCAAAAGATTCAGCCGTTGGTGGAGTGGTAACGTCGGTGCATTTTTGTAATCATCAAGTAAACACCGAAGGCTGCACCTCGAGTCTGTCAGCCAGCCAGGGTGGGTTGGCTGTAGGGTAGAGCGCCGCAGGACCCTGCCGGACAGCAGGCATGCCGCCGCTAATCGACTACCTGTGTCCGTGTCACTCAGCGTGCGCTGCGGGCTGGCCCAACACGCAGGCGCTCTGCTATCGACACGGCCTCCCGAGTGCTTGGCGGACAGGCACTTTTCATAATGTCCCCCCTTTCCCTCGTGTCCTGCAACCTGTCACAGTGCACTACTTCAATATATGTCAACATCAGTAGACGCCGCAAACGTACGACAAAATGCAATCCTTTCCTGTTTTCCAAAACATTAGTATCAGTGGCCGAAAAGACATAATTGGTATAAATCGAAGGAGACCCATTGCTGCACAACACTGAAAAAGAAAACGGCGCGAAATCATTGACTCTGCGCTAAACCATCCTTCAGCACCAACATGTAAACGTTGATTGTCTAACAACACTCTTCACTTTGGATTTTCGCGCTACTAATAATACCCCTCAGCTATTCGATCTCATGTCAGAAGGACAACACATATTTTAAGGAAGATATCGTGCAAAGAGAAAACTCAATTCGTAGGAAGGTAATATGTTCGTAAGCAAGGTGAACTCTAACTCCACCGACAAAACTTCGAAGTTTTCTCAGAGGTATTTACGAAGTAATCTGGTAAGAGGGATCCGTGGTCCTCGGTGGCAGATTACTGACTAATAATGAAATAGTGATTTATTTGGTTTGTTAACGCATTTACCTTTGCTCCTGTGAAAACAGCGAAAAATACTGTAGTATGCAACCGTGAAAAAGTACGACGTAAAATACGGTATATGAAACACGTACCCTTTTATCAGAGTTTGTTCAGTCTGTTCTTCCAGTGGACATTACAGTAACAATAAATATTGAATTATTCCCCTATAAGCAGTGTTCCTAAATTTGATTATCACGCTCACAGAGACGTATCATCGGCTGTTTTATAGATTCATCAACATCTGGAGTGTGGCGCAAGTTTTTGTGTGTGGGACGATCCTAGAAACCAGGTCTATGTATTCAAATGGTTCAAATGGCTCTGAGCACTATGGGACTTAACTTCTGAGGTCATCAGTCCCCTAGAACTCAGAACTACTTAAACGTAACTAAACTAAGGACATCACACACATCCATGCCCGAGGCAGGATTCGAACCTGCGACCGTAGCGGGCGTGCGGTTCCAGACTGGAGCGCCTAGAACCGCTCGGCCTCCCCGGCCGGTGATCTATGTGTGTATCGACTCCAGTTTCGAACAATAGGCTCTTTATGTGCCATCAGAAGCCCAAGTCCCCAGCTGTCATATCTGGCCTCGACCAAGCCACTACACGTCAATGTAGTTCCTAAAATTGACTCCAAAGTGCCCTGGCACCCTGCCATGTTGAAACCACATAATTTGACAAATTCTCAGCGGCAGATCTTCTAGGAATTGCGGGAGGACGTCTTGAACGAATGTTTTGTACAGAACTTCTTCCAGTATTTACATATAACACATGCACAGCAAAGTTGTATCTGTAGAGTCAGCGGCTGTAAAGCCCATTCCTTATCAACAACGTTTGTTGTTTTAACTGGTACTGTGCATAGTGTGTGTACATATGGAAAAAATACAAAACAGTGATTCACGTAGAATCTTTTTGAAACATATACATACGAGTCAAATAAAAACCTTAAATATTTTTTAAATATTATTTATTGTGCAGAAGTGTTACAAAGCTGTATCACTTTTCAACATAATCTCCCTCACGCTCAGTGCAAGTCCTCCACTGCTTACAAAGTGCATAAATTCCTTTAGAAAAAAATTCTTTTGGTAGTCCTCGCAATCACTCATGCACCACGTGGGGTACCTCTTCATCAGAACGGTACTTCTTTCCTCCCATTGCGTCTTTGAGGGATCCAAACATATTGAAATCACTTGGGGCAAGGTCTGGTGAGTATGGTGGATGAGGAATACTCTCAAAATACAGGTGTGTGATTGTTGCAACTGCTGTACGGGCAGTGTGGGCCTCGCATTGTCATGTTGTAAAAGGACACCTGCTGACTGCAATCCACGTCGCTTTGATTTGTTTGCAGGCCGCAGAGGATTTTTTAGGAGATCTGTGTATGATGCACTGGTGACAGTGGTCCCTCTAGGCATGTAATGCTCCAAAATGACGCCTTTTTCGTCCCAAAAGAGAGTCAGCATAACCTTCCCTGCTGATGGTTCTGTTCGAAACTTCTTTGGTCTTGGTAATAAGGAATGGCGCCACTCTTTGCTCGCTCTCTTCGTTTCCGGTTGGTGGAAGTGAACTCAGGGTTCGTCCCCAGTAACGATTCTTGCAAGGAAGCCATCACCTTCTCCTTCAAAGCACCGAATAAGTTCTTCACAAGCATCAACACGTCGTTCCCTCATTTCAGGAGTCAGCTGCTGTGGCACACATCATGCAGACACTTTGTGAAACTGGAGCACATCATGCACAGTGTAGTGTGATGACCCATGACTAACCTGTAAACATGTTGCAATGTCATTCAGTGTCACTCGGCGATTTTCCCTCACTATGGCTTCAACAGCTGCAATGTTCTTTGGAGTCACAACTCGTTGTGCCTGACCTGGACGAGGAGCATCTTCCACTGAAGTCACACCATTTGCAAACTTCCTACTCCATTCGTAGACTTGCTGCTGTGACAAACATACATCACCGCACTGAACCTTCATTCGCCGATGAATTTCAATAGGTTTCACACCTTCACTACGCAAAAACTGAATAACAGAACGATGTTCTTCCCTGGTGCAAGTCGTAAGTGGGGCGGTCATCTTTATACTAATACTACGACGGTATGTGTGCATATGCACTATGCTGCCACCTACAGGCCATTCTGCACGCTGTTTGTAGCACGCTTACCAACTTACAGTATAACAGAGCAAAATTTCGATTTGTTATTACAAATTTAAGGTTTTTATTTGACTCACCCTCGTGTTTATTCATAATAATCACTGTGAAATTATAAAAAAAAAGATTTTTTTTTTTTTTGCTAAAAGAAGTTCTTCTTCACTTCCCTGTTATTTATTCCTTGCCGTCCGATGTGGCCGAGCGGTTCTAGGCACTTTAGTTTGGAACCGCGCGGCTGCTACAGCCGCAGGTTCGAATCCTGCCTCGGGCAAGGACGTGTGTGATGTCCTTAGGTTAGTTAGATTTAAGTAGTTCTAAGTTCTAGGGGACTCAGGACCTCAGATGTTAAGTCCCTTAGTGCTCAGAGCCATATTTATTCCTTTCTACATCGTTATTTCGTTTATGGTCGTTAAAAAGGTTCTCTGTGGATTCTCTCGCATGTTGGACCACTCAAGTCACAAAGGGGAATTATGGACGTTCAGTCGCCGTATTTTTTTGTTGTATCAATATCCAGAACATACACATGAATAAAAAATACACTATTATTAGTTAGACTACTTGCTATGCGAATCGGTCGCTGGGGACAGTGTGTAAGCAGGCTTGGTCACGTTGGCACTGAGTGTTGCTGGAATGTTAATTACGTTGCACTTTCATTATCAGTAGGTATTGGGTTCAGGTCTTGCTGCGGCACACAGCTTTAATCTTACAGAAAGATCCATAACAGCTCACTCTACCCTACAGACTACAAAGATACAATATGGAAGATTATCCTATCGAATATTTTGCGCTGAATATGTTAGAAACGTTTTTGCTCGATATCGGTAACAGGAAGTTCTGCCGTCTGCAGATGCCTCTTGAGGTCACTTAACTGATAAGTTTAGTTCATTTTTCGCCGCTGAATATGGTGTCAATAAATCATGCTCATAGTCTGCATTTGCATAGGTTATCTAGTTTGATTGATTTCATGGAAGCTAGCGTCAACTTCTCAGGCTTATAGAAATCACGAACTGATTGACTATTGTAGCACCACCGTTACGCTTATTTTCGATTAGCTACTAATACACCAGTAATTTAGCAAAAGCCAATCTTGCACAATAATCACTGAATCAATATTTACTCCATAACTGAACACCTTATAAACTGTGAACAAGTATAATATAAAGACAAACAGGAAGAAAAGATGAACACACATTGAGTTAAGATCAATGTGGCCTCAGTAAAACTGAAGACAACTGTGAAGAATTTTGAATCAGATTTTAAACAAAGAAGTAAAATCATTTTACCTCCATCGCATTTCTAGTAATTGCGGAAGCCTTCCAAAAAAAGAGAAGTAATACATGCAAAATAGTGAGAAGCTTATATTTACTATAAGCAAGTGGAAATAATAAAAGTTCAAGTTGGTTTTAAGACTTATTTTAGCTTACCACCGTTGTTCATGACGAAGAAAGCTACAAACTAAGAGAAATGATCCACAAAGGGAACAGATGACAACTCTAAGACACGCAGGTGATACACCCCTCCTCGTCGAAGGTAAGGAAGGCTTGGAAAACCTTCGTTATAATTAGCATCTCTGATGTTCATATTTACTTCCGTGAGAAGTAAATTTCAGTGAATTTCAGTTCACTTTATATTAGTGTTCTGTAGCTTTCCCTCGGTCCCCTTTCAATAAATTATTTATATTATTATATATTACATTTATTTTGTATCATTAATGTAATATATATACTCATGATAAACACACACAAAGCCCGCCAGGTTAGCCGAGGGCGCTAATGCGCTGCTTCCTGGACTCGGGAAGGAGCGCCCACCCCGGATCGAATCCACCTGGTGGATTAACGACGAGAGCCGGTGTGACAGCGAGCCTGGATGTGGTTTTTAGGCGGTTTTCCACATCCCACTAGGTGAATACTGGGCAGGTTCCCATGTATCGCCTCAGTTACACGATTTGCAGACATTCGAAAACGTTCACACTCTTTCATGGTTTACACTAGACGCATACAACTTGGGTACACTTATTCCAATCCCGGGGGGGGGGGGGGGGGGGCACACCACTTTCATTTAAAAACAGCTGAAAGCCAATAACTCAAAGCTCAACCAAAATCAGAAATTTAAAAGGCAAAGCCTTATCTGACACTAACATCGCCAAATCCATAGTAACAGGGCTGAACCCGAGTTCGAGTGGGACAAATGCCCAAGGAAATGATGATGATGAAACACACACAAATCCGAGGAAGTCTTGTCACAAAAAATGGAATTATAATCACAAAAAAAGAGTAACTGGCCTTGAGGGGTCGTTTAACACTAATAAATAGGCAGTGTCATTGCAACAATGCTTACTCCAATAGCATCGATGGAATCGTAATGGCATTTGCTCGTGGTGCAAATAGCGCATCTGCATCTTAATCACGGTCGAAGTTTCCACGGGCATTCTATCATGAAATCTCTTGGGTAAGGTCGATTGAGTGTAAGTACGGTTGCTTACAAAGTGATGGAAGCCAACTAATGTTCATTAGGATAGAGGAAATTTCCGCAGTACTGCCAATAACAAAGTGAACCCGTCCGAGAGCTGCAAGGAAGAGGCTGGAACAGCGTCTTTACATAGATTTGTAAAATCAGAAGCACCACAGTAGTGTGTCTCCTCCAACTGAGAAAAGTTCCTACAGCCAACTTGACTGAGCATAGTAATACAGACGGTTCTGAGACGCCCTGCTAAAACCACAGGACAGGACAGGTAGTTTAAATTGTGGAAAGGGGCCAAAATAAGCGGCTGTCAGTTACACTCAAACATACAACCTTTTATTTGATCGAACATTACAACAGCCAAGAAAGATTTAAAAAAACACACACACAGGTTTAGTTTAGGAACTTAATAAGCGGCAGAATGTGCCATACAATGTCATGCCTTAAGGGCAACACCACTTTCATTTAAAAACAGCTGAAAGCCAATAACTCAAAGCTCAACCAAAATCAGAAATTTAAAAGGCAAAGCCTTATCTTAAAACAGTTCCCTAATTAGGCTGAAGGCCCAAAGAATCTGACAATTTAAGAGCAAAACAACTTAAATTCAAAATCGACTGAAGGCCCAACACTTAATTCTCAATAACATTAATTTGAAAAAATGCCAAAGGCCTTACGTAAAACAGTTCTTAAATTAGGCTGAAGGCCCAAACCATCTGACGCCTTAAGGGCAAAACAACCTTACTCTAAAAATCGGCTAGAAGCCATATAAGTACAAACAACAAGAACAAACAAGAAAAGGCAGTACACCCAAGAGCGCTCAGAAGTTCCGAGGGTCGGCCTTGAATTCAAGCCCTAACGCTCGCTTAGGTGAGACAGGCAGTCGGGCCAACCATTGTCGATCCGACGATAACCCAACCGACAGACAGACAACGTACCCACCGACAAGATAACCTCCGCTTCACCCGACCAGCACACAACACGGAGTTCAATGGGACGACATAGAAGGTATTGGCGCTCACAACCAATTATACATTGAGCTGTCAAACTACACACCATGCTGGACAGCAACAACACGATGAGGAAAATACACTGCCTGAATTTACCTCAACGGCCAGGGCAGGTGACTGGAACGTTAAAGGCCACAAGGCACAAGATTCCGCTGGTGTACTTCAGTTCAAATAACCAAGTATAGTTCAACCCCGCCATAGGATGGCTAAAATTTGCCAACTTGAAAACACACGTTGTTGCTTACTGGAATATCCCAACAGCCGACAACGAACACAGTCGTGACTTGCTGGTAGATTAAGTCAAAACTCAACTTTCATGTCCAGGATCCGTGAGCCACGAACCTCGTAGCAATGGGAACAGCACCACACACTCCAACTCCACATAGAGGCTGCCAGCGGATCCGGCCAAACCACGCAGCACGGAGATTTCCTCGCTACTCCACGTCAACTGACCAACTTCCCAGACCCGGAAACCGTGAAAGGACCAAATATACGTCGGACGATGAGACGACCAACCGAATGACCAACCAACGGTCGGACAGTTCATGTGTGTCGCCAATGGTCGGCGAGCACTGACTACCGGCTCCTCATCAGCGCTCCGTTCCCGACTTCACTGCTGCTGCGTCCCGGCTGCACTCCTGACTGCGTCCCGAACTGACTACCAGATACACGACGACCTGGAAATACTATCGGTCGCTCCAGAGATAGTACGACAGTGTACTTATCGATACACGCTGTTGCTACCACACATGGGCAAGTAAAGCAGGAAGTTAGTGACGCCAGTAAATGGAATCAGAAAACGAGACGGCAGTACTGTAATAGAAGATAGCAAACAATAAATGGCATGAACACGAACCACGCACGGCTCAGATTCCTCGTGGCACTCAGGCTGGTGACCTTGTTGTGACGCCAGTTCTCCGAACTAGGGTGGAATAGCGCCCTTAGCTGCAGTTTAATGTTGTAAGTAATGGACCCGTTCTTCTACAGATTTTCGCCATTTTGTAAATTTTCTGATTTAAGTGACCGGTGAACATGAAAGTTGTTCTGTCCCCACTATTCGCTAGACCTTTACTTAAGCGAGTTTCATTTGGTCAAGAGAAAATAAATTTTAATGCATAAATTGACAGATTAATTTCATTGACTTCTTAATTAATCGATTTATAGGCTCACGGCTACTGTTACTGATTTTGTAATTATGTGAGCAATTCTAATTTGCCACTGTAAACATGATTTGATTTAATTCGACGCTCTTTCTTTGTAACAAGGCTGGACTATACCGCTGCTGAGGCTTCCAGCATATTAGCTTGTTTGTCCGCTTTTTGAACGAAACACATCACTCATTGCGCATATCAGGGATCCGACAGTTTGTTGGTAGGTTCTTGGAGGTACGTGGCGTTAGATGTCTATCTATAGGTCATGACATCATTGTCGTGGAAGAAATCAAGCATGAAGGGTTGCAGGTGGTTCGCAGCTGTCAGTGTGTCTTCGTTTGCTACTACAAGTCTCATGCAAGCACAGGAGAATGTCTCCCGTAGCATAATACTGCTCCCAACAGCCTGCGTCCGTGACGTGCAGCACGTTTCGATCCGCCGTGCACCTCGATTACGGCGTTTGTGGAGACGAACATTGACGTAGTGCAGCAAAAATGTGATTCGCCAGAAAAGCCCACACGTTCCCATTGACCGACGGTCGAATCCTGATGGTGAGTGGCCACTCCAGTCTTAACTGACAATACCATTGGGTCAACATATGAACATGTAGGGGTGACTTGCTGCGGAGCTCTATGTCCAACCATGTACGATGAACAGTGTGCTCCGCAACACCTGTGTGTGTACCAGCATTGTGGTCTTTCGGCAGAGATGCCACAGATTCTACTTTATAGAGCTTACTTACTTACTCATGCAGAGATAAAAGATGCCATCAGGCAATCGAACGTCTAGTGGCATAAAAAGAAAAGTGAGGAAGGTGGTTGGGTGCGGTTGCTAAATTCACTAAAGATGTATAGCGTCGAGTTTATGGCGAATTGCTTGCAAACAAGTAGAGAATGGAATATTTATTATGCATCAGGATCACAAGTACAGCTTCCTAACTCCACGTTCTGTGAAGACACGTGGACGTCCAGCCACTTAGCGCCTAGTGGTAGTTTCACTGTTCTACTTATTAGTGTAGATGCTCACGACCGTAGCACTTGAACTTTCGACCAGCTTCGCCGTTTTCGAGATACTCGTTCACGAGGTCTGCGTAACAACAATTTGCCCTTTGAGAAAGTCGCTTATCTCACTGGATTTTCCCATTTGCAACCCATGCCATCACCAGGATCATCCCCCTTCCCTCTCTGCTACGCTTACACACATTTCATAGCGCATCACTCGCCAGCAACGTCACCAGGAGGCAATTTAACCTCGCGATGAGCAGTGGTGATTACGTTTTGCCTTATCATTGTATAACTGACTAGATAAATCAGTTGAAGGATCGGAGGAAGCAAGAGCAAACCAGCTCCAATAGGACCATTCTCAACATAGCACTGCAGCGTTAAAATCAACCTTCGAGTTGAGAAAAACATACTTACTTGCTTATACAGAGGTAAAAGATGCCATCAGGCAATCGAACGTCTAGTGGCGTAAAAAGAAATGTGAGGAAGGTGCTAGGGTGCGGTTGCTAAATTCAATAAAGACGTATAGGTCGAGTTTATGGCGAATTGCTTGCAAACAAGTAGAGAATGGAATATTTATTATGCATCAGGTTATTAAGTACAGACTTTTATAGTGATTACCGACTTTAATCTTGAGATCCTCAACGACAGCAGTAGTACTTTTGGGTAGTGCTGTTATTGTACAGTTTGCTCTGTCAAACACATAGTGAGCCAGACACTTTGCTTATCCATCAGACGTTCTACTGTTGTAGAGAAAGATGTGCAAATGTTTTTCAAATGCGCCTAAACAGTAAATAAACAAAATATCTGTACTCGAGATCGTCGAGGATAATACACTCTCTTCCGTCCGATTAGGCCTCGAAAGGTTCAACGGTACCTAAGGATCGCCGTACCATTCTCGGCCCACAGGCGTCACTGGATGCTGATAACGAGGGGTATGTATTCAACACAGTGCTCTCCCAGTAGCTGTCAGTTTTAGTGACCGTAGCCGCTGCTTTTCGTTCAAGCAGCTCCTCGATTGGCCTCAGAAGGGCTGAGTGCAAAGGGTAATACACTGGCACTTAAAACTACAATACCAGGAAGGATAGCAAATAACGAACTTCTAATTCTGGTGTGTGTACAGCGTAAGTTGACTGAGTTGCCTGCGTAAAGGATAGTAAACGTTTATCACTTTGAAATCAATCACGCTGCTAGTATTACTTCAGCTTCCAATAGACGAAATATTTGTTGAAGCAGAGATGCCCTGGCAGTGTCGAGATATCTGAATCAGGAAAGTCTGTGAGAATCAGATCGAGCGTTTGATACATCCGTTTCTCCAGTGAGGTTAGTTAGGGAATGTGACGTCAAATTCCGTTACTAGAAAAGCAGGTAGACGTCTGCGTGTGAGTGGTCACTTCCCTGCTGAGCGTGCGACGCAGAAGACTTGTTACGAGTGTGGCTGATGGACGACGCTGCTGGTTGTGGAATTGGCAACAAATGCCATCACTGTTATTTAACATGGTTTGAAGGGCCTTCGATCTACTTCTCATTTAATATAAGTAAGTGATTGCCGAGATTTTTGAAAATAAAACACTTACTGTCTGTTGTGTTGCCAGAAGAGCCAACACCGTGTTACGAGAGGAGGCCGAAATGCACGCGTTTTAGCTCACGCAGCCTGGCGTGAGGAAGGAAGAACTATACTGACGTGAGGTCTGGAACATGACAAGGAATTAGAATTCAGAAAGCAAACGTAACTAGTTAGATACTTAACTTTAATGCATTAATGCTGAACGTCGCTCTTGACGGAATATGATTCACAATATTGTCTGTTCAGAATACATTCTTGAAGTTATTACTTATAGGAACTGAATATGGCGCCTTTCTAGGTCGTAGCAAATGACGTAGCTGAAGGCTATGCTAAACTGTCGTCTCTGCAAATGAGAGTGTATGTAGACAGTGAACCATCGCTAGAAAAGTCGGCTGTACAACTGGGGCGAGTGCTAGGGAGTCACTCTAGACTAGACCTGCCATGTGGCGGCGCTCGGTCTGCTATCACTGATAGTGGCGACACGCGGGTCCGACGTATACTAACGGACCGCGGCCGATTTAAAGGCTACCACCTAGCAAGTGTGGTGTCTGGCGGTGACACCACACTGTCACTATAGACTCGGATAAACCACTTTATAAAAAATGCGTGTATCTGTGTTGCACATATGTATAAGAACTGGCGAAACGCCGCGAGTCCACATGCAGTGGCGCTACATTAGTAGCGTGTGGCTCAATTGAGAATTTGTGTCTGACGGGAAGTATACTAGAGTAGCCTGTGTAGCTAGGATAACCACTATACCTGAATGGCGCACTGGTCAGAGCATCTACCTAGTAAGCAGGAGAGCTGAATTCGAATCCCCGTGTGGCGCAAATTTTCAATTTTCCCTATTAATTTAAATCAATGCCCCCTCGCAGCCAATGCCTGTAATTCCAAAAAGGTTCAAATGTGTGTGAAATCTTATGGGACTTAACTTCAAAATGGTTCAAATGGCTCTGAGCACTATGGGACTCAACTGCCGAGGTCATTAGTCCCCTAGAACTTAGAACTAGTTAAACCTAACTAACCTAAGGACATCACAAACATCCATGCCCGAGGCAGGATTCGAACCTGCGACCGTAGCGGTCTTGCGGTTCCAGACTGCAGCGCCTTTAACCGCACGGCCACTTCGGCCGGCATGGGACTTAACTGCTAGGGTCATCAGTCCCTAAGCTTACACACTACTTAACCTAAATTATCCTAAGGACAAACACACACACCCATGCCCGAGGGAGGACTCGAACCTCCGCCGGGACCAGCCGCAGAGTCCATGACTGCAGCGCCCTTGACCGCTCGGCTGTCTGTAATTCCTTTGTGTCTAAATACTGTACGTTTCATGCCCTTAGTATCTTCTTTAATCATCTGTGTTAATTGTGCTCAGTATCAGTCAAAATGAAAGCTCTACTTTGAACGTATTATGGTCGCAGAATATCGATTAGTTGGGTTTCGTGGGTCCTAAAGTTCAATATTATCATGTATAATGGCCAGTTGGTAATTTTACTTGAGTTTTAGCCTATGTGAACGTCATTGCCTCACATATTCCTTCGTTAAAGATTATTACGTTCTCTCCCGAGGTGTTTTCTCAGTCCATTTTGCAATCGTAATTAATGTATTAGTTCGAGACACTTGAACTTACTGTAATAAGCGGTCATGCATTGCACACCCTTAGTATTTACTTTCATTGTCTGAAATTGAAACTCTCCAGTGCTTTTCATAATGTGACTTAACACACTGATATGTACCAGACGTTTAGTGGTTTCTGTAGCACAGGACAATAACTGTTTTTCGTGTCCTTTATCCCACTGCTCCCGAAGCTTGTAAATACTCGCATTTGCGATAGCTAATTTTATGCATGCTGCGAGTGGAAGTATTGTTGTGGACCAAGTGGACCAAACAAGAGGCACACAACAAACAAGGTGAGGGCTTGCCACCACACGGACGCGGACACTCGCCTGACGTGTCTCTGTGCCGTGCGGCAGCCTCCAGCTGGTCCTCACAAACCTGGACCTTTCCCTGCTGCTGCGACACTTCCTTCAACACGTCATGTGCGTCAGCTGATTGTATGAATAGCAGCCAACAAGGAGTGCTGTCAAACGACGACTACCTTGCTACCGCCTTGCGCTGATGGGCTCAGAAATCCTTCCGCCAAAACGTGCCAAAAAACGATACACTGCGGACGCTGAACGGTTACGAACAAGCAGTAAGACAGTTCAGTTCACTTCCTGCGGCCCAATCAGTATAGCACTCCAAAGACTACCTTCCAACTTAGCAGTCACTATTTCTGAAGAACTAGGATCATTAACAGAGTATCTGCCCACAGCTATCAGTTAGAGCGACAATGTCATAGACTGCCAAGAGACAGCAATGTTATTTAGATTTCATTTTGTTGGGTTTAGGACATCAGATGCCATGCATCAAACTGTATGAAAGTTAAGTACAATTTTTAATATACTCCTAATTAATGTGATTTATTATTTCGTATTGTATTGCCACATTTCTGTTGTAGTGCCACCTTATGAAAAAAGTGTAAATTTGCAATCGTACAGTCGGCCATCTGTAAGTAACTAAAGAAGGGAAACTCTTTTCTACTATCATTGATGTTTGCACTGAATTAATAGTATCATTTAGTTACTTCATTCACAACAAATACGAATGTGTTTGGTTTTCATAGTACAAGCTAAATTGGCGGCTGTAACACTACACGAGATGCAGGGCAGATAAAGAATATCTGCGGAGCATAATAACAGGCCAACAAGAAAAGTTTTCAGTTTGAGGGCATAATTCTCTCAGTGTATTTTCGTTAAAGCTCTTTTTCAAGGAATAATTTCAGCGTAATCGGATAACGCCGAGTTTAAATCAGATTTAGCATCTAAATTATATGAATTTAAATTATTTTCCTGCGAGATTCAAATTTAATTTCAGTATATTTCAGAGCAATAACTTAGAAGCATTATCCTAGATACAAGTTTCAGCTGGCCACATGCGTTTATTTAAATTCAATATGCGAGCAGAGCAAAGCTATGTCGCTGTAACTTTCAACAGTATATAGCAGGAAGCAGGATGATTTAATTTATATGCGGTTTGGGAACATACAGTGTGCCAAATTTCAGAATTGCTACCTATGGGAGAAACAATGGCCATAAGCCAGCCGGGCATCAAGTAGAACTACGCTCGCATGACAAACACTGCTTCAGCGCTGCGCTGGAGTTTCAGTTGTAGAAACCGGCCAAACGAGAGCGTGCCAGTCTTTCAGCTACCTAGGAACAGTTTTTCAGTGGGCGAGAACGTTTTGGTTAGAGTGTAACTTTTTCCCTTTTTTTCATTTTCTCTGACTATAAAATGTAACAAGTGTAAAGACTGAGGCACTCGAATAATAACGGAAAATGCATTATCAGACAGACACTACATTAATAGTTCATAGAACTCATGATCAGCACGATTGCATAGGTAAACAGTTGTCTGTGGTGTGCAAAATGTTCTACAACGCAAAGACTTTCAGGCTGTCAAGAGTGAGCTAATGTGCAAGTACCTTTGCCTGACAAACATCCATCAAAAAACCATCACAACGATCAGTATACTAATAGTCGAAGAATAATAAATAGCCTCTAAAGTAACATAGATACTGAGTAACATAAAGACTCTAGACAAAATATGTAATCACCCAGTAATCACTGAAATTCTGTTATCACATGAGTCACAGACAATAATTAATTTACTGTTCATTCAATTTCTAGTCCATTACATACATTCTACCAATAACAACACACCACTGCAATGTGGCTTTTCTAATTTTCTATACAATGAACGTTAACTGTGCCATTGGAATTTGCAGTACCGATCTCCATCTTACTCACACTTGACTTTTGCGCTGTAATAACACATCAAGAAAATGTTGCAAGGGTAAGTCAGGAAATCGGTTGTTAACTTTGTCGTTCTACTAAGCAGCACTAATATTAGTTTTGTGCACGCTTGTGTATTGTCACAATGCCAATCTAGTCCACTAATTGCATCATGAAAGCATCGTAGCGACAGAACATGTCTCCCTGAGCACATTGATTTACTGTTATATGCACTTACTTTCAGTCCACATTTCATACACTATGTGATCAAAAATACCCCGACAGCACTAAAAACAACGTTTTTCATATTAGGTGCATTGTGCTGCTAGCTACTGCCAGGTACTCCATATCAGCGACCTCAGTAGTCATTAGACATCGTGAGAAAGCAGAATGGGGCACTCCGTGGAACTCACGGACTTCGAACGTGGTCAGGTGATTGGAGTCGCTTGTCTCATACGTCTGTACGTGTGATTTCCACATTCCTAAACACCCTAGGTTCACTGTTTCCGATGTGATAGTGAAGTGGAAACGTGAAGGGATACGAACAGCACAAAAGCGTACAGGCCGACCTCGTCTGTTGATTGAGAGAGACCGCCGACATTTGAAGAGGGTCGTAATTTGTAAGAGGCAGACATCTATCCACACCATTACACAGGAATTCCAAACTACATCAGGATCCACTGCAAGTAGTATGGCAGTTAGACGGGATGTGAGAAAACTTGGATTTCATGGTCGAGCGGCTGCTCATAAGCCACATATTTTTATTTATTTATTTATTGTTCCGTGGGACCAAATTAAGGAGAAGTCTCCATGGTCATGGAACGAGTCAATACATGAAATTATAACACGATATTAGAAACAGATAAAATTAAATATGAAAAAACATATTCAGGTGACAAGTAGTAAGTTTAAATAAAGAAAATCAACAATGTAACACTGGAATTTGCTTAATTTTTTAGCTCTTCCAGGAGCTCCTCGACAGAATAGAAGGAGTGAGCCATGAGGAAAATCTTCAGTTTAGACTTGAGGAGTTTGGGCTACTGCTAAGATTTTTGAGTTCTTGTGGTAGCTTATTGAAAATGGATGCATCAGAATACTGCACTCCTTTCTGTGCAAGAGTCAAGGAAGTGCATTCCATATGCAGATTGGATTTCTGCCTAGTATTAACTGAGTGAAAGCTGCTAACTCTTGGGAATAGGCTAATATTGCTAACAGCAAACGACATTAAAGAAAATATATACTGTGAGGGCAATGTCAGAATTACCAGACTACTGAATAGGGGTCGACAAGAGGTTCTCGAACTTACACCGCATATAGCACGAACAGCCCGTTTTTGAGCCAAAAATACCCTTTTTGAATCAGAATAATTACCCCAAAAAATAATACCATATGACATAAGCGTATGAAAATATGCGAAGTAGACTACTTTTGGTGTTGAAGTGTCACTTATTTCAGAGACTGTTCTAATTGTAAATAAAGCAGCATTTAGTTTCTGAACAAGATCTTGGACATGGGCTTTTCACAACAGCTTACTATCTATCCGAACGCCTAGGAACTTGAACTGTTTCGTCTCGCTTATAATACGCCCGTTCTGTCTGATCAAAATATCGGTTCTTGTTGAATTGTGAGTTAGAAACTGTAAAAACTGAGTCTTACTGTGATTTAGCATCAAATTATTTTCCACAAGCCACGAACTTATTTCATGAACTACATTATTTGAAACTGTTTCAATATTACACACAAGATCCTTCACTACCAAGCTGGTGTCATCAGCAAACAGAAATATTTTTGAATCACCTGTAATACTAGAAGGCATATCATTTATATAAATAAGAAACAGCAGTGGCCCCAGCACCAACCCTTGGGGAACCCCCCACTTAACAGTGCCCCATTGGGACTGAACATCACTACCACTCTCAATATTGCGGAGAATTACCTTCTGCTTTCTGTTCTTAAAGTAAGAGGCGAACCAATTGTAAGCTACTCCCCTTACTCCATAATGGTCCAACTTCTGCAGTAATATTTTGTGGTCAACACAGTCACAAGCCTTCGTTAAATCAAAGAAAACACCTAGCTTTCGCAACCTTTTTTTTTAATCCGTCCAGAACCTCACAGATAGAAGAGAATATAGCATTTTCAGTTGTTAAACCATTTCTAAAACCAAACTGAACATTTGACAGCAAATTATGTGAATTTAAATGCTCCAGTAACCTTGTATATACAACCTTCTCGATAACTTTAGCAAACACCGATGGCACAGAAATAGGTCTAAAATTGTCAGCATCATCAATGTCTCCATTTTTATAAAGTGGCTTCACTACCGAGTACTTTAATCAGTCAGGAAACCGACCACTCCTAAGTGAAAAGTTACAGATATGGCTAAGTACTGGGCTAACATACATAGAACAATACTTCAGTATTCTGCTAGATACCCCGTCATATCCATGAGAGTTCTTGGTCTTTAGTGATTTAATTATTAACTCATTCTCCCTCTTGTCAGTATCATGGAGGAGCATTTCAGATAACAGTCTCTAAGAGCGCTATATGATTCCCTGTTGGGACTAGGTTTCTATTTAGCTCACCTGCTGTATTCAGAAAGTGATTATTAAATACTGTACATATATGCGACTTATCAGTAACACGGACATTCCCACTAAACACTGATTCTATATCCTCGACCTGTCTCTGCAGACCAGCCACTTCCTTTACGACTGACCATATGGTTTTAATTTTATCCTGAGACTTAGCTATTCTATCTGCATACCACATACTTTTTGCCTTCCTAATAACATTTTTAAGCACCTTACAATACTGTTTGTAATGGGCTACTGCATTCAGATTTTGACTGTTTCTAACGTTTTGATATAATTGCCACTTTGTTCTACAAGATATTCTTATCCCTCTAGTCAGCCATCTAGGCTGCCTGTTTGTGCCAGTGCCCTGTTTTGAACGTTCTAACGGAAAGCAACTTTCAAAGAGCACGAGAAAAGTCTTGAGAAAAGCATTATATTTATCGTCTACTGTATCAGCGCTATAAACATCTTGCCACTCTTGTTCCTTGATAAGGTTTACAAAGGTCTCTACAGCAACTGGAGCAGCTTTCCTAAACAACTGATGACTATATTTAACACGTGTTGCAGCACAAAAATCTTTTAGAGTTAAAATTTGTGCACCATGATCTGAAAGGCCATTCACCTTTTTGCCAACAGAATGCCCTTCTAGTAATGGGGAATGAACAAAAATGTTGTCTGTGGTTGTTCTACCGTTCCCTTGCACTCTCATTGGAAAGAATACGGTTTGCATAAGATTATATGAATTAAGGAGGTCTACCAGCATCATCTTCCTTGCACAATCACTTATACAATTAATATTGAAGTCACCACATATAACAAACTTTTTGTATTTCCTATAAAGTAAACCAAGAACCTCCTCTAGCTTTCCCAAAAATGTTGTGAAATCGGAGTCTGGGGATCTATAAATAACAACAGTTAGAAGCTTAGCTCCATTAAATTTAACCACACCTGCACAACATTCAAACACCTTTTCTGTGCAGTACTTTGAAACATCAATTGACCCAAATGGGATGCCGTTTTTCACATACATGGCTACTCCCCCACACCACAAAGAGCTCCTCGAAAAGCTGTCAGCCAACCTGTATCCTGGTAAAGGAAGCCTCTGAATTATCTCCTTATTTAAGAAGTGTTCAGATATACCAATAATTTCAGAGTCTCGGAACTAACTTTATATCTAATACCTTGTATATTTTGATGAAATATACTAATTCCCTCATTACTCGGATACCTAAGCTTTAAGCCATTAAATGCCAAACGATGCCTCGCTTGGTGTAAGGAGCGTAAACATTAGACGATTGAACAGTGGAGAAACGTCCTGTGGAGTGACGAATCACGGTACACAATGTGGCGATCCGATGGCAGGGTGTGGGTATGGCGAATGCCTGGTGAACGTCATCTGCCAGCGGTGTAGTGCTAACAGTAAAATTCGGAGGCGGTGGTGTTAAGGTGTTGTCGTGTTTTCCATAGAGAGGGCTTGCACCCCTTATTGTTTTGCGTGGCACTATCACAATACAGGCCTACATTGATGTTTTAATCACATTCTTTCTTTGCCACTGTTGAAGAGCAATTCGAGGATGGAAATTGCATTTTTCAAAACGATCCAGCACCTGTTCCTAATGCACGGTCTGTGGCGGAGTGGTTACACGACAATAACATCCCTGCAATGGCCAGGCCTGCACAGAGTCCTGACCTGAATCCTGTAAGACAGCTTTGGGTTGTATTGGAACGCCGACTTCATGCCAGGTCTTACCGACCGACATCGATACCTCTCCTCAGTGCAGCACTTCGTGAAGAATGGGCTGCCATTCCCCAAGAAACCTACAAGCACCTAATTGAACGTGTGCCTGCGAGAGTGGAAGCTGTCATGAAGGCTAAGAGTGGGCCGACACCATATTGAATTCCAGCATTACCGATGGAGGGTGTCACAAACTTGTAAGTCATTTTCAGCCAGGTGACCGGATACTTTGGATCACATAGCTTCTGTTTCGTGTCTGGTCGTGAATTTGTTAAGTAATCGGAAACTTTGCTTTGAACTATCCAATGGTTTTACCTTCCTATATATGTAACAGTAACTGCTCTTTTTTATGGCACAGGAAAGCTGAAACACGCCTGTATTCGTGCATATTTTCTAAAATGACTGATATCCACGTTCCGTTAACGCACGGTTTTTTAATCAAGCTTTGAGTGAGCAAGGCTGTTGATATAAAATCATTTAAATGTTTTTGCAATCGTCTCAGATTGTTCAACTAAAGCATAACTGGCCAATATTTAACTTCTGCCGAAGTGTAATATACATCATATACATCTCCTTCCGCAGAAATTAAATACTTCCTTCCTGTAAGGTTTTATTTCTGATATCTACCCGCCTAGCCTTCATTTTCTTCAAGAACTTCTGACAACTTCTATTCGATCACAATACATATTTAGAAGCCCACATCAATTGATAGTCACACCCTTAGTACGACTCCGTAACAAGATGTACAGTGCAGTCTCTTTCCTTGACACGTTGTCTTCGCAAAGTCCTATTAAGCATTAAAATGTGCGTTTCACTCTGTAAGTCTCCTATAACCTGAACTGAAGTGTCCGCCATGTTTTTCCCAAAGTTTAGGATGTTCATACTTGTTTACATACGAGTCACGATGAGAGTGAAGATGTCTAATTAAATATACTGAAGAATTCGTCGTAAATGTCTGTGGCTGTTCACCTGTGAACTGCAATAACTATTGGAAAAATGGTTTTCGCATGTTTACATTTCCTAGCGACCCTGAATGAAGAAAAAGATGGGCCATAGACTGCCGGAGAGACAACTGGAAACCTCCCGTCGCTCAGTTGTGCACTTTAAATATATGTTAATAAAAGTAGTTACAAACATGAAACCAGTCGTATGCAATTGCGTTTCTTCCCAGTCCAAAACTATAATGAAGCAGTTCGTCTCAAAATTTTTCGTTTCCTGAAATATTTCAGCTGTTGTAAAAGTGGAAAGGAATATTTTTGCTGTATTTATACGTCTCATCATAAACTTACATACACGAACTGCATAACACTTAACCCAATGTCTTATTTAGGCACAGTAGAACGAATGATAATTCAGATATTATTGTAGCGGATTGGTCACTGTGAGGGAACCTAAACTTCAAAGAATAAAGTTCTCACCACAACTCAACAAGCAACAAACCTATCATGAAGTAAATAAAATGAATATTGGTTAAATGATAGATGAAAGTATTAGTAAAAATTCGTTCCACTGTAAGATGAAACTATACTTTCCCCCCACCTCTGTACAATAAAATTGCGATATTTCTTAAAGTACTTCTGTCTGAATAAAAAATAAACACCCTATTTACACATGGCTATATACAGGCAAAACTAATAAACAGCCACAGGTTTTTACTGCATAAGACGCCTATTTGAAGACAGTGTTACCAAGTTTTTAACTTATTACATTTAATATTTACAAACTATCACGCAAATTCCGGGCCTACGTTTCTATAGCCGTGTAAATTACATTTCAATTTTTCTATTATATGAAAAGGGCATTCTAAATATCTGTATAAACATTAATTCCTGTTTGGTTCACTTCATACATGCAATATCAAATATTTTAAAAGAAATAATATAAAAAGTTGCTTGAATAGGTTAACCACCCAAAAGGTAAGCACTACTGAACCAACCGAGCGAGGTGGCGCAGTGGTTAGACACTGGACTCGCATTCGGGAGGACGACAGTTCAATCCCGCGTCCGGCCATCCTGATTTAGGTTTTCCGTGATTTCCCTAAATCACTCCAGGCAAGTGCCGGGATGGTTCCTCTGAAAGGGCACGGCCGACGTCCTTCCCATCCTTCCCTAATCCGATGAGACCGATGACCACGCTGTCTGGTCTCCTCCCCCAAAAACAACCAACCAACTACTGAACCCTCCGAGATGGGGAAAAATGGTGGACGATTCAGCCTGTTATATAGAAGATCTAGCACCCTCATTTTACGCCACGTTGCCTTCGCACAGAACAGTACTGTATCCTGCCAAAAAAGTTTCAGTCTTTATTTAGCGAATTATACTTCAGCTGCCTTGACAACTGCATCTATGAACAAATCACTAGTAAATTTAGATAAATTAAACGCTCCACAAAAGCCACCTCTCTCAACTTATAATTAAATTTAAATAATTCTTGGTTAATTAATGAGATTTCAGAAACTAATTTACAGCATGAATTTACAAAACACATTACATAAAATCAGCGTAACTAAATATCGTACACATCTCTTTGGAAGGAATAAATATAATTCGTTGCGAGTAATGACGCACACTGGCTCCTGGCGGAGGCTAGATCTAAACAGATTCGCAGATGCACTGTTCTGCTTGTGGGTATGGCATGCGTGTGCCACTTTTTCATTCATGCAGCTCACATTCGCATACATACACGACTGAGGATGACATTGCCCTAGATATAGAAGGCGCGGTTATTTCTTTACATTCGCAAGTCCCACACCATTCTTTGACACGTAGCGAGGGCAACAGTCCAATAGACTCGGCATCGATGTAGGTCAGGAAAGTAGCACAACATGCGGCCTTGCATTATCTTGTTGGAATAAAAGCTTATGGAGGCTCCGACGGTATGACACAGCCACTGGTCTCGACATATCAGAAATGCAAAGGCTGTTGTCAAAATTTCCCTCTAAGCGAACCAGAAATTAAGCTGTGTACCCAATGACACCTCAGACCATCACACCAAGTGCTGGTCCAATATGATGACGTCGCATGCAATCTAGCAACGTTGGTTCAATTCGGATCCTAAACACATGGATATGTCCGTCGTGATGCCGTACTCACAGCCAGGCCTCGTGTGAAAAGACACCTTTATGTCACACGTGTGCACAGTGTTGTCATTGGACGCCCCATTGTTGGCGCGCCTCCCTCTCCTGCTACGGAAAACAAAAGCCGCTAAAACGGTTGTCGTGCCGACAGTCCGTGACGCTCCAGAAGTCGACACACGGTTCATGTTATAATCTGTATTCGTGAAATAACCCCAAGAAATGTGAGTTGGGGCTACGATTGAGCACTGCTGAGCGAACAATATGTCTCTCCTCTCGGGCACTAGTATGGGGTCGTAAGGATCCTGTATTGTGTTGAAGATTCCACTCCTCAACAGTCGTGGTATCCCCATCATCGTGAGCAGCAACATCACAGTGCAGCAGCCCACAATCTCGATGGGCCACGGTCCTGTTACTGTCGAATTCCGATACGTCCGGATAGAAGTTATTTCTTACAAATAATCAACATTCAAAAGCGATTCCTGAATGAGAAATGCGATGCTTAATCTTTTATGATAAATCAAATGTAGATTTACTGCGTGCGGTTTCGCTAAAATGCTGGCCACCTGCATATCCAAGCACTCTGTACAGATCTTCGTATTTGTTGCGTGCCATCTTGATACGTGTCGCAGTTTTAAGAGCCAGCAGTGTACAATTATTTATTTTTTAAAGAGGAAACCGGAAAGCTCTTTTCTGTAACCAAGAACAAGTTACGGTATTTACTAGCCACTGATACAACAACTTCACTGCATCCAAATATCAGAGGAAAAATTAAAAACAACAAGGAAATAAACGACGTAGTAGGAACTGTGCACGAAGTTAAAGGTATCCACATGGCACAGATGACTTTAAACTTTCAGTTTTGGTGAACCTGTGGCACTCTGCAATATGGATCGCCATGAGAAGACTACCTACGGTGGACATATCCTAACTGTCTTCGGTTATGTTGTCATATGAACTATTATAGCACATTTACCTGTACAGTTACTGTATTGAAGAACTTGGAATTTGGCCTCAAAGAACCTGTCCCAGCATCTCAAGTCTGGGGCAGTAGGCCAGAATTCTACACTGTTATGAATAGCCCGACAGGTCTGAGCTGGATCGTGACGTCATAGAGCCAGTGACGTTGTCAATATTCCAAGTCGAGGACTTTAGCTGCTAGTCGACCCCTTCTGCTATTCCTTCTGTATATGTAGTAGTTTAAGAATAAATATGCGCCTCTACCATGTAACAGTAAGCGTACAGTTGTGATGAACCGGAGCGACTTGTAATCTGCAATACGGATCCCTATGGAAAGGCTCACTCTATGACGGTCAAATCTAATTGCTCGGCGATGATTTATGTCTGTGGGAAAACAAAGATAGCATTCCTGGCTTATGGGCAGTGTTAAAGACGTAGTCTCCTGTGGTATGATGTTTGTTTTTCGTTTTGAACGTGCTGGGATCTAGCACTGGTGACTGTTTTCGTGTTGAAATGTCATGGATAAGAAGGCAACAGACTAATACCCACGCAAGACGTTACTGTTTCGTCACATACGAGTACGTTTCCCATCGCTGACGGTCATTTCTAGGGGATGATGTGAACATAGCACAATTTCGAGCTGTAATTGGATATGAATTTCGTAAACAGTTGCTGCTACCACATTCGGGAACCTGTAAATGGGTTGTGTTACACAGAATCAGTGTTGTTTTTGGTGTTCAAGATATTACATCTATATCTACATCTACATTTATACTCCGCAAGCCACCCAACGGTGTGTGGCGGAGGGCACTTTACGTGCCACTGTCATTACCACCCTTTCCTGTTCCAGTCGCGTATGGTTCGCGGGAAGAACGACTGCCGGTAAGCCTCCGTGCGCGCTCGAATCTCTCTAATTTTACATTCGTGATCTCCTCGGGAGGTATAGATAGGGGGAAGCAATATATTCGATACCTCATCCAGAAACGCACCCTCTCGACACCTGGACAGCAAGCTACACCGCGATGCAGAGCGCCTCTCTTGCAGAGTCTGCCACTTGAGTTTACTAAACATCTCCGCAACGCTATCACGCTTTCCAAATATCCAAATAACCCTGTGACGAATCGCGCCGCTCTTCTTTGGATCTTCTCTATCTCCTCTGTCAACCCGGTCTGGTACGGATACCACACTGATGAGCAATACTCAAGTATAGGTCGAACGAGTTTTTTGTAAGCCACCTCCTTTTTTGATGCACTACAATTTCTACGGACTCTCCCAATGAATCTCAACCTGGTACCCGCCTTACCAACAATTAATTTTATATGATCATTCCACTTCAAATCGTTCCGCACGCATACTCCCAGATATTTTATAGAAGTAACTGCTACCAGTGTTTGTTCCGCTATCAGATAATCATACAATAAAGGATCCTTATTTCTATGC
Organism: Schistocerca serialis cubense; assembly: GCF_023864345.2. Lineage (NCBI taxonomy): Eukaryota > Metazoa > Arthropoda > Insecta > Orthoptera > Acrididae > Schistocerca > Schistocerca serialis. Next base: position 823,725,502 of record NC_064638.1, read on the forward strand.
ATTCCCAATACATTACATTTGTGTATGTTAAGGGTCAGTTGCCACTTGCTGCACCAAGTGCCTATCCGCTGCAGATCTTCCTGCATTTCGCTGCAATTTTCTAATGCTGCAACTTCTCTGTATCCTACAGCATCATTCGAGAAAAGCCGCATGGAACTGCCGATACTATCTACTAGGTCATTTACATATATTGTAAAAAGCAATGGCCCCATAACACTCCCTTGTGGCACGCCAGAAGTTACTTTAACGTCTGTAGACGTCTCTCCATTGCGAACAACATGTTGTATTCTGTTTGCTAAAAACTCTTCAATCTAGCCACACAGCTGGTCTGATATTCCGTAGGCTCTTACTTTGTTTATCAGGCGACAGTGCGGAACTGTATCGAATGCCTTCCAGAAGTCAAGGAAAATGGTATCTACCTGGGAGCCTGTATCTAATATTTTCTGGGTCTCATGAACAAATAAAGCGAGTTGGGTCTCACACGATCACTGTTTCCGGAATCCATGTTGATTCCTACAGAGTAGATTCTGGGTTTCCAGAAATTACATGACACGCGAGCAAAAAACATGTTCTAAAATTCTACAACAGATCGATGTCAGAGATATAGGTCTATAGTTTTGCGCATCTGCTCGACGACCCTTCTTGAAGACTGGGACTACCTATGCTCTTTTCCAATCATTTAGAACCTTCCGTTCCTATAATGATTTGCTGTACACGGCTGTTAGAAGGGGGGCAAGTTCTTTCGCGTACTCTGTGTAGAATCTAGTTGGTATCCCGTCAGGTCCAGTGGACTTCCCTCTGTTGAGTGAAATCAGTTGCTTTTCTATTCCTTGGACATTTATTTCGATGTCAGCCATTTTTTCGTTTGTGCGAGGATTGAGAGAAGGAACTGCAGTGCGGTCTTCCTCTGTGAAACAGCTTTGGAAGAACGTGTTTAGTATTTCAGCTTTACGCGTGTCATCCTCTGTTTCGATGCCATTGTCATCCCAGAGTGTCTGGATATGCTGTTTCGAGCCACTTACAGATTTAACGTAAGACCAGAACTTCCTAGGATTTTCTGTCAAGTCGGTACATAGAATTTTACTTTCGAATTCACTGAACTCTTCACGCATAGCCCTCCTTACGCTTTGACATCGTTTAGCTTCTGTTTGTCTGAGAGGTTTTGGCTGCCTTTAAACTTGCAGTGAAGCTCTCTTTGCTTTCGCAGTAGCCGGCCGGAGTGGCCGTGCGGTTCTAGGCGCTGCAGTCCGGAACCGCGGGACTGCTACGGTCGTAGGTTCGAATCCTGCCTCGGGCATGAATGTGTGTGATGTCCTTAGGTTAGTTAGGTTTAATTAGTTCTAAGTTCGAGGCGACTGATGACCTCAGAAGTTAAGTCGCATAGTGCTCAGAGCCATTTGAACCTTTCGCAGTAGTTTCCTAACTTTGTTGTTGAACCATGGTGGGTTTTTCCCGTCCGTCACAGTTTCACTCGGCACGTACCTGTCTAAAACGCATTTTACGAATGTCTTGAACTTTTTCCATAAACGCTTAACATTGTCAGTGCCGGAACAGAAATTTTCATTTTGATCTCTTAGGTAGTCTGAAATCTGCCTTCTGTTACTCTTGCTAAAGAGATAAACCTTCCTCCTTTCTTTATATTCCTATTTACTTCCATATTCAGGGATGCTGCAACAGCCTTATGATCACTGATTCCCTGTTCTGCGCTTAGAGAGTCGAAAAGTTCGGGTCTGTTTGTTATCAGTAGATCCAAGATGTTATCTCCACGAGTCGGTTCTCTGTTTAATTGCTCGAGGTAATTTTCGGATAGTGCACTCAGTATAATATCACTCGATGCTCTGTCCCTACTACCCGTCCTAAACTTCTGAGTGTCCCAGTCTATATCTGGTAAATTGAAATCTCCACCTAAGACTATAACATGCTGACAAAATTTATGTGAAATGTATTCCAGATTTTCTCTCAGTTGTTCTGCCACTAACGCTGCTGAGTCGGGAGGTCAGTAAAAGGAGCCAATTATTAACCTAGCTCGGTTGTTGAGTGTAACCTTCACCCATAATAATTCACAGGAACTATCCACTTCTACTTCACTACAGGATAAACTACTACTAACTACGACAATCACGCCACCACCGGTTTCATGCAATCTATTCTTTCTGAACACCGCCTGTGCCTTTGTAAACATTTCGGCAGAATTTATCTCTGGCTTCAGCCAGCTTTCAGTGCGTATAACGATTTCAGCTTCGGTGCTTTCTATCAGCGCTTGAAGTTCCGGTATTTTACCAACGCAGCTTCGACAGTTTACAATTACAATACCGATTGCTGCTTGGTCCCCGCATGTCCTGACTTTGCTCCGCACCCTTTGAGGCTGTTGCCCTTTCTGTACTTGCCCGAGGCTGTCTAACCTAAAAAACCGCCCAGTCCACGCCACACAACCCCTGCTACCCGTGTAGCCGCCTGCTGCGTGTAGTGGACTCCTGACCTATCCAGCGGAACCCGAAACCCCACGACCCTATGGCGCAAGTCGAGGAATCTGCAGCCCACACGGTCGCAGAACCGTCTCAGCCTCTGATTCAGACCCTCCACTCGGGTCTGTACCAAAGATCCGCAGTCAGTCCTGTCGACGATGCTGCAGATGGTGAGCTCTGCTTTCATCCCGCTAGCGAGACTGGCAGTCTTCACCAAATCAGATAGCCGCCGGAAGCCAGAGAGGATTTCCTCCGATCCATAGCGACACACATCATTGGTGCCGACATGACCGACCACCTGCAGATGGGTGCACCCTGTACCCTTCATGGCATCCGGAAAGACCCTTTCCACATCTGGAATGACTCCCCCCGGTATGCACACGGAGTGCACATTGGTTTTCTTCCCCGAAATGAAAGACTACCGTAATACGGATGGCTGAAAGAGTAGTTTAAAAGCAGTGATAGAAATATGGTCAGACAGCACATTTTAAAAAACACGTGAAGAACACTAGAAACACTGGAACAACTCCAAAACAGACAAAGACCATTACAAACGGAGCACTGCACACTTTCACTAAACTTGAAACGACCTCACTGGTATAGTATACGAGAGGAAAGGTAGGTACAGACAGAGAGAGAAGAGGGATGGGGAAGGGAACACAGGGCAAGTAAGAGGTGTGAATCACAATGAGATAGGGATGGCTGTTGGGGGAGAGGGAGAGACGGATAGGTGGAAATCGGATCTGTGAATTTGAAAGGGAAAAGGGGGTGAGGAGTGACTGGGATGGAGAAAAGTAGGTGTGGGAGTGGAGAGAGGAAGGGGAGGTAGCCTCTGGAGGGGGGTGGAGAGGGTATGGTTGTTTCAGAGTTGGGAGGAAGGGTATATTTCTGGGCAGAGTTCATGGTATGCGAGAGGGAGAAGAAATTTCTTTGTGAGAGGATGTGGATGGTATGCTGGTGGAGCATTGGTAGGATGTGTAGCTAGACGTGTGACAGCACCCTAGGATTAGAGAGGAGAGGGGACACAATAAGATTGATGGAGTGCAGCCATTGTGCATTAATCATATTGCACACTATGGGGTAGATAAATCTTCCTCACTTCATTCCCGTTAGCTGCTCGCATTCTAAAGGCATAGCATTCATACTCCTTTCACCAGATGGAGCTAGAAACCTGTGCTGTGTCACTAGGCGATGCTACAGTCATCTACTGCCAATTGGTGCTGCACATTGTTTGAGTTGGCAATTCAGTTTTTCATCCTGAAATGTGATGCATGAGTATGGTGTAGATCATTACTCTCATAGAAAATATCATACTTTCCTGTCATATGTATTTGTCACATTTTTATGGGTGCAGTTCGAGTTGTGAATAAGTATAAGCGTTTTCACACCCAAATGTTGTTGCTACAGACCTGCTACAGATACGTTCACATGACTGATGGCTCTCTGATGTTGGTTACGTTAATGTCAGTAAATAGCCGCAATCCCTCCCACCCAAAATTACTTTGTGGTGGATTTTTTTCCACTACAGAGTCTGCACACAAGTGTCTGCAGTGCTTCTCATCCTACCACACTCGCTGTTGAGTAGACTTAGCTGGAGCAATGCTCTAGTGCTTCTCAACCCCATCATTCCTCTCATTCCTGTTGCTGCTACCCGTTACCTGTCACCTGGGTTAAAGTACAAGTGTTTCCATGTTTTCTATCATTTCCACTAGAGACTCCCCATGTCTTATGCAGCACAGCGAACCCTGCTACCCAACCTTCTGGCGTCGGTAGTGATGAACGGTGACATAGTTCTTAGCAGCTGTGGGTGGACTTCTTGATCACAGATACATGCAGTAAGAGGACTTCTACCAGGCCCAGTATTTGCTTGTTGTACAAAGATGAATTCTTACTATCCTACACCCTGCAGCTGCTTTAAACATAGCACATGCAGCGTTAAAACTAGGACAACGGTTTTTGTTGTAGCGAGAACCTCCATTTCACTTGAGATAGTTGAAACATCAGTATGCGTCTGAAGTGTCTGTGCACGGAACTGTCACCAGTGCGACTCCAGGGCGAGTTAGAAGAAATGGAGTTAGGAGGAGCATTTGCAGGAACTTTGTAAGGAACCATACCACATCTGAGCGACGGCTTTTCGCTCCTGGTGTGGTGCGAAAGATACAAAGTGGGAAGAACCAAATTTAAAATTAGGATAAGCATTAACCACACACTTCTGAGGGAAAACATGTCAGCAGACGAGCTTGAATCTGCACACAAAATTCTGGAATCATAGAGCCTGTCCCACATCCTAAGTCCTGGATTTCCTCCCCCAGTATTCCAAGTTGGTCATCTTGCACTGGCGTAATGTATTCTGACTCATAGCAAGGCTGCAACAGTATTCTAAATCTTGGGTTGTGATATACTTAGAATGCACTGGAATTCCAGATCGGCCATCTTGTGTCGGCCATATTTTATCCAGGTCAGCAATCTTGCACCACCATCTCATATTCTAAGATCATAGCAAGACTGCATCAGTAATCCAAGTCTCAGATTCCCTGACCCAGTATTCCTAGTCAACCAGCATGACAATGCACCATTTTTAATTTCCCACCTTTTTACACTTATGAGAAGAGCCCTACCTTCACATTAACGCAATTGGGCAATTTTTTTAAATTTCTCATCAAAATTTTGAATTTCTAGCCAAAAGCCAAAATATTAATTCCCGCCTTTTTGTACACTGTAAAAGACGCCTTTGTGAGATAGGGGTGGAGGTGGGGACATCCCATAACACCATTGATGACGTCAGCATGCCAAAAAATCATGCCAGAACTTTCCTTACATATCTATTCAGATGAGATACGACTCCTGCGGTTTGCACCAACTCAAGCATTGAAAACACTTCTGAGCACTTTCAAACCTGGTACTCTGCAGTTGGGAAATCCTCTGCTGTACTCTCTACAAGCAGACGCGTTTGGATCACAAAACATGTACATAAACACCAGATCATCTCACTCATCATTTGAAAATACATGCAGCATACTTAAACGATACAGTGGAACTAGCCAATAACACACATTCACAATCATGTCTGAAAAATTCTGTTATGTAAATTCATATACATCTTTGCAACTTGACCATCATAACAGTGACAATGGATAAGTGAATCTGTTGGAGCTGGAGTAAAAACACGTGACACCAAGAGGGAATTATCCAAATGGGAAAAATATAGGTAGATGTGATGTATATGTACAGACAACAAATGATTATGATGTCAGAAAAATTGGATGATTTACTCAGTAAAAAGATTTTCACTAGTTGGGCAAGTCAGTAACGCATTGGTCCACTTCTGACCATTATGCAAGCAGTTTTTCGCCTTGGCATTCGTTGACACAATTGTCAGATGTTCTGCTCAGAGATGTTGTGCCAGATTTTGTCATACTGGTGCGTTAGATCATCAAACTCCAGAGATGGTTGGAGGTCCTTAACCAAAATGCTTCAAATGTTTTCAGTTGGGCAGATATCCGGCTACTTTGCCGGCCAATGTAGGATTTGGCAAGCAAGGAGATAAGCAGCAGAAACTCTCGCAGTGTGTAGAAGGGCATTATATTGGTCAAATGTGAGCCCAGGATAGCTTCCCATTGTAAGTAGGCTGTTTAAGTTTTCTTATTGGTAACGCCAACTAGCGCTCTGTATGAAAATCACTGGCTGTGCTGTGTGCAGTCTGTGGCTAGTTTGCATTGTTGTCTGCCATTGTAGTGTTGGGCTTTTGGCTGTTAACAGCACGTAGCGTTGGGCAGTTGGAGGTGAGCCACCAGCAGTGGTGGATGTGAGGAAGTGAGATGGCGGATTTTTGAGAGCGGATGATCTGGACATGTGTCCATCAGAAACAGTATATTTGTAAGAATGGATATCATGAACTGCTATATATATTATGACTTTTGAACACTATTAAGGTAAATACATTGTTTGTTCTCTATCAAAATCTTTCATTTGCTAACTATGCCTATCAGTTGTTAGTGCCTTCAGTAGTTTGAATCTTTTATTTTGCTGGCAGTAATGGCGCTCGCTGTATTGCAGTAGTTCGAGTAACGAAGATTTTTGTGAGGTAAGTGATTTGTGAAACGTATAGGGTAATGTTAGTCAGGGCCATTGTTTTGTAGGGATTATTGAAAGTCAGATTGCGTTGCGCTAAAAATATTGTGTGTCAGTTTAGTGTTGATCAGAATAAGTAAAGAGAGTAATGTCTGAGTACGTTCAGTTTTGCTCACCTGTTTGAAAATCAAATAATGTAAGAGGTTTATCAGCACAGTAATTTATTAATTTTTCTAAGGGGTCGTTTCATATGTCGACCCTTAGCCGAGGATGCCTCACTGCAATCTTCTGATTTTTTCTTGTAGTTTGTGTAATTGGTGTAGCTTTTGTTTATTGCTAGCGCGTAATTGTAGAGAGAATCTCCTTTGTAGATGCAGTCATTCATTGTCGTACAGTAAAACAGTTGTGGCATGCATGTATATTTGCACCAAGTATTTTGCAGCTGCGCTTGCACTTAACTAGATATTATTTTCAGTGCTATGTTAATGTGTTCTCTTATTTTTGCTCTTCAAATTGTGCTTTTCTGTGTTATCGTGTGAAATATTGTGACAATAATGGCGTGTGCATAACGTAACACTAGGCTCCAAAGTAAACTGAGAAATAATAGTGACGACGAGCCTAGCTTATCAGCACCGCTGTGTAATGAATTAACAGACATTCAAAGTAGTAATTTGGTAATTGTGCATAGGGAAATGGAGTGGGCGGCAAATAATGGTGTAGACAGTGAAACAAGTAGTGAACAGGGAAGCATTATCGATCGATCGGTCGGCAACAGCTCGCCTCAGGAATCCGAAATGACAGAAAACAATATTGCAAATACTGTAGACTCAGGTTTTGGGTCCTCACCGTTTTCTCAAATGAGTCAAGACACATTTTCTGCTTGTCAAAATGTGAATGTTGCCGGTGAAAATGCACTGCCAAAAAGAGTAGAGAAACAGATTCCAGACACTAATACATTATTATTGCAATTAATGCAACAAATGGAACAAAATCAGAGACAAACACAGCAAAAGCTTCAAAAGTTAGATACAATGGAACAAAATCAGAGACAAATACAGCAAAAGCTTCAAAAGTTAGACACAATGGAACAAAATCAGAGACAAACACAGCAAAAGCTTCGAAAGTTAGACACAATGGAACAAAATCTTCGGAAGTTAGACACCACACTTGAACAAACACGTGAAGATTTAACTACGGAGTTACATAACATTGAATCGAAATGTCAAAAAGTCTGTAATGACGTAAAAACACAAATTTGTGAGCATTTTCAACCTATTTTTTCGCGCCATGAAAATGCGTTACAGAATCACGAAGCAGCCATTAAAGAACTGTAAACTATTGTTCATGAAAATCATGAGACCTTGCAAGCTAAAACTGACTCAGTTGCATCTACCGATTCAGTTACGCAACTTGCAAAAACCCAGGAAAACTTAAAGGATACAGTAGATACTCTGAAAATTGGTTCAGAAAGACACATGGAGGAAATTAGTTCATTATCAGAGAAAGTAGTTGAACTTTCGGATCAGCTAAATAATTTATCTACGAAGGTAGATGATAACCTGAATGACACAAAACCGGTAGTCTTTAATGACACAGAAGAGTGTGAACAAATTAGGAAATTCAAACAAAATCAGAATCAAATTAATACGCAACACCAAAGAGAAATCCGGGAAGTACAAGATCAGCTGACACAGGTAATACAAGAATTATGTATTTCAGAGGACACTCGCGCTCCAATACGGGAAGAGGGACATAGAAATACAGAACAGCCACAAAATAATAACACAGCGAATTTCGGAAATTATGAAAGAAATTGGCAAGGTGCACCGAATTTTGAAATGGAACTGCCGAAACGACATAACAATGACCGACATGCGACTCGCCGACACGATGATTTTGACTCTAAGCTGTTCATTACTATACGTAAATTCAAAACATTTAAGAATTCTGGCAACGACATTCATCGACAGGCGTGGCTCCATCAATTCTCTCATTGTTTTCGTCCCAACTGGTCATTGGAGCACAGGTTAGAATTTATGTGTGGCTATTTAGAGAATGGGACAACTGCCTTGCCGCAGTGGATACACCGGTTCCCGTCACATCACCGAAGTTAAGCGCTGTCGGGCGTGGCCGGCGCTTGGATGGGTGACCATCCAGTCGCCATGCACTGTTGCCATTTTTCGGGGTGCACTTTGCCTCGTGATGCCAATTGAGGAGCTACTCGACTGAATAGTAGCGGCTCCGGTCAAAGAAAACCATCACAACGACCGGGAGAGCAGTGTGCTGGCCACACGCCCCTCCTATCCGCATCCTCATCTGAGGATGACACGGCGGTCGGATGGTCCCGATGGGCCACTTGTGGCCTGAAGATGGAGTGGTGGATTTAGAGAATGAACCAGCTGTAAGAATGCGATCGCTCATTCACGATTGACACAGTGAAGGAGGATTTTATCATGCCTTCTTCTCAGCATATTGGTCTCAAGCTACACAAGACCGAGTAAAACATAGCATCATAATGATGAAATATTTCGAACAATCTGAATTTTCCAGTCTTGTGAAATATTTTGAAGACATGTTGCACAAGAATCAGTACCTGTCAAACCCATACAGCCCCTCAGAACTCATCCGCATTTGCTTAATCAAATTGCCTGAACATTTGCGACACATTATTTTGGCAGGTCGTTGCAAAGACGACATTGAAGCTTTTCAGGGACTCTTACAAGTATTGGAAATCGACACTGACAATCGCGGGATGCGAAAACAGAAACACAACAATTGCAGGTCACGTCCGTCACAATTCTGCGATGAAAGAAATAATAACTGGACACGACAAGGCTATTCTCACAACACAAATCATGACCAAAACAGACACCACCCACATGACAACCGTTGGCAGAATAATAGTTACAGAGAAAGATCGCACTTCCATATTAGTGAAAGTGACGGAGACAACCATAGAAACAGACAATATGGGACCAAAACAGTTATTATCAAGGGAGACAGCATAACTTCAGACGCAATAGTTCAGCGCGGAGTTACGATTCAGGGAGAAATTCTCCACCCCGTGACTGACAAGAACTGAACTACCGAATCTACCGACATGACGACAGATGATATAATCGTAACGACAGACCTGAATTTCATCAGAACTGGCGGGATTCAAACAGGGCAGGGCCCTCTCCACAAGGTGAATTTGTAGAAGTTAGATCTCCAAATCCCAATAACGACGCACTCCAACAAAGAGACAGACAATGACTCGCACCGCAGGCAGCCGCGTGCGCCGGCTAACTCAGAGAAAAATAACATAGACGCTAACCTTGAGAAAAATTCCAGTATTCTTCACCGACGTATACCACATGGTAATTGCGTTCAAGTTGAAACTCTGAGTACTATGAAGAGTAAAAGATTGCACCACATTTCACATGTAAAACCGTTTATTGAGAGATAATCTGCTTTTTAACTTAGTCTTTGCTATAAAATTTTTCACTTTACATTACTAGTATGCTTTGTCAGACTTAGAATCTGTTAACACGCAACAATGTTTGAAGTTAAATATCCAGTCAAGAACCAAGAGAACTTATTTAAACAGAAATTACGAATGCATTGTTATAGTGAACAGAGGACACGGTGTTATTGTGTGTGTACATTCTTGATTGTTAGTTGCACGATTACGTAACGACTATCAGGCTTACATACTTATAACATATACTGTTAATGAGATTTTAATGCAACATTTTGGTTCACTTGAAAAGACATTCTTTATTTGAAGTACTTTCTGTGAGATTAAAGATGACTTAGTATTTGGTTTCTTTGACAGCTACACGATTATATCACGACGCTACTAATGTGTGACACAATTTACATTGTTGCTTTTGCGGTGTATCTGTTTTATATCTGCACAGTTTTTCTGTATTATTCTGGAAAGTAAAACATGTTTTAGTAGTAACTTTTGTGGTATAGCTACAATGAGACAGCCTTTTCCGTAGCACAACAATACGTTACATTATAGTACTTTCTTGATAACAGTAATGTACATAATAACTACGATATCTATACACAAAGCATTCCACTTTCATTTATGATGAGGTAAGTACATTGACTTCAGAGAACTTTGCTTACAGAGGACGCTAACTATGACACTTCCACAGAATTATCTTACAGCAAGACGCACATTTAGCGCTACAGGACACGCATTTGAGTGATTAATTTTGTACTTGAACCATTTATTTTTCAAGTTTTTTGAGTTACAAAGAAAGTTTTCCGTGATACATTTCATTCCATTGCTGTAATCTGTAACACCTGAGGGTATAATTACATTAATCCTCAGGGAGGTACACGCTTACTTTGTGTACCATGTGTCTGGCAAGCACAAGGAGCCCTAGCTAATATGGTATTAGCTTATACAACTTTACATATCGGTACCATATTTCTCTAACACATAAGTTACACAGCTATCTGATCATTTAACTGAGAGATAAACTTTTTTTTACTACGTCAGTGACAGATGTTTACGTAATTACATAGTTGAATAACTTCACACTTATGACTTAGTGAACTGTTCATACTTTTTCTGAACCATTGTGATATTATGAGAGCTTTGAATGATGTATTTGGTATGGGATCATAATTTTTAAAGTACGTTTGGGGTAGATGACACTACTGAAATGAGCAGAGAATTTTCTTTAAGTTTTGAAATTATTGGAGGAAGCTACGACGTTTTTGAGATTTGACTGAGGTGTCATGATGTTATTATTACGACGACGATGTGTGTTTTGCTGTTGAGGTATGTTTATGATCAATAAGCTGATGCTATATGAGGAATTTGATTGTGCTGTATATTTATTATGATGAAATATTGAAGAAGTGTCGACGAATATGTATATGAATAATGAGTAGTGGTTAGGGACTCTGATTTGTGAAAAAGGATATTGGAAACCAAGAATTGTACTTTAAGAGTTATGAAATGTGTGTATATGCGTGAATGTATCACAATGCCGGTGAAAATTTTTTGGACACTGTTATATTTATAGGATTTTGTTTCTACACATTTGTAACGCAAATTCTCGACCTGTGAAATTTTTATATGTGACTGTCACTGTAGCGGAAACTGCTGTCGTAAATATTTCGGTAAGAAAGGTAAGTGACAGTGACGTAATGCATTGCGAGCGGCTAGGTGTGCCAGCCGCCTTGAGAAAAAGCCATTAGGTGGAGAAGAAAGAGGCCATTAACATCGCTATTGACATTCCTCCGTAGAAAGCATCGCAAATATGACACACTATTACTTGGAAACATATGATTATACTGTGGAGCACGTACTTTGTGCTACTTACTGAAATGCTTATGAATTGATGGGAAATATTCTTACATCTGCACACCTGATTATGACAAGTGTCTTTCTACGAGAATTGAGAGAATTTCTACTAACTTATGAAATGCCACATGACTATTGAATGATATTTTTATGCTTTGTACACAGTTGGTTATTTCATTTGCTATCTGTTTTCCAGCTGTGTTTCAGCATTGGTTTTATAAAATAAAATTAAATGCATTTGCTAATGTGAACACTTTCTGTCAACAGATCTATTAAATAATAATTTTATGATCCACATTCTTCGAAAAAGGAGCACTTGGAAAGGAAAGAACAATAAGAAGGGACTAATAACAGTAAATGCATACATAATTTTCTTTTCAAGTACTTGGTAATTTTTTGGTAGAATAACTCGTTGTGGTGCACCACTTTAGTTACAAAAACATTAAAATGTGCATAGACATTTCCCTTATATGCATTTTTGTCTTTAGTGTTCTATTTTTTCTGCTTCGGCTTTGTCGTATTTAGGGATAAGTTATTGCATTTGCTGCTGCTGTTTGCCAGGCATAGTGCTACTGAATTTCACTTTGTATTACTCTGTTAAGCCAGTTTTACTACTGATTTATTTTTCTTATTTGGTGCACATTGCCTTATATTAGTTGTAATGTTGCATTTGCTCTACGAATTTAGATTTACTGCTGCTAGCTTTGCCAATTTGCATTTTGTGTCATTGCTGTTTGTGTTAATTGTTTTGTGCTGCTGCAGTGCCTCGTCCGTTAGTATATATATCCGAGCTCAGTAGATTTAAGTTAGCTTAAGATGGGGCAGGCTATATAAGAGAACGAGTTGTGATGAATTGGAACAAATGCATTGAGATGCTATAAGAAAATGGTTTGGCCAAAAAAGTAGTGTACAGTGGAGAAAAACTATTTTTGAAAGAGTATGTGAACAGAATACAGGAAACATGCTTGGATAGGATATTTTTGGTGGAAACAAATCCTGAAATAAGACGAAAGATCTATGGAATGAAGTTTTGGGTTGGACTGCAGTACCAAATGTTACACTGAAAACAAACCCTGTCCTTTCCTCCCGTGTTATTCTGCTATGTGTTTGTGTACTCTTGTGTATTTGTGTTTTTCCTGTCTTTATGTCTTTAGTTAATAAGATTTATGTTGTAGAATTTTTCTAGTACTAAGCTAGATTCACTATGATGAGGAATACTGTTATCCTCAAATATAATTTGCATTAATAATATGTTATTTTCTTTGTAAAGATGTTTATAGACATTATTAATTCTGTTCTGTTTCAATGCTCATGTGTGAAATTAATGTTTCGAAAACTATTCTCTTTATTTTATATATTTACTTATGCCATAATTCTTGTAACTGATGTATATGTTTATTTCTATTCTTTTGTAAAGCCTGTATTACTACAAATGTTATCTGTATTATTATGTTTTTTATGATGTTTTCTGTATCTTTGTTATTGTATTCTCATGTTATAAAATTGTACTGGACACCAGTTCATCAAATCAAGTAACTTGTACACATACATTTCACTGCACACATTTCTGTTGGTCGTAGTATATGCACAATATGTGAAAGAAAGGGACTGTTAGTGTTTGCACGTGTGTTGATAATTCAGCAAGGGACTGATTAACAGCATTGCTGGTTCTAAGGATAATTCCAAAAACTTTGTGAGTGCAGAAGTGGTGGTTTATGGACCTGCTATATTGTCCCCTAAACTCCTCGATGGTGATTGTGCACCGGCACAGTCGCAACAGATGGCTGCTGGCCGTCTCTACAAGGACTACAGTGGGTCTGTATCTTTGATGGCCCACCAATACCATTATTTTTACAAGGACTGCAGTGGGTCTGCACCTCTGGTGGCCAACCAATACCGTAATCTTTACCAGGACTACAGTGGGTCTACTCTGTGATAACCTACCTTCCAATGTTCTTCAAAACTTCGACTGACTCTGCTGTGGGTTTGCTTTGTTGTCGCCCATTACCTGTCTGCATGTCAAGAGTCAGCACTGTCTTTCCGTTGGAAGGACAACACTACTTCTTCAACACTGCATGGAAATCCACTACTTCCGTGTGCATTTTCTTTTACTGCTCAGACTTTGAGAAAAACACTGCTATTTTACTGTGATGAACGACCAGGACTGTCTTTATGGACTGTGAGAAAATTGTAGCTTTTGACCAACATTGTACCAATAAGTGTGTGCATTTGATTTCTTTGTTATTGTAATTATGAAAATTTTTTTCAAATCTGTATTGGCCACTGCCCAAAACAATTTGTAAAATTTTTTGTGGGAGCGTGGAGGCTATGTAAGTAGGCTGTTTAGGTTTTCTTATTGGTAACGCCAACTAGCGCTCTGTATGAAAATCACTGGCTGTGCTGTGTGCAGTCTGTGGCTAGTTTGCATTGTTGTCTGCCATTGTAGTGTTGGGCAGCTGGATGTTAACAGCGCGTAGCATTGGGCAGTTGGAGGTGAGCCGCCAGCAGTGGTGGATGTGGGGAAGTGAGATGGCGGATTTTTGAGAGCCGATGATCTGGACGTGTGTCCATCAGAAACAGTACATTTGTAAGAATGGATGTCATGAACTGCTATATATATTATGACTTTTGAACACTATTAAGGTAAATACATTGTTTGTTCTCTATCAAAATCTTTCATTTGCTAACTATGCCTATCAGTTGTTAGTGCCTTCAGTAGTTTGAATCTTTTATTTTGCTGGCAGTAATGGCGCTCGCTGTATTGCAGTAGTTCGAGTAACGAAGATTTTTGTGAGGTAAGTGATTTGTGAAACGTATAGGTTAATGTTAGTCAGGGCCATTATTTTGTAGGGATTTTTGAAAGTCAGATTGCGTTGCCCTAAAAAAATTGTGTATCAGTTTAGTGTTGATCGGCAACGGCCTGCCGCAGTGGTAACACCGGTTCCCGTGAGATCGCCGAAGTTAAGCGCTGTCGGGCGTGGTCGGCACTTGGATGGGTGACCATCCAGCCGCCATGCGCTGTTGTCATTTTTCGGGGTGCACTCAGCCTCGTGATGCCAAGTGAGGAGCTACTCGACCGAATAGTAGCGGCTCCAATCAAAGAAAACCATTATAACGACCGGGAGAGCGGTGTGCTGACCACACGCCCCTCCTATCCGTATCCTCGTCTGAGGATGACACGGCGGTCGGATGGTCCCGATGGGCCACTTGTGGCCTGAAGACGGAGTGCTTAGTGTTGATCAGAATAAGTAAAGAGAGTAATGTCTGAGTACGTTCAGCTTTGCTCAGCTGTTTGAAAATCAAATAATGTAAGAGGTTTATCAGCACAGTAATTTATTAATTTTTCTAAGGGGACGTTTCACCATGAAGGGCAAGAAAACGGGAAATAGAATATCGTCGACGTACTATTATGCTGTAAGGGTGCCGTGGATGACAGCCAAAGGGATCCTCCTATCAAAAGAAATGGCACTCAGTACCATCACTTGTGGTTCTCGGGCAAAAGTCAGGTGTCCGGGGGGTCCCGAGACATGTCTTCAATAGTTATCGAGGCTCAATTGGAAGTGGGACTTATCACTGAACACAATTCGACAATCATTGAAATTCCATGCAGAAGACGTGTCTGGAGACGCCCTGCACAGTGGTAGGATACCAACTGGACGGTCGCCTACAATATGGCCAGACAACCAGAAGTGACCTCATGGGTGCCGTTTCTTTGCAGATCAAGACCCCTTTGGTTGTCATCTGCAGCAGTCTCACTGCACAGTGGAACGTCGACAATATTCTACGTCGCACTTTGTTGTCTTTCATGGCAAACCTCCTAGGCTTACATTTCAGCAGGATAATGTCCATCTGCATGCGACAAGAGTTTCTGCCCTTGCCTTCGTGCTTGCTAAACCTACCTTGCCCAGAAAGGTAGATGGACCTATCCCAAACTGAGAACATTTGAAGCAATATGGACAGGGCCAAACAACAGGCTCATGATTTTTGAAGATGCAGGGCACCAATTGGACAGAATTTGGTACAGTATCTTTGAGAAGAACGTCCAGGAACTGTGCTAGTCAGTACCAAGGCCAACAACTGCTTGCATAAGGGCGAGAGGTGGACCAACGTGTTACTGACATATTCTATTCGTGAAGTTCTTTCTCTTGAATAAATCATCCAATTTTTCTGAACTTGCAATCATTCGTTTATCTGTACATGGATACCTGTGCATCAAATTGACCTGTTTCTGTCCGATTCGGATAATTCCGTGGTGGTGCCTGGTTCTCTCTCTCTCTCTCTCTCTCTCTCTCTCTCTCTCTCTCTCTCTCTTTTCTCAGCGTATGACGACGATCTTAGCCTCGAGGCGTTTTCGTCCATCGGTGGCAAAAATGTTATACTGTAAAGTCAGAAACATGGCTATTCCGTGAACGTGACATAAGCGGTGCTATTGTCAGCGAAGCGTTATTCTCGGCGGGCGATAAAAGGGGCGGGACTGGTAAGGACGCTGCAGACGGTGCACGCACGGCTGAGGGAGGCCGTCCTGCGATAAAGCGGCTGAGTTTCAGGCCGGGCTATCAGGGCGTGGCTGTGCCGTGGACTTGGCAGCGGGCGCCATTAGCCGGGATGAGGCGGTGGCCGCACTTCAAAGCGGGCCGCTGCTGCTGCTGCTGCTGCTGCTGCCTTCTGCGCCGCTCAGACCCGCTCCTGCTTCTGGTCGCTCCTATGTCTTGCGTTTTTCATCACATCAATCTTCGTGACCACAGCGCTAGTGAAAAACGACTAATTGCCTCTCTCTTAAAATTCGTACATGTTACTTACACCCATATTTGGCGCAATAGGAATCGCAGCTTGCATACATTCGCTGTTATTGTTGTGTTCTTCGATGAGGAGACTGGTTTGATACAGCTCTCTGCGTTGTCCTATCCTGTACCAACAACTCCATCCCTTCGTAACAACTGAACTACTTAAACCTACACCCAGTTGAAATTTCTTTTTTTATGTTCATGCTCTTGTCTGACTATTCATTGATGCCACGGGATGTATTCTATCAGTTGCTCCCATTTTTTAGCCAACTTGTGCATTCTCATCAGTTATTTGACTGACCCATCTAAGCTTTAGCTTTCCTCTATAGTACCACATTTCTAAATCTTACATTCGCTTACCTCAACTATTTAGCGTGAAATTTAAGTTCTCAGCACAAAGTTCCTGTTGTCCAGTCGGCTGTAGCAGTGCTCCTCTGGCGCATGCCTTTGGCCAGAGAGTGTGCTCAGTGGCTTTTATGTTGCAGCTAGCGCTCCGCCGAGGTGAGCTAGAGCGGCTTGAGACCATGGCTGTCAGGCAGCTGCTGTACTCGTGTAACAAGTATCGTCTCCTAGATGCCAGCACTTCGATCGCGGTGAAGTGCTCGGGAAGCCTGCATCGCGAGTGGTGTGGCTGAGCAGGGGCGGCGGCCGAAGCTGCGGAAGCGGGCTGAAAGTACGGGTGAGGGCAGCGGAGCGGGAGGTGTGACGACGTCTACGACAGCCTCCGCTGCAAGCCATGTTGCTAGCAGCTGAGAACTCAGGGGCTGGCGCCACTCCTCATATAGGACGTTGAGCCCACTCGTTTTAAATGGCGTCACAGACCGAGGCGCGGCCACAGTTGGAACTACAGGGATTTGCTCGCTGTAACGCCACGTAGCGCTCTGTATGAAAATCACTGGCTGTGCTGTGTGCAGTCTGTGGCTAGTTTGCATTGTTGTCTGCCATTGTAGTGTTGGGCAGCTGGATGTTAACAGGGCGTAGCGTTGCGCAGTTGGAGGTGAGCCGCCAGCAGTGGTGGATATGGGGAGAGAGATGGCAGAATTTTGAGAGCGGATGATCTGGACGTGTGTCCATCAGAAACAGTATATTTGTAAGAATGGATGTCATGAACTGCTATATATATTATGACTTTTGAACACTTTTAAGGTAAATACATTGTTTGTTCTCTATCAAAATCTTTCATTTGCTAACTATGCCTATCAGTAGTTAGTGCCTTCAGTAATTTGAATCTTTTATTTAGCTGGCACTGTTGGTGCTCGCTGTATTGCAGTAGTTTGAGTAACGAAGATTTTTGTGAGGTAAGCGATTTGTGAAACGTTTAGGTTAATTTAGTCAGGGCCATTCTCTTGTAGGGATTATTGAAAGTTAGATTGCGTTGCGCTAAAAAAAAATTGTGTGTCAGTTTAAGTACAGTCATGTATAATTTTTCTAAGGGGACGTTTCACACTCTGCAGCGGAGTGTGCGCTGATATGAAACTTCCTGGCAGATTAAAACTGTGTGCCGGACCGAGACTCGAACTCGGGACCTCTGCCTTTCGCGGGCAAGTGCTCTAACAACTGAGAAACCCAATCACGACTCACTCCCCGTCCTCACAGCATTAATTCCGCCACTACCTCGTCTCATACCTTCCAAACTTCACAGAACCCCTCCTGCTAAACTTGCAGAAGTAGCACTCCTGGAAGAAAGGATATAGGGGAGACATGGCTTTGCCACAGCCTGGGGGATGTTTCCACACATTCCAAGTAAAGGTGTGAGGACGGTGCGTCTGTCGTGCTTGGGTAGCTCAGTTGGTAGAACACTTGCTAACGAGAGGCAAAGGTCCCGAGTTCGAGTCTCGGTCTGGCGCACAGTTTTAATCTGCCAGTAAGTTTCAATGCGAGGACGGGTTGAGCAGTGTTGACACAACAGGCCTCGAGGACGGTCGGTACCTTTCTAGGTACCTGCGACCTTAGCAGCCGCGCAGTTCCGGTCTGAAGCACCGAGAACCACTCGGCCACAGCGGCCGGCCACAGTACAGTGAACAGTGTGATATCACAGATGGATAGTACTTGATGGCGTATCAAGGTTTGTAATGGAATGGCAAGTTTCTGTTAGACGCCGATAGTAGTCGCGTGCGATCTGGTGGATCCAATGCTGTGTGTCCACTGAGCCACACCTCCAGCAGCTCTGCACTAGTAGCGGCCTCTGCCGCTGCAATGTAGGACGGCCGGCAGCAGTCGCTGAGCACTCATGCACTTGGAGGTACTGCGCTACGACACCTTCATTCGTGCTTCGCTCTTGTTGACTCTGACACAGCTGGATTCTGTGTCTTTTATTTTGAGTCTTCATTCGCTTGGAGAAATGCAAGTTAAGCAATTTTCTGTTTACTTTATTAATTTGTTCACTGGTCATTTCTGTTGCTGCCCAGCTGCCCTATGATCACAGCTGCACCACTCTGTAGACCACCTCTCCTTACCAGAGTAAGCATTGTGCTTCGAGTACTTTCATTACGCATGCAACGCCATTGCAAAACGCCACTGCCATCTCGCTTGCAAAGTAGCACATTCAAAATACGTTATCTGCGTCTTAATTTGCTAATGTTGTTAGTTTTGGTGGCGACTATAATATTCCTGTAATCTCGAGCCAACCCGTTCTGCCTTTTGTATTGTATTGTATTGTATGTTAACTGGGGACCTGAAAAAGGCGGAGAGACTCCGTCCCAGCCTCAGCCGCAGTGGTTCACAACCCCACGACGATTACCGCAGTCCACTTCACCCCTCCGCCGGCCCACACCGAACTACTCTTTCGGAGTTATTGTGCGTTTCGGCCCCCTGTGGCCCCCTGTGCCCCCCCCCCCCCAAGGAACGTGTCACACCAGACGAATGTAACGGGCGCTGATGACCTCGATGTTGAGCGCCCATAAACCCCAATACACACACACACACACACGAATGTAACCCCTATGTTTGCGTGGTAGAGTAACGGTGGTGTACGCGTACGTGGAGAACTTGTTTGCGCAGCAATCGCCAATATAGTGTAGCTGAGGCGGAATAAGGGGAACCAGCCCACATTCGCCGAGGCAGATGGAAAACCGCCTAAAAGCCATCCACAGACTGGCCGGCTCACCGGACCTCTACAGCGCTTCCACCTTTCTGCTTTCCCTTCTTTGATTAGAACTGGTCTTCCATCTGAGCCCTTGATATTCATACAAGTGGCTCTCTTTTCTCCAAAGGTCTCTTTAATTTTCCTGTAGGCAGTATCTATCTTACCCCTAGTGAGATAAGCCTCCACATCTTTACATTTGTCCTCTGGCCATGCCTGCTTAGCCATTTTGCACTTCCTGTCGATCTCATTTTTGAGACGTTTGTCTTCCTTTTTGCCTGCTTCATTTACTGCATTTTTATATTTTCTCCTTTCATCAAGTAAATTCAATATCTCTTCTGTTACCCAAGGTTTTCTACTAGCCCTCGTCTTTTTACCTATTTGATCCTCTGCTGCCTTCACTATTTCATCCCTCAAAGCTACCCATTCTTCTTCTACTGTATTTCCTTCCCCCATTCCTCTGAATTGTTCCCTTATGGTCTCCCTGAAACTCTGTACAACCTCTGGTTCTTTCAAAAATGGTTCAAATGGCTCTGAGCAGTATAGGACTTAACATCTGTGGTCATCAGTCTCCTAGAACTCAGAACTACTTTAACCTAACTAACCCAAGGACATCACACACATCCATGCCCGAGGCAGGATTCTAACCTGCGACTGTAGCAGTCGCGCGGTTCCCGACTGAGCGCCTAGAACCGCTATACCACAGCGGCCGGCTCTGGTTCTTTCAGTGTATCCAGGTCCCATATCCTTAAATGCACACCTTTTTGCAGTTTCTTCAGTTTTAATCTACAGTTCATAACCAATAGATTGTGGTCAGAGTCCACATCTGCACCTGGAAATGTCTTACAATTTAAAACCTGGTTCCTAAATCTCTGTCTTACCATTATATAACCTATCTGATACCTTTTAGTATCTCCAGGGTTATTCCATGTATACAACCTTCTCTCATGATTCTTGAACCAAGTGTTAGCTATGATTAAGTTACGCTATGCACAAAATTCTACCAGGCGGCCTCCTCTTTCATTTCTTACCCCCAATCCATATTCACCTACTATGTTTCCTTCTCTCCCTTTTCCTACTTTCGAATTCCAGTCACCCATGACTATTAAATTTTCGTCTCCCTTCACTACCTGAATAATTTCTTTTATCTCGTCATACATTTCATCAATTTCTTCATCATCTGCAGAGCTAGTTGGCATATAAACTTGTACTACTGTAGTAGGCGTGGGCTTCGTGTCTATCTTGGCCACTATAATGCGTTCACTATGCTATTTGTAGTAGCGTACCCGTACGGAACTTCACTAATTCCCACTATATCTAACTTTAACCTATCCATTTCCCGTTTTAAATTTTCCAACCTACCTGCCCGATTAAGGGATCTGACATTCCACGCTCCGATCCGTACAACGCCAGTTTTCTTTCTCCTGATAACGACGTCCTCTTGAGTAGTCCCCGCCCGGAGATCCGAATGGGGGACTATTTTACCTCCAGAATATTTTACCCAAGAGGACACCATCATTATTTCACCATACAGTAAAGCTGCATGCCCTCGGGAAAAATTACGGCTGTAGTTTCCCCTTGTTTTCAGCCGTTCGCAGTACCAGAACAGCAAGGCCATTTTGGTTAGTATTACAAGGCCAGATCAGTCATTCATCTAGACTGTTGCCCCTGCAACTACTGAAAAGGCTGCTGCCCCTCTTCAGGAACCACATGTTTGTCTGGCCTTTCAACAGATACCCCTCCGTTGTGGTTGCACCTACGGTACGACTATCTGTAGCGCCGAGGCACGCAAGCCTCCCCATCAGCGGCAAGGTCCATGGTTCCGTATGACTAGTAAAATGCTAAAATGAATCGGCTAAATTTTGGTTTACAGCATAAAACACACAAATCTAAAGGTTGAAAATTCAATTAAATGCTTAGGGATTACAATTACGAATAATTTAAACTGCAACGATCACATGGATAATATTGTGTGGAAAGCAAACCAAAGACTGCGATTTGTTGGTAGAACATTTAGAAAATGCAACAGGTCTACTAAAGAGACTATTTACACCATGCTTTTCCGCCCTCTTCTGGAGTATTATTGTCGAGTGTGAGATCCACAGTAAATAGGATTGCTCGAAAAAGTTCAAAGAAGGGCAGCTTTTTTGTATTATCGCGAAACTTGGAAGAGACTGCCTCGGATCTGATACGCGAATTGAAGCGGCAATCATCAAGACAAAGGCGTTTTTCATTCGCCAACTTTCCCCTCAGAGTGTGAAAATACTTTGTTGGCGTCCAGCTACATAGGGAGGAATGATCATCATAATAAAATAAGAGAAATTAGATATCGTACAAAAAGGTTAAAGTGTTCGTGTTTACCGCGGCTGTTCGAGAGTGGAAAGGTAGAGAAATAGCTTGAAGGCGGTTCCATGAACCCTCTGTCAGGCACATAATTGTGAATTGCAGAGGAATCACGTAGATGTGGATGCTTCACAAGCAGTGGAGGTGGTTTATGTTCCGCATTTATAACTTTTTCATAAGTGAATGTGTAAGCCAGACTTCTATTTTTGACTTTTCGAAGACTAAAGAACGAACTGCAGAAGCACATACCGGCAAGACAACTGTACAGAGAATTGCAAACAAAAGTGTCGGAGCTATAGAAAGCTCAGGAACATTTGTTTTCGTGTAATCTGGAAAGCACTGAAATCGCAAGAAACCTGTAACACAAACAGATAGTTCTGACAATGATACTTTAAAGAGCGGCGTGTTTGAAATGTATATAAGAACGGAATACCTGACATCGCAAAAACTCGTTACAATTATGCCTGGGCAAATTGACTTCGAAGGTTGGCGTCTTCAATGAAAAGAATTTTAAAACACATTGGTTTCACATATGTTAAGAAGAGAGATTTTTAATTAAAAAAAAAACGACACAGACGCAGCACGAGCCACGTTCCTTGTAAAGACCCGCGATACGAGTGGAGAAGGTGGTTTAGAGGGTATTGCCTTGATGAAACATGGGTGAATTAGAATCATTCCACGAAAACCTGCTGGGAAATGAGTGATAGTACTGGCAGTTATAAATTTCCCACAGGAAAAGGTCCTCGGATATTTATTCTGCATGCTGGCTCTTCTTCTGATTTGGTTCCTGAGAGTAAACTTATTTTTAGGTACAAGGAAAATAGTAGTGAGTACCATTCGGAAATGAACGTTGTTACTTTCAAGTAGTGCTTCACTGAATAGTTCTTGCCATACCTTGCTTTGAAGTCGGTTATTGTAATTATTCAGCTGTTACAGAGAAAAGACGAAGTATGAGCATTAGGAAAAGGAATATTGCTCTCTGGCTGAAAAATAAAAATATCCCGGACAAAATAACTAGACTATGCTGAACTCCTACAGCTTGTTAATTTACAAAAGTCACGCGACAGAATATACAATTTTGACTTTCTTCAGTGTTTATCCACATACCATTGTCAGTATAATCCAATAGAGTTAATTTTGGCAGAGGTTAAAAGCTACATCTACATATATACTCCGCTAGTCACCAAGCGGTGTGTGGCGGAGGGCACAATTCGCTCCAAAGTCATATCCCCCCCCCCTCCCCCCCATCCCTCTGTTCCACTCGCGGACCGCACGAGAGAAAAACGACCTCAGTACGAGCTCTTATTTCCCTTATCTTTGAATGGTGATCATTGCGTGATTTGAAAGTTGTTGGTAATAATATATGCTCTACATCCTCGGCGAAGATCGGATTTCCGAATTTAGCGAGCAGCCCCTTCCGTTTAGTGCGTCGTCTATCTGCAAGTGTGTCCCACTTCAAACTTTCTATGAGATTTGTAACGCTCTCGCGATGGCTAAATGTACCAGTCACGAATCTCGCCGCTCTTCTTTGGACGGTCTCAATCTCTTGAATCAGATCCAACTGCTAAGGGTCCCATACAGACGAACAATACTCTAAGACTCGACGAACTAACGTATTGTAAGCAATTTCCTTCCTTGAAGGACTGCATCGCCTCAGGATTCTAGCAATAAATCGCAATCTAGAGTTCGCCTTGCCCGTTATTTGTGTAATATGATCATTCCATTTGAGATACTTGACTGATGTTACCGCTTCCGAAGACTGGGCATTTATTTTGTACTCGTACATTAATGGGGATTTTCGCCTTGTTATACGCAGTAGGTTACAATTACTAATATTGAGAGATAGCTGCCAGTAATGAGACCACGCATTTATTTTCTGCAAATCTTCATTGATATGTTCACAACTTTCATGTGATACTACTTTCCTGTAGACTACAGCATCATCAGCAAACAGTCTAATGGAAACAAATTAAACCGTGTGCACCTAATGGAAATTTGGGAAAAGCAATTGTCACCAAAGTTGATTTGTCGGTAAAGAGGGAGGAAAGGGTTACACCTAAATGAAAGGAAAAATGCAAATGAAATTAGAGGAAATTAATTTTGAAAAAGGGTAAAATTAATAAAGAAAGTCGTTACGTTAACGATTAACTGGCGTTAATTAGATATTTGAGATTTGGGGAAAATTACGGTCGCCAGTCCTATGGACAATTACTATATAAACAGAAAATGAAAGATTAATGCACATATAATTAGCACTAAAAGCGTGGCAACTGAAGGTTGACACGTGTTGTGTGAAAACTGAATGTTTGTCAGAAGTAATGAATTTCGCTACACTCTGACTTAATTTAGCAAAAGAATTAATAAAACCGGAAAATTGAAAGTTAATTTAGTGACTGAAACTAATAATGAACTTTGTTTCTGAAGCACTACGAAATTCAATAAAATAAGGTTAGTCTTGGGCTACCTCAACAATCATTTCAAAAGCTACTTTAATCTACGCAATTTAGAAATAAGAGATTTAACTTTGAACTTGAATTAAATGATTCTGAACAATTAACAATAGCAAAATTTAGTACGTACCAAGCTGAGCTGCAGTCACAGGTAAGCTAAAATATGGTAACAAAACTCGCACTCTTAATTTGTGCTTGTATAAACTAAATATTGTAGCCGGCTATGAATGCCTTAACTGAACTTTGAAATTAAAGCAGTGAAATCGAATGATGCTGGCGTTTGAAATTCAACGACACTCGGGTTCATTCCGGAAAAGGGAGGGACCCTGCTTGGTAATGCAATTGGGACAATGAGCAACAAAGGTTCATGCTACGTTGCTGTAATTTAGTGAGAAAAATTTAACAGTTTGAAAAGCTGAGGTCTGCCATACAGTTCTAAAACTTTACGTGCTTATAGTCTTCCTTGTTGGCTGATTGAAGGTTTGAAGTCGTCGATCGAGTAGGTGGCGACAGTCACTCATTGTCGGCCGTCGCTGTTGCAGAAGCTGGATGTTGGCGCGCCTTCTTCTCGACACGGTCACCAGGCGAAACAGGCTCTTGATGTGCGCCAGCTAATGCTTCCCGTTCGCGCCACCGTGTCAGAAACTATCATAGCAAGCCGAGCGCAATTACATGCTGCCAAACCCCGAAAGCGCGGCAACTCGCGGGAGCGTCACACAACACACCTGCTCCACCGCCCTACTCCAGCCAGACTCCCTCTGCCCCCACTCCATGCGGCAGACTTAACACCATCAAAGATCCTAAACACCTTGGTTCTCCACACGACCTATCGATGTATTCCTTCGACAGCATAGTTTTCCCTAGGGAAGACCCAGCGTAAAAATACAAATAGTATTTACAAAACAGACCAATTATACATCGATATAAATGCATAAATATATATATACAAATAGTAAAACAATTATAATACATAAAGACACAGAAATGTCATATCTTCAGGGAACAAAATAAGGAAAAAAAGTTATAGTACAATAGATGGAAATAGGAGGATATGCATTTCCGGCGTTACAACCTCACATCCTAAAGTTACAATCTGTTGGTTCGGACATAGACTCCGATAGCAGCTGGAAGTACCACGTCGTCTTTGAATGAAACAAAGTAAAGTAATAATCTTTTTTGGTTTTAAACACTCAAGGTTTAAACATGTTTTTGTCAACACATCAATTGCATACATTGTACTCGAGAACTTCCTAGCTTTTATTGATTAGGAATATACAGCCTATGAAGTGTTCAAACAATAATGTTCAACACATTGGACAAGGAGAAGCAAGCTTTTTTCAGCGTGTTGTATGCACTAATTCCTCGCGAGAATACAGCCGGATAAATTCGCCAAAAACTCCAATTTTTCGAAAAGGCATGAATTGGAAAATGCCTTAAAATGAAAGGGAGGTTCACCTGTCAAGGCATAGGTGGTTTCCGACGTTATCGATCAGCATTCCGTCAATTTATTCACCGAAAATGGTTAATCGTTTGCTTGTTCAATGGATCATAAATGCGCTCTACCACAGTAATGTCTAACGAATTATTTTAAACTCATAACGCCTGTTGACAACGAAAAATATGATAACATACTGACAATTTTTACGATAGCCTTTTGCATTAGTTTTTTTCTACCAGTAATTATTTTTTACACATAGTGATTTACATTGAGCTGCAGTGAAATACATCCAGATATGCGCATTACATACGTATAAAAAGTTATATGGTATAGAAGCAGTTGTCAAACAAATATAATGATTTCGGTTTGGGTTTGAAATTTATTTTATTGTGTATAATATTTTTAATCATAGTAAAGTTCAAATCGCAATAAATGTCAATTATTACAACCATTTTCGATGGTCTTGTCGTTAGACAATCGTCGTTTTGAGAAAAATTTTACCTGACGTCTTTACAACGCTGCGCTAGCTTTTCTCGCCTTCTGAAGTCACACAGACAATTGCCGTGGAGCAGCGGACGCGACCTTAAGACTCACAAGTAAGATTTCTCTCATGTAGACGAATGATCGAAATCGGTTTTACAATGTATTATACTCACTCATAAATTTGGGCGTATAATACGATGTACCGAAGGCAAATGAACCTGATTGTTGTCCGTAGCGACACAGTTCGGCAACACGAACTTTGTTCGCCCGCTCTCTACCGCCACGCATGCGCAGACCTTACCCCTTCCACGCTTCCCTACTGTCCCGCCTCTTTGCTCAGAAGCGCCGTCCTACGTGACGCGGGCTGTAGCAAGAGTGGCGTTCAACTATAATATGTGTTCTGGTACAGAGGACAGTATCTTTCAGGAGATGTTATCATTTCTTCATTGCCATCCAAATCACTGTCAAACTCCAATTCTTCATGTATAAACTTTTTGTAGCTGGGATTCACAGTCATAAAAAATTTATTGAAGGACATCATCTTCACGCCAGTGACTGTTAAAGTTTTTATTACACCATATCAATTTCGGCCTTAGTGTAATAAAAACTTATAACAGTCACTGGCGTGAAGATGATGTCCATTTCTTCATGTGTTTGCCTCGAAGAAACTAGAAGTGCTTCAGAGTGTGGCAACATCCTTCGTGCTGAAGGCAAGGCCAGATCAATTCGTTTCTTTGATTTCTTGTTTGTAAATCCCAGAACACATGTAACCCAAAACTAATAAACTAAAATGTGGTATTTTGGTTCTCTCCTTAGCCAAGATATGGCAAATAACACAGCGTTTTCTTTTCATTTCCACCAGTTATTTAAATTACAACAATAAGTTGCACAACACACATGTGGCGCCCTTTCTTTATCCTGATCTCCAATGGCTATTCCAAAATAATGTTTGAAAGACTTCTTTTGTAAAGGGTGAAATCCTCTTTCTATTCTCCACAAATGTGAATTACCCACAATTTTCCAGGAGTACACTGACAGCAGCACCGATAAAGTATTTTCAAGAAATTTCAAAAATTATTCGGTATACTCTTTTATTGACATTACGTAAACAAATTCGTCTTTACTTCCTTCCTCCTTACTAACCTACTTACTTACTTGTTATTTTTTGTGTTCAAACAAAATCAAAGGTAATCACGTCAAATGCAGTGACACTTGAGGGTTCCCGACATGGTCTATGAGATTAGGTCTGATGAAATTCGTGTTTATGGCGCTACACAATCGAGATGGGAGTACCAACATATGAATGCTAAAATAGTTGTTATAAACAAAGAAGTTAATATTGCCAACTATTATTTACAAAATTTTACTTTATTTACCGGAAATAATGGCTTCCTTATTACATACGTGTTAAACTACTGGAAAATTATGCCCTATAGCGTAATTCTGATTTCAGATCGCATTTCATTAAGAATTCTTATAGAGTCACGCAATTTTATTCAAGAAATAGAAGCCTTATAGAACAGTGTAATCGCTGAGAGTTAAATTGAATGTATCCCCTGCTATATTTGGTGAAGAGGGAGTTAAATTGAATTTATCCCCTGCTATATTTGGTGAAGAGGGAGTTAAATTGAATTTATCCCCTGCTATATTTGGTGAAGAGCGGAGAGCACTGCGTTCTCTTATTAACAGATGTAATCAAAACTGTGCTATTACAACTTAATTACATATATAAAGTAACGAGTCTTATAATAGATTTATATTTCAGTCTGAGTGAAGACTGATTTTGTTTTAGAGCTTGAAAATTCTTAAAGTCCAGCTAGCTGCTGACGAGGTGAAAGAAGAGGTCCATAACGTTCTAAACACAACGGGGGCGCGCTGGTATGACACGGGCATACAAAAACTGCCACAGTGTCTACAAAAATGCATCGACAGAAATTGTGATTATGTCGAAAAATAACTAAATGTTCAAGCTGTAAACTTATGTGAACCATTGTAGAAATAAATAGGTCTACGTACTTATAAAAAAATAGGAGACCTTACTTTTGGTATTACCCTCGTAATTGCATCCTGCATCGCAGGATTAGAATGTGAAACTCATTTTCGGCTCATGATGGAGTGCTAAGACTGTATTCTGTCTCTGTCACATGATGCCTCCTCACTTTCGGCTCTGTTAAGGTAGTCAAATGCCTCGTCACTTACGAAGCATCTTAAGATAGCCAAATAGCAGCACAGAGGAACTGTAAATATCAGGTTAATACCACGTATCACCTGATAAGTTCGGCACTATAGGTGATTTTATTACGATGGCCAACTTTCCCTGTGTAGGTGGGAGATTGAAATTTCGTTAAGAAATCTCGCCACAACGAAAAAATGCCTGATTACCGCTCCAACTTGAGAATCATATCCGAGACACTCTCTCCCTCACTTCCACCTGCCCGGTGGCACGTCATTGACACCAAATTGATTGACCAATTAATTAAATTGATAAAGAGAGGCCCTTTGCATGGTGAATAAGCGTTTTTCTTCCTGCAGCCAGATTACATTCGCCACGTTACTCAAATTAGAATCTATGAAGGAAAGGCGATGTTCTTTTCGAGGAACACTGTTGAGAAAATATGGAGAACCGACATTTGGATCTGACTGCAAAAGGAATCTACTGCCACCAAAAAATACTTTGCGTAAGGGCCACGAAGATAAGATACGAGGAATTAGCGCTCTTATGTAGGCGTATAGGTAATCTTTCTCCCTCGCTTTATTTGCCATTAGAACAGGAAACTAAATTACTAGTAGCGATACGGAGTACCATCCGCCGCGCAACGACGGTGATTTGCGAAGTATGCTTGTAAATTTAGATGTAAATTTAGTCTACCTATTCACTTGTCAGTCCATCATATAAAGATACACAAAACTCATGGGAGAACGTTGTCTCTTATTTATGGACAGAACAAAGGATAGAATTTCTGCTGCTGATTATCTCTCAGTAAAAACCTTCGTATTAGCCTCTAGTTTTCTCATTACCGTCACTTCGCGAGACGTATGTGAGAGCCTGTAATACGTTTGGCCACAACACTTAGAAGAAGCGATATAGAGTGAAGCTCTGAATTCCCCTTTTGTCAGAGTATTGCTTACCCGGCGTATTCTCATGAATCTTCCAGTCTTTGATATACAGCTTCTGAATCCAACTGGTTCTGGCGAATAAGAGATGTGCCCCGCCAAGTCACAGTCCCCTGCTAATTCTCGCGAAATCCCATCACCATCTGACAGCTGCGTACCGTTCAAATGGTTCAAATGGCTCTGAGCACTATGGGACTCAACTTCTGAGGTCAGTAGTCCCCTAGAACTTAGAACTAATTAAACCTAACTAACCTAAGGACATCACACACATCCATGCCCGAGGCAGGATTCGAACCTGCGACCGTAGCGGTCTCGCGGTACCAAGCTGCAGCGCCTAGAACCGCACGGCCACTTCGGCCAGCTGCGTTCCGTTAGTTAGAAGGCTATCTAGTCCCCAGCTCATCACTGACTAGGTAGACAGCTATCATAACGAGAAAAATAGCACAACACATTATTCTCCCTGCAGTCATACTGACGTGGCTGCCCTGAACTTCCTATTTATGTCGTTCGTATGGTAGTTATATAGCCGTGTTACCATCTTTCCGTGAATATTTTTATACTTCCTTGAAAAGATTGTCTTTCAGTTCAGCATAGCCCCTAATTTTCTCAATGCAATCACTTCACGAGACGTATGTGAGAAGAAGCTCACAACGATTAGTGGAAGCAATAAAGAGATCACCTCTCACCTTCCGTTTTGTGAGAGTGTTGTTTACCTCCATACTCGCGCGAATCTCTGTCTTCGATGTATAGTGGTATACACCCCAGTCAATTCAACGATCTCTGCTAATTTTCTCGAAATCCTATCACGCAACGACAGTACTGTTCCGCCAGTTAGAAGGCTGTGTAGCAGTCTACCCGTCACTCGCTCTGTAGAGAGTTGTCACAACGAGAAAAAATAACACAGTAATGTTCAGGGAGAAATTCGCCACAGTGCGGATGCTCGTGTCCAGATAGTTTTTACGACTGGTAGTGCTTATAGTGATTTGTAGTCAGTGACGCAACAGAACAGTAGCAGGTCTCGTCGGCTATTTTAGATTCAATAGTTACATTTATCTACAATCAGTTCCAACGCCCACCCAACCTCAGCCTTCAGCAAATCGCTGTAGCTTACGAGACAGGAGCGTACATCTAAATATGTATTCAGCAAAACATTGCAGGGTGTGCATTATTTGGTGGCAGTATTATCGACTTCTTCGTTCCTTTTTCCAGTCACATGCGAAATGATCGTAAACATGAATCTCGTCTATGATCACTACGAAAGATGTAGATTTTTTAATGACCAAGGAAGGCTTACTGCTGCGCCTGCACTATACTAGGGCTGCACAAAGAAAATTGGATACATCTGAAAATCGTTGATATCGAATGGCTGTCAACTGATATGTCCCTGTACGTCTCCTAATCTCCTTTATCGAGAATCATTTACACTGCTGCAACAGCCTCGCACCTCCATGCACAACTCAGAGCTACAGCAAGAGTAGGGAAAAGAGTCGAGTTTTAATCGTAGCATTGTTCATTTTTCCCCCATGCACTCCTAGAAAGCGGACCGACCAAGACACCGTATTCCGACTAGAACAGAATATATTCACATGGTAGTACGCATATGCGTAGTGTACTTATATGTTTAGATGCAAACC
Source organism: Schistocerca serialis cubense (assembly GCF_023864345.2). Taxonomy (NCBI): domain Eukaryota; kingdom Metazoa; phylum Arthropoda; class Insecta; order Orthoptera; family Acrididae; genus Schistocerca; species Schistocerca serialis. The sequence continues at coordinate 823,756,677 of NC_064638.1, forward strand.
CAATTCCTACACGCTTATCTGACCATCGTACGTAAAGAGCCTGTTAACCAAGTATGTGCCAGACCAAATAAGTGTCGAAGTTTCCCCCAGCAATAGCAGTCATATTAGTTCCGCTTGTGTTGCTTTTAATATATATGTTGTTGCGTTCTGTTCTGTACGTCAAGTGGTGTGCTTTAGTTGTGTGTACGTGTGCACTTCATTAAACTGTATGACTTGTAGGCTCATATACGTACAGCTACACATCAAATGACGCCACTCACGCTAAAGTGACTATACGACTTGTCACAGGCGAATTACCCAGTCTTTTTTTACGGAAATATTATCTCAAGCTTTAATGCCCGCAATATGAAACAAGTAAAGAGCGATGTGAAGCATAGTACTAGCTCGTCTGTTAACAAAACATCTCATGTTCTTTTTGCACTGCAATTTCATTGAAATTAATACTGCTTTAATGTCATGGGTTCACGCAGAGAAATATTATTGTGTGGCGTATTTATCACTGATCATTTCGGTGTAAGTTCATTTCTGAGAATTTACGTAGCTGAGATATAAAATAGCGGCTACGTGGCAACCACAGGAATTTAATAAGTACTATTAATCTTGTAAAATAAATGAAATGGCACTAAAGTTAAATAATATGATTAAAATGCAAACTCTGTAAGTTATTTCCTCGGCTCTGTGTCGTTTACCGTTTAATATTGACAATATTAAAACAAGATGTTGCGGTCGTGCAAATGGCCGACAACAATCATTCACAGGCTCACGCTGCATTGCACGTTCTGTTATTCTGAAAACATTAGTCATTAGTTTTCTGACTTGTAGGAATGCTCAAGATACTTAAATAGAGGTTTTAAGAGCAAGTAAAAACATATATTTAACCAAAATGCAACGTAAGTACACTTAGCCCTACATCTAAATCTACATACCTACTCCGAAATCCACCATACGGTGCGTGGCGGAGGGTATCTCGTACCACAACTAGCATCTTCTCTCCCTGTTCCACTCCCAAACAGAACGAGGGAAAAATGACTGCCTACATGCCTCTGTATGAGCCCTAAAATGTCTCTTATGTGTGTTCTCATCCAACATCAAGGCCAGGATAGGTAATTACATATAGTCATTGGACTGTTCCACAGATATTAATATTTTTAACATAGAACAAAGAATAATATGCATAATAAATCGCTATTGCTTTTAAATACAATTACTTTAAATGATAAACGTTTTTCGTGTACATTTTTACGTTCGTCCTTCAAGAATGATAAAAGCTTTCATTCACTGCACTGTTCGTAATTCTTTATGAATAAATATCTTTCTCCTTAGGGCAACCAGTACACTCTTACACATCGATCCGAATCGTTGTGTCAGTCTTCAGGTGACATGTCGACAGGAACTGCGGCCACCCGTCTCCCACACTGCCACTTCCCAGTGGGTGGATTACACTACCTTAAAAATCCATGCAAATGAATTTCAGCCCGACACTTTTCCGCTTTAGCTCACCGAACTGTCAGTCCTCAGTGTTTGGTTTGCTTCCCTTAAGATTCCAAAATATCCATTCTTCTTCAGCTCTCTCCACATGCTTACCGCTAGGCATTTTACTGCAGTTAACGCTTCCGATCACAGTGTATATGGGATTTCTAGTCCTATTAACGTGAAATAGATTTTGTTACGTTCAGGTCAACTACCAAGTACGCTACAGGTCTTCCCGCCCACTTGCAGAAAACTCCATCTCCTAAGAACGTCCCATATCTTAAACAAATACACTGCAAAAGGGTGTACAGTGCATGGTGCACGGTGCATCGCACCAGTGTTATCGATTACCCTCCTATTCTGATCTACATGCTGATCGAGTAAAACATTGCCTATATACTTCCATAGATAACGTAATCCACCCCTATGTTGCAAGGAGAAATACACCGTCTTTCCTAGTCACTTTTTCTCCCGTCACTTACTCGAATGGAATATACCAACCTATACGATCCTAGCAGCATCCAAACGATGCTTTTGCTTCGAAGATCAGTCACGTAACACGAACAGATGTGGCCTCACGGGATTGGTAGATAGTAAGTATGCAGTGTTGAGCTGTCAAATCGATATTACTGTTCACCAGTATGTACCATTTACCACAAACAGGTCTATGCGTGTTAATATCAGGATATCAGCTGACAGTGACCACACACCCTCCCTGTAGAAGAATGTATTAACAGCAGTTGTGTTACATGTTCGCTTCAGTTATGAGATAGTAACACACCAGTTTTATTTCTTTATTTATTTACTTATTTCATATTCTACGCTTTCCTGTAGAACATTATACTAAAAGTGAAAGTATTGTTGTCGCCTAAAAGCGCAGCTCCATTATTCCACCGCAAAACTAGTTCATTTCCCTAAGGTTCATTTCGAAGGAGCGCAGTTACATCGCTCGTGAGTTGTTCGAAACAAACAATAGCAGAACATGTCAAAAGTTCGCAGTGCGCTCGGCTGAAACGGCAATTGCAAAGTAACAGGTTATACATAAATGAGAGAATATATTCGTTATTATAGATAACGTCGTTGACAAAATAATATTGGTAACATTTTTTCCTGAAATCAGGAAGCACAGAGCAATGTATTGCGAATACATAGAAAGAAGGATCCTTTATTGTATGATTATATGATAGCGGAACAAACACTGGTAGCAGTTACTTCTGTAAAATATCTGGGAGTATGCGTGCGGAACCATTTGAAGTGGAATGATCATATAAAATTAATTGTTGGTAAGGCGGGTACCAGGTTGAGATTCATTGGGAGAGTGCTTAGAAAATGTAGTCCATCAACAAAGGAGGTGGCTTACAAAACACTCGTTCGACCTATACTTGAGTATTGCTCATCAGTGTGGGATCCGTACCAGATCGGTCTGACGGAGGAGATAGAGAAGATCCAAAGAAGAGCGGCGCGTTTCGTCACAGGGTTATTTGGTAACCGTGATAGCGTTACGGAGATGTTTAATAAACTCAAGTGGCAGACTCTGCAAGAGAGGCGCTCTGCATCGCGGTGTAGCTTGCTCGCCAGGTTTCGAGAGGGTGCGTTTCTGGATGAGATATCGAATATATTGCTTCCCCCTACTTATACCTCCCGAGGAGATCACGAATATAAAATTAGAGAGATTAGAGCGCGCACGGAGGCTTTCAGACAGTCGTTCTTCCCGCGAACCATACGCGACTGGAACAGGATAGGCAGGTAATGACAGTGGCACGTAAAGTGCCCTCCGCCACACACCGTTGGGTGGCTTGCGGAGTATCAATGTAGATGTAGATGTAGATGTAGGTGTAGAAAAAAAAAACATATAGTCGCCGTCTTTTCATTTAATTTTTTCTTTCATTTTCAGTTTCGGTTTGTATCCGCAGCAACAAAGAAGAGAAACACAAGATACCTCCGCACTCCACATAGTAGGTGGCAACAGTTGCACACTATGTGATCAAAAGTATCCGGACACCGCAAAAAAACATGCGTTTTTCATTTTAGGTCCATTGTGCTGCCACCTGATGACAGGTACTTCACATCAGCGACATTGACTTTTTAAGCACCTTCTTGCTTCCCACTGTTTAAGGGCATTTGGGGGATGGCGATTGCTTCTTTCAACACGATCGAGCACCTGTTCACAATGCACGGGCTGTGGCGGAATGGTTACATGACAACAACATTCCTGTAATGGACTGGCCTGACACAGTTCTGACCTGATTCCTATAGAACACCTTTGGGATGTTTTGGAACGCCGACTTGGTGCCAAGCCTCACCGACCGACATCGATACCTCTCCTCACTTCAGCACTCCGTGAAGAATGGGCTGCCGTTACCCAAGAAACCTTCCAGCACCTGATTGAACGTATGCCTGCGAGAGTGGAAGCTGTCATCAAGGCTAAGGGTGCGTCAACACCGTATTAAATTCCAGCATTACTGATGGAGGGGGCCAAGAACTTGTAAGTCATTTTCAGCCAGGTGTCCGGATACTTCTGATCGCATAGTAATTTCTCGAGAATGGAAAGAGTTATGGCTCTTCTTCCAACGATGAAAGCAATGTCGATATGTTAGATACATTTCGTATGCAGTAATTATTTGAGTAAAACGCACCAGACGGAAATTGGGCAGCGACTACATTTTCCATTGCAAACTTTTCAAAACCGGCGCGACGTTGCACTTTACTTTGAAGTATCACAAAAACTGTGGGACATTACGAAAAAAAGACACGTTCACGATCAAGCTGCAACTTGTGGCAATACGATGTGGAAGAATAACATTTTTCTACCGAATAGTTTACTTAGAATCGAATGAGAAAGACTGACTAGCAGAGAACACACGAATCCTGACCACCAGAAGAACGGCTTGCCACCCCTTTGTAGTAGTAGGATCATGCTCGATAGCTACTCAGCAAATGATTTGAGAGAGCAATTGAGCGAAATGGATAGTACCTTGAAGAGAGGTTAAGTGATGAATAACAACTAAAATAAAACTGGAGTACAGTAATATGTGGAATTAAATCAGGCAATGCTGAGGGGATTGGATTAGTAAATGAGATATTTAAAGCAGGAAATGAGTTTTGCTATAAGTGAGGAAAAATAACTGATGATGGCCGAACTAGAGGGGACGTAAAATAAGGACTAGCTTGAAAGCATACCACGTCTTGTAAAGCTTTAACTGAAACTTCAAATGAAGTTTTTAACAAGTTTCAGCCTGATTTATATTCCAATTTTTCAAATATACGACCCTAGATAATGCAGCCTGACTAAGGAAATTACTTTCTGACATGCTAGAAACTTTGCAAGCACTGCTCGGATCTTTTGTAAAGTATTTCTAACGAGCACAGATTGAATACGCACAAGTTACATAAACAAAGACCAAACGTCTAATAAACTTTGCTTTAGAGGCTCAGTTCGTGCAGGGAAAATGTACTTGCCATCCTCTTGTAGTTTAAAAATTACTAAACGGTGTGCTTTGGTGTATCTGTAAACTATCAAACTACTGCTCAAACCGCATCTCGGGAACAGCAGCATGGCGCTCTTGCCTCTTCGCTGAGTTTTGTATATTGCCATAATAATGTCGGTATTACATTATCAAATTTCTTTGACAAAGTTCGTTTATCAAATATATTTGACGTAGTACAATAGGGAACTGTCGTCAAATGTTGCATTTCGTCAAATTTATTTGATCAAATCTAGCGCCTCGCCTTCGATTGGACCAAAGAAAGCGATCTTGTTCCGTTTACTGCAAGTGGCTGGCATGTATGAACACAATGAGAAATGGTTGTGTATATAGAGTCGAGAAGCACTTTCAAAACGAAAAGGAGGTCTATTTCGTAGCTTATTGTGGCTCCACAAATACGGAGAGGCATTTTGTAATCTGGTATTAATTTTTTTTTCCCTTGTTTAGGTATGGAGGTGGAAACCCAGTCTTTCCCTTCACAGATAATTAGAATAGTATGCACTGACAGATTTGTATTACAAGTCAAACCAGGAAAGATGTGAGGAACGTTCATTGCAGCCACTGGTGCTTATTTGTTCATCGGATAGGGAATTAAAGAACTTTTATTGTTGGTCAAGGACAGAAAATGAGGACAATACGATTCACTGATGATGCAGCAGTGGTGGCTGAAAATGAATAGAAATGGAGTTTTGTGCTAAGTAAATTGGAAAATGTGGAAGCTGTAGGTTAAGATATGCACATAAAGAGGACTAAATGTTGCAGCCGGAAAAGAGAAATTTGACAGCTGCACGCAAAGCACAGAAGCAAGGACAAAGCCAGAAGATCTTTTACAAGAATAAATAGCAGCCAATGTCCAAGAACGTCGTGTCTAGCTTTGAATGTACTGAAATGAGTTTGAAATCGTAAAGAAATTCGCGAAACGTACTGCAATCCTTGTAAAACATCACAAAGCATTTGGCAAGCGCGCGGATATACTCATAATCAATTCCTTTTGAACTTAAATACATTAGGTAATAATTCATCTCTCATGTTAAAGAATTTTCTATGATACGATTACGAATCAACTACAGTAAACTTTATATAGTACGCTGCACTCAGACTTTATTATTATACAGGTATGTAATCTAACATGAAGAAGTATATTAGTTTAATTGCATTTCGTATTCTTATTGAAAAACCACTGCCTCATTTAATTAATAGAAACAATGAAACTGACAGCACTAAAAATAACAATTTGTCAATTTATTTCATGCGATTCTTCTGTTACTACATGCCAGCCACCCTGAAGCAACTATGACGAAATATTGCAAGACACTGTATCATCCCTTTTTGTGCCGCGTCACGAATATTTGTCAAAGAAATATGATGAATATTTGATCAAATTTCTTTGTCGAAGGAATTCGATAGTAGAATACAAGCCTAAGGCATGCACACAAATGTTAGATGATTTCCGGTTAGGGCAACACTTAACGAGCAATGTACAGCACAATGAAGACTCTGATAGACACAAACTACCGGATCCTTCTTTATCTGACACAAACTACAGGATCCTTCTTTATCGGCTAGAAATGTGAAGAAATCAAATTACATTGTGACGTAAATCATGAAGGGACTACTAGGCATAAGCTCACTGTCTAGGTTCCACAGCAGATTACCAGTTCAGGAACAATGAGTCTTGAGAAGACCAGCATTCAGAAGTGGGGCCTTTGGCAGATGGAAGACAAAGGAATAGGTTCCCTTTAGCTGCTGTTGAGTATCTTCCATAATAGCCTTTTGGAGTTGCATTTCTGCGTCATGTAGATCCAGAGGCCGGACTCCACTTGATGGAGCCGCTAGGCTCCGACAAGAAATGGAGCCGTTGGGCATGACTGGCACGAACTGCCTGCTAGTCGTCTAGCAGCACCTCAAATATACTGTTGGCAGAAGGACATCCGTGCAGTGATCAGTGAGAATGTGATTTGTGGAGGCAACATAGTCCCTGCTATTAAAGCGCACTGTCAACGATACGTGTGTTGCTGGCGGCGCGTCTGGTACCTCTGATAGCGCCTGATACGGGTTGGCTTGTCAACAAGCAGGCTTATGTTGATGGTTATAAAGCTTAGCACATGGTGTGCGCGCTGGCCAGTGTTTGAAAGACTTAGCACATATAGTTAGTGTCTCTGGTAACCGACGTCTGTGGTAGTGGAGTATGACTGCCTGCTGGTCATGGATGTTGTGCCAGTAGTTGTAATAGCAGGCATCAAGCCAGTAGTATATTCCTCCCCTCTTAAGGAGAGTATGGCGAAGCCATCTTGGTATTAGCCATAGAGGCACAGTCCGACATGGGCCAGCTGGTGTTGTGGTGAATTTCCCAACATAGAGACCATCTGTACGCAGGGAGTCCAGCTGATGGTCCATAGAGGCAGTCCAGGTAACCAGTTGCAGCTGTTTGTAGAGGTGTGAGAGTACCCATCGCTAATGGTGCCGCCATCAGATAGAAGAATCAGAAGAGGCCGGCCCTGAACATGCTGTGTTATCTTACAAATGCCTCTCACAATGAGGAGCGAGGGCCAGCATCTGCTGGAAAAGGCGAGTGGGTCTACACATTCTAGCAGTTTGATAACGCTGTTAGCCCAGTGGGCAGTCAGCAGGGCATCAGTGGCTGATGGGAAGCAGGCTCAACCAACGACTGTAAACCAAGACATGACGATGCCGATGGGATGCAGAAGTGTTGGCAGGGCCCTGACAGCCGAAGGCTGACAAGACTCATCCAACAGGAGCCAAAGGCTATGCATCGAGACCAACAGGCCATCAGCCAGGGGAGGACACTGGCCAGATTGGCCACAGGGGCAGAAGAGCCTTCCATTGTGTGCCTAGGACGCTGGAGGAGAGAGTAGAAGGCAAAGCACTGGAGAGAGTGATGAAACTAACACAGTGTTGCATAGAACCGAGACATGAGGAGGACACAAAATGCTGTGCCGCACTCGCGAGGAAGTCTGACCATGGCTGCATCTTCTTGACAACATTGTGATACTGCGGGCAGTATTACAGTGGGCGTCGGGAGCAGATGGGAGACAGTGTCCAGATGGGACATGGTACCAATCCAGTCTGGCTGCTTTGTAGCCAGATGAGTGCAATGGGAAAGCCTGTCTCATTCTCGTCGCTAAAGGTGCGAATAAGACATTACTAGCACAATAAGTAAAGAGTGAAGTTCTACATAATGCAGATTATGACTGACACAAACCAAAGGAACCTTCTGATCTGCTAGAAATATGAAGAAGTCAAAGAACAATAAGACTTAAGTCATGACGATACTGCTAAGAATAGTTTCACCAGCTAAGTTTCACAGAAGAATACCTGTGCTGTGACACTGAATTTTGAGAAGAAGATGTGCATGTAGCTAATGGGAGACAGGGCTTGACCAACACAGCCAGCTGTGTTAAAGGCTCCAAGGGTGATGACTCGTGGCTCGGTGTGACTGTTGTTGAGCATCTTCCACAGTGGCTGATGAAGCGACATTGTGGCACATTATAGAACGAAGACTGAGCTTGACTGGACAGAATTGGTGAACATGGACAAGAGACGGAGCATCTTAAATATACACTCCTGGAAATGGAAAAAAGAACACATTGACACCGGTGTGTCAGACCCACCATACTTGCTCCGGACACTGCGAGAGGGCTGTACAAGCAATGATCACACGCACGGCACAGCGGACACACCAGGAACCGCGGTGTTGGCCGTCGAATGGCGCTAGCTGCGCAGCATTTGTGCACCGCCGCCGTCAGTGTCAGCCAGTTTGCCGTGGCTTACGGAGCTCCATCGCAGTCTTTAACACTGGTAGCATGCCGCGACAGCGTGGACGTGAACCGTATGTGCAGTTGACGGACTTTGAGCGAGGGCGTATAGTGGGCATGCGGGAGGCCGGGTGGACGTACCGCCGAATTGCTCAACACGTGGGGCGTGAGGTCTCCACAGTACATCGATGTTGTCGCCAGCGGTCGGCGGAAGGTGCACGTGCCCGTCGACCTGGGACCGGACCGCAGCGACGCATGGATGCACGCCAAGACCGTAGGATCCTACGCAGTGCCGTAGGGGACCGCACCGCCACTTCCCAGCAAATTAGGGACACTGTTGCTCCTGGGGTATCGGCGAGGACCATTCGCAACCGTCTCCATGAAGCTGGGCTACGGTCCCACACACCGTTAGGCCGTCTTCCGCTCACGCCCCAACATCGTGCAGCCCGCCTCCAGTGGTGTCGCGACAGGCGTGAATGGAGGGACGAATGGAGATGTGTCGTCTTCAGCGATGAGAGTCGCTTCTGCCTTGGTGCCAATGATGGTCGTATGCGTGTTTGGCGCCGTGCAGGTGAGCGCCACAATCAGGACTGCATACGACCGAGGCACACAGGGCCAACACCCGGCATCATGGTGTGGGGAGCGATCTCCTACACTGGCCGTACACCACTGGTGATCGTCGAGGGGACACTGAATAGTGCACGGTACATCCAAACCGTCATCGAACCCATCGTTCTACCATTCCTAGACCGGCAAGGGAACTTGCTGTTCCAACAGGACAATGCACGTCCGCATGTATCCCGTGCCACCCAACGTGCTCTAGAAGGTGTAAGTCAACTACCCTGGCCAGCAAGATCTCCGGATCTGTCCCCCATTGAGCATGTTTGGGACTGGATGAAGCGTCGTCTCACGCGGTCTGCACGTCCAGCACGAACGCTGGTCCAACTGAGGCGCCAGGTGGAAATGGCATGGCAAGCCGTTCCACAGGACTACATCCAGCATCTCTACGATCGTCTCCATGGGAGAATAGCAGCCTGCATTGCTGCGAAAGGTGGATATACACTGTACTAGCGCCGACATTGTGCATGCTCTGTTGCCTGTGTCTATGTGCCTGTGGCTCTGTCAGTGTGATCATGTGATGTATCTGACCCCAGGAATGTGTCAATAAAGTTTCCCCTTCCTGGGACAATGAATTCACGGTGTTCTTATTTCAATTTCCAGGAGTGTACTCCAGGAGAAATATATCTGCGTGGCGATCAGTGAGCATGTGACTCGGAAATACAACATAGTTCCCACAACTGCAGCATTGCTGTCTTCGATGTGCACCGTGCTGGTGTTGAAGCTGGTGCCTCTGGGGGTACCTACTACAGGATGGTTTGTCAACGGGTGTGCTTATGTTGACGAACTCAAAGTACAGTGTGACGTCGGTCATGACGGTACTGCTAAACATAGGTTCACCAGCTAAGTTCCAGAGAACAACACCAAAATTGGCAGTAACACGGTGCGTGCGTTGGCCAGTGTTTGAATGGCCAAGTGTTTATACTGCCTCCAGTAACAAATACTGGAGCACTGAAGCATAACTACGCACTGGTCATGGCTGTTGTACCCACTGTTATGATAGCAGGTGAATGGTGGTATCCTATACTGAGAAATGATACGAAAGATAGGTGGCACGCAAAAAAACGAGACTATGTTCCATAAGGTTACCTTGTTTCAACGTGGAACACAGGAGTTTCTCTACTGCAATAAGCATGAGTACGAAAATGTGAAAAGGAAATGTTACGATGTTCGAATTAATTTCACAAAAACGATAGTCCAACGTGCGCAATATAAATCACCAGTGCAAGTACCACCCAGTTCTGATATCGTCTCCAGCTGGAGCTCTCGGGCCCAGGCTCCCGGTCGGCGCCGGCCAGTCGCTTAAATAGGTTTCTGAATACACTGGTGTCCAAAATTAAAACGACAAACCGCTGTTTCCCCATCCTGTGTCTAATTCGCGATATGATTATATAAACTGTCAAGAGATGTCCGTACGATCATTTTCTGCACGGAAAATGGCATTTCGGTCAACGAAAAACCACTCCAACGATGAGGTCAGGGCACCTATCAAACTGATATCGTTTGCCGGGTACCCCCACATCCACAGTCGCTGTATACAGAGTCACAGAATGTGCAGTATGATACGAGAAGACGTCTACCAGACTCTCTCTGATGGAGGGCCATAAGAAGATTGGAAGCAGGACAGTCACAAAGTCATGTGGTTCAAATGGCTCTGAGCACTATGGGACTTAACATCTGTGGTCTTCAGTCCCCTAGAATTTAGAACTACTTAAACCTAACTGACCTAAGGACATCACACACATCCATGCCCGAGGCAGGATTCGAACCTGCGACCGCAGCAGTCGCGCGGTTCCGGACTGAGCGCCTAGAACCGCTAGACCACCGCGGCCGGCCAAAGTCATGTGGTTCGATGGCTTAACGTATATCGTTCTGTTGTTTCTCGTGTGTGGCGACAGTTTATAGAGACCGAAACTGTATCCGGAAGACAAGGGCAGGGCCAACCACGAGTGACATCACAAAGAGGGGACCGTTATTTGGCTGTGAGGGAACAATGGTACCGCCTTAGTACTGCGCAGCAACTGGCATCTGACCTCGCAACATCCACTGGAAGTGTTGAATCGAGGCAAACTGTTTAGAGAGGCCTTTATTGTCGGAGACCTCCTGTATGTGTGCCTCTGACGCGTCTCCAAAGAAGGGGACGTCTAGAGGATAGTCGCCAACATGCCACCTGGACAGTCTAACAGTAGGCCAATGTTGTCTTCACAGATGAGTCGCGATTTGGTCTGGAGAATGATTCTCCACGGAATCTAAAGGGAATGTGGAAAATTATTTCGGGACCCGAACGTTGTGGAAAGAGACCGATACCGAGGAGGATCTCTAATGGCGTGGGCATGGATTATGTTGACCACTCGAACATCTCTTCATGATATTGTTCAGGTGAATCGGAAAGGTATAATTTCTGTCAGGTAGCGTTGCGAAGCCTTGGGACCTCATGTATGGATTTTGCGAGTGCTGACTTCATATTGATGGACAGTAATGTCCGACCTCAGAGAGCACGAGTGCTTGATGTATTTTTGGAAAATGAGGATATTGCATGCATGAGGTGCCTTGCTCGCTCTCCCGATTTGAATCCCATTCAGCTTATCTGGGATGCACTAGGGAGACGGGTTGCATCACGTCAACATCCAACAACACTTGCGAGCAGCTCCGCAGTAAGAATAGGAGTTATTGCCTCAGCATGACATTGATGATGTTATTCACAGTATGCTCCGTCGTTGTCAGGCCTGTACTGCTGCCAGATGTGGACACACCCCATCAACCAGTTCCCAGAAGGTGTGTGCAAATCTGTTGAGTTGAAAAAGCGACGAACATCTTCGTCTACTGTTATGCATGTTGCAGTTGTTTACGTACTGTGTTCTTTACGTTGTTTATACTTTGCAATGACCTTTTTGTACCGTTTTGTGGCAAAATAAACGCAACCTTGGCAAATTTCCGTTTGTTCCTTTAATTCTGGATACCAATGTATATCAGAATAACTGTTATGATTTAATTTGTTTTCTTTCTCAAGCAGTAAATGTGACCGTTTGGCGGCGAACATGAGCCTAGCGCCGTAGCGCGGCATTGGAACAGACACAGGTAAACGTCACTGCAAAATAAACTATCCCTACATACACATCTTTCCTGTCTCTGTCACAAACAAGCCCATCCATTCTACCCTTCTGCTCGTGACAGCTCCCCCATCCGAAATCATATTCCTTCTTACTTCCCTTCTTATAACGATGGTTTTCGGTCAATGAAAGTTATATCATTCTAAAATCCCTTGTTTTCCTAACATCAGCTCTTATACATACTTTGTGCTAGGCCTACATGCCAGCAATCCGTTCAAACCGTATTTAGCTTCCACTCTCACAACTAAACCACTTCCAGTGAAGAAGTTTTATGGTAAGCAGATTTATATACTTCATTTATTTATCCCTTTTTTCCTCAGCACTTTGATAAGAGCCAGAAAGTTTCTTTCCCTCTTGTTTCATAACATCTAAGTGTAAGCTTAATTTCAATGATATTCAAAACATGTTAATATATATATTTTTTCTTCTGTAATGTTAAAAACTATTACTGTTGTAATACGTGGTTAATTGTACCGCAGTCAGCCGGCTATTACTTATTAAATTACAACAAAGAAAATTGGGAACGCAGCACTTGCTTCGGTTGGAGGAAAATGAGATAGGGACCGATGACCGTAGCAGTCTGGTCCCTTTAATCCCAGAAACCAACCAAAAATGAGAATGAAAACCAGTCTTGTTGTCCAGGGAGCCATCCTAACCATCCAGTGAATTGTTATGGAGAAACTACGAGAAAACAAGTCAGAATTACCGAAGATGAGCTGAACCGTGATTCCCCCAACGCCAACACACGCAATGTGATCTTACGATTTTATCTTGACACAGTGGAGCACGTACGAGAAAAGAAATCATATCAGCTGCCTACAGAATTGAAAGGATGCTATGAGCAGCCACTTGCGACCAATTTTTTGAAAAGTACTGGTTCGAAAACTTGAAGAAATACCTATGTCATGTAACTGAATTAAGAAATATAATAGCAATAAACTTTTAAAACTTCGACAACTCCTAACTGGTTGTTGTTGTGGCCTTCAGTCGGAAGACTAGTTTGATTCGAGGTGCATTCAAGTTCTAAGGCCTCCGATTTTTTTTCTAATTAACTACTCACCCGAAATCGATGAAACTGGCGTTACTTCTCGACGTAATCGCCCTGCAGACGTACACATTTTTCACAACGCTGACGCCATGATTCCATGGCAGCGGCGAAGGCTTCTTTAGGAGTCTGTTTTGACCACTGGAAAATCGCTGAGGCAATAGCAGCACGGCTGGTGAATGTACGGCCACGGAGAGTGTCTTTCATTGTTGGAAAAAGCCAAAAGTCACTAGGAGTCAGGTCAGGTGAGTAGGGAGCATGAGGAATCACTTCAAAGTTGTTATCACGAAGAAACTGTTGCGTAACGTTAGCACGCTGTGCGGGTGCGTTGTCTTGGTGAAACAGCACACGCTCAGTCCTTCCCGGACGTTTTTGTTGCAGTGCAGGAAGGAATTTGTTCTTCAAAACATTTTCGTAGGATGCACCTGTTACCGTAGTGTCCTTTGGAACGCAATGGGTAAGGATTACGCCCTCGCTGTCCCAGAACATGGACACCATCATTTTTTCAGCACTGGTGGTTACCCGAAATTTTTTTGGTGGCGGTGAATGTGTGTGCTTCCATTGAGCTGCCTGGCGCTTTGTTTCTGGATTGAAAAATGGCATCCACGTCCCATCCATTGTCACAACCGACGAAAAGAAAGTCCCATTCATGCTGTCGTTGCGCGTCAACATTGCTTGGCAACATGCCACACGGGCAGCCATGTGGTCGTCCGTCAGCATTCGTGGCACCCACCTGGATGACACTTTTCGCATTTTCAGGTCGTCATGCAGGATTGTGTGCACAGAACCCACAGAAATGCCAACTCTGGAGGCGATCTGTTCAACAGTCATTCGGCGATCCCCTAAAATAATTCTCTCCACTTTCTCGATCATGTCGTCAGACCGGCTTGTGTGAGCCCGAGGTTGTTTCGGTTTGTTGTCACACGATGTTCTGCCTTCATTAAACTGTCGCACCCACGAACGCACTTTCGACACATCCATAACTCCATCACCACATGTCTCCTTCAACTGTCGATGAATTTCAATTGGTTTCACACCACGCAAATTCAGGAAACGAATGATTGCACGCTGTTCAAGTAAGGAAAACGTCGCCATTTTAAGTATTTAAAACAGTTCTCATTCTCGCCGCTGGCGGTAAAATTCCATCTGCCGTACAGTGCTGCCATTCTGCGACGTATGGACAATGAACGCGGCCTCATTTTGAAACAACGCGCATGTTTCTATCTCTTTCCACTCCGGAGAAAAAAAATCGGAGGCCTTAGAACTTGAATGCACCTGGTACAACTCTCAGTGCTGCTCTGTCCTCTCTTCATCTCCGAATAATTACCGCAACCTACAGTCTTCTGAATCTGTTTACTGCATTCATCTCTTGGTCTTCCTCTACGATTTTTACTCCCCTCCCCCCTCCCCCCAGACGTTCCTCCAATACTAAATTTGTAATCCCTTGATGTCTCAGAATGAGTCCTATCAGCCGATTTCTTCATTTAATCAAGTTATTCCACAAGTTTCTTGTCTCCCCATTTCTACTCAGTAGTTCTTCATTAGTTACATGATCTACCAACCTAATTTTCAGCAGTCTTCTGTAGCACCACATTTAAAAAGCCTCTATTCTCTTCTTGTCTAAACTGCTCATCGTCCATATTTCACTTCCATGCATGGCTACATTCCAGACAAACACCTTCAGGAAAGACTTTCTAACACTTAACTGTATATTCGATGTTAAGAAATTTCTCTTCTTCAGAAATGCTTTTCTCCCTATTGCCAATCTACATTTTATATTATCTACACTACGGCCATTATCAGTTATTTTGCTGCCCAAACAGTAAAACTCATCAACTACTTTCAGAATCTCGCTTGCTAATCTGATTCCCTCAGCAACACCTGATTTAATTAGCCTACATTCAATTATCCTTGTCGAATTCCTTTGCTGTGTCTCAATGAGCTACAAGGTCACTGGCAAATCTCGAAGTTTTTCTCTCTTCTTCCAGGACTACGAAAAATTTATCTTTTTTTTCCTTTACTGCTTGTTCAATATACAGGTTGATATCATCGGGGATAGGCTACAACCTTCCCTCCCTTCCTTCTCAACCACTGCTCCCCTTCATGCCACTCGACCCTTACAAATGCTGTCTGGTTTCTGTGCAAGTTGTAAATAGCCTTTCGCTCCCTGTATTTTACGCTTGCTAACTACAGAATTATACAGAGATTATTCCAGTCAACACTGTCAAAAGCTTTCTCAAAGTCTACAAATGCTATACATGTAGGTTTGTCTTATCTTAACCTGTCTGAGCTGTGGCGCTCGTTAATGGTGCGCCAGTCTCTTGGATGTCCATTATCGATCCTTCGATGTTTCTTATCTTTGCTTGCCATGTTGTTTTCCGCTTTCGCGGGGCGAGTGGCAGTTGACGCTTGCTCGGGCGACCTGTTGAGACGCTGCGAGGTACGAGGTGAGAAGAAACAACGTCTATGTGGAGTTGGTTGTGCGTGGTCTGCCGGTTCAGCATGGAGGATATGTGTTAGCTGCCTGTCTGTCTGCTCTCCTGATTTTGCTCGCCGTGCCTTGCGACCGCCTAGCTTGGGTTGCTACCTGGTGTATCCTACACGAGACATACCGGACGCCCACCAGAAGTTAACCAGCCTTGTGTTTCTTTTAAAGAAAAGGAGCAAATGTATAAGACTTTTGTAACCAATTTTCGTGGCCTCTTAAGTGTGGCCTTAGCGTTTACACTGCCTTAGGGGAGAGCTAATTCTTTTAAATTTAAATAGTTGGGGTTCCCTGTCCTTTATAATCTTTTGGGGGTTTTGTTTGAATTTTCTCTTTGGGGTTCCTTCCTTGTGCTTGGTTAAATGATTACTTGTATAGCGGGATGTGACTCCTGGTTAAAACTCGGAGAAGGTGTTTGATGTTACTGCCGCCTCCGGCATTTGTCTTTTCAATTAAGTGTTGCCATCCCTTCGAGCGACCTGGTATCACTCCTCGTTAATTAATGCTGGTTTATGTGTACTTAATTTTGAATGGGCCATTTGAATTAATATTTTGAAGCGCAGTGTAGCACTAAGGCAACCTCATTGTATACCACCTTGTGCCCCAGTCTAGTACCTTAATTTTCAGTGGCACGAGTTAGCTCCACTACCGGTTTTACTGATGTGCTCCCTTCAAAATCTTGTATAAGTTTGTCCCGTGTGTGTCTGGGAACACAGAGATGAACTTTAGTGTGAATTCAGTGCTAGTCAGTTAATGGAATCTTCGTTTTGGCTTGGCTTCCACTGAAGAGTTTGAGTGGAGCGTAGTGTGTTTGATTTGTTATTCATTTAATTACTGTAAGTTTGTTTATTTAATGGGGAGCAAGACATTTAAAGACTGTTGGTATTAACTCCCCTAGTTGCTGGGTGTTGCTAATTCGTTCCAAATGGCCTACTACTTATTCAATGGCAAGGCTGTTGAATAGTTGGTTACTGTGAGTACAAATTCACGCTATTTATTTGTTGCCGAAATTGTTAAAGTGTCTGTTCGTGATTCAGTCACTAGCTACGTGTTTGAGCTAAATTGATATAAACCTTACAGTGCCTCCTTAAAATTTGTTGCCAGCAGAAACCCTTAAGAGAACTAAGTTTTGTCACTGCTTATGTTAACCTTTACTGGGAGCAATATTTCATGTAGTTAAATTTTATCTTAAAATGTGTATTTCTCTGGTGTAATAAACGAGTGATAAAAGAAAAAAGCAAAGGGGCCTGGTCCTTCCTATTGTGTCTGGTTTGTAACACGTATCACTATCTTCTAAGATAATTTATTGGGTTTGTATTGCCTCACGTGTTCCTACATTTCTCCGGAATACAGAATGATCTTCCCCGAGGTAGGCTTCTACCAATTTTTCCATTCTTCTGCAAAGAATTTGTGTTAGAATTTTGTGACCATGACTAATTAAATTTTTAGACCTGTCAGCAACTACTTTCTATGTAACTGAAATTACAAGGCATAAAATATAAGTGTCGAGAAATCTGTGGCTATGCGAGTGTATAGATGGACGGATTGCTGTTCATTTCAGTCTAACTTTTGAACTTAAGTTCAAGAAAGTCAATCTTCCTGGGTCGTTTACCCCTTAGTGGATGTTCTTTCGCTCTGTGGTTTGCCGGTTGTACCTGTGGATTCAAGAGCCATGTCGGAAGTGTTATTGACAGTAGGTACAGTCAGCCTGTCCGTGTGTGGTTTTTCCTGGCTGGAGTGCGTTTTGTAGTCAGTCAGGCTGCAAGCCAGTCCACGTGGGTTCTCCCTCAGGAGAACAACGAAACAATAATAAACACAGAGTGTCAACGTACGCAAAAATTCGGCACTACAATACAGTCATAAAATCAACAATCTTTACGCAAGCGAAATATTGATACTTAACAGAAAACACGAACTTAAAGGAATCAAAAAAAAGAAAATTCGTTATGAAAATTTTAAGAGCAAGGCATACCCAAGATGGTTACAGGCTACAATAAATCAAAACAACAAAAGTTTTCAAACATCGAAATCGACATTAAGAAAAGGCGAATGAAATTCTTTGGTCATCTCAACAGACTAACAGAAAAGCCATTGACAAAACGAATAATAGAAAATCTAACATCACTTAAGAACTTAATAACTGGCTGAACGAAATTCGAAAAGATCTCAAAAAAGCAAACATAAGACAATGTAGAGAAATGGTAAGTTACGTAAGAGCACCCAAAACAAAAACAGTACAGTCTACGGCAATTACAAGTCGAATCTAGAGAAAAGTTGATTGAGTTGTTTGCTTAATATCTTCCAAAAATTAGGAGAATTCGATGGTAATAAAATATCCTGATAAATCCTGGAATGACACAGTAATTTTAAGACTCTTCCTTTCCTTGCTGTCTTACCCTCCGAACGTTAGTTGAAAAATTCAGAATTCAATTGTATACGAGGACTATTCGGAAAATAAGTTGTGACCGTCGCGAAATGGAAACCACTCTGAAAATCAAAACTGTTTTATCTGCAGTAGTTAGCTACACCCTCCACCTACTTCTCTACTTAGTCGCCACTCCTACTTAGACATTTTTCGTAGGGTTGTACCAACTTTCCAACACCCTCGTCACAGAAGGCACCCGCCTGTGCTTTCCGCCAATACTCTACGCTGGTCTACAGCTCGTAGTCCGTGCCAAACTGTTGTCTTCAAAGGCAGTGGTTCATGCGAACGGGGATGAAACTCAGGTGCAACCTGTTACTAGCTGTAGTTGGTGATCACACGCTTCCCATCGGAAATGCTGCAAAAGCGCCTTCTTTCCCCCTGCAGAGTGCGGACGAGAAACGTCGTGAAGAAGGAACCGCGTAGCAGTTGTGTTATGTGGGCTGCATGACATCAGGTGAAATCTCTCACCAGGCCCTCGTACTTGGCGGGAGACGCTATTTCCTATGCATCTTTACGTCCTCACTGTGCACTCAGAGCCGGCCGGAGTGGCCGTGCGGTTCTAGGCGCTACAGTCTGGAACCGAGCGACCGCTACGGTCACAGGTTAGAATCCTGCCTCGGGCTTGGATGTGTGTGATGTCCTTAGGTTAGTTAGGTTTAAGGAGTTCTAAGTTCTAGGCGACTAATGACCTCAGAAGTTAAGTCGCATAGTGCTCAGAGCCATTTGAACCATTTTTTTGTGCACTCAGAAAAGGAAAGATCGACGTAATACGATCAACGGGTATACTAGAGACACTGCCCAACACACATGCGCAGAACTTCATTGGATTTTCACAGTGGTTTCCATTTCGCGAGCGATCGCAACTTCCTTTCCGAATAGCCCTCGTATTATTATGCTCCAGCCAACTTAGGCAGACAAAATTTTTGTATCATGGGAATTTGAAATAAGTGATAATGGAAGCAAGACTAAAGAAAAATCAAGACACGTTCGTAGGATTTTTGGACCTGAAAAAGGCGTTCGACAATGTAAAATGGTGCAAGATTTTCGAAATTCTGAGAAAAATAGGGGTAGGCTATGGGGAGATACGGGTAATATGCAGTATATAGGTACAAGATCCAAGAGAGAATAATAATAGAGGACGACCAAGAACGAAGCACTCGGATCAAAAAGGGTGTGAGACAGGGATGTGGGTAGTCTTTCGTCCATACTGTTCAATCTATATGTCGAAGAAGCAATGTTGGAAATAAAAGAGTGAGTCAGGAATGGGATTAAAATTCCAGGTGAAAGGATATCAATGATAGGATTCGCTGGTGACATTGTTATCCTGAGTGAAAGTGATGAAGAATTACATGATCTCCTGAATGAAATTAACAGTCTAATGAGGACAGAATATGGACTGAATGTAAATAAAAGAAAGACGAAAGTCATGAGAAGTAGCAGATATGAGAACAGAGAGAAAACATCAGGATCGATGATCACGAAGTAGATGAAGTTAAGGAACTCTGCTACCTAGACAACAGAATAACCAAAGACGGACAGAGCAAGGATGACATCGAAAGCCGACTTCCACTGGCAAAAAGGGCATTCCTGACCAAGAGAAGTCTACTAGTATCAAACATAGGCCGTCATTTGAGGAAAATATTTCAGAGAACGTTCGTTTGGAGCACAGAATTATTTGGTAGTGAAACGTGGAGTGTGGGAAGACCGGAACTGAAGAGAATAGAAGGATTTGAGATGTGGTGCTACAGACGAATGTTGAAAATTAGGTGGACTGATAAGGTAAGTAATGAGCAGGTTCCACGCACAATCGGGGTGGAAAGGAATATGTGGAAAACACTGAAAAGGAGAAGAGACAGGATGATAGGGCATCTGTTACGACATCAGGGAATGACTTACACGGTACTAGAAGGAGCTGTAGGGGACAAAGACTGTAGAGGAAGATAGAGATTGGAATATATCTAGCAAATAACTGACGACGTAGGTTGCAATTGCTCCTCTGAGATGAAGAGCTGGACAAGGGAGAGTAATTCGTAGCGGGCTGAATCAAAACAGTCAGAAGACTAATGACAAGATTAGCACCACGGACGCAGTGTCTCCTATCCTCGGCAGTAAGTATTCTTCATGGTGACGGTCCTGTACTCTGAACAGTAGGTCAGGCACGCTGTCCGTCCGTGTCTCTGACCACTGGCATGTGCCATATGTGATGTGAGGATGAATACTTAACAACAATTACGCTGTGAGACTGGGTTGGGTGCCAACCGACAGTGGTGGGTCGTGACGCAACAGCGATGGGCCTTTCTCCGCGGAATACCCGAGCCTGCGTTGGCGTGCCGCAACTTCAGGCATGCGGCGAAAGCGAAACAGTTGCATTAAAACCGGACATAAATTTTTACTCGGAGGAAATGAGGGGAGCGATAGGGATCGATGTGGGTTGGGGTGGCAGGTGGGGGCCGCACCTGCAGCGCAGAAAAACGGGTCCCCGATACGGCGTACGGCGCCCAGCTCTGAGCTACGGGCGGCCGCTTCTCCCGTAATGAGGCTGCCCTGCTCGCCAAAACACGCTCACTGCATTAAGATTGCCCAGTATCAGGTCACCGACCACGACGATGGTCCATTACAAAATACATTGTATGTTGTAACTGTTAGACTAATCAACAACTCATATATGATAATAAACGCTTTGGATAGTGCTACTGCCACATTAGTTCAAATAGAACCAATGTGCTACTGCAGCTGGTACAGAAGTATTATAACGTTTTACAAAATTTGTGTCTAAACAACTTCCTTTTACAAGTGTAGACGGAAAAACCAGTAACAATCCTTTCCTAATATTAAACAACCATTCAGTGTAATGCCGTATGTTATCCAGGTACTTTTACGGTAACGACGTCAAGTTTGTATGATGAGGAAACTGTATTTGTCAAAGATGCTCGAGATGACAAAAGGCATGGAATAGTGATATCCAGATATACAGATGGCGGCAGCATCGCGTACAGAAGGTATAAAAGAGCAGTGCATCGGTGGAATTGTCATTTGTACTTAGGTAATTAATGTGAAAAACACGATGCCACAATACCACCATGGCTCCAGTATATTACGAAATTTTTTTATAAAACTGATCTAAAGATAGTCATTATAGACCGAATCCGGTAGTCTGATGACAAAAATTTGTGACGATAGAAGTAAAGGAAATGTATTTATGTGAAAAAGTTTCCGACTTGGTTATGGCCGCACGACGGTAACAAACTTTGAACGCGGAATGGCTGTTGCAGCTAGGCACATGGGACATTCCGTTGCGGAAATCGTTATGGAATTCAATATTCCGAGATCCACAGTGCGAAAGCGTGTCGAGAATATCAAATTTCAGGCGTTACCTTTCACCGCGGACAATGCAGTGACCAATGGCCTTCACTTAACGACCGAAAGCAGCGGCGTTTGCATAACGTTGTCAGTGGTCAGTGCTAACAGACAAAAAGACTGCACGAAATAACCGCAGAAATCAATGTGGGACGTACGACGAACTTATCCTTTAGGACGGTGTAGCGACATTGGGCTATGGCAGCAGACGATCGACCCGATGGCCTTTGCTAATAGCACGACATTGTCTGCAGCGCCATTCCTGGGCTCGTGACCATATCGCTTGGATGATAGACGACTGGGAAACAGTGACCTGATCAGATGAGTCGCGATTTCAGTTGGTAAGAGCTGATGGTAGGGTACGAGTCTGGAGCAGAAAACAAGAAACCATGGAACCAAGCTGTCAACAAGGCACTGTGGAAGCTATAATGACTCATAATGTTGTTGGCTGTGTTTAAATGCTGTGGACTGGGTCCTCTGATCCAACAAAACAGATCATTGACTGAAAATGGTTATGTTCGGCCGCTTGGAGACCACTGCTAGTCGTTCATGGACATCATGTTCCCAAACAATGATGGAATTCTTATGGATGACACGGATGACAAGGCGACGTGCCACCGGGCCACAATTGTTCGAAATTGGTTGGAAGAACATTCTGGACAACTGGTTTCGCCCCCTAGATCGCCGGTCATGAATCCTATCACATATTTGTACGACACGGTAAAGAGGTCATTTCGCGCACAAAATCCTGCATTGGCAACATCTTCGCAGTTATGTACGGCTATAGAGGCAGAATGGCTCAGTATTTCTGCAGGGACTGCCACCGATTTGTTGAGTCCATGACACGTAGAGGTGCCGCTTTACAGCGGGCAAAAGGAGGTCCGATATGATAACAGGAGGTATCCCATGACTTTTGTCACCTCGGCGTATGTTGTAATAGTTACAGTAATGAACAACACACATATGGTAACTAAAGGCTTCGGATAGTGTTACTGGTACATTAGTTCAAATCGAAACAGTATGCCAAGCAGAAGAGTTATAACGCTTTCGAAACTTGTGACGAAACAACTTCCCTTACAAGTGTAGTAACTGTGTTACGGAATAATCAGTAACATTCCTTTCCTAATATCAAACTACCATCCCGTGTAATTCTATACGTTATCCAAGTATTTTTATAGCAACCAGGTCAAATTTGTATGGTAAGGAAACTTTATTTGTCGAAGATATAAACTACAAAAATATCATAGGCCAAAAGATTGTAAGTACTCGAGCCGTAAGATAGAATATTTCACAAATGAACTGTTTGAGATTTATATCCACAGGAATTTTATTACGTGTACCCTAATTATAATCCGCTTGTAAAGCTTCAAAAAAATAACGCAAAACCTTTTTAAATGAATTAAACTTTCTTTGAATATATATTGACTGTTTAAAAATGTTAATAGTTACCTTTTCTAAAGGGAGCTCCCTCCTCAAAAAGGTCTTATGCTGGATTTTAAAAGTTTCTCCGAAATATTTCTTCTGTGGATGCCAATAATTAATGTACGGTAAATATAGAGATAAAGAAATGTAACTAACTGGGGGCAGTCGGTGCAAAGGATTTTTTTAATCTACAGCTCGTGCTTGTGCTGTTGAGTACTATAGTTTGGCCTGAGCCATCGTTAACAGAAAACTCGAATAGTGATCGACAGTGTACGACAGCATTTCACAAATCACTTGTATACCACATTATCGATATGAATATTTGTGATGGCTAGCCACTGTCATGTAAATCAGATGGTTCCTTCCGTGGTGCCGACATCAGTATGTATGCTGCATTGATTGATTTGACGTGTTCTTTATGAGATTTAGAATTAACCGTTTGCTAATGTGCAACGTTATGTCCATCACAAAAGAAATTAGAAGTCATAATTTTTCAGCTATTTCAGACACTTGATAACGCGTCTGATGTTATTCCACCGCGGGCTAACATTTCCATGTGACTCTAACTGAGTGAACAATTGTTTCAGCTTCTATACTTCTTGAGAATTCGTTTGCCTTCTTTTAATAAATCTTGGTGTGCAGCTAACATAGAGCACACGGAAATTATTGATAATATTCGCGTGGTCATTTCAATGAGAAGCCATTGCGAAGTACATGAAGAAACATTCTAAGTTCGGTTATTTAATTTGATTTCCTCTTGTACTTGTCTGCATTTTATATGTTCATTCAGGATTCATTAATTGGCTGACAACGGCAGAGGGAACACGCAGTTAACAGTTTTCGGAGCTCCAGCAAATTCTAGCACGGTCTACAATTACGAGAAAGGGTATCAACTTTCAAAAATGACGCATTAACAACTCTATGCCCAAAAATATTACACAAACATAATTACAGCTGTAACATAATGTTCACTGTGACCACATAGAACAGAAACTGTTTCTGAAACGCCGTATTTTCTTTGGAACTCAGTTGTAGAACATATCCTTAGTTACCAAACTAAAACTTCCATTCGTCGTGAGACAATCTTTCCTCTCTCTCACAGCTGTGTGCTGTGCGATGGTGCTTTCTGACCACAGCTGGTCAACTTGCGACACACCATCTCTTTATTGAAAGCATCAGACACCTTAACCACACTGAGTTTCACCTGCAGTGACTCATGTTCGAGTAACTATCCCTCACACAGTTTCAAAATGTTCACTAATCAAATTATGGTTGTTACTTTTCCAAATAATCACTATCCGATTTCCAGGCAGATTGAGAGTCAACAACGAACATTTTTTTATTCAAACGTAATACAAGTCTTCTGTTAGCTTTCTCAAAAACATTCTCACTGCTTCTGCGACCAGTTCGTTCAGCCTAGAAATTTCTTTTACTTTGATAACAAATGAAATACAGCTCTGTACAAGAATTTGGACAGTGTTGTGCACTAGCCAATGCTTTCAACCAGAAAGCCTGTGAAAATTCTCGAGTACAGTAAATAAAAATTCATTGTATTATATCTTGACTTTTGTTTTAATGGCATAACGGCGACTGTTTGACAGCTCAGAATAGACACCAGCACTGACAGTGTCTCCTGAGAGCAAAATCGGACGATAAATGAGTCGGTCCCAGAAATGTTTCTTTGAAGCGTAATGTTTCCTTTGATGGTGAACATGTGTGTCTAAAACCAATCATCAGTTCTCGTATGCCTCGTGAACTACCCCAGTTTAAGTGCTGATCACGGTGTAGTTCAGAGAAGAGTTGGCTGTTTTGCTGACCGCAGTGCACTCATTACTGTGAAATCCCATGGTGATTGCAGTAAACTGTGCCGCCACGTGCTTATAGGCTCAAAGAAAAACAGTCAAGTTCTTACGATACTGAAGCTTCGAATATTCATTAAATAAAAAAAAAAAAAAAAAAACAGAAAAATCACTTCCAGACATGCTATAGGAAACCTAAAGACAGCGTTGAACAGGCAATCAAGAGATAAATTCACTAAAACTGTTATTAACGAAGTTATTAACATTTATACTGAAAACTGTTTATAAAATTAATAACTGAAGATTTAGTCACAGAACCTATGCTTAACATGGGACAGAGATTGTTGATGTTTGCTAAAGAGTGAACATGGTTTTATTGTTGTTGAACAATACACAAATTGTTATAAATAATTTGCTGATTAATTCCTTAAATTATACGAAAGCTAACATTTCTGTACATACACACACAAGATTAGCTTCGGCATGAGCGATTTGTCGCGCTATCCAAATTTGTTTATTTTACTAAGAATTTACTTATTTTACTAAGAATTTACTAAGTTAATGTTTGTGTCATGATCATACGAGTAACGTAGTACTGGAGCAGCAAGCCGGATATTAACTTAATTAGTTTTCCACATTTCCGTTCATGGTGCACAAAGTTTAAATAAAAGTTGATCATTCAGCAGCAATATTTACCATTCAGTAATGCAATATCAGACCGAAAACTAACTAAAAATATATCTAATGTATGTCTGAAAAATGTAGGAGTTGCAAAATGTATAATCGTAATAATGGTGGTCTAGTTGCTCTATTTAAACTAGTACTGGGTTACAGGAGCAAATTGTTAAAGGAGCAGCAGGTGGTGGGCGGTGCAGAGGAGGGGGTCGTGGTTTTTTTGTGTTTGTGGCTTGGTTTGTATCTTTTTTTGGGTAATGTTTGTGCAGCCAATGAGCCACATGGGCTTACATTTTGTTTGAGACCTTCAGTTACTGCATTTTACACCAACTCACAAGTTAGGAACATACCGATGAGTGACAGTATAGCTACCAGTGACTGAACTTTTGCCAAGATGAATTTGTTGTTGAATAAAGCCTTGAGTAAGCTACTGAACTTAAGGAATTTAATTCAGTTTAAGTGATTTGGTGCAAAGCTCATAGCCTTTGGTACACATTTCGTTATTGCCTGTGAACTCCCTTTTGCTCTGCTAAGTCAAACATGATTTCTTACTGGGTTACTATCTTGAAATAAATGTAACGTTTCCTGCCCTTATTACGAACCTTCAGCTTGCAATTTTTTTTAATAATTCAAATGGTCAGGATGAAAAGAGTACTGAAATTAAATATTGCTCTTTACAGGCTTAGTTCATTACAAACCCAACACGTGAATTCCCAGAATCAGTATACACATCAAATTCCAAAAAACAAACACAAAACAAAATACATTGTGACAGATCTTGTTGGTGGCTGACAAAGTTATTAAAGGGAAAGGGGTCAAACTAAAACGATGTTTCCCTCAAGGTAATAGTAACAACGGTTTCTGACTATATGCGAGATACTGACCGAGAACGTGAACCGTTAGCTGAACGTTAATACGACGTAGGTTGATTGAAATACTGCAGGTCAGATGGACACGTTGGACACGTTGCAGTGAAGACTAAGTCCTCAGACAACGATAGCTAATAAACCTGGGCTGCAGATATGCTCGCCACTGAACTGCCGAACGGGTGATGTGGAGACTGCTCGTAGGTGCACAACTGCAAACGCCATGGCCGCCATACCCTCGCGCCGAGATGTGCAGAGAATTAAGGCAGGAGCGCCGGAAAAGCCAAGACTGTCCTCCGTGGCGGCTCTTCGCCAGTATGCTGAGCACACAGCGTACCTCAGACAAACTGCCCAGACCGTCCTCTATGGTGGACATCCACAGAATGCCACGAAAATCTCTCATCTCTTCCCTCCTCAACACCAAATCCTAGTGGAGTCGCCAAAAATTGTCCACTCCAATGGGCAAGCAGCTCGAGCAAATTGTGCCAATGGCACACTTACAATACCGCGCCAGAACTCCCACCTAGACACAGTATAGCAGTACTCTTACAATGAGAAGGTTTGTCGCCAAAATCTATGCTCTCCCTCGCTAAACTCTGCGCCAGAGGGACGCATGTGCATCCCACGCCTGCGATGGACAATGCTCTCCTTCGCAGAGCAATCATAAAGCTCGGCGCCTGTCTGTCGGTCACAGGCGCGAGGTGCACAATATGCCTCCAGAAAGCAGGCCACTGCCCGTTGTCCTGCTGAAGACTGGGCCGCCCTTGTGGGCAGACTTTATGGCGGGAGACACTCACAAGCAAAGTGATCATACTTTTGTAGAAGCCTAGATGCTTACCTGGTAGAGGCTACAGGTTTCTTTGGCTTCTACCTGCCTGGCCACGTCTGCATGCCGCTCTCGTTGACACAGAAAAAATGTTGTGCCATAACTGTTATTGCTAGCGGCAAACAAACTCTGTCATTCCCTGTCATATCTACAATTATTCGTCCTGATGACTCACTATGTAGCTGAGATGGTTAAAGTGCGTCTGCAGGACTACATAATTAGAAAAGTGGCGAAAGATGGTGTGTGAGGTTATCATTCGGAGTAGTTTTGTGTCTCATGTCGACAGATTGATAGCGAACATTAATTCGATGGTTCAACACTACATCATTTTCCTAACGAATCATACCTTTGATATCTAGTTTACTTTATTAATTCATTCATTAACTTGTAGTGTTAAAAAATTTCGGTAATTTCTTTTTGTTGAGGCTCATGTTAGATCAATGCTCCTACAAGGGCCTAAATCAACAATGCATGACCAAACCCTCATTTTACAGATCAGCCATATGCAAATTAAAAGTGGTGTATCCTCACTCTGGTGGTTAGGTAGTAACAAATTGATATTGACTGGTGATTAATTTCTCATCGTTTGATGTTACCGAGACCCCAGTAGCATTGCAACAATTCCCCTGGTTCACGACATCCTCCATTGTTTCGTGGAGTATTTCCTCTGTATTTCTTCTGTACTATCCACTGTAGTTCAATCCTCTTTGGCAGTAATTCGTTCGGAATCTGCTGTTTTCACCTACAGGCTCATCTCCTTGTCAAGCGTTTTTCTTGAGACTCTTTTCTTGTCTATTGGCTCTAACATAAGTTAACTTTAGACAGATTTTTGATTTCACTAGGATCATATTTTAAGAGATGCAATTTATTTGTTCTGGTATCCAGATGGCCTGTAACAGTGGTAAGTAACTGTTGTGAAAGTGGAAACGCCCACAAATGATGGACCAAATGAATTCCGACTGAAAGGAAGTGTAAAACAGGTTACCAAAAATGTCTAATAAGGATTGTGTAAGATTCTGGGCGTATAGCTGCTCTCAGCCTGCCAAACAAAGTGGAAATGTGAAATCAAGCGCCAGGACGTCACATCGACGTCAAAGGGAAAAATACTAGCCCGTGGATCATGACAGTACATGTCTGTATGACTTGTTCATGAATTAAATGATTTTAAAGTAAAGTTGTTCTGTGACTGATATTTGCACTGAGGTGTCAGAAGTCATGTGATTGGGGGTGCGCAGATGGGGTGTATTTTTCCTTCTTTTCCTGCTGTTGTTTATTTTGTAAGATTTGTGGTGGCTCGTATACCAGCACTAGCGGGAAGTTGCGTCCCTGGCCGATATACCGGGGCAATATTTTGCCGACCCCAGTACGCCGCCAGATGAAAGTAGTATTATCTTTATCCTCTCTTCTCAGAGTAGTATTTTGGTGGTCCGGATCATTTCGTGCCACCTCCCTGTCGATCCAACTGCGGTGAAGATTCCTGGAATGCTTCGGCAAGTTCTCTCTACTACGCTACTAAATAAATAGCCACACTTCTCACAAACAGGGATATATTTTGCCCAACATTTTCACTATTACCTTTTACAACACAACTAACAATTGCTATGGTAATACCACCCTCCTGAGTACATTCAAACGTCCGTACATGCTTAGTGTAGAACCTGAGAGAAAAATCCAGAAAAACAACTACCGCTCTTCAGTTGTTCATTACGCCCTTGTTGGTGTGTTATTTACCCCATGGTTCTCGGATTCAGGCACTTCCTGCACCATGGCACAAATGACTTCCGGACGACCAGTGGCTGTGATACCATTCTTACTGGTCCCTTTCTCGCCGGCTCCACCACTGGTCCACATTCACTGCATACAAAAAAGGCAAACACACAGTTTCCCTTTCCCACTACATTTATCCTTATTCAATTTACTCACGAGCATCTCTTGTCGACAGCTTTCCAATAGTAAAATGGTTCAAATGGCTCTGATTACTATGGGACTTAACTTCTGAGGTCATCAGTCCCCTAGAACTTAGAACTACTTAAACCTAACTAACCTAAGGACATCACACACATCCATGCCCGAGGCAGGATTCGAACCTGCGATCGTAGCGGTCGCGCGGTTCCAGACTGTAGCGCCGAGAACCGCTCAGCCACACCGGCCGGCTTTCCAATAGTATCTTGGGATGTTTACAAATAACCCGAAACACCAAAGGCAGTAACGCGTACACAAGGAATAAAACGGCAGTGCATTGGTGGAGCTGTCATTTGTACTCATCTACTTTATGTGAAAGAGGAAACGACTGGATTTCAGTTGATAAGAGCTGATGGTAGGGTGTAGTAGTGTGGCTCAGACGCGAGAAAGCCATTGATCCATGTCGTCAACAAGGCACTGTGCTAGCTGATGGTGGCTCCATAATGATTTGGGCTGTGTCTACATGCATTCAATCCTGGTTACGTTCGGCTACTTAAAGGCCGTTTTCAGCCATTCATAGGCTTCATGTTCCCAAACAAGGACGGAATTTTGTGGGTGACTATGCGCCATGTCACCGGGCTGCAATTGTTCGCGAGTGGTTTGAAGAACGTGCTGGGAAATTCGAGCGAATGATTTAGCCACGCAGATCGTCCGACATGAAACACATCGAAAATTTATGGGACATAATCGAAAGGGCAGTTCGTGTTCAAAATCCTGCACCGACAATACCTTCGCAATTATGGACGCCTATCAAGGCAGCATTGCTCAGTATTTTTGCAGGGGACTTCCAACGACTCGTTAGTCCATGACTTGACGAGTTGCTGCACTACACCGAGTTTACTTACATAACATCTATCGCTTTCCTTCGTGGTGAATTTTGCTTTTTTTATCTTAGACCGTAAAATAATAAACAGAAGAGTGTAGAGGCCGTGAGGGTTGGACAGAGTGCGTAGCTCTGCGTGCTGAATTTCTGGAGGATAGAACTTGCTCCTCGCACGTGGAAGACTCAGTCGATTGCCTTTGGGTTCCGACGCCAACGACCGGATGCAGAGGCAGGTGTGGCGCCCTATTTGCAGCGGCCAGCCGACCGCGTCGTACACCTGCCGCCAGGGAATTTCCAGTCAGGATCTGGTTGGATTCTTACCTCCGCAAACAGTGCTCATTATTTTTAGAGTTCGTTAAGTTAACTGAAGCAATTTACGATACAATTCCTTAACTCTAACGTAGACATTTCGTTCTGACTTGATTAGAAAGTGTCATTGTACGTTTCGTCGACCATTCAGGTAGCAGTAATAAATGGAATGAAGGAAAGGCGATAGACACATGTGATTGTTAAAAGTTGGTTATCTCAGAATGCAAACAATAATACAGACATGTGTGTTACTATTACTGCTACGCTATTCTCTCCGCCACTGACGAAATAAAGTGTCGGTACGTAAGCAATATATTAAATTCCGACTTCTTCGATCCGATCATTTGAATAAAAGTTTACTCTCTAAGAAAAGGCTTGGAACTACAATGAAGCTCTTGAAGGCACATTTGCAGGATGGGCGTGGATATATAGCAAAAACGTAAATATAAATTCAGAATATAAATAAAGAATAACACAAGATATTAATTTGTGTATGCGGTTGTATCGATTGTGGCATGCAACCGCTGAAACATTAGAATAATTACGCAGTTCGGTTGTCTTGCCGAGAAGACGGCACTTTTTTCTTCTGGAAGCCGTCCTGACCGGACGCATATCTGCCATCGCAACAGATAATTATTTGGAACACCGCCATTATTACATATATTGAGACGCAATCTCACTAGACATACTCATAGTTGCACACAGCGACAGAATTAATGTAATTGTCTAAGTTGTTTAATTTAGTATAATATTTTGTGAATACACTGCTATTATTTAATCTTGTGTTTCATTTATGTTGCAAGCTATTGTTCCAATTAAATGGCGCCTTGGCAAAGCTAAAAGTTCCCTGTTACAAATCATATCAATGGCCCAGTACGAACCAAAGCTCTGAAATTATTCAAACTACGAGGTCTGATATTTTCAGAAAAATCACGGTCAATTTACAATGAACGGACCTTACGCAAAAAGCCATTGTCAGACGTTCAAAGTTTGTATAAAATCATCACATAGTATTATCATTAATTATTATTAGACTAATGACCTCAGCAGTTGAGTCCCATAGTGCTCAGAGCCATTTGAACCATTTGAATTATTATTATTTGCTTGTTATTCGATATACTGAAACTAGACAGGAAAAGCCACGATAAAATCAAAAGCTGTTCTTCGCCGGCTGCTGGTATTTCATTCAACAGAGGTCAACTGTAAACTCGGAAGCCGAGCTTTATTTAATAGTGTGACATATCGAGAGAGAGAGAGAGAGAGAGAGAGAGAGAGAGAGAGAGAGACATAAGTATTTATAAGAGCTACATCGATGCGAACCATGGTGTTGTTGAGAGAATGCAGGTTGCCAGAAAAGACGGTAGGGAGGAAGATTAGTGTTTAATGTCCCGTCGGCAACGAGGTCATTAGGGACAGAGCACAAATTTGGAGGAAGGATAGCGAAGGAAACTGTCAGTGACCTTTCAAAGGAATCATCCAGGCATTTGCTTTAAGCTATTTAAGGCACTGAGAGAAAAACTCAATCAGGATGGTCGAACGTGGATTTGAACCGTCATCCTTCCGCATGCGAGTCCAGTGTGCTAACCATTGATCTACGTAACTCGGTTCCAGAAAAGATGTGATGTTCGAGAAGGACTACGAAAAAATATTTGGGCAAGTCAGATTATATATTTTCAGAACGTACCGAAGAGTCTATTCACATTTGGATTGTTCGCATAAGGGGGAAAAATTTATATTTTCTCATCTATACAAGACGGAAAAACAGCATGAGAAAATCAGTATTGCACGAAGGTCTACAACTTGACTGAGGAGAAGTATTTATACAAACCGTGTAACTAATTTCCCGTAACAGACTTTGCGAACAGGTTCGTTACATCAAAACAAGAAACAAAATGTCTAGTAACCATAGGCTGTAAAACGCATACCTGAAGAGCTATGAACACTTGTCGTCTTCTACTGCAACTTCTTTGCTTTCCATATTTTGGGAGGAGAGAGTATGGACCAAAATAAAAAAAAGTCTTGTAAACAAGGGCTCTAAAGAGCATGCCTTAAGAGCTATGAGCACTTATTCAATACAAGAGAGGTGTCTCACCGTATCAAGGATGAACAAGTATTTTAACTCTTAAAGTATACATTTTACACCCCATGTGTACTAGAAGTTGTGGCTTCGTTGGCTTTCCCGGCGTAATAAGTCTAGAAAGTCTCTTCGGGTTTGCTAACGGATCCTAAAATCAACTCGATTCGATATTTTGGTGATCCAACTGGTTGCCATCTTCAGGAGAACGCTGCTTCTGCCGATGAATACCGCTGAGAACTGACGCCAGGCTGCAAATCGACGTCCTATATAGGCCACCGTACCGTACACGGCGCATACGCAGCCCATCACGGTTGCTGCCCTCCAAGGCTGGGCAGGAGGCGCCGCGCCTTACAAGAAGTTCTTTTCTTGTTTTGGTGTAGCGAACCTGTTTCCGAAGTCTGTAAAGGAAATTTAGTTACTTCCTGTACAGGCATTGACGTTCGTCAATATTATACCCTAGAACGAACATTATATCGATCTTGTGGGTTATAACTGGATTGAGGGTCTCTTCGTAGGAAGTATGTATATGTAGTTTAAGTGTGCCCCAGGGAAGTATGTTGGACGCTTCTTCTTTACATTGTTTTATTGATGAGCTGACTGATAATATTAATAACCTCAGACCATAGCAGATAATGCAGTTATCTGTTAGGAAATACATATTAGCGAAAAGCTGCATAAACCTTCAGACAGAACTCGATAAAACATAAAATTATGCGAAGATTGACAATTTGTTGTAAACGTTCAGAAATGCAAAATCACGCATATCAAATAACTGCATTATCACTGAACCAGAGTTGGAATCAGTCAATTCGTACAAATACTTTGGCGTTGTATTTTGTGGGGATATGAAATGGCAGTATCACATAAGCTCAATTGTAGATGAAACAGGTAGCTTATCGGTTCACATGTAGCATACTGGAGAAATGTAATTTGTCTAGAAAGCAGATAGCTTACGAAACACTCTTGCATCTCTTCATGGAACATTGCTCACATGTGTAGGACTCATATCAAATAGGACCAACAAGGAATATTGAACGTATAAGGACTGCGTGAATGCTCACAGGTTAGTTTGAGTTATGGGTCTGCGCTATGGAAAAGCTAAGAAGCTAACTGGCTGAAACGTGAAAATAGAAATATCTGCAAAAGCCAACGTACACAGCTTCAGTGTCCAGTATTAAATGGGGAATTTAGGAGTATACTACTGACCAAGAAGTTGAGTTTAAATTAATTACAGGGTGTTGCACAACGGTTTGAATAACGAGCGCTAAAATAGGATACAGTGATGGCGGCGCCATCTATAATAGTGAGAAATGTGAAGTTTTATCCCATATATCATGTCGTACTGGTCGAAGCAACACAGTGCGTTCGCGGTGAAGTGCTGTTTTCTTTACGGTGAATCTGAAGCGCGCCTGTGACGTGCCTTTCGAAACTATCTCGAGATTCAGCGGCGATATCCAGTTCCTTCCCCTGAAATAATGTTAAATTAGGTAAGAAACTTCAGCGTAACTGCCAGTGCATCGAACCGAAAGTCAACCGGCCCAGGGAAAACCGTTCGAAATCCCGAGAACGAATATGTGGGCTCCCCTGATTTAACCGTGTCAGACTTTTACCTATGAGGCTATTTGAAGGCGAGAATCTACACCGACCGTCCGAAAAACTTGCAACAGTTAACAGGTCGAATTCACGATGACATTTCGAGAATTCGTCCAGCAGTTACGAAAGATGTGTTCAAAATCTGGATGAAACGCCTCCAGTATTGTGTAGCCGCGAATGGTCTTCATTTGTCCGATGTAGTATTTCAAAGCAAATTTGAATAAATGTTGTACCTTATATAAAATGTTCAACTTTGTTTCACGATTAGTTTGGGTGTCGTTGAAATCTGAAGTCGTCAAAACACTGTGATACACCCTGAACAACGAGCACAAAGGCTTTTAAGGAACGGGAAGAAATCCTTATAGTGGCTCAGTAGGCAGTACCTGCGCCCTGACACGCACTTCACAGTCGTTTGCGGAGTGTGAATACAGATGTAGACGTACGTGAGATAGATGACAAGATGTCAGTGATAAGGATAAAATTTTTTTATATAGCTATGGCTGAGAATTCGGTATGGTATGTAGCTGTGTGTGCTGCAACCAGTGCCTTTATTTTGTGTTCATCATAAAAATAAACGTGATGTAAACATTACACTATGTATTCTTCCACGTTTGCTGGAATCTCATTGGATTTAGTTTCACGTGGAGCGGAAGCCAAGCTCTCTCGAGTACAGTAAAGTACGAAAAAACGTTAAATGCTGTGCGTTGAGCGCACATCGACTTAGCGATAACACGGAACAACAGCTTTACCGCCGCATTTAACTTGGACAGCACTGGGCAACGAGTTGGTTCCAACTAGCCTAAAGTGATGTGCGCTGTTGCAGTTAAGATGTGAAAAGAGACGAGCATAGAATGTTATTTAATTTGTAAACAGAATGAAATAATACACGACAAAACTCCGGCAATATCCTTCTTAGGGGACCAGACCGAGAACAGAACCTGCTCTTGTTTCTAACACAGCACTGTAATTAAAAAACAAGAATAATACAGACATTTTCTGCATGAGTTATGTGTGACGTAAAATCATATTGCAGGGATTTCACCGTGTAGTGAAATATTGAAGCAACTAAAAGTATTAGTTGCAGTCAGTCATCTGGTAATGTCTGGACTACTTCCATATCCGAATCGGAGGAATAAATTTCGGTAGTGGACTGATACCTGTTACGTTGATAAGGAGGCGACCAACAACAGAATACACGAAGCCACCCAAGCACCACATTTTCCCCTCTTCTTTTATGACAAGATGTTCTGCATTCCGCAAGCGTTCGGCTGTGACGTGTAACGAAGCGTCGTGTATCAATTCCAGTGCGTCTGGAAGCTGAAATGTGTTGTTATTTCCGGCGACCAATCCCTTAACTTGGATCCAGATCAATTCTACTGGGTACAGATTGCAATGGCGTGCTCGATGCTATGAAAATTGTTTACCATGTTTCTAAGACGCTTGCTACTTTGGCTCGTATGAGACCACATCTCTGCTGCAATACAGTGGACAGTTCAAACAAAGAGTATTTCGATTTTCAGTTTGCTCCTTTGATATTAGTGGAACTATGCAGGTCATCTCACCTGAACTTTTACTCTGCCAATATCTATGGAACCACAATAGATACTGAAAAATGGCTTTCAAGGGTATGAATTTATGGCGGTGGCTCATCAGAGTAAATATTATGAGACATTCTAAACAGTGTGCAAGTATTGGTTTCAACACGAACTTAAATGGACACCCTATATTATTCCATATGAAATCAATAACATGAGAAATCACAATAATATTGGCGTGGGTTGCATCGCAATACGTCAACTACATCCCGAGGAACTGGAACGCAAGGTTGACGCGTGAAATAAAAGAAACGCGCCGCTGGTGCACTTCCCGCGATGCAAACGTGACCTGCACGTTACTCGTAATCGCGATGTGATTGACGTACGTATTCTTACTTTCACTGTTATAACGAGGGCCGAAAGTCATAAGAGAGATTCCGGCCACAAACATTGATAAGTACATAGCGGAGGCCCTCGTGCGCACAGAGTACGGGACAGTACCAGCCGGTGTGCCGGCCGTTGTGACCGAGCGGTTCTAGGCGCTTCAGTTCGGAGCCGCACTGCCGCTACGGTCTCAGGTTCGAGTCCTGCCTCGGGCATGGATGTGTGTGCAGTCCTTAGGTTAGTTAGGTTTTTAAGTAGTTCTGAGACTAGGGGACTGATGACCTCAGATGTTAAGTCCCGTAATGCTCGGATCCATTTGAACCATTTTTGACCCAGTCGATGTACGCCACCCCGTTACACCACCCAGGTCAACCATTCGCCTCTGCAGTTGCTCATTACGAAGCAGGTTGTTCTTTGTGGAAGTACGTTGATACTAACAGACCTGTCCATCCGTTCTAAGCATTTGACTTGGAATTCGCAACTGAGCGAATGGTTGACGTGATATTACTGTACGAAGAATTTCACCAAAATGGGACACGTACGGCACAAGTGCACGCCCTGCGGTACCCTAGTAGAGGTCATAGGACGCGCCTATGTTCATGAATATTGCTAGAAGGTTTCGCGCGAAAGGGCGATTGTCTCGACGAATGCGAATCCGCAGCAGAGGTGTAACGTAACACATTAAGCGGCAGACGTACCTGTTCTGGCGGCCGTTGCATTAAACCCTCACCCAAGTATTCGCGAAATGGAGAGACAGATGGGAATCCCTCGAACAACTGTGATGCGTCTTCTGAACAGGCATGGATACTACCCACATCACGTGGCGATACATCAAGGCCTCCATGGCAAAGACGTTGAAAATCGCCTGGAATACTGTCAGTGGATTTTGCGGCAAGGCTATCACTTATGCATGGGGTACTGTTTACTAATGAGGCCACGTTTACAAACCAGGGGAACGTCAACTTACTCAATATGCACTACTGGTCACCACGAAATCCACACTGGATTCGACGGGTTGAACATCAGTGTCAGTGGAGTATCAGCGTGTGGTGCGCTTTTGTAAGACACCACATCATTGCTGGCACTCTTAATAGGCAACAGATAGTACGAGCGCTTCCTGATACGTACCTTATCTGGACTGATGGAAGACCTACCCCTTCATTTGCGTCAAATAATGTGGCATCAGCATGATTGATGCCCTGCGCATAGTGCCATGGGGGCACAACAGGCACCAAACCAACAATTCTCTCATCGATAGATTGGACGGGACAGTTCCATTGGTTCAAATGGCTCAAATGGCTCTGAGCATTATGGGACTTAACATCTGAGGTCATCAGTCCCCTAGAACTTGGAACTACTTAAACC
This sequence comes from Schistocerca serialis cubense, assembly GCF_023864345.2. NCBI lineage: Eukaryota > Metazoa > Arthropoda > Insecta > Orthoptera > Acrididae > Schistocerca > Schistocerca serialis. The sequence goes on from NC_064638.1 coordinate 823,794,084, forward strand.
TAACTAACCTAAGGACATCACACACATCCATGCCCGAGGCAGGATTCGAATCTGCGACCGTAGCGGTCGCGCGGTTCCAGACTGAAGCGCCTTTAACCGCGTGGCCACACAGGCCGGCGACAGTTCCATTCAGAGATTTCCAGCATAGTAGCCGGTCCTCAACCCATGGACTTTTTTCTCTGTGGAAATGTGAAAGATGTGGTGTATCAGCAGGCCCCAACAACAATGCCCAACATGAAAGCGCGTATTACCGCTGCATGCGCTGAAAATAATACCACAAACACTAACAGCCGTGAGTGGATTTGTGATGGAGGGAACGCCCCGTAAATTATTTGAACATTCAGTTCGCCGGGAAAAGCGCTCTCTTCGAACATAAGTTGTAGCGTTTCCGCTGTGAGATACGTGACTGCAGACCGGCGTACATTTTGTGTATTGCGGAGAAGACAGTTGTTTGTTTTGTTGGTACTACTGTACGTTTATGTATGCATTGCACCATCTGCTACGGTTCAGTTGTGTCGCAGTAATTAAAAATGTTTAGTGACATGTCCCGTACGTGGCACCTACCGTCTTGTAGTTGATGTACAACTACGTACAAATATCATGCATCCCTCTCTACAACCCTTTGAAAGACATTAATTTTGTTTACTCCGGCCGGCGGTTGTCGGTATTTCGTTACTGCTATGTCCATTGTAGTACTGCCGAAAAGTTCAATAAAGCACCTACGAGTACACCGTGTCCTTGATTTCCTAGTGGGTGACTGGCCATCCGTATGTTTTCCAGGCCACGTACTAACAGTGTACATAGCAGTATGTAAGTACAGCTTTTGTCACATCATAGTACGTCAATCACATCGCGATTACGAGCAACGTGCGGGTTACGTTTGCATCGCGGGAAGTGCAATAGCGGCGCGTTTCGTTCATTTCACGCGTCAACTTCGCGTTCCAATTTCTCGGAATGTAATAGACGTATTACGATGCAACCAACGCCATTAATATTGTGATTCGTCATGTTTTTGACTGCGTATGGAATAATATGGAGTGTTCATTAAAAAAACACAATTTGTGTTGATAATAATATTTGTATTCAGTTCAGAATGTCTCATACTTTCGTGAGCCCCAGCAGTACATTCATACCCGTGAAAGCCGTTTGTCAATATATATCGTTGGTCCAGACATATTGGCGGTGAAAAGTTTAGGTCGGATACTCTGTAAATAGTAGGTGTTAAACTTTAGCTGGAGAAGTTATTTCTGAAGTTCTCCAATTGTGAAACTTTATTTTATAATGACGTTACTTGACAGCTCTCAATAGAAATGTCAAGTAACGTAGTTACGGCGTCATTATTCGACAACTTCAGAAACAGCTGCTCCACCTAACTTTAACACCTACTATATATAGCTGCTCTAACATCAAAGAAGCAAACTTATACAGTAGTGACAGCAACTAAGACAGCGATATCATGTGGATGTAGCCTGAAGAGGCAATAACGACGAAATAGGCCTGTTGTAATAAAAATATAATAGAACACAGCAGCGTCGTGGTCTCATAGTATAATATACAATAACCTTATACGAAATGTAGGACGCAGCGGGCCCAGATGAGTACAGTTTAGCTGTATGTCAATTGGCATATATTTGATGGATTCCTATATTCAAATTATGGAGGTATTCGAATTAAAGGAAAAAAATGGCTACTTGTTGGTTCGAACCAGTGACGCACAGAACTTCCGATTAGCATTCCCTGTCGCTGCCAGAGCCACACATTTAATTAACGAAAATTCGTTCAGATTATAAAAATACTAAAGTTCCTCGGTAAACTTAAAGCTGATTTTTCTATAAATTTATGAAAAACATTGAAAACAACGTGTTTACCGCCATTTTGAACCGTATTTCAGGTGCTTGTTTTACTAAAAACAAGAAGCAGCGTAAAGCATTTTCACATACGTATTAACAGCGTGTCAATGAGACCACAACTACTCAGCGTTTACAGAAACTGCGACAGTACGAAATTTTTGAAATAAAAACTACGCAACTGTAGTATGACCAAGAAAAACGTTTATGGCTGTTAACACACTATAATATCGTAGAGTTTCATTTACATAGAAGCAAGATATCTAATACATAAGTAGGACCTACTTCCAAGAGCGTAACACCAGTGTACGTGTGCTACGGCTGCTGACCAATCATCGCGTTTATGTTTGTTAACGTGAGGTTTATTCTTATGACGAGAGAAGTATAAATGTCATTGCATGGGATCAAAGCGCTTCTGGTTGCCGAGAAACTACATACCAATCGTGCCCCGGTGGACGATGTATCTTGCGAGGCCGAGAAGCAGCAATACTCATTGTTCTTCGATGAAGACATGTACATTCCTCGCTACTTGCAGTTAAGGATTCTCCTACTGATATTGAGCATGTAGTTAGTTGTACCTGGAACACAGCAGTACCTTGTATTCCACAACCACTCCTGCTGCAGCGCATGTTGATCAGATTTCCTCAGGTACGTAGAATATGAGAGCGCATGTATCGAATAGCATCCCAGGTCATACTTTACATTCACCTACGAATTTAGCTCAACAACAGTAACATTACGATTACAGTCAGCGCAGGAACACCTGCAGCCTTTTCTATAGGGCAGGCTGAAACTAGACTCGTCCATAAACACTTTTACAACTACTCAGAGCATTAGTGGAGGCGCTCAATGTGCGCGTTATTGTCTTGAGGTGTTTGTAGATTTGGACAGAGGAGAAGATGTGATGGCCTGTGTGAAATACCAAGACAGCCAGACACCCTTGTCGTTGACGACACGATAGCTGTTTTCTGTCGAGGTCACTTTTTGGAAATTTGTGGTAACGATTATGGGACCAAACTGCTGAGGTCATCGGTCCCTAGGCTTACGCACTACTTAACCTAACTTAAACTAACTTACGCTAGGGACAACACACACACACATGCGCGAGGGAGGACTGGAACCTCCGACGGAGGCTGTCGAGGTCACTATGTGTTATTTCGAACCTCCATGGGGTCCCCTTCTATAGACTAGTGCATTATTATGACGGCATTCCTGTAGGTCAAAAACATCACGGTGTGGCCATTTCCAGTACGTAACACTGGACGGTGAATATTCGACACAAACGAAAGTAAAATTGGGAGTGCTCTAAGGAAATCTAACAGAACGTCTAACTTTGTAAATATACATCAGCGACTCTTCAGATAGGATTAGCAGCACTGTCTTGTCAATATGAACAGTTGTAATACAGAGGCATTAGCGGAGTGTGCTCTTGCGTTTTGCTGCACAAAATGACCATAGATCTTCCCGCATGCAACTACGCACATTTTTGGTAAGCCGCCAAAGATGCATGATGATGGGTACTTTGCACCATTGATGGTCATATCCCTTCTCGTTCCACTCATAAATGGAACAAGGGAAAAATGGCGGTGTATATAATTCCGTACGAGCCCAGATTTTTCTAAATTTCACGATCATTACGCGAGAAGAATGTTGCCGGCAACAGAGTCGTTCTGTATTCTGTCTCAAATTCCGGTTCTCAAAACTTTCTCGAAATTACTTCCATGTCTCGTTTAATGCGAACTGATTGGGACCCAAAATACTCGGGCAGTACTGAGGAATGGATCATACAAGTGTAAACCACGCTGTCTCCTTTATAGACGAGCTACACTTTCCTAAATTTGTCCCAGTTATCCAAAATCGACCGTTCACTTTCCCCACAAGCAGCACTGCGTGCTCCTTTCGTTTCACGTCATTTCGTAACGCAGGTATTTAACCAACGTGACTGTTCCAAGCAGCACAGCACTAATAATACTGTATCGGAGCATAACATGATTGCTATAGTTAGTTAATAGTTCTCTGAGGACAACAGATTGCTTTATATTGTTCACATACCTATCAGAAATGTAGCTCACAGGATCTGTGGTGAAGGGCCAAAGTAGAGTTAGTCCTAGAATTTTTGTCTGTGACTTCTTTACCTCTTGCCAGGTGTGTTAAATTGTAAATCCCCCTATAACTTGAAGTAACTCAGTTCGAAGGTCGAAGGAAAACAATAGCCTACCACCTTCAAGGCCAGTAAAACACTTCCATGATCAAACCAACCTTCAGGTTGATGACAGCTTTACTTCACAACCCGTCAGAAGTTCTGGTTTGGCTTGGAAAGATCGGTCCAGTAATTCATGTTGTGTTGATTGCAATCCATATTTGTAGTTTCATACCTTATAGAGAATGTTTATGTGACTGATGAGGATTTTCAGAACTCCAGCGTCGATCTTCGTGCTAGTTCACGCACTCCGATAAATGTAGCCTTGCTGCCTCAAAAACAAATAGGGTTTCAAGAACCACATCTCCACCATGCACACTGCACTAGCTTGTTTGAATGCGGATGTCGAGCAACCATATCTGAAATAGTCAATCGATGCAGTGCCGTTGGCTCAAGTGGCTCTGAGCACTATGCGACTTAACTTCTGAGGTCATCAGTCGCCGAGAACTTAGAACTAATTAAACCTAACTAACCTAAGGACATCACACACATCCATGCCCAAGGCAGGATTCGAACCTGCGTCCGTAGCGGTCGCTCGGTTCCAGAAAGTAACGTCTAGAACCGCACAGCCACTCCGGCCGCAGTGCCGTTACTTTGTAAGCTTTCAATATGAATTTGGCCCAGTTCTGTGAGTAGTCTTGGCAAAAACTGATGCGCCACACTGTCTAAACAACGGGCTAGAGCAGCTTGCATGCGGAGGTATACTGTGTCTACAAAGAGATTCCCTACTCTTTCTACACAACTACTTCACAAGGAGCAACCAATACAGTTTCACAAGCTATATCAGCCATTCAGCGGGGCGCGTTTAAACCAGTAGCAGTGCAGCTCTCATCCACGCCCACAAAGCGCGTTAACTCTGTGTGAATTAAAAAAATTAGTAACTAATATACCTATCGCAACAAAGTACACTAACACACTCTGTGTGCACTCCTTCGGTACAAGGGAAACGCATTTTGGGGGTACCTGTACGGTAGCTGTAGCGTTCTTCGGAGAAAAGCCAATTCCCCAAATGGTTCAAATGGCTCTGAGCACTATGGGACTTAACATCTGAGGTCATCAGTCCCCTAGAACATAGAACTACTTAAACCTAACTAACCTAAGGACATCACACACATCCATGCCCGAGGCAGGATTCGAACCTGCGACAGTAGCGGTCACACGGTTCCAGACTGAAGCGCCTAGAACCGCACGGCCACACCGGCCGGCGCCAATTCCCCCACCACGGACACTGCTTGCTCTTCGATTTACTGGCAGACTGTACTGGTCCCAGCATAACGCTGGAGGTAGCGCCTACGCTGCATTATGCTGTGAACAGCGTAAGCACCCACTGTTTTATGCGTAGTCCCCTAGCCATTCTTGCTATCGATTTCAGCCTCTCATCACACACATCACATTTGTCAGAGAAATTATTGCTTTCTTACGGAAAAAGGAAATGAGCGTATGGCATTGTTGGCCGGGAGGCCCCTGTTCGGGGAAGTTCGGCCACCAAGCGAAAGTCTTACTTCATTCGACGCCACATTGGGCGACGTAAGCGCCGGAGATGAGAATGAAATGATGTTGAGGACAACACAGCACCCAGTCCATGAGCAGAGAAAATCTCGAACCCGGCCGGGAATCGAAACCGGGCCCGCTTGCATGGGAGGAGAGCCCGTTACCAACCAGCTAAGCAGACGGGCACCTTATTACGTAAAAATGAGGGAAAACGATCAGTACAGTCTGTTCTATAGTATTAGGCCAATGCATAAGTTCGTAGTCTTTTTCCGTAAGTATAATAAACACAACAGACAGCAATAATGTATTCTCTTTCACTATTTACAAGTCTGCCAACTCCGGGGGAAGTTTTCGATTCCGCGAATGTAAAAGTCAAGTGGTTCTGAGGCGAAGAACTCTTCAAACCACGTTCGGAGCGCCTTTTTATCCAGAAAGGAAATTACTTGGTGGTTGCTCGATAGAGAGCGGAAAAGATGAAAAGCTGACGTCGCAATATCAAGTGAATAGTGTGGGTGCGGAATGAGTTCTTAACTTAACTCCTGTGTAGTGTTTTTTGTCAATCTAGCAGAATGAAGGCCGGCGTTATCGAGGAGTAACATCGTTGCATGCAGTCTTGTTGGTCGTTGCTCTTGGAGTGCGTCTGCATGACGTATCAGTTGTTGATAGCCGCGCGGGGTAGCCTGCGGTTTGAGGCGTGTTACCACGGTTCGTGCGGCTCCCCACGTCGGAGGTTCGAGTCCTCCCTCGGGCATGGGTGAGTTTCTTGTCTTTAGCGTAAGTTAGTTTAATTAGTGCTTAAGCTTAGGGACCGATGACCTCAGCAGTTTGGTCCCATAGTCCTTCCCACAAACTTCTAATTTTTCTGCCGGCCGAAGTGGCCGTGCGGTTAAAGGCGCTGCAGTCTGGAACCGCAAGACCGCTACGGTCGCAGGTTCGAATCCTGCCTCGGGCATGGATGTTTGTGATGTCCTTAGGTTAGTTAGGTTTAACTAGTTCTAAGTTCTAGGGGACTAATGACCTCAGCAGTTGAGTCCCATAGTGCTCAGAGCCATTTAAACCATTTTTCTAATTTTTCTAAACAATAAATTTCAGCAGTGATGGATACACCTCTGGGAAGCAATTCCTAGTACGCCACACCGACGCTGTTCCACCAGATGAGCGCAGGTCTTTGCACGGGGAGTTGTTGCTTTGTTTGGGCTCAAAAATGGTTCAAATGGCTCTGAGCACTATGGGACTTAACTTCTGAGGTCATCAGTCCCCTAGAACTTAGAACTACTTAAACCTAACTAACCTAAGGACAGCACACACATCCATGCCTGAGGCAGGACTCGAACCTGCGACCGTAGCGGTCGCGCGGTTCCAGACTGTAGCGCCTAGAACCGCTCGGCCACTTCGGCCGGCGTTTGGGCTCAACCATTCCTTTCTTGTTCTTAAGTTAGCATAAAGACACCATTTTTGTCACCAATAACGACCCAGGACAGGAATGGTCGGTGTTGCTCACGAGCAAGCAGAGATGCACATATGGCCACCCACTCGTTTTTGTGATTCTGACTTAGAGCATGTGGTACCCATACATCCAATCCTTGAACATTCCCCATTGCATGCATATGTCACAAGATGTTGGAATGATCACATTTCATCACATGAGCCAGTTTTCCAGTACACTGAAGTGGATCATTGTGGAGTAATGCGTTTAAACGATCTTCATCAAACTGCGAAGGTCTTCCTGAACGTGAACAGTCACTAATTTTCGAAATGAGCCTCATTACACGAGAAAATCATTTCTTGGCGTCCTTTATCCAGTGGTATTATCCCCACACATGACGAAAATGTTTCTGCCTCCCCTACTGTCACCTTTTTATCGAGCTTAACCAGAAGAATATGTCGGAAATGTTCCGATTTCTCCACTAGGCATTCCATTTTCTAACTTCCACAGCTCCACTCACTATTTCCAAATGAAATAAACGACAACACATAAACTCAAATAGTATCAGTCAACTACAAAATAATGACAGTCGACAAATAAACTCATAGCAAGAGGAATACCAACATGCAAAACGAGAGCACTACGAACTTCTACACCAGCCTAATACACTGTGGCGAGAAAAGTCATGGGGTACCTACAGACATCGTATCGGACCTCCTTTTGCTTGGGGTAGTGCAGCAACTCGTCAAGTCATGGGCTAACGAGTCGTTGGACGTCCCCTGCAAAAGTACTGAGCAATGCTGCCTCGATAGGCGTCCATAATGGCGAAGGTATTGTCGGTGCAGGATTTTGAACACGCAGACAAATTAACAGTATCAGAATGATATTTAACCGTCGAGAAAGATTCAGAACAGATTCTCAGGTCCACAGCACGCCGACAGCAGCTACTGTAGCCGCCAACAAAAGGTAACAACGTGCGCCACACCAGAATGTGATATTCAATTACCACTCACAACTTCGGTCGTCTCGTCTCTCCTATATTTCCCGTACACTCGACCATGCCCTGTAGTTAAACATATTCACGACTGTCGAGCTTAATTGAAGCAGAAATGCGAGAGATCCGATTTAAGGATAAGAACTCCACAACAGGCTACAGCAGTCCACTCATCCCACCGCCGCCCCACACCGAACCCAGGGTTATTGTGTGGTGTGCGGTTCGGTGGACCCTCCCCCCCCCCCCCCCCCTCCCCTCCTGATGAACACTTCACAGCAGACGAGTGTAACCCCAATGTTTGCGTGGTAAATTATGGTGAAGGTGTACGCGTACGTGGAGAAATTGTTTGCGGAGCAATCACCGAATAATGTAACTGAGGCAAAATAAGGGGAACCAGCCCGCATTCGCCGAGGCAGAAGGAAAATCGCCTTAAAAACCATCCGCAGACTGTCCGGTTCACTGGACCTCGACACTAACCCGGAAAACAGTGCGTTAGATCGCACGGCTAACCGGGCGGGACTAACGATCAGTTTATTATTAAAGAATTCTTGAGTTAGGAACAGATATTAATAGTTTGGGAACACCCAGCACATAAATGTTTTATCATCCTGTATGTACTGCATTGAGTAAGCAGTAGTGGAACCAAATAGACAATAGAAAAAGGAATTAAACTTCACGCTGAAGAAACAAAAAATTAAGCGTTTCAGTGTAAGGGAAAATAGGTTGTAAGATGAAAATTAACAGAAGTAAAATAAGAGTAACGCAGTGCGGTTGAATTTCATCAGGCGAAGCTGAGGGAATTACATTCGGAAACGTAAGAGTTTTGGTGTTTGGACAGGAAAATAATCGACGATAGAAGTGTAGACGATATACGAAGGGCGTTTAGTAAATAATCCAGCATTTTTTTTAAAGGAGTTTTGTTTCAATCAGGATTCCAATACACCATATTATTCTGACTACAAACCCCTATTTTTCAAAATAATCTCCGTTCAAAGTGACTGACTTACGCAATCTCACTGATATGCCCTCACTGTCCACTCCACTGATCGACGTCGGAGCCAACGTCTTACTGCATCAATAGCCCTTCCATAATCGACGTACTGCTTCCCGCAGGGTGCGTACTTCATTGGGCCAGACAGATGGAAGCAAGGTGCGAGGTCCAGGCTGTAGGGTGGATGACGAAGAACAGTCGACTGAAACTTTGGGAGCTCCTCTCGGTTGAGCAGACTTGTGTGAGGCCTTCCGTTGTCATGGAGAAGGAGAAGTTCACTTGCATTTTAGTGGCAACGAACATTCTGAAGTCGTTTCTTTAATTTCCTGAGGGTAGCACAGTACACTTCAGAGTTGATCGTTGCACCACGAGAGAGGACATCAAACAGAACAACCCCTTTAGAGTCCCAGAAGACCGCTACCATGACTTTACCGGTTGAGGATCCTGCTTTGAATTTTTGCTTAGGAGGAGAGGTGGTGTGGCGCCACTCCATAAATTGCCGTTTTGTTTCCGGTTCGAAGTGATGAACCCGTGTTTCATCGCCTGTGACGACGTTCGACAAAAAATTATCAGGATCAGCCTCGTAACACGTAAGCATTCCCGCACAGATGGTTGTTCGTTGCTCTTTATGGTCCGATGTTAGGTGGCGAGGAACCCAGCAGTCCCACACCTTTGAGTACCACAACTGGTGGCACTACCGACAGTGACGTCCAGTTGAACAGTAGGGTGTTTGTCATCCGTCGAACATCACGAATGAAGAGTCTCCTGAAAGTCACAGCTGTATGCGGCGGGGCCGGCACGCGGAACATCGGACAGCTTTGCGCGACCTTGTTTCGATAATGACAGACGCCTTGCCCAACGACTAAACGCGATTATAGTAGACCGAGGTGCTCTGGTTTTCCGTCAAAAGAAACTCAATGACAGCTCTCTGTTTTGAACGTACCTCCATTACAGTCACTACACCCTCCAGCCATTTTAAGGCTACGTATAGCGCCGCCACCTATCGCTGCGTTATGAAACTACAGGGGCTGAAGCGGGGACATTCCACGATGTCCCACAACAAATCCCGCATTCTTAAACTTAAATTGGCGGAGAGAGAAAGTGTATTGCATTACTTGTTGAACGCCCCTCGCGAAACGCCGGCTGTCAACTACCATAATTTTTTTTTTTTAAAGGGGAATTTCTTATCGAATTTAAATATGTTAGTCGGACTTCTCTGAAAGTATTTATCTGAGTCACAGCGTACATGGAAGTGAAACCTGGAGGACAAACAGCACTGACAGCAAGAGAGTAGACATATGGTGTTACAAGAGAACAGCAATGATTTGATGGTCGAGTTTGCTTACCAATAGTCAAAGTTGGTGGTGGATCAGTGATGATTTGTGCAACCATATCGTTGTATTCCTTGAGCACCATGGCTACCTTGAAAGATAGCATTACTGCCATGGATCATGTGGTCTTTTTGGCTGATCAGGTCCATCCCACGGTACAATGTTTGTTCCCCAGTTGTGATGCTGTGTTCCAAAACGAACGGACCTGTTCACACGCCTCGCATCGTCCAGGACTGGTTTTCCGACCACGAGTAAAGTGCCGCATCACCCTTGGTAACAATATCTCAATATTATTGAGCCTCTGTGATCTACTTCGCACAGAACAATTTGCGGTCGTGATCCACCTCCGCCGGTCGCGGTGGCCGAGCGGTTCTAGGCGCTTCAGTCCGGAACCGTGCGACTGCTACGGTCGCAGGTTTGAATCCTGCCTCGGGCATGGATATGTGTGATGTCCTTAGGTTAGTTAGGGTTAAGTAGTTCTAAGTTTTAGGGGACTGATGACCTTAGATGTTAAGTCCTATAGTGCGCAGAGCCATTTGAACCATTTGATCCACCTCCCTCATCGTTACCTGGACTTGGCAAAATTTTTCAGGAGGAATGGTATAAGGTTCTCTCGAAAGCCATGCAGGACCTTTGTTTATTCATTGCGAAACGACAGGAAGCTGTTTTGTATGCCGAAGGTTTTGCCGTACTGGGTATGCTAAAGTGTTGAAGTTTTGGCGTTTCCATATATTTGCCCATCTCCTGTATGTGACAAGAGCATGTGCCGGTAAACTTAACATTGTATCTAAAGTGAGCGCCTGTAAATCATGACTACAGAGAAAAAAAGTGCGTCTCATAAAAACAGCTTAAAACCCTTCAGATTCCTTTACGTTCCGGCGGCTTGTTTCAAGTATGGACAAATGCGAGCTAATACCTGTGACTGGGACAAATAATCCGGTAATTTTGCGTTACATCATTAGTGGTATGCTGTTGACTCGTAGAAGCTAGAATAAACAGAAACTGGTGGATTACCGTGTGTATACTGCGAACTTAAATGTTGGTGAATTTAGAGGAATGCTGCTAGTTGTCTGACAGGCCTCTCCGGTTAATATGAGAATGTTGCAGATAAGCTAAGGAAATCACATGGACAATTTCGAAGGAAAATGATTACGTTTTCGGGAAACGCAATTGGGCAAGTTAAAAAGGAGAAGAAACATTCCAGACATTAAAACGTTTCTACTGCCTCCATCACATAACTCACAGTACGACCAAAGTAACAAGATAAGGCGAATTCGATCGAATATGAAGACATTAAGACAGTCTTTCATTCCGCGCTCCACGTTCGAGTGGAAGCCCAAGTGGACGGTAAAAAGTATGGTACGAAATATCGACTGCAGTGCTTTATACAGTGGCGTTGATACTGGACTGAAATGAACTTCTTTCCGATAGCGCAGTTCGTTCGCGCCCTACGTTAGGCAAACCGATGCAATCTCGTTGGCTGAATCATGATTTTGGAGTGAAAGCAGAGGCATCGCAACAAAACAGCCTCATCATCGTGCTTACTTATCTGCAGGGGACGACCACCACGCCCCTGAGGCACGTCGGCCACACACAAAAGGCAGTAGGGTGGGGCGTTCAAAGCTCGGCCAGCCACTATGGCCATGTGCTTGACACAATGAGATTTACCGATGGCCTCCTCAAGCGTTACAAAACTATCCTCTCCCCAGTGCGAAGCTTTTCTCTTACACACACACACACACACACACACACACACACACACACACACACACAGCCCAACAGGCCGCCAACGCAAAAATGGAAAAATATGATGGCCCTGAAATGAACGGACATCGCATAGCGATACGTGACGGTCGTGTCTCCACGCACTTATATTTCAACATCATCGTTTTCCTCAGAGCAGTACTGCTGAGCTATAAACCAAAACCGTCATTCCGTGAGCCGGCCGAAGTGGCCGTGCGGTTAAAGGCGCTGCAGTCTGGAACCGCAAGACCGCTACGGTCGCAGGTTCGAATCCTGCCTAGGGCATGGATGTTTGTGATGTCCTTAGGTTAGTTAGGTTCAACTAGTTCTAAGTTCTAGGGGACTAATGACCTCAACAGTTGAGTCCCATAGTGCTCAGAGCCATTTTTGAACGTCATTCCGTGATGGGGCAAAGCATCTGATAGCTGTCGTAACTGACAATTTAATTTTAGTGACTAATTATGTAATGTTTCATTCTATATTGTTTCTGATGACGCATTCACAGTGCTGCAGTTTCTCTTCTCCAACAGCAAATAGCCTGCCTGACAAAAAAAGTGATGCTCCCAGAAGACGTGGTCGAATTCCAATTTTAAACACGTACACACAATTTGCAGGTGTGTAAATGATTATAGAGTTGCAATTCTCTGTGACAGGTAAGACGGCCACTAGGGTTCATTAATGTTGTTTGTGTTTAGTGTTGTTATCAGCCCTGGAAGGCTACATAAGGGGCATGAACAGTGTCAGATGTTGAGTGATCCCATCGAAGAAAACACACACTCGTGTGAGGAAGTGTTAACAGCACAGCCCGTGGCAAACGCTGACTACGCTACTGGTTGTAGCGTCAGCAGATTCAAGACTAGAATTAGAAACAAAGGCCACAAACTCCTTGAAAGTATTAACAACTGTTGTATAAATAATATACTGTCTATAGCTGAAACTTCCCCTTTGAACAATTATACATGACTGTACTTAAACTGACACACAATATTTTGTTAGCGCAACGCAATCTGACTTTCAAAATTCCCTACAAAAGAATGGCCCTGACTAACATTAAACTATACCTTTCACAAATCACTTACCTCACAAAAATCTTCGCTGTTCAAGCTACTGCAATACAGCAAGCGCCACTACTGCCAGCTAAATAAAAGATTCAAACTATGGAAGGCACTAACTACTGATAGGGATAGTTAGCAAATGAAAGATATTAATAGAGAACAAACAATGTATTTACCTTGATATCATCATATATAAATATAGCAGTTCATGACAAATTTCAAAACTCCGCCATCTCTCTCCCCACATCCACCACTGCTGGCGGCTCACCTCCAACTGCTCAACGCTACGCGCTGTTCACATCCAGCTGCCGCTGCCCAACACTACAATGGCAGACAACAATTCAAACTAGACACCGACTGCACACAGCACAGCCAGTGATTTTCATACAGAGGTGGCGTTACCAATAAAAAAACCTAAACAGCCTACTTACATAGCAACTAGCAAAAATGTGTTCTTGTGATTAAAGGGGACTCTTAAAAGGAAGCGTATAATAAAACTAAACAGTATCTCAGTTAAGAACAGGGAAGTAACTAGATATATTGGAATACGCCTGGAGAATAAATTAAACTTCATTGAACACGAAAGAGTAATAATCGACAAAGCGATGCCAATAATGCAAAAATTAGCTAGACTAAGTACGACGCAATTTAGGCTCTCACTACAGACTATGCGGATCTATCACATGGCACTCTTTGAGTCAACAGTTTGTCCTGCTGCGAGCACCTGGGCTCACCACCGCAGACTGACCACATATAAAAACATTGTAAGACGCGGCCAAAGGAGTGTGCCCATCAGAATATCCGGAGCTTTTAGAACAACATCCATAGAGGCACTGTGTGTGGTCATTGGTGTGTGCCTCGTTGATATCAATGTCCGTCGCCGAGCAGCGACGTACTGGTTAAAGAAAGGTAGACCAGACAAAATGCAAGACATAATTGAATGCAACATAACAGACCAAAAACAGCTTAATACTTAATATATGGCGGTCTGAGACACGGCAGGAGGAATGGAACCAGACAGACAAGGGACGACGTGTCCGCTCCCTTGTCCCTAAATACAAGTATGCATAAGACTAAAACACAGGGTGTTTATAAATTATTATCGGGGTTTTAACGCTTTATAATATTTATTAAATTAAACTTACAGTTATAAATGATATGTCAAATGAAAGCAACTCAAACAATTGTGTTTGGCACCAGTGCGCATGCGCAGCGTGCAGTGTTTCCGCCGCAATTCGCTAGACAGCGGTAGTAGCGAAGCCTGTGACTAGTGAACAGAAAGCGTTCTGTGTTTTGCAGTTTGCAAAGACCGAATATGTAGTTACTGTGCAACGTGCATTCCGGCTGAAGTTCGGTTGTGATCCTCCAAGTGATAATAACATTCGTAGATGGTATCATCAATTTGAAGATACCGGCTGCCTTTGTAAAGAGAAGAGCACAGGACGACCAAGAGTTAAGGCCGGTTCCCACTAGAGCGCGGCAGCGCGGCGTGCGGCAACGGCAGCGGCAAGCGTTTTCCGCGTTGACGCGGCGGCTCGCGGAATTGGCGTTCCCACCTGGAAGCGGCAGACGCTAGCGGTAGCCAATGACGGACAGCCACTGAGGTACGGGCTGGGACCCACCGAAACGACCGGTGTGTTTGAATAACGATATCTTACACCTACATGAAGGAAAGACGAAGTTGGGTGAAGACATACCAATTTTTCATTTTCTGTACAATGTACTCTTTCACATATTTCATTATTCATGTTTTCTCATCTCAACATAAACAGATGTCATGACTACCGTTCATGATTGTTCACTATCCCCTAACACATTGAAACAATGTACGATAAAAGAGATTATTCAGATAGTTAAGCGAGACAAAAATTTAAAATGTGATACGGTAGCAGGTACACGAAAACAGTAAGAACACAAAGGCTAGGTGGAAGGGATGAAAGTGGAAGCCACCTGATAGAATTTTCCACAGAGCATAATGTAATCATCGCCAGCACCTTGCTTAAGAATCACGAAAGAATAATATAAATTTGGAACAGAGTTTTCGAAACCAGATTTTAAATTGTAAGGTATTTCCTGGTGCAGACGCAAACCTGACTGAAGACTGTCAATAGCAAAAAAAGCGTTCTGAAAAAGAAAATTTGTTCACATCGAATATAAATTCTAATGGTTGGATACTATTTTACAAAGGTATTTGTGTGGAGTGCAGCCTTGTTTGTAAGTGAAATGTGGACGATAAACAGTTCTGTCAAGAAGACAATGGACGCTTTCAAAACGTGGTGATCAATAAGAATGCTGAAGATTAGATACGAGGATCGTGTGACTAAAGAAGAAGTACGGAATTAAATAGAGGAGGAAGAGGAAATTACGGCACAACCTTGACAACAATAGGGGTTAGTTGGCAGGACGTACTATGGGGCGTCAAAGAGTGAGGACAAAGGGGTTGGGTGATAGTATTCTGATAATAATCATCTGTTGAAATGCTATTGTACTATTTTATCTATTACTGTAAGCAGTGAATTTACTCTTCCGTGCACTCCTCCACAAAACATTTAAACCAAAACTGAAATCAGCTGAACACCAAATCTTTCAACCACTGTCTGACAACTACTGGATTTACTTTCAACTTTCTATAATTATCACTGGCTAGCCACACATACATACAGATATAAAGAGAACAAAAATAAACAAACATTAGTTTTCAGCATATAATTCTGCAGATTGGCAACATGTACATAAACAAACCAGACAGGAAGGGACATGAGGTGAACACACTGTAGTTACGACTTCAAATCAGAGTTTTCGGTAAAACGTCTATAGCTAGTGACAGAAGAAAAAAGAGCGAACATGAAAATGTGCTTATGTTCCATAATCTAAGTTTTAGTTCAACCTCCAGCATGTGACCAGGTGAGGCGAAACGTATATGTCCGCCAAAAACTCGATTCACTGTAAGTAATCACTCATTCACGTAAAAAAAGATGTGAACTGTTTTATAATCTGCAAGTATCACATATCAAAACAAAACTGAATCATTCTAGATTCCACCGAAGATGCCTTAAAGTAAAAGGCGAAACGCGCTTGAATCAATAAAGTTCACTGGATAAAGAAAAAAAAGTTTGTTACTTACCAAAGGAAATAATCAATAGCTGTAGATATTTAGTAAATTACATTTTATGACATACCAGCAAATTATTTTCGGTTTAACTTCTCATTCCACATGCTACTAAATGCTGTTTAAAACAATTCATCTATCCCTTCTGAAAAACTGTAGTTACTTTCATATCTCGGTAGATAAACAGATTTAGGATATTTATCATGCGACGAAATACATGACTTTTCACAAGTTATCGTTTGCAAAAAAACACGTTTCGATTTCTTGAACCGTTTACGAAATTTGCGGTTGATACAACCACACGGTTTACGACGAGCAGGACGAAGTACCGGTCGCGCCGCGAGCAACCCGCTCGCGGTCACGGCACAGCCCGTCCGCCGACATATCATTCAATATCTCGAGAACGGTGATAGCTATCGATCTGATCTCACCTTTAAAAACAATTTCGATATGTTGACTAAATTTCATACGCAATAATGTATTACCTAAAATGAACTGTACGCAAAGTCCACGCAATGCGTTTTTACCTCTGCACACTCATTCAAATTTCGTGTAAAGGTTTACGTAAATGCGATACAGCAAGTAACCACGACGAATAACGAAAAGAAATTCGATCCTTTATCGAGAGAAGATATCAGGCTGTAACATGACCAAGAATCAAATTTTTCTACCGAATAGTTTCCTTGGAATCGGATGATAAGTATTTCATAGCTGCCGCCGCGGCCGCGCCAGCGGTTCGGCGAAAGTTCGTGTGGCCCGGGGTTCCGTACCTGACGTCACGCTCAGCGCGTTCTGTGATTGGCGGCGCGCACCTGGAGCGCGTCACGCGGCAGCGGAAGCGGTTCGACATGGTCAAACCGCGACGCAGAGCCCGCCGCGCCTTGCCGCTGACGCCATTTCCATGGCAACCACGCCGCTGACGCGCGGTTTTGACGCGCGGCAGCCCTAGTGGGAACCGGCCTTTAGTGAAGAGACTGTTGAGCGAGTGAGAGAGTCGTTCACTCGTAGCCAAAGAAATCAGTCCAGAAGGCTAGACGTGAATTACGAGTTCCCGTGTCGACTGTTTGACAAGTTTTAAGAAAACGCATCCAACTACATCCTTACCGTTTACAGTTATTACATGCGCTAAAGCTGGCAAACCATGGATTACGTACCAACCATGGATTACGTACCAACTTCGCCAACGAAATGTTGTTTCATGACGATGAAGATTTTCTGGATAATGTTGTCTTCAGTGATGAATCGACCTTTCACTTTAGTGGACATGTTAACACTCACAATGTGCGCACCTGGGGCTCACAAAATCCTCATGAGGTGGTACAAATGCAACGAGACACACTTATCAACGTTTGGGAAGAACTCGGCTATAGACTTGATGTGTGTCATGTGGCAAATGGTGCTCACATCGAACTTTTATAAGGTTCTTGGTAAAACTGAGTTGCTCTTTCATTTTATATATCATTTATAACTGAAAGTTTAATATAATAAATATTATAAAGCATTAAAACCCCAATATTCATTTATAAACACCCTGTTCATTGATCCCACAAGACGAGTAGCCTATTTCCGGACGTGACATGGTCCAAATGCTGCTCATCTCCAACGTGTAGGTCTGAAACAAACTGACACTTGTGAATATGGCACCGCTTAACATGTAGTTCTCCACAGCAACACATCTAAGACCGAATGTAGAATTGCAAGACCTAGGATAATCCATACAAGGCAAAAAAATGTGTTATAACAGAACCTAACAATAGAACAAACAAAATAGTAGAAAAACTGTGTAATAACATTAGATTAGGATCCATTCTTAACACAATTAATGATGCAAAACTTTTATGTAAAGCGAAATATATCAACTGTAAAAGCAAATACTTGTAAATCTTTTCCATCGACGACAGGCTCGAAGTTTTCCCGAGCCTTCTCACTGAAACAGCTACGATTTCTCTTTAATCGTTACTTATTTATATTTCCCAATCTTTGTATTTTATTTTATAGCCTGTATTTATATTAACAATGAACTAAAAAGAGATTATAATTGTTAGCACACTGTCACGTCGCAAATGTACTAGTAGAATGGTATTAGTAATTATACTGTCCACAAACTGTTATGTATATAGTAGGCTAACTGTAGCAAATAAATAAATAAATATCAGCACCTGATAGAGTTTGAAACAACCGTCACTGTGGACCTCCATTTGGCCGGCTGATCCAGTTGTGCATTATCAAGTTTTGTGGGGCACCCGAATGTGACAATGAACTAATGTTGTATTACTTGGGAACGTGATAGAATACATACTCGTCATCAAGGTTCCAGTCGACGATGTCTAACCAGCACAAAGGAGAATCGCCGCATTGTGCACCGTACACATGGTAAGCACTTCACACCAGGTAATGGGCATTCTGTGTCACCCTACAGTGTTGGTCGCATAGTACGAACAGCTGGAGCAGGCGAACTTGATACTTACTGCCCACGTGTATGCTGCCATTGAAGTGGTGTCCGGACTGGGAGTCATAAACTGCTGATGAAAGACGTGGCATTGTGTTCAGTCACGAATTTCGGTGTAGTGATACTCTGGATTATAATCAATAGCAGGTGTCAGCGGTCTGGGGAGGAGTGTCATTCTTCCAATGTTTTGAAGAGGCACACCAGTGCTATTTTTGGAAAGAAGGGGGGGGGGGGATCTGATATAACTTCGTGTCATAGCTGGTAGTGGGCAGTGATTGAGTGAACTCTGGCTGCCGACCGGTGTCACAGACGTCTTGCATCCTCATATGTTACCTCTCACGCGATCATTTTTCAACAGGATAACGCTCGTCCACACATAACACCTGTCTCTATGAACTGGCTGTGTGAAGTGGAGGTACATCACTGACCAGTAAGATCTCCGATCTATCTCCGATAGAGCGTTTGTTCAAATGTTCAAACGTGTGTGAAATCTTATGGGACTTAACTGCTACGGTCAGCAGTCCCTAAGCTTACACACTGCTTAACATAAATTATGCTAAGGACAAACACACACACCCATGCCCAAGGGAGGACTCGAACCTCCGCCGGGACCAGCCGCACAGGCCATGACTGCTGCGCCGTAGACCGCTCTGCTAATCCCGCGCGGCAGAGCATTTGTCACCAGATCGGACGTCAGCTTTATCCCAGTGCCAACACTCAGTATAGCAAAGACTAGTTAAACAGTTGTGGTCCACTTTGCCTCAGGATAAGATACAACGGCTTTATGCCACCCTTCCCAGGCGAATGAGAGCATGCATTCGAAACAGAGGGGGTGCAATGTCATATTGGTATGTGGCCTCGTACTGCCTCATATTTATAAATTTGACTCGATTTTGTAATGATTCAAATAACGTCAAATACCCTCACAAGCCGTAAAGTTTCATTCGTTTCCTCTGATACAGTCCCGGAAGTGCTCCAACAAAAACCTAGCAAACTCTCACCGTCGGCCCCTTCGCTAAGCAGCCGTGCTTTACTGTGGAGTTGGTGTTGGGTGGTGCTGTGTTATAAGCCCCCTGCCGAAATATTCCGCGCCGCAGCACACGGCGCATTTGGCGGGACCTGGGGCGGGCCACGTGCCGCGGCAGGGTGCGTGCTGGTGGCGGAATGAGCCCGCCGGGTTTAGCGCGCTCCTCCCCCCGCCCCCGCCCACGCCCCCGCCCACGCCTGCTCGCGCAGTCACGCACGTGCGGCGCGCCCCGCGCTCGGCGCCCAGCTTCCGGCCGCGGCCAGAATAGCCGCCGACTCACAAATTGTGGCCGCACCCCCCAGCCATTCACCACCTGAACCCCTCGCCGCCGTGCGGGGGATAAAGTGGCCACGTGCGCGCCCTGTTTGCTTTGGGAATGGCTGTCCCTCAGCGGAGAGCCGCTTTATTTGCACTTCCTCCCCATTCACCAGCGCGGCTGGCGACATATTCAGCTAGGTAAGCGAACAAGTGACCTCTGACAAGGTTGCACAGGTTCTTCGAGACATTAGTCTTAATGCTTCGCAATGAATGCGAATTACCGATATGTGCTCGCTAATGACGAAGCAGATTTCATGTGGAGGTGCCTGTGTCAACACACTCTGTTCCTTGCACATTAAGACAACATACACTTGACATACAGATGAAAGTATACTGACGTTTGTAATCGCATAGCAGGTATGTCAAAAATGGCTCTGAGCACTATGCGACTTAACTTCTCAGGTCATCAGTCGCCTAGAACTTAGAACGAATTAAACCTAACTAACCTAAGGACATCACACACATCCATGCCCGAGGCAGGATTCGAACCTGCGACCGTAGCAGTCGCTCGGTTCGAGACTGTAGCGCCTAGAACCACACGACCACTCCGGTCGGCTAGCAGGTATGTCGTCGACAGAATATGCAAATGTGTCCATCCATAATAGGCATGGTAAAGACCGACAGATTAAAACCAGCAGCGGTATTTTAGTTCAGGGTAAACGGTATTTTTGGTATTTGTTTGCTCTCCATTATAACAGGGTCATATTATTTTACTAATAAGCAAGTGAAAAAGAGGGAAACAACAATTAGCCATAGCAAGAGTGCCAAAATTTTTCGTTTTTAAATAAACCATTTTTAAAAAGGAATAATTTTTATTCGTAAAATTTGCATTGGTTGAAAGTACTGCGTTATTATGGAAAACGAGAAAAGCGGTCAGTGCTATTTTTTAACATTGCCGATACAGACGAGCAACAAAGACGTGGCATAATAACTGATACAGCATTGCTGAGACAGTGACGTTCCTGCAGCCGTGCGTCGTGGTTTAAAGTACGAGTGTACGTGCAGTGGACGAGAGTTGTCCCCGTTTGGTTCAAATGGCTCTGAGCACTATGGGACTTAACATCTTAGGTCATCAGTCCCCTAGACTTAGAACTGCTTAAACCTAACTAACCAAAGGACATCACACACATCCATGCCCGAGGCAGGATTCGAACCTGCGACCGTAGCAGCAGCGCGGTTCTGGACTGACGCGACTAGAACCGCTCGGTCACAGGGGCCGGCTTCAGTTTTCATCCTTTAGCACCGACCAATCGTAATTTTCAAATAGTGGTATGATTCCCGATTACTACTGAGCAAACTTTCAAAATTTGAAATCAGCAGAAGAATCAGAAATTAATGTTTTTTTCTGAATTTTCAGATACTGAAGTCTTAGGACACACTCTTTCCCCAAACTTCTCACAGCTTGTAGTGTTTACGATAATCGTGTGAAACATTGATCTTTTTCGGTGAGCTACGCCAGGCAAGTATTAGTATGCGTAGCATTAAACAGCGGGAAATCTTGAGTGGAATAATGGTCAATATTATGAGAAGAATAGACTGCTACTCGCCGTATAGCGGAGATGTCGAGTGGCAGAGAAGTACAATAAAAACACTACCAAACACGTAAGCTTTCGGCCAGAAGGCCTTCTTCTGAAATAGATAACATGCTCGCACACATTCAAGCAAACTCAGGTGGCACACACACGAGCATTGTCTCTGGCTTTTAGTGCCAGTGATAGTAACCGTGGGTAGCGGTGGCGTTCACCATCGGGGCCGGCCGGAGTGGCCGAGCGGTTCTAGGCGCTACAGTCTGGAACCGCGCGACCGCTACGGTCGCAGGTTCGAATCCTGCCTCGGGCATGCATGTGTGTGATGTGATGTTCTTAGCTTAGTTAGGTTTAAGTAGTTCTAAGTTCTAGGGGACTGATGACCTCAGAAGTTAAGTCCCATTTTGCTCAGAGCCATTTTTTTTATTTTTTTTTTTTTTTCACCGTCCGGCCTGGTATGTTGAGCCGGCAACCTTGTTTATGTCCCACTGTGGATGGCCCATGCAGTGTCCAGGACAATGGCCCCATCTGTAGGGAGAAGGGGGCAGCTACTGTCTTCATGGTAGGACAGCCTCAGTGGCGATGCGGCAGTATCAAGATGGCCATCTAGGAGGCAGCACAACTGGTAGCACCTGGCGAGAGCAGAGGACTGGGCGAGGTGGAGCAGCAAATCTTGGAGCAAGGAAGTGAGGCAGTCTAGTGAATTTGCAGTCGGGGCTGCCGGTGGCTTGCTATCAACACGGGACATCGTTCTGGTATGGAGCAATGGACAGTGCTTGGCTTCATAAATCCCGGAAATTCAGCACGGTCTGTAGTCTTGTATTCTTAGCTGTTGTGTGGTTTCAGATACAACAATTAAAGGAAAGTGTTACAGTACTGATCAGTGCTGTGTTGTACTACAGACTAGTGTGTCTCGGTTGACCAAATAGAATGGCCAAGAGTTCACAATTTTTTTTATTACAGGAAGGCCGCTAGAGGGGCTAGTGTATTAAAGTGAAGAATATTTTACCTCGTTGTTGCTATGTTCAGTGAACTTTTTATCTCTCCTTGTTGCTAACATTAATTGTTCTGTTGTTCTCATTTATTGTGCCCGACAGAGGGTAATTTCGAGCAGCGCGGGATTAGCCGAGCGGTCTTGGGCGCTGCAGTCATGGACTGTGCGGCTGGTCCCGGCGGAGGTTCGAGTCCTCCCTCGGGCCTGGGTGTGTGTGTGTGTGTGTGTGTGTGTTTGTCCTTAGGATAATTTAGGTTAAGTAGTGTGTAAGCCCGGGGACTGATGACCTTAGCAGTTAAGTCTCATAAGATTTCACACACATTTGAACATTTGGTAATTTCGACTGGTACTTTCTATTGATGATTCTCGCTTTCTTGTTAGTTGCTTGTTAATATTAGGGCTTCGGCTTTTAGTTGGATATATTTTAGGTTTTTGTCTTATAGACTAACATTGACTATCGTGTGTTTCCTTGTTCTCCTTCTACTGTTGCGTTATTAAATGGTTCAAATGGTTCTGAGCACTATGGGACTCAACATCTGAGGTCATCAGTCTCATAGACTTAGAACTTCTTAAACCTAAGGACATCACACACATCCATGCCGGAGGCAGGATTCGAACCTGCGACCGTAGCAGCAGCGCGGTTCCGGACTGGAGCGCCTAGAACCGCTCGGCTACCGCGGCCGGCTGTTGCGTTATTATTTTTGGTGTAATTGGTATACTGTGCACTGAATATCTTGCCTGTGTCATCTTGCATATGCGCTGTTAGTGGTTGAAATAACATTAAGAATTTACATTCACACAACCCACAGACACTGTCCACTAACACTGTTTCCTGCTTCACGACTCATTTCTGCAGGGAATGGAAACAATCTGGGGAGGGAGGGTAGCCTTAGAAAAACCGTCAAAAAGTTTGAAAAGCCCCAAGTAAGAGCCATTCTGCCCACCACTCTTCTCGAAGTAATTGTAATCACACTTGTTTGTTTCACTTCTCTGGGAGGTTTGCATGAACGAGTTTCAATCGGTGATGAAATAGTAAGACTCTCACACTTAGCATATAAAACACAAAGTTAATGCCTTAAAGGACGCATCTTAATGGCGTTAGCCTCCAACTGAAATGCCTCATGGTCAGCAAAACGAACGGCTGGAGCGATAAAATTTAGTTCCATAGGGGCGCGGGGAGAGGTGCGTTCTCTCTGTCGCACCATATCCTCCAAGGTCGCTCTCTGTCGCCAACGTTCATGTTCAGCTAGTGTAAAAAGCGTGCACCCCTGCAGGTGGTAGCCGATGTGAACCACAAAACTCGTATGAAAATCACACGTAATGAATTTTGCTGACCAAATCCAGGACAAGATAGTGTGACGCATCACAAAAACGCCGCTCTAGACTCAGATTGTAACAGTTGCCTAACGTGATAAAGTCTACCAGATCAATCACACATTACTGTGGCCAATAACAGCATTCCAATAGTTGCATCATCAACGACTATCCCTTTATTGTACGACACAGATGCCATTGTTGCGAACATATACATTTGCTGTCAATGAGTCACAGGACAAAGAGATTACCAGGCCGTAGGAGCGGTGTTACTGGAAGATCGGTTCATGCAAAAGACTCGTCTGGATGTCTTTTTCTTCTACTTCATGAATTCGAAACAAAGTCCGTTTCTATCGCCCACATACTCCGGGCAATGCGTGAGGCATGGCGAAGGGATCATTTTATCTATAGGCCCAAATCCGTCACCTATGCTCCTATACTTGTGAAACTGTTTTGATAAGAGTCACTTTCATCCGCGAGGTAAGCCTGCAGGCATCTGATTACACGCAGGCTTCCGATCCTGCAACCGAATCATAGAAAATATAAAGCAACAGTTCCCGCTTAAGTTATTAACTAGTTCATAGCGATGTCCTCAGCATTTGGGAAAAGGAGAGCCTCAGACAGTAGTTCAGAAGAACTAAATCCAGACGATGGTCCACAAAAAAAACTTCGTTTTCCTTTCACAAACCTCGCCAAGTCTGTTCTTTCAGCTGGCTACTTATTAGCTGTATAGCCTTACATCAAATCACAACACTCGCATAGGAAAAGGTGATTACCATTTCAATCTAACTCTCCGAACTTTGACAATGTCGTTATGGATCATAACTTTTTTGTTCCTTTTTTCTCGTTTTGGTTTATCAGTTATCAAACTGAATTGAGGCAACACGCGACTTTTTCCCCTCCTGCATCAACCACTTCATCTCAGAGTAGCACTTGCAACAATGAATGAAACAATAAGAACATATTTTTCAAGGTGGTGTGCAACACTAGTAAGGATTTCAAAATAAGTCATAGTTCACCAAATGCGCTTCGAGTATTCTCTCCTTGGTATACAGGATAACTCAGCCTTCAGTCCTTAGGCTGGTTGCAAAAAGAATTATTTATTATCAGTTATTATCAGCTCTTGGTGGTGAGCTACACTTTTTTTTTCATTTTTCTGAAAGATTAAGACTCACGAAACTAAGAACATAACTATGAAACCAAAAGTATAAGCATAATTAAAGCAGTCTGCTCGAAAATTCACCTCTTTGCACAGCAACGAAATCAAAACTTGCTGTTACGATAACTTTCAGTACCGTATTGCTCCACCCCATGCGCTCTTAAATCTCTGGATTCTTCTTGACACGTAGTCCACAAGGTTCAAATGGCTCTGAGCACTATGGGACTCAACTGCTGAGGTCATTAGTCCCCTAGAACTTAGAACTAGTTAAACCTAACTAACCTAAGGACATCACAAACATCCATGCCCGAGGCAGGGTTCGAACCTGCGACCGTAGCGGTCTTGCGGTTCCAGACTGCAGCGAGTCCGCAAGGTAGTTGGAAAGTTGCGGATGAAAGATGTCTCTGTACTGGATACCATTCCCACTACGTCCATCCACACTGTGATGAAGTTTCCCGCGGCGACAAAGCCGCAAGTTGCAGCTGGTCTCAAGCGTGCTAACTGAGGCCCACGTCAACAGATTCCTCCCTCCAGGAGGAAGCTGTTCACGAAGTGAATGTGGTGTGCTCTTTTGTTATTGTCTTGAGAGACAAGTCCGTCTGCGAAGGAAAATTTTCTCTCGATACTACATTTACCCTCAAACGATCCCTGATAGCTACAAGAGACGTCCTTCATCCCTATGTAATACCACGGAAAACTTGCATAACCCTCGTCCCTCCTGAACCCGTCTGATTGGATGCATGTAATCTGCATCTGTACCTAACGGCCTCCAAACTCTTCCACGACCATCACTATGGGTCAAAAAAATCTGTCCTTGTCGAGGAAGAAGACGTCACAATTTTGCATACACAGGATAGAATGGAAAATTGGATCTAATTCAACAGTTAGCCATCACGATGCATAGCGGAAAGAAAAAAAATACATTAAATGAACACATTAGAGGAGATTCAAACAATATTTTTAAAAAAGATTTGCAGATCTGTTAAGATATCAAGTTTTAATTAGCTACTTTAATTATACTACTAATGTTGGTACTCTGTGCATAGAAGGATTCGAACTACATGGCGTCTTCGTGGGGACGTGGATTATTTTTGAATGGTGGTCGGAGTGTTCATGGTTTCTTCATTGGCTCAGTCGTGCTACATATGTTTTTGTGACCGTAAGTTCCTTTTCCTGGAGGTATATGGATCGTACATGCGAACAGCTGTTTCTGTGACACTGCCTATATAGACAGACAGCAAGCACCGGTTCCATTCATTCGAGTTTCCTTTACCGTCTGGATGAATGATGTGAAGCACATTTTAGGAGCCCACGAATAGAAGGGAAGCGACCGCGAATTGTTAATATTTTTATCTTTGACTCTTTTATTAGATTCTTGTAGAACAATTAGTCGGTGAGGACTTGCGCCTTTGGAACGCAGTAATTTTATTGTTTTTTCAATGTGCAAAGTTGTTGAGCATACATTTGAACAGTGATTTTATCAACCACGACCTCATACCCAACACCGATAAAATCCAAAACTGAACGATATTCCCCGAACTGTCAGTGTGGTTCGGGTACAACGTATACTCAGAAATTTTAGTATGGATTGGAGTGCTCAGGCAGATATCATTTTAGGTTC